>NW_026892612.1:3605000-4205000 GCF_033815535.1 Pezoporus flaviventris | reverse complement strand
GCAAGAAACCATTATCTTACAACAATACTCCTGCGGATTGGTTTTATTTCATAAATAGCTGTGAAGGGTTTTTTTTTTTGTGAGGTGATGGGGTTGTACTGAATTTTCTCTGTTTACATTTATTTTAGGTTTCTTTTTTGGTTTTGTTCTTCTGAGCAAAGAGAAGAAAAGCATAACAAAAAACAGAAGATTTTTTAGTTGAACTTATTAATGAAACTGTATCAGCATAATTATTACTTGCAATTAATACCTACAATCTGTAAAATTGCAGTCTATGTGCTTGGCATTGCAGGCAGAGAACAAAATGTGTTCTGCTCCAGAGAGCTTTAGATATGCAGTGCATCAGCTCTTAACTGAACTGTAGTAGGTAAGTCACTGGAGTTGAGTAAATGTCTGTGAGACAGGCTTTTCCTACTTCTACAAGTATTTTCAAACTCTTAGGTCTTCAGCAAAGGATGGTATCTAAGCAGGAAACCACTTCTGTTGACTAGGACAAAATCTGTGTGTAGGGTCCCTATCCCTATGATTTAGGTTCCTCTGAAGTCAAAAACGCAGGCTACTTTGATCACTGAAAATTGACATTGAAAATTACATGCTCCCAGATGTTAATTGTGCAACTCCCTCAGAGAAGGGGATGGATGTAATTCTCATGGTACTTCACCACCTTCTCTGGACTCTTGAATTCTTTAAAAAAGGACAAGAGTAGAAGAAAAAGGCTCATTAAGGATCCCATTACAACGGTTTTCCTGTCCACTTTGCAACTTGAGCCCTTTTTCTGTTTTCACCTGGGGAAACAAATGTGCAGACCTTACCAAGAAAGCCACTTGGGGTAGCATAGTAGCTTGCCAGTCATTTTAAACAGCTGGGATTAACCCAGTTGAGTATAAATAAATTAATAAACTATTTTCACTTTCTTGATGGCAGGGATACATTCACCTACTGCCTATTGTCTTTCTGCTCCCTAAGATGGAGGAGATCTCTAACAACCTTTGCCCTTCCTGAGGTACCCAGGGGACATTTCAGGGTGGTGGTGGAGCTCGACTGCCAACGTGCCTGAGGGTACACCCCTTCACAGGGGTGAGTCTTTCTTTCTGTCCAGGAGGACTTTGGGGTTCATTCTTGACTGACCCTTTAGTTTTTCTTTCCTATATCCTCTCCGCCTTGTTTCCTGTCTTCTTGTTATTCTCTGATCTTTTTGACATAACCTAGAGGGGTGTGCTGGCCTCTCTGCAGTGGTCGGCTGCTAATCTGGGTACTGAGCCAAGCCATCAGCATCATCAGACAACTGTTCTTTGGCACATACTTCAGAAGTAAATCTGCAGACAAGATGCAGTATTCATCCCTGGTTGGCTTCTAGTGGCCCATTTCAGGACCATTGTGGGAATGAGGGAGTGTAAAGCAGAGTGCCTTAAACCTTCAAATTTACAGCAATCATGCCTAAAAGCATGTGCAGGCTGTATGAGAGAACATGCATTAACATAACATGTGGATTCAACGGTATTTCCTACCTAGCAAATGGAACAAATACCTTAAAATGTATGAAAGCAATCATCATGATGACTCCTTGCTACAACTCTGCCCTGTGCTCAGGGCTCCTCACTGTCAATAAGGAGTGTTGCTTCTTACAGGCATGGCATTAAATATCCTCGATGTGTTTAAATAGTTCTGTCCACAGAACTTAATATGCAGACTTCAGGGCACTAAAAATACTGATGATCTGGTTTGCAGATTACTAGATGTTGTGGTTGTAAATCTGTTGTTATGCAAATGCCTAGTTTATCCTGTTTACAAAAGCAGGTACTTTTTCATTAATCTCTGGGGCTGTATTTTGAAGATAAGGCATTCTTTCCAAAGAAGCTTATAACTGTAAATATTTAGCAGGTGTATAACAAGCATATATAGCCTGATCCTATGCTGTTCAGTGCGTTTTCAGAAGAATTCAGTATCTCATATGCAGGCATTTAGGTAGACATGTCAGGTCAATGCAAAGAACGAACTACGCAAACACAGGCCACCACCTCTTAAAAAAATCCACTTTACAGAGACACACTCCAATGTCAATGAATATACCTTTGCAGATCCTCTGGTTCAAGCACCAGCACATGTCATTTGTTACATGAGTGCCTGATATCTTTGGCTCAGGACCTTTTCGGGGAATATGGCTTTTTATGTTCCCTGAAGCTGTATTAGGTTCTCCAGTGGTTATAGGAAGGAAGCAGGATAAATCACAGCAAGCGATGACACACACACACATTGAGAGAACATGTATTCATATGCTTTCAAAAAATAATGGAAAGTTTTCAGCCACACAAGACATTTAAAAAAATCTTGTGGTGTAGAAGCCAGTAACTGTGTCTGTAATGCTGGAAAATCTGGTACTATTTATTTCAAGATGTATTGGGTTATGGTTACCAAGTAGATGCAACTGAATTTTTTATATACTGCTCTACCTCCTGCGTCACCTTTATGAGACAAGTAAGATCAAGATCAGGTCAGTCAATATTACTTAAACTGCTGGTTTTGTCCATTATCCTTCACATAGAGCCTTATGTCTTGTTCTTACTAAGGATCTATTAATGATTCTCTAAGTGCAATAAACCATACATATTCCTCACAGATTCAGTGAGTACTACTGTTCGGAAAATTCTCATTGTAATGGCAATAGAAAGAAATTTTAAGATACTGGTAATATTTGTGCAGAATATTATTTGTAATCCAGACACATGCTGTTTAATTAAACTCACAACTGTTTACCCCTAATGAAGCTGCACTTTAATTATTTTCTCTTCTGGCAATAGCCTTGAACAACGTGTTAGATTTTTTTCATGTGTGGTTCAGTATATCAGCAAGCTCTCTGTCTATGCAGCTCTAGCCCAGTGTTTTGCGAAACAGTGGCAATACAGTCTACATGTTGCATGGTGATGCTGTAGCAGAATGTTCAGACTCAGTGTTTCCCAGAATAGAAGAAAACATACAACAAGCAGAAGAAAAATAGAGGTGGAAAAGGATGCCTTTTTCCTCAAGTAGTGAATCTCATCTGAAGAGTATGACCCTGCCCTGAAGAACACCCACTCTATCCTTACTAGAATCACTGGGCAATTTGTCAGGCCAGAGAGCACTGCAATTTTTTTATTATGCAGTAAAAAGTACTTTTTCTGTCTTAACTCTTCCTAAAACAGTAAAATGCAGAGGGGAGCCTTAACTCAATTCTGTCTCTTGCACAAGTGAAGTGGTAAAGCTACTGCTGTATTCATGTTTCAGAAGAAACTAAAACCAAGGCTGAGAAAATTCAAAACAGTAACATAACCAGCATTTTACCAAATGCTGCATGGGTTACCAGCTTCCTAAAGGGAGATCTGGGTACCCATTCAACATTAAAAGTTTTATCTTGATGTTACACACCTTTAAAATTAATTTGTTTTTATTTTATTGCACCATGTCACTGCAGAGAGTATAATGGTAGATTTTACCTTCCTGGTTATCAGATAATAAATAGACAAAGCTGTCATTTAATTAAAGCACCCTTGACCAGAATTCCTTCAAACACAAAGTATATACATCTGGACATATGGTTAAAAGAATTTTCTATATCTGCCATTAAGCCAGTTAGGCAGAGAGTGGTTTGATGAACACTGACCAGCATCTTGACACTTTCAGAGAATCTTCATGTGATTTTAAGCATACTGTGCACCTCACTTCCCTCTCATATTCTCACATCTGAAAGTGGAAAATAAAAGATACTTCTGAATCACATGGTGATAACCAGGCTAATGGATATGCATACCTATAAATTTCAGTTTAGTGTGAGTCACACAAAAGAAACTAGCTAATTTTGTAGTTTGCCTGACACTTGGCACAACAATCCTAAAATACGCATTATATTCATCAGATGAGCCTCACCAGTATATGACATCTTTTTCATTGAGGTGGATGTGTCTTTGCAGGGGGTGCCCCTAACTGTGAATATCACAATATCCCAATGGTGGGATTAATGGCATACAGTTCACTTCTCAGCCTGCATGTTAAAGACCAATAAAAGACTGCCTGTCAATTAATGGAAACAAAGCAGTATTAAACAAAAAGGCGTTATAAATGTAAACCCTAATGATTAAAGATGGCACTATAGAAGGTGTATTAAAGACATGTAAAACCTTTGGTATTATAGTCTCTGCTGCTAAATGATACTACATAACATGATGAAAAAAAAAGAGATGATTGCTTTATCCTTACCTGTTGCTTTTGCACAGCATTTTTGAGCAATTTTTCTCTCCCCACCAGATAGAGGTTTTAGTTGGCACACATCTTTCTGAATGTCTGGCTACTTACAGGTTTTAGAAAGGTGAGCTTTTGGCGTACTTCATACGGATAAGGAAATACAGTATACTCTATTAGGCATATAATGCTGTATTGCTGTATTAGTATGAAAGCTGTTATTTCATCTCTAGCCTCTTCCAGCTCACCTGCATTAGCTTTTCAACTGATGATGGCATCACAGGAAGTTATCGAAGAGCTGACATGTCAGTTACTCTTTCTCAGTCTGTGTACTGAAGGCCTGTGCTCATAAATGTTGAAGAATTATCAAAAAAAAACAACACAACAAAAAACAAACCCCCAAACCAATCCCTTCCTGCAATTCACAGAGAAGATACAATGCAGACATGCAATACAAATGTCTGTTCTACTTTATCTTTTACTCTGAACTTTGACAGAAAAACAGTCCCATACATATGTGGTCAAAATGAGGAGAGGAGAGGGGAAAAGGCAGAACAGATAGTGGGGAAAAGTAAATCTTTATATATAAATAATACTGTAAAACCACAGTAAGCATTTATGATTGGCTACATATTCTGCTCTATAGTTTACATACAATTCCTTCTTACTACATCAAAGCTTCCTATAGAAGAATGACTTTTAGCTAATAGTCCTGTTGTACTCTTTTGCTGAAAAAAGACATACCCCAGCACAAGAATATGTCTTCTCAACTCCAGTGATGTTGTGCAGGCAAATAAGATTACAGACCTAAGTGGCCAGAATAACTGTTAAAGATACATAAAGGCAAATTTTATAAATCAGAACTCAACTAAAAGAAAGAAGATAAAGCCAAAACCTGCATTAAGATAGCTCCATAAAACTCATTATAAATTAAATGTAGAACAGATTATGTGGTGCATCATGAAGAAGTAGTTTTTGGAAACAAGTATGCATGAAATACTATATCCATTTCAGAAGATAAATTGCTTAAATAAAGAAAATGGCACCTGGTGACAGACAAATTATAATGATGGTTCTGAGAGAGCTGTTTTTAAAGTTATATGAAGATATTTTTGTTATAGCTATGACTTCAGGTAAGATGCTAGATATTGCAGAAATAAAGGCCTGTCTGGCATAAACTGTCATATGAAGTAGCTAAAAAGGCACTGGTTCTCAGAGAATCTGTGACATACAAAAATGATGGGACTATAAGCTCCTCTTTTGCAAATAAAGGGAGTCCTTTCATTCTTTTGCATTTCTTGTAATTATTTTGTGCTTCAGGATTAAGACATGTATGATGAAACAAGATACTTGATGATAGGAGACTGTCATGAGACTTCCTCTTGTAAATGGTGTTTGCGGCTAAAGCTCTGAATTATAGTAGGATGCAGGACTCAGTCTTATGTGCTTTTCCCGTGAAAAAATGTTGGCACAGCAGGCTTTGAACCATTAGCCATGTGAATAAATGATGGTTCTAAATAATTTAGTCCTGAAATTCAGTTAAAAAACAATAGTTCCCTTATTTGCTGACAGTTACTGGAAATCAGAAGTGCAATAGAACCAAGCTGTCTGGCTTTTGATTCTCAGTAAATGCAGCCAACCAAGTCTTGTGTGCTTACCCATGCAACATTATATGCTGTCTTCTGAACATGTCCTTTAAGAAGTTTTGATTATGTATTTTGATCAGTTTGATCGAAACAGACTTTGTGTGGGATTTAGAAGCGGATACTAAGTTCTTGTATGACTGAGGGGGTTTAGTTTTTTACTGATTAAGTATGATGAGGTTTGTTTGTGAATGCTGTTTATATTCCACTGCTCAGAAATTTGTCTCTGCTGCAGTAGTTGATTTGGTTGGAGAATCGCATCATCCTCATTTGAAGGGGAAGTTTAATGCACTTAGTCAAGATAGTTGCCTTCAGTTCCTCGGTAAGTATTTGACATACATAGTGCTATGGTCATCATGAAAGGCTTTAATTTTTTAATTCAGATTATATGAGCATACATTGAATTACATGATAAAACAAATTGTGATGTTGACTAATTGTCATACAAATTAAGATTTCGCTCTAATTTTCACCTGGTTTAGTTTGTAAAAGACCCTGTCGAGTTCCCTTTCATTATTCCTGATTTCTTCCATGAATTAGTGAAGGCTTAGGATCCTTAAGATTATACCATTTAACCACCTGCCTGGCTCAATGCGAGTTACTCATGTGTTTACCAGCCACGATCGCTCTTTAAATGTTTTTTAAAGTAGTCTTTTCTGTGAAGGTTCAGTGCACATGTGGATTTGAATTCTGAGTTGCCAAATGTCATGAATTCAAACTAGAAGGTCAATTCATCCTACCAGATGTAAATCCAGGAAATAAAAACTATTTCTTTTTCTTCACCTTTTCTCTGATAGCGAAAATATTTTCTGCTTCGCTTGAAAGGAGAATACTATCTGTCTTGTTTCACTTCTTTCTGTAATTCTACCATTTTGAAACTGTTTAATCCATCAAGTAGAAACTGCTGCTCTTTGCATAGTGAGCTGCAGTACTGAGAAATTTAATATGGAACACGATAGCCTCCTAGTTATTAACATTATAATTTCTTCCAGCATTTTACTGGGTGCTTATAAATACATTTTTGTTACAACATAATAGTGCATTCATGGTCAGGATTGTATACAGGTAGGAGCTGTTCACTTTTCTCAAGTATTTGCAAGAAACATAAACAAAACCCATATGTTTCAAATATTTCACTGAATACTTTTTTCCACTTCTGTGCATGTGTTGCAGCCATTTGAGCCCTGTGCTGTTTCAAAATCCAACCACTTACCCCCATGTTTTTGACATATTCTATATCTTTCTATACTTTTAAATGTGCTTTTATTTTTAAACGTGCTTTGTGCTCTAAACCAAAGATTTTTTTCCACAGCACTGACCCTAGATTCTTCTCCATCTCTGTGACAGTCATGAGAACAATATTACTTGCAGCTTTTAAAGAGATCATTAGGTGGTTTTGTACTATAATCCTTGATGTTTGTCTGCATTGTCTGTTAATTAACTTGGCCAACTTGGGGGTGAGTACTTTGTGCCTTTGGCTTGGAGTACCCCAGTGTGATTCAGTGGGCTCCATCCACATGGCATCTTCACTAGTGTTTTGATATTCAAAACCCTCTTGCTAAGAAAGAAGGTTTTCTCCACTGCTTAAATACCTTCCTGGCTCAACATTTCAAAGTATGCTTTGTGCTGTCCAGAGATTCTCATTAATTGCTAGCACAAGAGATGGGCCAAAACCCAAAAATTTTGAATCCAACTTCTCTCCTTCTTCCACATGCCTCCTTTTGGAAACTTTGGAAAACTGAATCCAGACACAGAGCCGAGTATCAAAACTTGGCCAAACCCCAATCCCACCTCCTCCATTTTAGATGTTTTCCAAATCCTGATCCAAACTGTACTTCTTAGCTTTTTTTTCTTCCTCTTTTATTTGTAAGGTTATTAAAACTTGCATATTCTTTCCTTGATGACAGTTTCACCTAATTAATTTTAGGTTTGCTCACAATAGTTTAAGACTGCCAGTAGAATCTGAATTTTTGATAAGAAGAAAAAAAAGTGGAATCAAACCCCATTTTCATTACAAAAGCTAAAAGCTATATAGAGAATTACGAATGGTCTATTGCCATAGAAGTAAAATGAGACAAGGCAAAAGCCTTGTGAATTAGAGATCGAAAGAGGTTAAAAATCATGTGAGGTTTTTTGTTTTGTTTGGTTTGATTCCTTCAGAAAAGTAATTTATAACTCATAAAGCTCCAACTGACTTCCAGCTGGAGAGGTTTGCAAAATTATAGTCCTGCTCCTGCAATATTCAAAAGCAATATCATAGACTCCAAGTGTTGCTGTGTGATATCTCTAAAATAAGAAGCTTCATAGCTCAAATGATGAGACGTCCAACAATGGCATGCAAACCTGTTTGTATCTGCTGTCAGTATCTAAGCCTTTAAAGATCATGTTTTCTGGTTATTTTTTGCCAATGGTAAGCCCAAAACATTTTATGAAAAGTGAAACTCACATACTGACCTCATGTCTGAGGCTCAGCCTGTGAGTGAAAAACCCAATCATGGCAATGAAACTGGTCATGGATTTGCAAGAGTTCATAGAATAATGGAATCACAGAATGGTTTGAGTTGGAAATGACCTTAAGATCATCTGCTTCAAGCCCCTCTGCCATGGGCAGGGATGCCTTACCCTAGACCAGGTCACCCAAGGCTCTGTCCAAACTGGCCTTGAACACCACCATGGATGGAGTATTTATCATCTCTTTGGGAGCCTGTTCCAGTGCCTCACCATACTTATGGTAAAAAAAATCTTCCTTATATCTAATCTGAACTTCCTGTTTAAGTTTGAACCCATTACCCCTTCTCCTATTGCTACAGTCCCTGATGAAGGGACCCTCCTCAGCATCCTTGTAGGCCCCCTTCAGACACTGGAAGGCTGCTATGAGGTCTCCATGCAGCCTTCTCTTCTCCATGCTAACAGCCCCAACTTTCTCAGCTTGTCTTCATATGGGAGGTGCTCCAGCCCCTGATCATCCTCATGGCCCTCCTCTGGGTTTGCTCCAGCAGCTCCATGCCCTTCTTATGTTGAGGACACCAGAACTGCACACAGTACTCCAAATAGGGTCTCATGAGAGCAGAGTAAAGGGGCAGGATCATCTCCTTCAACCTGCTGGTCATGCTGCTTTTGATGCAGCCAGGATATGGTTAGCTTTCTGGGCTGCGAGCGTGCACTGGAGCCGGCTCATGTTCATTTTCTCATCAGCCAACACCCTCAGGTCCTTCTCTACAGGGTTGCTCTGAATCTCTTCTCTGCCCAACCTGTAGCTGTGCCTGGGATTGCTCCCACCCAGGTGTAGGACCTTGCACTTGGCTTGATTGAAACTTCATGAGGTTGGCATTGGCCTGTCAGGTGTGTCAAGGTCCCTCTGGATGGCATTCCTTCCCTCCAGTGTATCAGCTGAACCACGCAGCTTGGTGTCATCGGCAAACTTGCTGAGGGCGCGCTCAATCCCACTGTCCATGTCAGTGACAAAGATGTTGAACAAGACCGGTCCCAACACCGATCCCTGAGGGACTCCACTCGTTACTGGTCTCCAGCTGGACATTGAGCCATTGACCACGTCTCTGTGTATATCCATCCAGCCAATTCTTTATCTACTGGGTGGTCCATCCATCAAATATTTGTCTCTCCAGATTAGGAACCATAATAGTTGTCAGTGTAGAACAGGGCTGTTATTTGCTTGCAGTTCATTCCAAGATCTCAGTTTGTTCTCGAAGGTAATGGAAGCGCTCTGCTGTTAATGTCTATTTTATTGAAATATTGCTCACAGTGTATTTCTTTTTTTTGCCATATGTAGTTAAATGAAATTTACCCTCATGTGATTTCTCATGGAACTAACCAACATATTGTCCCATGTAGCTAAGGCTGCAAGTTTGCTTCTTCAGAGATCTTGTACACTTCTGTGCTCTGTCAGTGACTTCATGTAAAGTCATCAGTGAGTTGGTTAATCTTTCTGTACCTTCAGAGCCCTGTTTGTAAAACTATTTCCTGTATTTTGTGGGCTGTTGAGAGAGTATGGTATGCAAAAAAAATATTAGAGCAATCAGAGATACAGCTTGATGGGAGGCAAGAAGTACAGAAAGACTGGAGATGCACAAATTTCACAGGCTTCTGAAAGCAGACTTGAAAAGGAACACGCAGCAGCACACCATAAGGGTAATGGGTTTTGTGTGAGGGAGAAAAAAAAAAAAAAGGACAGATTCACATTCCAGAATGAGAGTGTAAGTGGCCCAGAGTCACGTGTGAGCCCACTCACAGACAGGCACTCGGAAAGTTCTAAAAGTAGGATTCCATTTTAGTCTTATCATAAAAGCATGTTCAGTGGTTGAGGGTTGACTATTAAGGGTATGTAAGTGGTATGATTGTAACAGAATAAGCCTGAGAGAGAAACAGTTTTGGAAGAATCATGGATACATGCTTGTCTGTCTTACCTGGGATTCTGCGTCAAAACAGAAATAGGAAGCAATTTTGCATATGCTGGTGCAGATTTTTGCTGTTGTAAGTCAGATCCCAAGCATGTCAGTTCAAGATCTTTGGCTCATCTGCTAAATTACCACACCCTTCCAACGAAAAAATATGAATATGATGTTAAATTGTTGTGGAAAACACTTCAAGAGGTTTTATTTTTGTGAGATTTTAGTTTAGATTTTTCTGCTTCCAGAGGGCTTTTACTGAAGAACAGGTATCTTCAGCTCAACAAGAGCCAGCACTATGTACTTGGAGCCCAGAAAGCCAGCCATATCCTGGGCTGCATCAAAAGAAGCGTAATGAGCAGGATGAGGGATGGGATTCTCCCTCTGCTCTGCTCTCATCAGACCCCACATGCAGTACTGCATTCAGCTCTGGGGCTCCCAACTCAAGAGGGATATGGAAGGGCTGAAGCACCCCTCCTGTGAAGACAGACTGAGACAGTTGGGCTTATTCAGCTCAGAGAAGAGAAGGCTCAGGGGAGACCTTAGAGCAGCTTCCAGTACCTAATGGGGGCTTAGAAGAAATCTGGAGTTTTTACAAGGGTATGTTGGCATAAGACAAGGGGGAATGGCTTTAAGCTGACAGTGGGTGATTTAAGTTAGATACTAGGAAAAAAATGTTTACTATGAGGGTGGTGAGACAATGGCGCAGGTTGCCCAGAGAAGTTGTGGCTGCCCCATCCCTGGCAGTGTTCAAGGCCAAGCTGGACAGGGCTTTAAACGATCTGGTCTAGTGGAAGATTCCCTGCCCACGGCAGGGTGGCTGGAACCAAATGTTCTTTAAGGTCCCGTTCAACCCAAGCCATTCCTTGATTCTATCTAAATTCACAAGGTAAATGGTGACAGTCTAGCATGGGAAGGGGGTGAGGTCTTTGTAGCTCATCAGTGAGTGCAGTTAAATTTCTAGGAAGAAGCAGTTCTCACATATAAATTCACTGTATGTGTTCCCACAATTCCTGCAGAAGAAGCAACTGTTCAGCATTCAGCTTCAGTGGTGAAAGCTCAAAATGTTTCATGTGAAAGCATCTCATCAGTTTGATTTCTGCCCAGCTAAACAAAATGGATTAAGCAGTGTTAATCTTGAGACCTGAGTGTTAGTCTCCTCTCATAAGATTTAGAGGTTGCTGTTGGTGAGAAGACAGAGAGGTCACAGCACACCAGTTCTCAGGTGACCCGAATGCACTGCAGTGCTCACGGCAACCAGTCTTGCATTCATGGCAAAGACTGAATATTCTGAAGGTTGAAATATCTGTCTATTGACTTAGGTGTGAATGAGATTGTTCATGCTGCTCAGAACTATGTTGTTCCTGCTATTGTACATTTGAATTTTATCTGAAGTTAGAGTTGTAGGTAAAGATTTTGTATGCATCAGCACCTTAAACTTTCAGGAAACTGCTTTCATAATCACAGGTCATATACACCTGGGTGAGTTTTACCTAGGCAGTACAGCATATTGCAGTCCTTACAATTTTTTTCCTAGTTTCTTTCACATTTACCAAAGGCACACACAAGCACACTGTCCTGAGTTCAGCAGCAGCAGTCATTTTTTCTCCTTCTTAGTAGCTGGTGCACTGCTGTGGTTTTGGCTTTCAGCCTGGGAACAGTGCTGGTAACACCGATGTTTTTAGTTGCTGCTCGGTAATGGTTACTGTGACCAAGGACTTTGTGAGTCTCATGCTCTGCCAGAGAGGAGGGGAAGCTGGGAGGAAGCAGAGACAGGACACCTGACCCAAACTAGCCAAAGAGGTATTCCATACCACAGCATGTCATGCCCAGTATGTAAACTGGAGGCAGTTACCCAGAAGGGCTAGATCACTGCTTGGTCAGGCTGGGTATCAGTCGACGGGTGGTGAGTGGTTGTATTCTCTTCCCTTGTTATTTCCCTTATCATTATTGTTATTGGTGGTAGCAGTAGTGATTTGTGTTATACCTTAGTTACTGGACTGTTCTTATCTCAACCGTGGGAGTTACATTCTTTTGATTCTCCTCCCCATCCCTCTGGGAGAAAGGGGGAGGAAGAAGAGGGGGGAGCGAGAGAGCGGCTGTGTGGCTGACTGAGTTTAAACCACGACACACACACACATGTAAATACAAATCCTACCTAAAGCTTCTTATAAAGCATAGGCTTCCTCCTGCTTCTCACTCTGCTTGTACAAGCTTCCAGATTTTCAGAAATCAACGCAGGCTCATTAAAAAAAAAAACACCAAAAACAAAAACCAAAAACCAACCAAAAACCCCCCAAAACCCAAAACTGTTCACTGAAAATATAAAAAGAATAAAAAATCCTACAGACCTGATGAAAAATAGAGAGGTCCAACCTCAAGGAGACAGGTGGCTTCTGAGTGAAAACTGTCACCTATTATCCCCAAGAAGATGAGCTCCCGAGTTCACTCTTTCCTGCTACAAAGTATATAGATGTTAACAATTTTCTTCTGCCTAGACCTGTGTTTTCCAAATCAAGTATTGTTAAATCTGTAGAGCTTAAAACACTGCTTCAGACACTGTCCTTTGCTTTACATTCATATAATCTGTCGTAGGTGTAGCGTCAATAACCAGCTCTGCTCACAGATTTAATTTGAAGACCTGGCGGAGGTGAAGAACTGGAAATAATGACCAGTTCAGATAGCTGAAGGGGTAATTTTCAGGACAGTGAGTAGCATGTATTTATTCATTTGCTCTCCCCTAAGATGGTGAAGGGCTTATGTTTGTACTATCAGGGTTTGAAGGTGACATATTTGCATATGTATAACTTGCACGGTGATATTGGATGCAATCTTGGACTCACCAACCTCCAGTATCAATCTTGCAAATGATCTTAGAGGACTCAGAACTTCATCTGTAGCAATAGGATTCTACTGACAACAACCTCTCTATTACTGGTGAAACAAATTGCTGGGCATAGTAGTCACCATTCATATAAGCTAACACATCATTTGAAGTTTCAGCTATTACTTCTGCTGCAGTTAGAAGTCTTTTATTGCTCTGAATTCTTGCATTCATTTAGGGTGCATGACAGAGAAATTTTGGAGATGAACAGGGCCTGGGGCTTTGCACCTTTTGGGCAATCTTACCAGGAGGGCATATTTTCCTTCTTACTATATGCTTTATCTTTTAGTATATATGCAACCCAAAAAGAAATACACCGACCCCCAAACTAGTGTTCCATATCTAGAATGACCTTTCAGCAAGATAAATAGATTTACTCCTTGCAAAATGCATATGTGCAGTATAACAAAACCATGGATCTGAACAGCGGTATATAGGAATGTTAAGCTCCAGAACACTTGAAGGCACTTCATGACTTAAAGTAATTTTTCCATAAATCTATACTTCTTTTTCAGTTCATTTTTTTTCAGTTCAGAATAATTCAAATGAGCCTTTAAGTAGATGCAACACTGCACTGTAGAAATTGGCAGACACTGGGCATGGCTACTTATTAAAACTACATGCAAGAATTTGAGTAGACCTTTCCTTTAGATTGATTCATGTGAGTTTCCATTCCTTGAATTTCACTTTGATATCTAGGTTCAAATATGTGCAGAAAACTGAAAACCGAACTGTTAAAAGTATTGTATTCATGTGGTTTCATAAAAAAATTATGGGGTTTGCATTGAGTTTGTTGTGAAAACAAAATGCAAGCTGCATTTTAGAATCTGGCATGAATTTTAAATGTGTAACAAAGTCAGGTCTGGTGAATTTTGTAAAACTTATAAGGCTATTATGAACATCTTATTGCTCTGCTCCCAATTAAACATGTATCTTGAATAAACAAAGCTCCTTATAGCTAAACACCTTTTCAACATGTCTGAACATTTCAGGTTTTTGGTAACATTACTGCAAGATCTTCAACTCGCTACAAGAAAGACGTTAAAGTGTGGGAGCATGTCCAAAGAAGGGCAGTGAAGGTGGTGAAGATTCTAGGGAACAATTCTTGTGAGGAGCAGCTGAGAGAGCTACTATTGTTTAGTATGGAGAAAAGGAGGCTGGGGGGAGAACTTATTCCTCTCTCTCTACAACTATCTGAATGGAGATTGTAGCAAGATGGGTGCCCAGGGAAGTGGCTGAGTGACCATGCCTGAAGGTATTTAGATGGGTGTGGTTCTTAGGGATGTGCTTTAGTGGTGGACTTGGCAGTATTAGGTTAACAGTTGAACTTGATGATCTTAAGGCTCTTTTCAACCTATATTATTCTATGATTAGCTTCCTTCTCTTGTCATCATTCTCCATGCAAAATTCCCATCAGCTGCAATGAGAGGTCCATGAGCAGAACCACGGCAGGATACATGGAATCAATGTATTATCTAATTATTCCAGCCTAGATGATTTAGTTGGCTGTTGAGACTTCTGTACTGATAAGAAGAATCTCCAGAATTTCCTTTAAAAAAAAAACACCGCATTTTCCAAAGTTGAACAAGAAATGTTGAAAATCATGAGATCTGAAATGAGCTCATGTAGTGTTACATGGGGGTGTGGGGGGGTGTGGGTGTGGTATAGAGAAAAAGGAAAGCATATAATGAAAATGTCCTTCTGAGTTATTTTATCCGCTGTAAGTCACATGATCGCAATTGCAGCATTTTGGTTCTTAAAAATAAAGCAATCATCATATCATCACTGTTCTTGGGGCAAAAGACCAGAGTACAAAAGAAAAGACGTAACAGTGGTCAGGAGATGTGTGGAAAAAATCCTTTTGTACAACTTTGATGTGTGTATTGATACTGCTGATGAAGAAAAGAATTTGGGGACTTTGTGTGGTGATGGTGGTGTTGTAATTTATAAAAGGTACAATAGCCTTTTCATGGATTCGTATGTTTGGTTTCCTGAGTTTTCCCTCTTCTGAGCCATAAGGTGGTGCAACGTTGTTCATCCCTCCCTTTGTTTCTGGGAGGTGATCTCTGAAGTTGCTGTGTAAGGGGTTTTGGACTCATAAAGGACTCACTGATAGTAGAGGAATCTTAGTACCCATTTTAGGTCTTCCTCACCCCTGCTACATTCAGTCAAACTAGCTGGTTTTTCACTGTAGCCCCTTCCCATTGAGCCTTTTCAGTCTTCCTGTCCCTGTTTCCTTGCCTGACAAGTCCAAAGGTACCCAACCGAGACACTTCTGGCCCTTGCAAGCTGAAATCTCTTTCTCCCACTGTTCCTAACTACTTTTATTTTTTATTCCAAATTTTTCTCTTCAGCCTAATTAATTTCCCAAGTCCGTGAGGAAAAATGCCTATTGCATTTCCCAAGCCCAGCTCTTTCTAGTTTATCTCTTTTCTATCTTGGCCTTCAGATGTCTTTAGCATTTATGTTCCTGATTCTGTTATGCCAAGCCAGACCCTCTTCTTCCCTCCTATCTGATTTCTCAGCATACGTAACTCCCTTTATGTCACCTCAGTTCCTTCACCCTTGCAAACTCTGTATCACTCTCCATCTGCTTTTCCAGCTTTTCCTGCAGGCTGTTTTTCATTTCGACTGCTGTGCAGTTCTCTTAAATGGTCTGTAGTCTACACTTGCTCCCTTTTCCTTTCAGTCCCCAGTCCTGGCGCCCTTGGCAGAGTTCTGCTTTCCTCTGCTAGCTTCTGACTTTAGCCAGTTTTCAGGCTCATTGCTAGCAATCTGTTCTCCACCCCTAACACACATGTACATTATTTTTCTCCTTCATTGCCTGAGCTTACTTACGTACCACAGTCAAGAGCTTAGGAAGACAGGGCTTTTTACATGTCCATCTGGATGTAGCATGCTCTTCAGCACCATAATGTTGCATCTGCCAGAGATGTCCAGCTCGCCCCTATGTGGGAGAGTGCCTGTCATGTTGAGAAAGAGTTCTTGGATCCAGTCTGCAATTTCTACTTCAGAAAATAAAATTAACAGACACACAAAAGAAAAGCTGGAGACTTCAGACAATGCAGGTTGATAGGCAGTAATCATGAGCCGAATGAGAGCAGTGATTTGAAACTCTTATCTGTTAAATACTTAAAAGACAGAGTTCCTGGCTTTCCTGAAATCTGTGGATCTTCGCCTTTCTGTGCAAAATTCTTCCTCCTGTAAGCTTACTTTCCTTCTGATAGGGAATAAGGGTTGTTTGCTGTTTTTTTTTTTAATTTCCCCCAGAAGAAAAAAGTAGTGGCAGAAAGACTATAACTTTGTCCTGTTAGAAAAATTCATGCTTGAAAATTTCAGAGCAGAGTCAGACTCCCTTGTTGCTAAACAAATGGCATAAAACGGTTCCGGAGAGCATTTTTCTGTCTTTGGTGCCTTTTATGGCATATGCTATGTATTGACACAGATTAAATTTCCCTCCTGTCTGGAGCAATGCACACTCAGGAGGACTCCTACTGACCTAGCAATAAGCGCGAGCAGCTAATGGCAAGTGGTGGAACAGAACTCGTGGAGGGTGGCTAGCTGAAGGCAGAGCACTCCGTTCAGCTGTGCCATTCTGCCTTTCTCCTCCTCCTTCTTCTCCTCCTCCTCCTCTCTCTCTCTTTAGCTCCCCTCTGTCTCTCACTGCTATGCTTTCCCGGACCCCTTGGCTTTGTTGTGCTGCATGTCTGACTAGCAGGAGGGGAATTGGCTGCTCGTCGGCGTGGTGAGCGCCTCGCCGCAGCTCCAACCCACCCACCCACGCCTGGGTCAGGAAATGTGAGCAGGGCTGATAGAGGAGGAGAAGCGGGGCTGAAGGTTCGCACCAGCGCTGGATGTGACAACAGGCAGCTGAGCACTTCGCAGCTTGTGCGGTGTCCCACCCCAGGGCCGGCACAGACCCAGCCATGGAGGGCTGCCGCTGGACAACTGCTGGCACCCTGCTTCTGGCTTTCCTCGTCCTGGTAAATTCCATTTCTTTCCTGCAAAAATGTATTGCTTGCAGCTGATACTGTATCTGTGTGTATATATGTGGATTGGTACGGTTTTAAGCTGTAAGATTGCAGTTTGAGAAAGATTGATTTGAGCAAATCATGTAAATCTTATCCTCTCTAAAGCATTCCAGGCTTGGAGCCTTAATACTGTGGGTTGCTGCAGGTAGAACCAAGAAGTTGATGTTGGCATCAGTTTTATAAAGTTGAAGAGCAACGACCTGTGAATGGTGATTTAACTGCTCTGGCTTTAGAGAAGAGCTGTTTCTCCCCTCTTTAAATCAAACTATATCACACTGTAATGCTCCAGGAATTTTCTTCCTTCCTAAAAAAAAAAATAATAAAAAAAAAAAATACAAGTGGAAAAGAGAAAATATTTTTTCAGTTGTGTACATGCAGAGAAACCTTGTACAGCATGTATTGAACTTTTTCCTGCAGCCAGCTTAAGTGAGCCCTCATTACTGCTGTGACTCGTTACAAGAAGTTTATACCAACTTTTGGAAGATATGTAATGTGATATCTGGTATACGTCAGGGCTGTAAAGCTGATGGTTACTATATGATTTTCTTGTATATTTCCCATGATTATCCAGATAGGATGCTCTGTAGCTGAGAGCTGTAGCTCTACTCTTTGATTGATAGTAAATGTTCCATTTTTGACTCAATTTTATAAGTATGGGCTGTATGTTTGCTATCAGAAAATCTTCAGTAAGAATATTCTTATGCACACATTTGACACCATATCATCTTGGCATATATATATGCTGTCTTTTTCTGGGTATTTGGCTTGTGTCTTCTTATTTGTCTGTATACAATGATCTATGGTAATCATTATGAACTAATCTTAGCACATTTTTTTAATAGCCACAGGGGGACATAAACACTGGAATAACCCTATTTGAATTGCTTATTAAAAATTATCATATGATTAAAAAAAACCCACAACTTTTTGAATTGAGAATCACTAAATACTAATTAATCACTAGATCTATCTGGATTGATCTTAAAGTTTCATTTTGTTTAAAAGCCTATTTTCTGTTTAGAATACTGAATTCACACAAAATGGCATAAAGTTAGCATAGATTCTCTTTCATTTATGAAAATTAGAAGCTTATAACCTGATGAGTGTAATATATTATGAGCCAGTCATGCAGTCCTAATTTAGGGAAGATCAACAGGGCATATAACTCAACAAGGCTGTGTAAGAACTGCAGGATTTGGCCTCATATTAAGCTCATACTCATAACATTTGTACTTCAATCTGCTGCTTGTGAATTAAGTTCTTAGTCCCTAATTCATGAAAATAAATGGTGCATTCTGCTGCCAACTATTATGCATTATATTCCATACTATACTATTTTGTATTCATATGACTTACTCTGCCTCAAGAGATTTCCCACACACACCTCCCACCAAATCTCTTTGTGCCTTAAGAATAGTGATGTGAAGCAAGCTTAACTTTTTTTTTTTTTTTTAATCAGGCCATTCTTTTGTTCCTTCCATACTCAGGAAAATCTCTCACTTTCTTTCAGCAGGAGGTTAGGTAAACATGCAAGAATTTGACTTAGAGCTTGGATAGAGATAAGTTGTAGGATAACTTGGTGTGCATGTTACTATTGCAGTTTATTGCAGCATGAGTTCACACAGGGCATGGTAGGATGTTTGTGGATGTTTTTGAGACAGAAAAGAGGCCTTATAGCTATTAGCCTTTAGTCAAGTAGGTGGAGTGAGTTTGACAACTATAACAATCAGCATTTGGATTTATGTGTTTCACCTCGCATCTCTCTAAAACCTCTGTCTTACACTGAGCAAAACAAGCAGCCAGTAGTCATGCAGTGCTCTAATAACATCAGCAGAAGTTCATAGTTGTAAGCTCTAAGGCTAGGTAACAAGCATTTCCAGGATTAGTCGTAATAATTTATCACATGTTCCTGTATTCTCAGTAAGACACTGTAGAGCAAAGTAACAATTGCTCGACATCCTTGCCTCAGTAAGGAAGATGCATAGCCCAGACACATGCACACATTATATAAGGGAGTGGACAAGCTTACAGGCAGTATCAGCAACAACATCTCTGTTCCCCTTGACTTCAGGGCAGTCTGCCTGGAGTGCTGCAGTAGTGAGTATTGCTCACTTCTCCATTAGGGTTCTTAACCTTGTTCAGGAGAAATTATATTCATTTTCAGTATGAGTGGTGCTCGAATAAGGTCTCGGGACCTTAGTCCCCCGTAGTTTACTCGTTAAGTATTCTAGAACTTACTCCATACTCAGACCCCTGTTTCCCCGATGTAAATGGCAGTTAGGTACTTTCACAGCTAATTTTGAAAATTTGAGCCATAACATGGTACACCTGTCTTGAAAAAGTAGCATTAGACTGAAAGTAACTTGAAAAGACAGTTTCTCTCTTTCCAAGATAGGTCCTGGTATTTGGAAAATTTTGCTTGTTGCTCTGTGAATTTCTTCATGCTGCAGACATACTAGCACACAACTTCAAGGAGAAACAGAAGAAAGCAGACATTCTGTTCCTAAGATTTCCCTTTCTAATGGTTTAAATACATTTCTATATATTTAAAATTCCATATATATTTAAATATGTATGTTATATTTTATATTTATATTGCCTCTATATACTTATATTTTTTTTTAATATATATAAATATTTAAAAATAAAAGCCTAACACAAGCAAATCACAGTTGTTCAACTAAAAGGAAATGTAGCCAAAACCATAACCAGCCATGTGTTCATCTGAACTTGAACTCAAGTCACTTCACGTCAGAAGGGCATTTAATCACATTTGCATTTGTTATTTCCATCTTTTCCAACAGTTTTTTTTAGCTCTCTCTCTTGCTGTTGTGGTATTTACAGAAGTAACCCTAAGAACTGTAATAAAGTATGTGTGTTTTTTCTGCAGGATTTCTTTCTTTTGCTGTGCTAATTTGTACATGGAAAATAGTCAAATACAATAGTCCATTCCTTCCAGGCTCTTTGGCGTTGCATCCCCCTATTATCTAGCTGGGTCTGTCTTGGATGACCACAAGCACAACTAGAAAGTGGAATGAATACAATGTTTCTCGTATACATCTGAACGTACAAAGCTTGACATCTTTTCCTTTCATGTGTAGATAGGTCTATTTTCTGCTGTACGTCTGCTCCTGTTTCTACAGTTGTAGCTGTATAGAGGGAGATACTTCCTTTACAGATCCAATGTGCACACATACATTTCCATCCATAGTCAAGTATATGTAGGGACTGGCACTTGGTCACGTCAGTTGTGTAAAGATGAGCTAAAACACAGAATTCAACTATAAAAAGCTAAGATTTATTCATGTGACAGAGTGTAAAATTTCTCACCATTGTGGTTTGTGACCACTGCTGCTATACTCCTGATGCTTCACGTGTATAAAAGTAAAAGATTTAGTATGTGGAAGTCTAGATGCCACTAGGTGTGTATACTTACGACTTCTTACATGACTCTAGAATTTTGTGTTTGGACATAATTTACTGATCTCTGGCTTCAGTTGGTGGTTTTTTTTTAAGTACATCATTTGTTTACTCTTTTTCTACCAAGTGCAAAGGCGTGGATGAACTGAGGTAAGATTGTGTGATGGAATTTTTTTCTTTCAGACTTTAGTCAATGGAAGTCAGTACTTAATGTAAGTTGTTGACCTATTGGTCTGCTTCATCAGTGTCAATAAAGTTAAACACATTTTGTTTTAATGACTTTTACTAGATTCACATGTCTGACAGAGCATGACAAAAAAAAAAAAGAAACACAGTGATGAGTCTGAAGATTAGAATATGCTCATATTCATTAGAATATGCTCAGTCATGGATCTGTCAGATGGACAAACTCATATACTCAGAAGGTTCATGACTCAATGTAAAGCATATGTAGTCCACATGCCTAGACAACTATGTCTTTAAAAGAGGGCTATCAATCTGTTAATGACTGAATTTTCACTGAAGCAAACAGAAACTTAATCCATTGTAAATGTGTTGTTAACCATCCAAATATAACCTTTTGTTTTCTGCTGTCACGTCAAATCTGCAGATGGCACTGTTGTTTCTATTCCTTTTCATAGCTACTTTCTTAAGCTTGTAAGAAAAGTTAGAGCTATAGCAATAATTATGTGGAAGAAAAGTGGGAAATTGAAATCTGTTGCCACAGAGTCATATATTCTCTTATATGAGGAAATAAAGCAGAGTAATAAGATCATCCTTACAGAAACAATCATAAAGCTGAAGATAGCTGAAAAACAAGTAAGTGCACATCAAGCACCAGATGCTATGGTATCAGGATGGGGAGCAGCCAAGTCAAGGATGGTTATGAAAAAAGTCTTCTCATGCAATGTACAGCAAGTAATCAAAAGCTGGCATGGAATGCCTAATTCAATCAGATATTATACTCTGGTATGAAACACAACTTCTTCCTAACTGACATACAGGAATGGATAACTTTAGCTTTCAGCATCTCCAAATTTTCATATCAGCCAATGGAGAGTAGACTTGTCTTACCAAATAGCTGGCCAGCTTTGGTTATTCAAGGTCTTATAACATTCCTTAAATATATGTTCAGATAAAATAGAGGAAATAATCAAGAGATATACATTTTATGGAGTGATGGAAAATCTTCTCAAAGATTTTAGTCCTGGATAGGGTTGAATACAAATCAATACTAGTCAATGCTTATTGCAATCTATTAATTTAGATGTCTTTCTGTCTAAGGGAATGTAAAGCATTTCATCACAGGTCTGAGATTTGCCATGATGCACTCTAAGAGACACTGTACATGTTCAGACCTATTTTAATCAGACAGAATTTTTCTTTGTGCACACAGGATAAAGAGAGAGGGTTGTCTACTGGGCATTATCAATACTAAAAAGATTTAAAGGCTGGTATCACAGTTTGAAAGATGCCGCTCTCAAATGTTTCACTTGTCTTTCAAGACTATTGTATGCAGTCTCTTACCTGCCTCTGTTGAAGGCTCTCTCATAATAGTATAAGATCATTGGACTTTAAGGTTTTTGCCTTTCTTTTTGGAAGTGGCAAATACCATTCTCAGGATACTAACTGTTATTACAAACATAATGTTTCATAAGCGCAATATTAGCTGAGCTTTAAGAGCAAACTTCTCATCTATATAAATTGATTTGCCTCTGCAGTAGAGCTATGTTGAATTTCACCTGCTTAGGCTTTGTGCTGAAGTCTTTTCATTTAATAAGTTTCCATTTTGATCTTTTACATGTCATGCACAAGAGCAATTAAAACACCTCCATAAAGCACTGGTCATTAATATCTCCTTGTGAAGCCCCTGAGTGGAAAATTAATCTTATATTCAAAATAAGACCTTTGCTGAGTGCTGTCGGTTTGTTGTGGCCTGAATCTGAGTGTACACGTTAAAGCTTACTGTAAGCCAAGATCTTCTCTCTGCTTCACTGACTGAGATGTTACCATATCAGAGATTACTAACTCTAGGTGCATTTCCAGCTTTTTACTTTTTTTTTTCCTCCCTTTAAGTCCGCTGATTAGAATTTCATTTCATATATAAGCATTTTTTTCTTTTCTGTATGTTGCCAGAACCCAACTTTTCCAAATTTCTTATAAAAGTAGCTGAAGTTGAGGTGAAATTGGAAGGCTGTGTAGATGGGTTACTGGGGGAGGGAAAACTCTGTATGTACTTGTGAGATTTAATCTGCTTCCATGGCAATCACATGTAGAAATCTTAATAGTTCTGCCACCTGTGAATTATTTGGACAGTACTGATGGGCTTATTCTACCATACATTAATCTTCACAGTTTCCATTTTCATTTTCACCGTTTTTATATAAACTCCTTCCAAAGCTTCAACCTTTTAGAGGTTGCCCAGGGATTTCTGCCTTTCAGGAGCTTCTTGTAGAGCAAGTTCAGCTGAGAGGGTGTCAGGGTGGAGGGGAGGGGGTGTGTGATAATGTAAGACATCCTGAAATAAATTCCAAGAGTGCTCAAGAAATGAGACAGGAAATTACATGTAACTTATTATAAATTCAAACTGTCCCATAAAATAAATATAACTCATTTTGTTTCCATATGAATGTACTGTACGGGTGTCAAGTTTCCCCTTCTAGCTTTGTTGGATATAATCTCAGTCCCTGTTTGAAGTTTGCTAGTGTATTGTTCAGATCCTGCTCTGTATCAACAGACTCAGATATGAAAGGGAATAAAGGAAGCAATAAGATCTCCTACTGTTCTGGTGCTGGCATTCGATTAGTGGATTATTTATTTATTTACTTACTTACTGGCTTATTTAAATCTCCATATTTCTTTCAGCCTGGACTGTTAAAAGCATCCGTTGTTGAGGGCAAATATAACTGCCCTTAACAAGCCCAGGGTTGCCTTTTATTTTTTCATTTTTGTATGTGGGTGGATTATGATTGTAAATGTGCTTTGGATATGACATTTTCATGGTTTCTGTAACTTTTTAAAAGAATGGGGGATTTTCAAGTTACTGTGCTATCATAAATATGTTCCTTAAAGGTCTAGCTAGGGCCGCGTTTTAAAGATGAAAGATCTGAATTAGGTGAAGGGGAGAAGGAGGTGATTCAATAATAATCTCTGAAACCGAAAACTTGAGCTGCCACAGTTTAAATATGCTTTGCTAATCCAAACTTTAGCAGTCTCATAATTCTACAATGGCCTCAGTCATGCATTAGTGATGATGAGCACCAGAACAAGAGGGAGTGCTTTATCACACCTTACAAAACTGAAGACTGACATAGAAAGGAATGCATACCATTTCTCTGCAGCATACTGGCTCCAAAGTATTTATGTTTTTTTATTTGGTGAAAACAATAGAAATATGAATATTTTCATCACCTGTGATCTTAGAGAGCAGCATGAAGTGGCAGCAGCTTATATCCTGAAAGTGCTTAAGTCCTTCTGGAGCACCTCTCCTATGAGGACAGGCTGAGAGAATTGGGATCATTCGGTCCAACCTCAGTATAGAAGAAAAGGCTCAGGGGAAGACCTTATAACAGTCTTCCAGTTCCTAAAGGGGACCTACAAGAAATCTGGAGAGGAACTTTTCACAAGAGCATCTTGTGACAGGACAAGGGGAATAGCTTTAAACTGACAAAGGGGAGATATTGGTTAAATATTAGGAAAAAAATCTTCACTATGAAGATGGTGAGGTGCTGGTATGTGTTGCCCAGAGAGGCTGTGGCTGCCCCATCCTTGGCAGCATTCAAGTGCAGGTTGGGCGGTGCTTTGAGCAACCTGCTCTAGTGGAAGGTGGTTGGAACTAGGTGATCTTTAAGGTCTCTTCCAACCCAAACCATCCCGTGATTCTATAATTTTATGAAAAGAAAAAAATAAGGGAAAAAAAAACCAAACCAACAAACAACTCCACCCTGGCACTGCAAACTCTCAAGAACTGTGTATTTTCTTTTAAATAAACATAGTAATTAATTTGAGATCAATTATGGGGTGATAAAGGGGGGGGAATAAATCTCTCAGATAAATTCTGAATTTTGTAGTTAATTCCTAGGGGTCCCATGAGCACTTTTCTTTTCCTGTCTTCCCTATATATTTTGTTATGAGATGGGATCTTTATCTTTCTCCATAATTTATTTACTTATTTACTTCTCCTTCTTCCCTTTTTCCCCCTTCCTTCCTTCCTTCCTTCCTTCCTCCCTTCCTCCCTCCCACCTGCCTGCCTGCCTCTCTCCCTCCCTCCCTCCCTCCCTCCGGTTTTGTCTTCCTTTCTTCCCCTTTTTCTCTCTCCCTTCCTGTATTTTTCCATAAATATTTCCCTTTCAATTTTCTGTTCTCCTGCCTCCACTGAGGCTTAATATTTCACCCCTTGATATGGCCCCTTATTGTTAAAATAAACACATACACAGCTCCATGAGGTGACTGAGAGAGATGGCAGATCATCAGAAGAATAAGAGGCTTCATTTATTTTGAATATAACTCATAATTGCAGATGTTTATCTGAAATTACACAGATCTTTGAAGAGGTCTTCTCTCTTCTCTATGATGCCTTCTGATCAGAGAGTGCTATCCTCCTGCTGCAACCTAAGGCATCTTGACATAATGTCTTGAACTGTTCATGAGGAGGCTGAGCCATCTTACTGCTTACAAATCTAGTAAAGTCTATGCTGTTGTGACAAGGTCTTCTAGCTCAGACTTTCAGAACAAGAGTTTCTAAATCCAGTCCACATGGGGTTTAGTGCACATAAGATGACTCACTGTTGGATGTTGCAACCTGCACAGGGAGGTAAGCTGCGTGAATATCTGAACTTTAAGGTCAGTTTAATAAAGCAAGAAAAAATGGCTAGTATACAATCAATACACTTAAGTATATTACCCTGCGTATTTGCGGAGACAATGGTTCACCTGTGGAGCTGGGATTGTCAGCTGCACATTGGCTTTTATTTGTTGAAGCTGACAAACACAGCCCCGCCAGCACAAAGTTTCACTTCTCACCACTTAGAAAACACTTGGCATGCAATAGGCCTTGTCACAGATAGCAGTTAACAGTTTTACTTTTCTCTCTTTTTCTTTCTTTGTGCCTTGTGAGCTCTTTCCCCAGCTGCAGTTCTTGCTACGTGGAAGAAAAACCCAAAGTCCTCAAATGGGAGATGCACTTTTAAACCCATGTTGTTGGGTGGGTTCTGAATTCCGGAAAGTGATTTCACCTATTCTCCCTCTGAACCAGTCCTAGCCTCAAAAACCCTTCTGAGTGAATTAGGCAACACATTCTGAGGCTGAGCCAGCTTGGACCTGCTCTGTGTTGAATCACCCATGCCTGGTGTTCACACCAGCACAGCAGGATTTAAATACAACAGAGTGTTGCAACTTGGGTCTGTGAAAGCTAGAAAGCAAGCTCTTGTATTCACATCACTCTCCTGGTGCATATTTTCATATGGGTAAGTGGAGTGAGAGATAGGACTGATCTGAGTTTTATAAGGCATTGTTATAAAACGTTACAGGGAGTGCAGTATGCACCACATTGAAGTGATATTGTGTCAGCTCCATCCTCTGCCAGCAACCCATACCCCCAGCTGGCTGCTGCCCTTTTAGAAGAAGAAATGAGCTCACGTTTGGAATATTTCTCCTGGGATACAGCTCCCAGTCCAGGTTTATGAATGGCTGTTCAGCTCCTAAAGCCCTGAGATGGCTGTACATCACTGCTTCCCAGTTTTGTTGCAGACTAGAAGTTATGTACTCCTTATTATAAATTTTAAGATACTGTGTATATACAACTGTATGACTTGCTTCAGAGCAGGAAGAATCCCATGGGACTATGGGGAAAGCACTGGCAATGTTTTTATCGTTCAGAGAGCACTTGATGTGCAGAGCTAATGACTGTCAAACGGTACAAGTGTCCACTACACTGAGACTACAGATATTTCTGTTTTCAAGAAACAGAGTTCAGTGGGACACTTTGCCCTTATTACTTGTGCAATGACCATATCAGGTCATACATGAATAGGTCATACATGAATAGGAAGGGAGGAGTGATTATTTTCCCCTCGATGAACCTTTGCTTTCCTGTGCAAAATGAAAACATGCTGTAATTTTCCTTTTTCTATTCCGTTAGTAATGAGCCTGCCTTGCATGACTGTGCTTGTTAAAAGAAGACAAAAAAGAAACTCAGTGCTGACAAGGACTAGCACATCAAATTTTTACTTATGTCCCTGGGAGCCAAGCCAGCTGCATGCATGTCAGGTGTCTGTGTTCATAGGAGCTGAATAAGAACTGAAAAACTGCAAGAGAATATCTCAGTGAGATTTCTTCTTCTCCCCTTTTTAATCAAGGTGTCTTCCCCTTTTGTCTGAGTGGTAGATCCTGAAGAAAGGGTAAATTAAAAACTACCCAGATGGAGATTTTGACTTTTGTTTATTTCTTTTTAAGAAGCTGAAAAAGAAAAAAAGAAAAAAATAATCCTGGCCCATTTATCTGCATGAGCAAAGTCTAAGCATACAGTAATTACCCTAAGTACAGTATATACCCTCACATGTGTGTACTCCTGTGCCAGCGCCTTCCTTGGGGCGTGGAGTCACTCAGATCAAGGGTTCCTGTGCCAGGGGTTTTCCATAGGAAATACTCTCTTTATTCCCTCACAGGCCTTTTGCTTGGTCTTGCAAGCGCAAACAAGGCAAAAATTCCTCAGTTCATTTCCAAGACTGTGGAAGGTGGCCAGTGGGCTGCCACTGCTCAGCTCACAGCCCCCACACCCTGTAGAAGGGAGCTGCTTCCCCACAGGGAGCAGGGAAGCCAGTGTACAAGGTATAGCTACTTCTACTTCAAAACATCTAGCGCTCATTGCAGCTACTTTTCTTTCCAGGTTGTTTGCCAGAGAAATCAGTGTTCTGGCTGTAGTTTGAACAGTTCTGTAAGCATCTTTTTGAATTGGCCACACGGAACAGCATGCAGTTAATCAGTAATTGCACTTGTTGCTGAGTGTCTCATGCAATAAATAACTTCATCAACTTGGGCCCAGTGGCATTTTCTTTCTTCATCTTCTTTTAACTTCTGTGAGAGCAGAACTCCCATTCCTTTGTTAAGAACTCCAGGTAGGCAGGTTTTTCCAGCTTGAGCAGTCCTTCTGGAGGGTGGCAGGTCTGGAGGCTGAAATCCTGTTTTGTCTTTACAGTGACTATAATGGGAAGGCAAGTTATCTACCACAGCAGCTAAACAGTGTTCATCCATCCTGACTTCAAAGCAGCCCCCGTGGTAAAAGAAAATAGGTTGGTGTTCATTCCTGTTAAGTCCTTGGTTATATGGCTAAGGCTGGTTAGGGACCTCTGTGTTCAAGAGGTGCATGAAATAGGCAGATATCTGTTTGGAGTGGAGGACCACTATTGTCATGGGAATCCCAATGCTTCCAGGGAATTATGCTCCTCACAAGGATAAGGCTTATTTTAACAAGCCCTTTCTTCAGTATGGTACAGTTATCTTGGAAAAGTGGATGTGCTTGGTCATACAGTACTGGTTACAACAATGTACAACTCTCTGCCTCGATGCATTAAACATGTTCCTTGTACATTGCAAGCTGGACGTGTCAGAATATTTTACTTATGATGTTTCCAAGATACTCACTCTGAAAAGTTTCAACAGCTAGTCAGGAATGTCTTCCATGTTAACATTTTGTTTGACAGTAATTACCAATACTAATTCAACTGGCTGTGATTTTGTTCTGCCTTGCCTTCCTTCAAAAGCCAGAGATTTCCAGGCAATTTCCCATATGAGCTGTAACCCAGCTGTTACCTTGGATGAAATGCAACAAAGATACACAACACTGTGCAAATGAAATCTTATAAACCATGTATTTACACTGGTTGAAGTTTGAAATAAATGTTTCTTAAAAAGAGATGAGGTCTCTGGCCTTGTCTCCTGGTGTTACACACCTACTACAGAAGTGTTGAGAGCAGTTTCTTATGGTTTATTACAGACAACATTTCAGTACTGTGTGAAGTATATATTTGATCTCAGTGACAAACTAACATCAAAGGATGATCAGGGATTACTCAAAGAAGGAGAATGTATGGATTGGCAAGAATTCATATAGGGATACACTTGGATGTGTCTGAAAAGGGAGAGCAGAAGGGCGACATAATAGGGAAAAATACTGTTTTTCTGTCTCTAGTATCATTTTCACAGTAGCAGAAGACAAGTTTAGGCAACGGCCTCAGAGGAGCCTTGCATATTGTCACTGACAGTTCATCATGCCCCTAAACAGCGGGAATATGATAAGAACCAGATGATTTAAATTTCTTAAACAAACCAGCATTGCATATCATCTGGGAAATAGCTGTGGCTTAAAGTCTGTATCAATTCCGTAGTCCAGCAAGAGGTTAGCTGCATTTTCCACTATCAGTATTGCTGTTTAACCTAGGCGACATACTTCATGCTTGAGAAAGTATTACTTTAGCAATGTTTTGCTGAATGGGGAGGAAGACTGGAACCCTCAGAAACTGAGGAGCAATTAAACAACATGAACTGCATTTATACACCTTGCATATATCCAACTATCCAAATAGTTGGATTCTGTAGGGATAGCACAGTTCCAAACAAATTTTTAAACTCAATTCTAGTACACATCCAAGATTGATTTTCTTAAGCCTGAACTCCTTTTATAAGTCCCAGAACATGAACATAGGTCTTGCTACTTTTCATGTTCCTCACTCTGTGCAGCCACACATGTACACACAAGCTCTTCAAAGATACATGGTTCTTTCATGAGGGATGCAGCTCCTGAATGGCCAGGCAGCTGTTGTGATTTTAACAGGTGTGACAGTTATCATGTTTTTTACATACTCTCCCAGGCAGTTTAAATTATTTCTGTGTACTATGTGTTAATGGTGAGGGTACAAAAGACCTGTTGTTCATCTCCTGGTCTGAATATAACATGAATGCCTGACAACTCTTTAATAAATTCATAAATCACTATTAGACACTGATGGTGGACCTAATTTTTTTTTCAGTATAAAATTGGATACCATGCTCTTAACCTGAGTGCCCTAACCACTGACAGTGATTTCATTTTGTACACATGGTCCTTTTTTGCTTTCTTGTCCAAAAGCAGAAGGTGTTCCTTCTCTTTCTTATTAGAGAAATCTTCTGGGAGTCCTAAAGCTCATTTCTTCCGGAGCTGCTGTGTTGCTCTGTAGCTGAAGGATCACCCTCAGGTTAGGTGTGTCTTAGTGGGTAGGAATTATTAATTAGTGATATAAGATACTTTAGAAAAATCTGTTCCAGACAGTGACTTCTTAGCAAGTAACAGTATATATCTTTTGAAGCTGCAATAAACAATCTTCAGATTTAAAATGATTTTTCAGGCATTGCTAGAATTTCAAATTCAATCTTAACTGTGTAGTTTACAGGAGGGAAAACTGCTCTATTTTCTTTAACATTAAACATGGATGGAGTTGAAATGAATTATGTTTATTCCACTTGTTAAAAGAAAACTTGGAGCCTGTTTCAGCTTGAGATCACATGCTTTCTGGGAATATATAGGTCTTATAACAGATCTTGGAATGCAAATAACAGGCACATGGCTCTACTCCAGGTGGGAGCACAATTTATTTCAGAGAAAATTGGACCCTAAGACTGTCTAGCTTTGCTGATCCTTATAATTTGTGATGAGGTAAGAGTACTTGGTTCACATGACTTTACCTTGCAACCTTTTTAAATTATGTTCTTGGGCTTCCAACCAGTGGTGAGTGATCCAGACAGGCACCCATTTGCAATTTGAAGATATTTCTTTCCATGTAAACTAAAAGCACAGACACACATTTTCTTTTTAGAAGACTAAAAGTGCAAACACACATTTTTGTTTTATAAACAATACCCTTCAGGAAGCAGTGAGCTGAAATAACCTCAGTAAATTGGTGTTGCGTTCCTCTTATCTGACACATTAATGTTAATGAGATTGTATCCTAGAAGGATGGATCACATCTGGCATGAAAGTCGCTATTTTGAATGCCTTTGCATCATGTTGATTCACCATGTTGTGATTCTGTTTTTCCTCAAGTGCATCTTGGAAGGCCCTTTCACAGTTCCGAACACAGCAACAAAATTTTGAAACACAATTTCTAATGTTTAAAGTACACCACCCCCTCCTTTTAATCAGGAAAAATACCACACCTTACTATTGTCCAAAGTGCTCTTTTGTAATAATCATCACCAGTCTCAAACTGAGACAGAGTATGATACTCAAAGGATGAAAGCAAATTCATATAGCAACCCCTACTACAAGAACTGGCTGCCAACCAGTAGGAATGTCAGAGAATAACAGATCTCTTTGGTGCTTTCCATGACCAAGATGATATCCAGTAAGAAATGTTAAACTGGCAGCAGTATTTTTTTTTTGTCCTTTAAGTGAGTTTTCCTGATTTTTTTAATTTCTTCCTCTCCTCAGAGCTCCAGAACATCTCGTTCTGAGGAAGACCGAGACTCACTGTGGGGTGCCTGGGGCTCATGGAGTGAATGTTCGCGCACTTGTGGAGGAGGAGCTTCATATTCACTGAGACGCTGCCTGAGCAGCAAGTAAGTGGGTGAATGGTTTTTACATTACTGATGGGAGAATTCAACTTACTCATATGCGTCAGACCATAAGAAATAATCAGCTGAGATCTTGAGCTAAATTGAAATTTCCAACTTAGTGTCAAAAAATTATGGTAGCATGGTTCATTTTTTATTCAGGCAAGCAGCCAACATGTTTGATAACGCAACACCCTTTTAAAATATAGTGAGAGCCTATGGAGATAGGGAAGTTGCTTGGACATCTTGCAAGGCTGCCAGCTACTGAAAAGTGAAACTCCCTACAATTTCACTATTTAGAGATTTAGTAGTGTATTTTCTTTCCACCTGGACCTCTTGCTGTTGTTTTCTGAAAGACACTTCTTCAATTCTTGCTTTTTTTCTGCCTTTCCTGGCTAGTGAGCAACTGAAAAACATTTGCAACTGTAATTGCTTTCTGTATATCTACAATATGTGTTAAATGTGCAAATTTAAATCTAAAACTACTTTTAAAATATATTAAGGAAACAAAAAATACTGCAGTGACAAGCAAACATGAGAGACTAAATGCATGAAAATAAACAGTGGTCTGAAAGCATTCTGTCAAATTTTCCTCATTTTCTTTTCTTTTTCTCTAATTTGATTTTTGTTATTTTCATTAGACGAGCCAGACATATTTTACTGAGAGTTTAGGAAGAGTCATTTAATGCCTAAGCTGTTACTTAAAAATTAACATTCAGTGACTCTGAATAATGCAAAGAAGAATTTGAAAGCAAAAAATTATAGTGAATTCTATTCTGTTGAGCAATTTGTACAGCAGAACTCCAATATCTGCCTTATTTTTGAGTAAATATAATGCCAACCTTAAATTCCAAGGGTAGCAGAAGCTACCTGGTGTAGGAGCTTTGAGTGTTGGAGCACTGTTGGAGCTGCAGCTGGTAATTTTTTGCATAACATTCCCAACAAAATTCGCGAATCTGAACTGTTCCCCTCATCAAGCTTTCAGAATTTAAAATGAAATTGTGACATGAGCCTAATCATACCTTTAGAAGGAAAGGCTTATCTCTGTGAGAACAATAGATCTATTAGCTTTCTCTAGGCCCTGTTGTATTTTGGCTCAACTGCTACAAATAGTCAACTTGGTATATCAGTAGCTGGGCAGGCTACCTTTAGGTTACTTTGGTTATGTCTTGAAGCATAGCCTACAGTATAAACAAAATCTTAGAAGCAATTCAACACAACTTCAACAATAATCAGGTAGCCATAAACAAGTAGCTGTTCTGTAACTAGATCAGCAAAAAAGAGACTTCATTCTTAAGAAACACTGCTTACTTGTCCTTTGAATTCCTAAACAGTCAGGTTGTGGTTTAGCCTAAGTATTAAACAGAGACATTTTTTCCTTTTTTTCCTTTTTTCTAACACCATCTCTTTGATATTATGTATAGAATCATAGAATGGTTTGTGTTGGAAAGGACCTTAAGATCATCCAGTTCCAACCCCTGCCCATGACAGGGAACACCTGGCACTAAACCATGTCACCCAAGACTCCATCCAGCCTGGCCTTGAGCACTGCCAGGGGTAGAGCATTCACAGCTTCCTTGGGCAACCTATTCCAGTGCTTCACCACTCTCACAGTAAAGAACTTCTTCCTTATATCTAACCTAAACATCCCCTATTTAAATATAAACATATTACCCCTTGTCCTATCACTACAGTCCCTAATGAAGAGTCCCTCCCCAGCAACTGGTATAGTCATATTCCATGTGTGTATAGCCATACTCCATTCTTTTGGTTCCAGTGAATTTATTCTAGATACACAGGAGAGTTTCATAAAGTCCAGTATGATGGTTTTTCCTTAGCTTCATACTCATCCTAGTCACATAAATGATGGTCAATATTTATTTTACTATAGAATCATTGTACAGTTTGGGTTGGAAAGGACCTCTGAAAATCATCTAGTCCAGCCTGACCTCAAATACTGCCAGGGATGGGCCACCCACAACTTCTCTGGGCAACCTGTTCCAGTGCCTCATCACCTGCATCGTAAAAAAATTTTTGTTTGTGTCTTTATGTTACTTATCCATCCTCTTTCAGTTTAAAATCATTGCCTGTTGTTCTGTCAGTACAGGCCTCAGTAGAAAGTCTTTCTCCATCTTTCATACAAGCTCCCTTTATCTATTAAAAAGTTGCAGTAAGGTCTCCAAAAGCCTTCTTTTTTCCAGGCCAAATCATAGACGTAGAACCACAGAATACCTCGAGCTGGAAAGAACCCATAAGGATCATCGAATCCAACTCTATTAAAAGGAGGACTCCTTAAAGCTAAACCATATGACTAAGAATATTGCCCAGATGATCCTTGAATTCTAACAGATTTGGTGTCACAACCACTTCCCCGGGGAGCCTGTTACAGTGACCAACCACTCTCAGTGATGAACCCTTCCCTAATGTCCAACCTGAACTTCCCCTGATGCACCTTCATTCAATTTCTTCATGTCCTACCGCTGGTCACCAGAAAGAGGAGATCAGCATCTCACTCTCCTCTGCACCCCCTGAGGGTGTTGTACACAGCCATGAAGTGACACCTCAGCCTTCTCCAAGCTGAACCTCAGCCACTTCTCATAAGTCTTGCACTTGAGACCTTTCACCATCTTGGTCAAACTCTGGACAAACTCTAATAGTTTGTTGTCCTTATATTGAGGTACCCCCAACTGCACTCAGTACTCAAGGTGGGGACGCACCAGGGCAGTGCAGAGTGGGACAGTCACCTCCCTCGACCAGCTAGCAATGCTGTGCTGGATGCACCCAGGACACAGTTAGCCCTTTCAGCTGCCAGGGCATGCTGTTGACTCATATCGAACATGCCATCAATCCAAACCCCCATATCTCTTTCCATGGGGCTGCTTTCCACCCTCTCATCCCCCAGTTTTACATATAACTGGGATTACCCTATCCCAGATAGAGAATCCGCCACTTGCTCTTGTTAAATTTCATATGGTTGGTGATTGCCCATCTCTAGTCTAGATCTCTCTGGAAGGCCTCTCTACCTACTAGGGAGTCTACAGCTTCTCCTAATTTAATATCACTCGCAAATTTACTCAACGTACAATTGATTCCTACATCCAGAGGATTTATAAAAACTTTAAAGAGCACTGACCATAAAATTGAGCCCTGGGCAACACCACTACTGACTGGTCACCAACCTGACGTGATGCCATTTTTTTACATCTTTTCAAATCATTGTCAATTGAGTGATGTAGACATGAAGTTGGGCAGAACCAAACAGGTGGTTTGAAAACCTAAACACATAAAGTGAACGCAATCCTGATAAATCTTCCTTTTCCATAACAATCTGGCATCTGTGGCCTTCCCTCACATTTTCATTATAGGAAAAAGGATGTGCTGAAAGAAGAAATTTTATGGTTTTTTTTCCCCCCCAGACAGGAACTAAACCAGAAATTGTATTGAGAATCAAAGGGGATCATAAAACACTGTACAGTATTTGGGAGAGAGGTTGAGGAAGACAGATGCAAGATGCTGTTACTGTGTATGTAGCACAGCTTCATGCCTGCTGACACCCAGGAAAGGGGAGTGCTGACGCATCTTGCCTAAGATCTCATGGGAGGAGAAAGACCCACAGCATACTTTTTCTCACAGATACAGTGCAGAAACCAGTATCTACTCCAGAAAATGACTGTCAAGAGCTGTGAAAATAAAGGAGATGAAGATTGTTCAACATTACATCAACTTTCAAGCCCCTGTAGCGAACAGTCGCATCAAAATTCACATCCACGAAAATAACCCACCTCTGGCTCATAGATGCTTGCTTATCTGGGGGCTTGTTTTTTAAGAAAAGCGTTTCAAACTTTGATGACTGCTGAGAGTGGCAGGAGTTGATGAAGTCCTCCTCTACATATTCCTTTCATCATCTTTGGTAATTACAGATAAAGACAACTTTGGCATGGGGTTGCTATTCTTTCTGTCATGGATTATTGCAGGCTTCTAACTCTAGCTGAGGACAAATACACATCTAATTTGGACCTTTGAGGGGGGAAACTTGAACTAAGTCACTCTACAAACCAGAGTCTGGAGAAATAAATACCAGGAGCTTGGGTTGTTAACATTAAGGAGAAGTGAATATTTTAATATATTAAAAGTTGTTAACCTGTTTAAGAAACTTTACTGGGAAAAAGTTACTACATTTGAAGAATGAAATATGATTCCCAATAGCTTGCTTTCTTTCATATTCACATGATAATAATTATCTGTCAAGCCAAAATTTCAGCTACTTTTTTTCCTCTGCAAAATCAGCTGCAGTTTATAGATAACAGAGAGGACTAGAAGTACCTCTTAACTGCTCCCACTCTTCGTGTGTTTTCCAAGATGAACTTGGGTGACTTTTGACTTTTCTAACTGGCTGTGTTCTCTTTGTTGATATGAATTCTCATTTATACCCTGCAGAAGGGATGTGTAGTGACTGTATCTCATAACATGGTCTCACTTAATCTGCTGTGGTTCTTCCTTGTCCGTGAAATGCTCTGTGCTGTGGCATTTTGCAAAATATCCACACAGAGATACGGGACTTGCCTTAGGAGAAAACCTAGCCCAGCCTGGTGTCATGCAAGTTGCTGTGTATTTCGCTCTAGCAGGATTAAGTTCAGTAGGTGATTTCAGTTTACATATTTTGAGCATAGACAGGGTCAGAAACAGAATTTATTTTTAGAAATCAAAATATATGTCCCTGAAAAGCTTTTTTTCTTTTTTTTTTTCTCCTACAAATCCATGATTTTGAATCCAAAATTGATACTTGAGCTTAAGAGAATCTGGAATACTGTCCTGATGCAGCATAGTTCTGAAACACAAACACTCCTTTGCAAATCTATTATGAAAATATGTCAGTTCAGGCTGAAAGAAGTTTGCCTGCTTTTGGTTGATGGTTGATAACTGGGAAACTAATGATCTTAAACAACAAAACCCCAAGTTTTATCTTGGAGGGGCGACACATAGAGTTTTGCAAGAATGGTTCCTAGTGTTCATGAGTCATCACGGTGCCAGCTGCATCCAGAACTGCATATTTTTTTCTGAACAACCCTGCCTAATAGCCAAACAGGGAAAATTGGAATTAAAAATTGGATAGCTCTGTGGCATTATTCTAATTAAAGTACTTATTCTTTTCCCTAGTGCAAAGAATAAGTCAAAAGCAAGTGTTATTTTTCATTTCAAAACAGGCAGTATGAAGAAACTGAGAAAAGAAGAAAATCTGAGGCAGCTGATATAAAGGAAGTTTAAATTTCACTGGCAGTTCAATGGTTTTGAGGTTAACAAATTAGAGTAATTGAAACTGTGCTAACAGCAGGTCTGTGTGAAGCGATGTCTGATGGGTTGTATGGCGTTTCTGAGAGACAGATGGGACATGTATCAAGATTCAACAAGCTGTTCAGTGTGGTGTACGAGGCCTGAACTAGGACTGCCTGAATGCTGCATAATATACATTTTTCTCTGCTACATATCGGTGTAAATCAAGAGTAACTCTATTGAGTGTAGTAGAGTGCAAACAGGTTTGGCCTGCGCCACAGTACCAGCTTGTCTGTATTGCTTAGAAATGGGATAGTGGTGGTGGAGGGGGTTCTTGGGGATTTTTTAGGTTTTTTTTTACTTCAGAGCCTATTCTGAATGTAATTTTTATTATAGTATTGCTAAAACTGTTTTGTTTCCTAAATATTCTGTTCACACTTTTCACTCCTGTGCATGCTTGCAATGATTAAAATTTACTTGAATTGATTATATAACATTACAAAAGCATTGAATTAGTGGTATTTCTATCATGCTTTTAGTAGCACCCTTTATATGACAGATATTACATAACAGAGTATGTTATCTTTCTGCTTGTAATTCTTCTGGAAAAGTGATAGAGTTTATTTTCTCATTTATCTTTTCTTGTGATCATTTACATCACTGTGATATATTTGCAAGATTGTGTTTTGCCCTGATTTTTGAACTCGAAAGGTGTAAACTACTACTGGAAGAATTTCTCAATTAAGTCTTGTGGATAAAGGTGCGAAGAAGGTTGACTTCAAAAATTTAAAGGACTGTTCAGTATATTTTGGGGTTAACACAGTATGGGAAAAAAAAGCTTTTGAAAAAAGGAAAAGAAGGAATAAACAACACAAATGCATGCTGATGCTGTCCTTTCTCTTGGATAGTTCAAAATGGTTCGGATTCAAAAATTCAGTCTTGATAGGCATTTATTCCTCAAGGAATATGTGCTTGTTAAAACCCAGTGGAAAAAAAAAAAGAAAAAAAAAGAAAGGGGGAGGGGGAAGTTGTGAAATTAAGAACTTAAGAATTTAAGGAGTTCTGTTCTTTTGAAGAATAATCTTTAAAATCAAAACCCTGCATTCTGAATTATACTGAGTACCTCCTCAGTGTATGCTGCCTAAACTCATAAAACATATGAAAATTCGCCTAAGGTCAAATACTCAGAATACACGCTGCTGAGCACTGAAAAGATAGCTGGGTGTTGACCTTTCTTCTGGGAGTCCTGCCAGCATCAGGGCTGGTATGGGTCTGCTGGGGGTGAAAAGGAGGAGAGCCATAGAGAACACAAGTCAGGGCGGTACTGTCCTTGACCTCAGCTGGGCTCAGCTTCTCTTCTGATGTTGTTGGGCAATAGGGACCTGGGAGTTCATGGGGCTGGTGAATTGGAGAGAAGTTTTATGCTTTCCTCCTTCCCTCATATCAAATTGGGAAAGTCAGTCCTGCTATCCTTTCATTTAGCATAGTTTCAGGCAGATTTCCTTCCTCCCAGCACGCAGGTTGCTTCCCAGCAAGCAAAGCCTGGCTGCTCAGACTCTGTCATTCCTAACGTGTGTGCCTGGGTAGATGCGGAGCTGTGCCCTTGTGAAATCATTGCGGATGGCTGGGAGGCATGGGCCATTGGTAGTGTGATTCAGATGTTGATTTCCAGCTAAATTCCATTGTCAAACATCATTGATAAGCTGATGCCACCTTCTCTAAAGTAATTTTTAAAGCAAAGGTAGGAAACTGAGGAATTATAGAATAAATTTCTCTACCTATATAGAGACAGAGAGCTTTTTACTTTGGGGGGAGGGGGGTAGAAATCTTTGCAGGAAAGATGCTGACGCAATAAATATTATGTGTTTGCATTTCATATTAAGCTATTAATGGTTTGTTTTTAATTTTTGGACACAGGACCTGTGAAGGGAGAAACATCCGATACAGAACATGCAGTAATGTGGTAAGTGAAGTATAGCTTTGATATGATACAAATAATAACAAACAACAGTCATGGCCATATTAATAAGATGATTTGGTAACATGACCGTGAGAATATCATAGCTATGTAAATTGCCTTCGTGCCACAGGACATTTTCTCAGTGTCTTTTAAAAAGGGAGAGATTATGGCATAGCATAATGCTAAAATTGTTTGGAAGAAATTGCAGTCACAGCCTTTCCAAATAGAGTGAAAATTCAGAGTCGCTCTTTACAACTTCTCTGTCAGAATCAAGACCATTCATGTTCCCAATACTACTTTGGTAACCAGCTGGTTCATATTGGGCAGTCTGTCAGGCTGGAAAATTAAGGTGTTAGAGGCCTGAAGACAAATTAGTAAGTATATGTTTCTGTTCACGTGTGCCCTTCCCAGCATTGCAATTTTGTTGCAAGTCTTAGAAAAGCAATTTTAGATAGCCTGTACCAGCATTTTGGCCTTTCTAAAGGCTCTCTCTTGGGTTTATATATGGTGAGTATCGTTTTCAATACAATAAAATAAACTTTAACTTCTGTGCTCATGAAAGTGAAAGTGTGTATTCAGTGGTGAAAATGGAAATAAAGATTTTCATGCGGAAAGTTTTATTGGGTGCCAAGAATAGTAAAAGCTCTCAAATTACATGGAGAAATGTCAGTTTTACCAGTAAAGATGGAAAATGAAATCAAATGTGCACTGGGCCAAACTTTCTCATGCCTGATAGGGTCATATTAAGAAGCCTTTCAATAGATGCTTTGTCTAAAAAAAGTTTAAAAGTTTAAGTTAAAAACCTGAATACATTCCCTCGTATTTACCTTATGTTTTCTTCAGTAGACCACAGTTCATAATGAAAGAGACTGCTTCTGTCTGAGCTGTAGTCTCCCATGCAGCAAGATTTCTCACACTTCTTTCTCTGAAACTTCTTATGGGTGTATCCTTTGGCTTCTTATCAATCTAGACATCTGCTTCACCTACTGACAACAGGTAGAGGAATCAATAAAATAGGTCTGCTGGTTGATTAACAATCTCATTCCATCTCTGAGGCACTAAGGCTACACCACAGTTGCAGAGGGAATGTGAACGTTGATTTGTGCCGGTCAAATTGAGTGTTGTAACTCACACATGAAAAACTAACCAAACCAGCCAAAGCCAAACTGTTAAAGGCTAATTGGAATAAATTAGACTACAGTTAGACCCATCAGTTCTGTTTGGGTTTGTGAAATTATATGTGTTGAGACAGTTCCCCTCCCATTCTGACCTGACCTTGTGTATTCTAAAAGCAGTGAGACAAACCAGCATCCTTCTCTGTTGCCAGTTCCTGGATCACCCTGGTTAGAGGGCAGAGTTTTACCTGTGTTACAACCATTATTTTGTAATCACTGAGCTTAACTTTCCAAGATAAAGAATAGTTTTCAAAATGTTATTTTTTAGCTCAGGTTCTGTTTTGGAAATGTGTACCTGAATAGTTTTCCTTCAAAATAAAACCTTGCATAGTTTTGTCAGGCAATTCCTTTACATACCTTGTGTTTGGCAATACTGGCTCCAGACTTTCCAATGTAGCAGTGAGGCATGCAGCTGTAGAAATCACTTAATTACTTTGTACCAAGTTTTCTTGGGTTCAGTAATCAAAACTGAAAATTTAAAACTGCTTTGCTGTGCTGAAATCATTGACAGTTTTGCTGCTGATTTATGAAGACCCAGAGCAGCATTTAATATTTTAACCCCTTTTTCAGAGAGGGTGGATTGTGCTACATTGGTCTTTTCCTTCATAAAAGAATTAATTCTTAATAAAAGGATTAAATGAGTTTTATTTTTTCCTTTTAGTAAACTTGCAAAACTAGCAGTAAATCAAGCTAATCTCAAGCTTATGACTGCATCATACTTTGAGCAGGCCCATCCAAATATGGTTTTATGTCATGAGGAAAGTATTTGACTGTATTCATTTCTTAGACATTTGATTTCAGAGGACAGTATTTTCTTTTTTTAAAATATGTTGAGTCTCTGATTGAGATGTTATGCCCTTTCACTGATCATCTTTACTAATCTGAGATAATGTGCACGAGTACTCAAAACATCAGTCAGTGCAAGGGCACTGCCACCATGACCTGTATCAGAACTTGTGGTAGGATCCTGCCACAGCCATGGTGATCCTCAGCCCATGTTTCTGGGGCCAGGCACCATTTCGAAATACCTTGTGCAGCACCAGTGGAAGCCTTAGGCAATTTGGGAATCCCGGATGTGCATCTCTGCTGAAATCCATTCTGTTACTGAATAGTGTAGCTGTACCACTGAAGTACTGTTTGTCTCTTTCAGAGTAGTAAAACAAAATCGTATGCTTTTTCTTTAATGGAAGTCTATCTTTGTCTCCAGAATCCAAGGATACATATACACAAATTGGAGCTTGGAAACAACTCATTAACCCCATGGCTTGTTGTAGAATTCTGTGCTGAAAGAGGCATATAATACTGTATTATTTTTAACTCAGACTTCACCTCTTAAGATTCATCCACAAAGACTCTGAAAATCAGCATGACAATAATTCCAGGCTCAATGAGACCTTCATTTTCATCTCTTAGATGACTTGTCTGTTACATGAAAGGAAAATGAGAGCAAATCCCCCCATTCCTTCTCTGTAAATTAAGCTAGCTATCACGCATTGTGGAAAATTTCGTCTTTATTCTTGTGGAAATCAGCAAGTCCTTAAATATGAGCTTTCATTGCAATTAGTTTGTGCATAACTTGAGGACATTATTGTTCATAAAATAATCAGTCTTTTTATTTTCTGAAAAGAGTCTTTCTTTAAACTGACATGTTTTTATTTATATGACTGTCCTCTTAAAGAAAGGATGGGTAGTCACATATGCTAAAAGCAAACTATTGCAAAGGTGAAATTGGAGAAAGGGAAGAATACTTCTTGGAATCTGGCAATGAACACATTTTCATAGACACTATCATTTGCAAGATTTTGCTACAGCTGGTTCTAATTCATCCTGAAATTAAATTACAGGGGGGAGGGGAGGAGAGGAATGAGATAAAGAAAAATGGAGGCAAGGAGAGAGAGTGGCATGTCTGTTTCTTCAGTGACCTATGTTATTCTAGGGATTCTGAACCATTTTGAGTAGTACAGACTGTAAGAGGGGTTGATATTGCTGCCTATAAAACTTCTGAACAGTCCTTAAAAGAACAAATCCATTCCAGTATCTTCACCACTTGCATTGCCTGGTGTTGATCAGAAACTGGAAAGATTTTGGGTATGAAGCCACATGTGTAAATAGTAAAAGAAGGAATGAGGGAATCTGAAAATGATTTACGGTTAAATTGCATCTGCTTTTTTTCTTTTTACTTTTCATATTGACTCCAAGTATGTTTCCAGCCATTTTAGAATATAATCATGGGATAGAGAGAGAAGGAGTAATTTGTTTTTCTTTAGACAATTACTCTGGATGCAATAAAAACGTTTTTGCATCTAGCTGTGTTGTTGTGCTAAACATTATTCAAAATAAACAAAAGGTATTTCCAAACTGCAAATAGGATTTTTCTAGTGGTTTGTTGGGTTTTTTTTTTCAAGCTAGCATGCTCTATGTTCCTTCTTCTGTGCACGTCCTTAGTCACCAGGTCTTCTCCAGGCTTTGTACCAGGATATCTTGCCATCTCATCTGCACTTTTCCTATTTACTTGCTTATACCTGCTAGCATGATGATGAACACTACATATAAAGCTGCTCATGAGATTTTGCTCTTTGGCATGAAAATAAACAATGCTGGAGGCTGCACAACATTGCTAGCTCTTTCAACAAGGTTTACAGCAGTTCCCTTAAGCCTAAAATAAAATTTGTAGATGCTACATCACATTAATCAGACCACCAAACCTCATAAACACCACCTACAGCTCTTTTTTATATATACCTCACTTTCTTCTCACTTGGCTGAAATACCAGCTGTGATGACATCCCCCATTTTTTGGCTTGCATTCAGACAAGCTACTTCCATCTCTGTTTCTAATCAGCTTATGCTTCATTTTATACACTCCAGCCCTGATACTGCCAATCTTACTTTTGACAAAATGACACTATCTTCTTTCCATGCACTAAAGGCTAGGCTGTTGGAAAGTATCAAACTTAAACTCCTTATAAGTGTGTAAATCTCTAGAAGCATTGCCTTGTGTGCTGCAACCTTTTTATGTAAATGCATAAAGAATCTTTGTAGACCAAACATCTGTATCATTTCCATCACAGTTTCATTTCAGGACTCTTCAGGACTGTGGATGACTCACAGATTTAAATTCAATATTTCTGATAATAATAATTTTTTATTATTTTAATATCTCTTTTCGGTCTGCCAGTGTGGTTCCTATAGTGCTTTTAGGGAAACGTATTCTAATATTTGTATTTGTATTAGTTTTTGACTGAAATATTCAGAAGTTTTTCAAGCCAAAATAAGTTGTTATATCTACTGTCAACACTTCATTTAATATTTAAAAGGTATGAACAAATAAATTTTAAAATGGCATGAAGGGCTACATATTGAATTATTTGCTCTCTAAAATGGGTATATACTTTAAAAGAAGAAAATAAGGTGCTTTTTTTGTCAAAATTCTATTTTATAAACATTTCTAATGACAACTGTTCATGGAGGTTGTCCTGGGTTCAGCAGTAGCAGTCATTTTTTTCTCCTTCTTGGTAGCTGGTGCCCTGCAGTGTTTTGACTTTCAGCTCGGGAACAGAGCTGATAACAAGGATGTTTTGGTTTGGCCAAGGACTTTGTGAGCCTCATGCTCTGCCAGGGAGGAGGGGAAGCCAGGAGGAAGCAGAGACAGGACACCTGACCCAAACTGACCAAAGAGGTATTCCATACCACAGCACGTCATGCCCAGGATGTAACTGGGAGTTAGCCGGAAGGGCTGGGAGACTGCAGGGTTGGAGGAGGTATCGGTCAGAGCTTGGTCAGGCCTGGGGGGCGAGTTATCGGTCGGCTGGTGCTGAGGTGTTGTATTCTCTTCCCTTGTTATTTCCTTTATCATTATTATCATTGGTGGTAGCAGTAGTGATTTGTGTTATACCTTAGTTACTAAACTGTTCTTATCTCAACCCGTGGGAGTTGCATTCTTTTCGATTCTCCTCTCCGTCCCTCCGGGAGCAGGGGGAGGGCAAGAAAAGGGGGAAGTGAGCGAACGAGTTACCTGACTGGGTTTAAACCACGACAGAGGTTTAGATTTATACTTCACTGACTGTTTTAGCCCTCGTCTCCACTCCATGTTTATTTAATACAGAGTGGAAGCATCTGCTGATATTCCCCCATTCACTTTGTTCATATTATTTCTCTCATACTTCTCTCTGTCAAATATTGCAGTGTCTTGGGGTTGTCATAGAAAGCTATAGTATGAGCCCCTCTGGATCTAAGCAGCTAAGCATCATCCTAGCCTATTTAGAAGTTCACAGGAATACACTAGTGAAAAATCTGGCTGCAAGAAACTTAATTCAAGTAGGGCTCTCAATAATGCTTCAAGGTCAACTGGAGTTTCCATTAAAACCCTATATCTCCTCAGTCTCTGTATTTTTATCTAAAGTTCTTATTTAGTCTTGGTCTCAAGCCTCTAATTGAGGACCTCAGGCTTTCTTTCCCAGTAGGGAAATTGGTGCAGCTGAAATGCTGTGTGCACTTCATGGAACTGGTTCAATAAGCTGTTCTGTCAGACGCTGCACAGAGTAGTCCAGTTGTAAGTAACTTTTTGCGCAGAGGAAAAGCTCCAGGTATAGTAAATCATTCTTGGCCTCTGCAAATATACAAGCACATACATTGTAAACTGTTTTAAGGTTCCTCCACTGTTTCCATCTATAGCAGCTTAGATATGATCTTCCACATTTCACCCTCTAAGTAAACTTAAAAAAGCCTGACCCTCTTTTGTCCCGTGAAATTTGATCTATCTATCACCATCAGAGGACATCTGGGATTCATCTTATCTTTTCCACTGGTTTGTTGATTAATAGCAATTGTTTTGAATGGGATTCAAACATGGCAAAACTCCAGGGACCTTATGAATTACCATAGGGTCAAATAGGAGGTCAAGTTAAACAAAAAAAACAACTAAATGTGAAGAAGCAAATGAAGCTGTAGTAATAAGCCAGCATTAGTTGCTTAAGAAGTGAAGATGAAACTCCTGTGTTTATTTTAAAATAGATTTCATACCTCAAAGGAGTTGCTGATCATCTTTAAAATGATGCATATCTTCACTGCAGAGGAGGAAATCTTGACCCGATAGGATGAATGAAGATTATAGGTATCCATCACAGCTTCAGTCTTTCAGGAATATCTCATGAGCCTTCACAAGCTAAATGTCATGTAACAGCTGTCTAGGACTCACAGAGTTAGAGGAACAGTTGTTTCCTATTCACTGGAAATTTTCTTCCCTAAAAAGTCTTAATGAATAAGAAGCTTGAAGATAAATGGGCTTAGACAAGACTTTCAAGGTGATTAGTTCTTTCTGATTCTTCAAGGAGTGCAGTGACAATGGTTCTTCATGTCTGCAGGGGCCCATAGATAATTTCAAAAAGAAAACAAAACCAGTAAAATTCAAATATAACACCAAAGCTGGAGTAACCTGAAGCAGAACTGTAGTGCTTTTGTGACCAGATACCGGGGCTGACACATGCTCTAAGCCAAACACAGGCCATGCAGATGTGGTTAGCAAAATACCTTGCAGAACTACATAACCCATGCAAAGATATGCTACACCACTACACTGACTTGGCCCATAACTTCTGGTTGTCTCAAACTGTGGGCATACTCTTGTATATCAGTCTGCTGTGCAGATAGACGAACTACATACTGTTAGATAGCTTCCAGGATGAGACCCTTACATGGAGTGGAATGTAACTTCACTCACGTCAATAAACAGTGCTAGCTGGCAGCTCTGAAGGATGCCCTGCCACCAAGACCCATGCATATATTGAAATCTTGCTCATTTTTTTAATTTTTTTTCTTTTTTTTTTCTTTTTTTTTCCTTTTTTCTGACTTTCTGCTGTCCATGAGCCAGCACTGCAGAAATGGGGCACAGGAAACCTGCCTCAAAACAGCAAAGCTCTTATATGGAGGTGTGCAAAGTGTTTAGAAGAAAATAGAAATTTACTGCTTGAACAAATATTTAACAAAGCTGGTTTTGCCTTATCTGATATTTCAGCAACTAGAATATTCATGTATAGGTTGTCAGCTTATACCTGTCTTTCATTATATAATTGCACAAAGAGGTTCTGATCACTACTGGCAAATAACACAAGCAGTATATTGTGAGTTTAAAAAGCAAAAAAAATCCATGGAAAGAAATTAGTAAGTAGTGCCAAGTTCTATTCAGTTTCTACTTTTTCAATCTCAGTGACTTGTGTCTAACGATGGGTAATATTCAGATGATAGGTTTTTTTTTTAATATTGTCCATTGGTATTAAAAAAAATATATATTACAGAGGTTATGCAGGTCTTATGGGTGTAAGTGCAAGTACATGTGCCCTCTTAACTGAAAGAAAAGTTCCCCCCTTGAGGGAAAGGGATCTTTAAGGCCTTCAGATAGATTTAGGACTTGGAATTTCACAGCCGGAGTAAAGTGGTGGGCCAGGCCATGACCCTTTTTCATATCTGCATGCCAAGAGAAGTATGCATGTCTGCATTTCTGACTGCTTGAATGTATTCTTCAAATGGCTTCAGTTTTCACATGAAAACTTTTTTAAACACAAGGCCTACTGTTTAAATCCATTGTTTTATTCTGATCATGATATCAAAGACTGGAAGTATTTAACACCAGTCCTGGTCACCTGCCGTGTCCTGAAAGCTTATTATGTTGATGGTACATTTTTTTCTTTCTTTGATTTAAAAATAAAATCCAGTACAACAAATATAGTATTGAATACTGCACAAAGTAGGATTATGAACTCTTTAAGTTTTGTGCTTTACTTGGTCTTTCCGTCTTTGTAAAAATGAAGTTATTGAAAGCCAGGAAGTTTTGAAGGTAGAGCCAAGCTTGAACCAAACAAGAGGATTGGCTTGGATCTCTGCAACAAGCCTGAGCCAAGCCAACAGACCTGACTGTGTTCATTTATGGACAGAAAAAATCAGGGAAGGTTATGCACCAAAGGTTTTGTGGCAGGAAATGTGGCCACAGTGTTCCTCTGTGACTGTCTCTTCTCTATTTGAAAATAGAGCTAAAACGGATCCTGGGTCAAGATGTAACTGTCTTGTTCATTCTGTTTAAAAGCAGAACATAAAGACCACTTTTCCTCTAGTTAACAGCTATAGAGGAATAATGAATTTCCCACATAATTTTCTGCTCTCTTCACTCTGTGCTGCTGTCCATAGTTTGTCTCATGTCAACAGGTTGCCCAGATCAGAAAAAAGGACCTGATTGCCTCAAAGTTTCCTAGAGATTTTAAAATCAAACTGAAATACTTTCAGCATCTATTTTTTTTCTTCTTTTTTAACCTTCCGTAACATATCATTAGAAAAACAGTCTGTTGTCTAAATCCTCCAACACTAAAAACCCAGTTACGAGCTTGTACTTTCAACCTCCACTTTCAGGAAGGATCAGTGAGCTCTTTGATCAGTGAGCTCTCCTCAAAAATCAGGATTATTGCTCTTTGATACATATTTTTCTACAGCAAGATTCAACCCAATTTTTTTTTTTTTTTTCTCTTTTATGCCTTATCCATTTAACCTTTTGTAGCAGGAACACTATTACGTTGTACTTAGGCAGCAGAACTTCTGGCTGAAGCTTGACCCATTGGTTTTGGCCTGCATCACATTCAAATACAAGGCAAATTAACTGAAAATTTGCTCTGATGGTGCAATACAAATTAGGCTTAAGACCACATTGCCACTACACGGTGAATGAGAACCTGCATTGGTTATTGTGGGTTTGAGCCAAAGGTATACAGATGAAAAATCCATAGCCAAGATTTTGACAATTTATATCCAAAGGAGACTTTGAAAGCTCAATTGTTAAGACAGGTTTTATTTTAGACTTTAATGCTAAACGACGATCCTTCAATATCATAAAGCGCCATGCAGCCCCCATGCCAGTTCTATCAAAAGCTGTAATAATCTGCCCTATTAGAAACAAGCAGAATAGTGTTAATGAATAAAGGTGTAGAAAAAGGTCTGAAAAATAGAAGGGATTATTTAAATCTCAGAAGAGATATTTTGCCTCAGTAGGAGCAGGACTTTCCTAGCTTGGAGTATGAGAAAACCTGTAAATAAAATTGTCACTAATAATACTTGAATGTTTATAGGATGAAGTAGTTTGAGGACAGAGAATAAAAGCATCTTAAAAGGGCATTGTCTAGTTATGTGGTTGTATATACATAAAAATAGTTCCCTATATCAAGTCTATAATAGACATCTAAGATTCTCTAAAAATAAAAAGAATGTTACAGTCCTCAAGCAAAGTTTATGACAGGTATTCATTTCACCTCATATCTGACCAGGTGTCACTAAAGAGCAGATTTCCTTACAGCAGCAAGGTGGAGGACTATGGTACTTTAACAATCTGAGGCAGCCATATTGCCAACATTTACTTGTTTGTCACAGTTCTCATTCTTTTAATGTTTTTATTAAAGCTTACCTTCTCTATTCCTGTAATTACTAAGAAATTCTGGTTACTTTAAAAAAAAAAAACAACAATTAATCTCTAGTTTTTGTGATTGCTTGTACAGGAAAACTTGAAATACTGTTCTTCAAGGATCAAAAAAATAGAAAGGAAATAAGAAGAACTCGTGTTTATTTTGCCTGAAGCCTTATGATTTTGAAACTCTTCTTGCTCTCTTAAGAACTTGACTCATGGTTTTCAATGCTAAATAATGGCAAGAAAGTGTATGTGGACAAGAGCCTCACATTCTCATCAACAAGAGACTTTATGCAGTATGAGTGGTCTTTGTTTTTTGTATCAGGTGTACTGGGTTCAGAGTAGGGTTTATATGTCTCACAAACCTCCTGAAGGATTAACGAAGGGGCTTTTTAACAGTCGTCCCAGTAAAATAATAGTAAGTTGCTAGTTACTCAAATTATGAAAACTTAGGTTAAAGAAATACAAACATGTATCACATTTTCTGGTTCTTGTTACCCTAACAACTAATGAAGCAAAAAAATAAAAAAAAAACCAAAACAGCTAATGAGGAGAGCTCAAATAAACAAACAAATAATGTAATTCTTTTTTCTTTCTCTTCAGTCACAGAGGAAAATTTGTCTGGAAAAGACTGGCTGTGCACACACACTTCTCCACATATGCACACAAGTGCAAAGAGATACAGCAACAGCATATCAGGGCTGTGGTTAAGACACCTACAGTTCATTACGACTGGCTGTCCCAAGCAGACTTGCTTATCTTTTCCTCTTTTCTTCAGGACTGTCCACCAGAAGCAGGTGATTTTCGTGCCCAGCAGTGCTCTGCTCACAATGACGTCAAGTACCAGGGACAGTTTTATGAGTGGCTTCCTGTCTCTAATGACCTCGACAACCCATGCTCGCTGAAGTGCCAGGCCAAAGGAGCAGCTCTGGTTGTGGAGCTGGCACCAAAGGTTCTGGATGGGACCCGATGCTACACTGAATCACTGGACATGTGCATCAGTGGCTTGTGCCAAGTAAGGAGAGAAGCCCTACCCTAAAGCCTTTCCTCATGACTTCCCTGCTCAGATCTCTCATGCGCCTACTCTCCTCCTTCATACTTGTATCATTTTAGCATCTTCATTTTAATTATCTGTTTTCATTCTCTTAAGTTGACTTCTACCTTGTTTGGAAGAGGTGTACAAATTCAAAGGTTATTTTCTCATTTTATGCTGTTTCCTTGTTTCTTTGTTTTTTTGGGTGGTTTTTTTTTTTTTTTCTGGTGGTGGTGGTGGTGGGGTTTGGTTTGTTTTTTTTTTTTTGAGGAAAGGATATTTTATTTGAGGTTTGTATTGTTAGCAGCAGATCTCATTTGAAAGCACCATGAGAAAACAATGGGTTAGCTTCCAGTTTGGATATACCAAAGTTTCATAAGTCTATGAATTTACATTATCTTTGAGGATTATTGCTCCCTGCAAATCCCAAACCACACAGAAGAAGATGAGGTACTAAACTATGAAACTGGAAAATCTGCTATTGATTTGCGATAGGATTAAACAAGCTGCTATATGTCTTTAGACCTCAGCTTCCCTGTTTGCTGAACACTTCACAGTGAATGGAGATCTACTCATCCTTCAACCAATTTATTTGCATCCTTATTTGTTTCTATATGGCCTTTGTGCTTTTAGTTATATTTTCCTACTCTTTTGAACCTATCTGCATCAGTTTAATCTTCTGAACTACATGTAGTTGTTGATGGAGGGAAGGAAATTTGCATCATCTCCTTTTAATACTGAACACAGCTGAATATCAGAAAAAGTTGAGTCTAGGTTCATGTTTTATTGCCCTGTCTCTTTCCCTCCTCTGTAGATTTGATGTGGTTTTGGCCTTCTATTGTATTTTCAGCCACTTTATATACCTTTGAAAGCTTTTCTCCCTGTTTCTCTTCTCTGATTTTCTGTTCAGAGCCAAAAGCAGTCCTGCAGTAAACAAAACAGAGTAGACAGTTACTAGGGCTAATCTCACTTGTGATCTGAAGAAAGGAATCATCTAGACCTCTTGACCTCAGCCAAGTGCACAAGTTTCCCAAAATTCTGGATTGCCTAATGAGACAGTCTAATTATAGCTCTAATAGCAGGATTAGATCCAATGATGAAAAAGTTGGTCATTTCTGAGAAGATCTTTAAGTAAGTTTGCTACTACAAAAAGGTAGTTCAGGACTGGAGAAAACACTTTTGTTTCTTCTTCCAAAACTGTCCATCTTTCTCTATTGCATTCTTTCAATTTTATGGGTTGCTAGTTAAAGACAGATGCACACCAGAAATGCCTATCTTAATGTCTACTATTTATGATAATATTATATTCCTCTTTACACATCTACTACCAAATACTACAAGAGGTAGTTTTTAACTTTTCTAATTTACCAATTCTTAAAGACTGAACTGCATAGTGAGTTCAAGTCAGTTAATAATAAACTTAGTTTCCTTAGCAACCTTTCACAGAGACTGAAAAGTACTTTTAACAAAAGCGGTCAGTCTATGGACCCCGGTATACTACAGACAGAGTATGAAAACCACTGATCTAAAAAGAAAAAAAAAAGGTGAGAAAAGATGATTTCATAAAGTGCAATGGCTTACTACAGCATCTTTATGTTTGAAGTCAGCATGGCAATAGAATTGTAGCCAACAATACTCAGCTGAATTTCAAAAGCTATTGTTCATATCAAACCGAGGCAGTGAATGCATTGAATATTTTGCCAGAAATGTATTGACGATAGTTTCATACAGCTTCTTCACAATAAAATGTTTTTTTCAAATATTAGCATTGTTTTGTTGCTTACTATTTTGGTATTACTTATTTGCAGTTATAAATCTGTGATAGGTAAAGAAATTGATTATCAGGTGAGAATCACCAATTCTAAAAATATTTTTAATGCAAACTTTTCTGCAGTGAAGATATATTTTGTTAAGTGATTTTGCCACTGTGAAGTTACCAAATTATTATGTTCTCTATATACACTTATATATATATATATAAGTGCGTGCTTCCGATTTTTTTTTCATGAGAAATAAAAGCTACACTGGCTAGTGCATCATGTCAGAAGAGTGGGAAAAATCTGCTCTCCTTTAAATAGATGACTGTGCTATGTTGTCTGTCTGTCGTGATTTCAGCATGGATAGTTTCTCTTCCTCCCTTCTGTCTATAAGCATTGTTGTATGGATCCTTTCCTGCTTACAGCTCAGCCCAAAATATACAACTAATCAGGTTACAGTGTCACTTAAACCTGTGTTCAGTGTGTGGCTTTTGTACTCACTGGCACAGTGAACTTGCTTGATACAGGTAAAATATGGATTTTAAAGAATATAGATTAGGTTTCCACCTCAGCAGGCTCTTAAAATCCCATGAAAGCGCCTTGGTCCCCAGATGTCTCTGTGGGATGTGCTTAGAGCACTGCTGCAGAAATTGGCCTAGGCCTATGGCCATTTCTAGTCATTGCTTAGCCTGGGAGCTGATTTATTTGCGTGACCTCCTCACACCGTTCAGGTCAACTCCAGTTTTGACGAAGGAGGCAGCTGGGAGTCTTTCCCACTCTGTCTGAAGTTCTGGAAGCAACTGGCCTACATTACTCCACACTGGCACACTCATGGCTGTAATATTCAAGACTATTCTTATCCATGCTTGCCACCAGCAACATTGAGGATCACATGCTTATTTTGACAAGATCTCACTTTCAGCACTTAAATTTGTCACATTATCTAACAGTGAAAACTCTGTCAGAAACTTCCAGAAGGAGATTTTTACCTGTGTTGCTGTTTTGTATTCACACAGGAGGACTGAAAGTGCCTGTCATTGCCCGTTTGATGGCAAAGGAGGCAATGGAAGGCCTTTGTTCTGTTAATTCTCTACAAACAGGCATCATTTGTGTTTCTATCAGTGAGTATTCACTTTCAGAGGCATTTACTCTCCCATGACAGCTTCTAAGAATGATCTTTTTCTTCTACCAAGGTTATGACAGAAGTCAGGTTAAAACAAAGAAAACTGTTACAGAAAAAAAGTCTAGGTATTTACATGTTGCTGGGATTTCAGTCTCCTGTAGTTCACCTAGTTCTGGCTCCTGCTTGTAGCTTTCCTCTTTTTAAGTAGTAAAACACCAGAAGAAAAATGCAAGAGATGTAATAATAACTTTATTATTTAGGAAAGATGGTGGCTATTTTTCCTCAGACATGTAGAAAACATTATTAACAGGATCAGTTCTAAGTTGGCTTTCGATTTAGCCTAGCCTTTTGGCATTATGATTAAAGTAGCTTTTCAGTTTCTGATGTCTTCCTCAAGCTTCTTGGCCTAAATACTCAAAAAGAATCGTTCTTTTTTGGTTTTTTAGAGTGTATTGAAACCTAGATGCCTTCTGGGGACATAACATTTCATAAAGTACTGAATTCTTTATTTCTGATGGTCAGGTCCTTTCAAACTGTGTCAGGCTGAATAGCTGAATTGCTGTTTCAACTTTTTGTCTAATACTCTCCATCCTCTTCTATCTCATACTCTGTGGATAATAAATTTTTATTTTGTTTTCTTGTTGATGAGTATCATTGTAATGCAATGAAAGAAGTAGTGTTATCCTCAGCATATCTTTCCATCACACAGGAAGGAGTGGGGTGGAGAACCTTATGACTCATAAGTGTAATAGACAAATGTTTAAATTGCTATCTTCATGCCAGGTACCAACATTTTTGTGGCAGACAGTGGTGAGGAAATAGGGATATGTTTATTGTATGAAAGAATCTGCATTTTCATTATTAGACCTCCACTCCCCTGCCCGGAGCCATTAGTTTTCCACTTTATAGTACCAAGGAGATTGGCGCCACTGCACAGATATTTTGTCCTGGTCTTTCAGCAGAAACAATACCTGCTGTTACTCGCAAGTAGACAAACTCTCTATTGTGGGTATGTCTTTGACCAGTAGCACACAGAGCACCACCTCCTTTTGCTAGGGCAGGAAGCACATAGTGATTTGGGAGCTTAGAAAAAGAAGGCATTCCAAAGAGCAGTTTGGAGATTCCTGAGAGCTCTTTTACAGTTACCATGAAGTCATCTGTGTCCACATGTTTCCTTAGCACACTGAAAAGTCTACGGTGTGTTGAGTGGCACAGAGAATTTAGTGCTGCAAGATGTATGTCCACGCTTGGCTGGGCATTTTGAGAGTGTTCCCCCCCTCCCCCCGCCCCAAACAGATGTGTTGTTCTCACTGAAGACCGTGGCAAGGCTTTCAATCACTGTGCAAATCCAGGGCAGGGGGGGCACAGGAGTTTTAGCTAGTTTCCCCTGTCATCCCAAGTGTCTTCTCATGGAGCCCACATGCATTCCTCTTACACACACTGGTTAGAATACCACACAGACTAAGCAGTTTCAGCAGGGGGCTGGGGACATACAGTCTCTCTCAAGTATTTGAGCTGTGGGTGAAGTCTGTTCCTTGATAACACAGATTATGTGACTGCCCTGAAGCACCAGCAAGTCTGTGCTGGCACTGTTAGTAGGAAAGCACTGCAGCTGCATCACCATTGATCCAGCTCACAGTGGACAGGCTTCTGTAAACAAAAGAAGCCTGTCTGAGAGAAGGAAACTTGTACACCCAACAGAAGAGAGGTCTGAGTGGCAGTATCAAGCATGTCATGAAGTCACCAGAGCTAACAAAGGATCACAGTCAAATATAATGTGTCACAAGTGCCAATTAAATGCTTTTACAGTGTAGTACTTCATCGTTTAGGAGGATGGGTCCAGAGGGCAGACTTCATTAACTTTACTTTTGCTTTCTCAAGCACATTGTTCTGAGGGAGCTGAGCGAGAGCTGCCTTGGTGAGTTTTGACTTATAATGGCTTTTGCAATCACCCTCTGTTGTAATATTTTCATCTTCTACAAAACCTAGCAAATCTTTCCACTGGCAATGCTAAGTAAGTGATCTGTTTAGACAGTATGTGTGACTTTTTGAGAAAATCAAGCATTTCAATAAAAACCTGCTATAGAGCACTGACTAAAGAAACAAGGGGTTTTTGTTCTCTCCAATCACAACACGCAAGAATAAAGCAGAAACTTTTTCTTACTCTGCCAGAATATGGATATGTGAACACAGATCCAGAGAAAAAGAAATAAAACTGTGAATTGGATAGGTGAATATAAATAATCACAAAAGCTTCTTTTCTTCCTCTTGTCGTCTCTTTATGAACTCTTAAATTTAATTCCGTCTAAATGTTGCTCCTTACAGAACAGCAGCCTCTGGATTCCTGTATCATCAGAGTGAACTTTGTTTCCACATCTGTGGGCTCCTGTGTTGGCCCACACGATAAATTGGTTGGTTATGTATGACTGAATCTGAAAAATTCAGTCTTTTTTATGTAGGAAGATTCCTTCTAGCAAAATTTGCATATAAGGATAGGAGCTGCATTTTTTCCACATCCAAAATTTTAATGCCTCTACAAATCCTCATTTAAAAGTTGTAGCTTTTAAATTGATTTAATTGTTTCTTTTTAGATCAAGGGTGATTTCAGAATGAGGTTATAGTTACTCTTTTCCCTGAGGAAAACCTGAGAAATAGGAATTTCTCTTGAGTTCCTTCTGCTGCTGGGTGTTTTGCTGTTTAGTTCTAGAGCTTTGGCCGAAACACTGATTCTCAGAGTGTTGCATCTGCTGTGCTGGGCGGCTGTGGCTCCATGAGGGTTTTGGTCTGGGTTTAAAAACAGCAGTAGCAGACAACCCTGCCTAGCTGGGAATGCTGGGTCTTGGGGCAGATATCAAGCAGGATCTGCAAGTCGTTTCCAGTGGATGAGTGGTACATAAGGCAACAAACAAAGACAAATCACTGAGCTGGCCAGCCACACGCTTGGTGTGTTGGAAGGTGGATCTCAGTCACTACAGTGGTTCTATTTAACAATTAGGCTACTTATCAGTGACTGAAATTTGTTTACACTGCCTGAATAGTTGCAAGTTTTGTTTGGCTCAAGTGCCAAGTGAGTACATTGATTGCACATGTCACTGGGGCTACTGTTAACAGCACAGTCACAAATTGCCTTGATGTTGTGAAAATCATCTTATGGTCTTCAATTGCAATTGCTGATTCTGGTGTGCTTTTAACTAAATTCCTTGGGACATAGGAGGGCTCTGCCCAGCTGCACAAGACTGCCTGTCACAGGACAGTATCAGCAGGCTGTGCCAAAAAAATGCTGAGGCTGTGAACTCTCATCATAAGGTGTCAGTGAATTGAAGGGCAGATATCACTTCAGCAGGGGTTGTGAGTCGTTTCATCAAAGACACCAATCCAGTTCCTGTTTGCTGTACAGCTCATAGCTTGTTCTCTCCACAGTAATTTAGCAGTACAACAGCTCTTCGTCCTGATTGTAAAACAGGATTTTGGACCCTGTTGAAACAGTGGCTCCGATCCAAAACTTTCTTCAGCTGAGTAGTGACAATCAACACAAGTCCCAGATTGAGCCCCAGATTGGTATATGTGTGAAGGGCAACTTTGTTTTTCTCGGATTCTCAGAACTTCTTGTGTTTGAACTGCAGACGTGCCCTTTGAAAACCAGAGAGATTTATTTATAATTGGCTAGATTTGCAAGCTTGCTTTATTACATTATTTCCTGCCCAGAGTTTCTTAATACTGAATAGAAATTATTATGAAAACTTTTTACTTCAGGGCATTTGTAGTCTAGCTGGTCTGAAGCAAAACCTGTCATTGCTGGTCCAGTTTTATTTCTGGAAAAATCTGCTAAACTGAGCCAGAGTTCAAGGGGAACACATACATATATAACATTCATGCACGCACTCAGTAAGTTAGTTCCATCTCCTGTTGTGGGACTTTTAACTTAATGCTTTTAAACTATACATGAACAGTTGCTTTGTTAACATGATGAACGTCTTTTTTCTTGCAGTGTCCTGTAAAGATTATTTTGCAAATGTATCTCAGAGTCAGGAATGTCCCTATTTTTGTTTTCCCAACTCATTGGCTGTCAGTGGAGTAAAAGTGTTTGGGGGGTTGGGAATCAGAGTGAGCATGAAGTGTGGGATTTCAGCCTAAAATGTAGCATGGAATCTTTACCTCTGAGCAGAACTGTAGTATAGTATGCCAGAAGACAATTCAGGCTTGGCCAAGTAGGGGTTAGCTGCTATTATTCTGGCTTTTTGTTACCAATTTTTTATGCTAAACCAGTAAGAACAATAAAAAAATCAGCTCATTTTAGAGATGGTAAAGAAGGTCAGGGAGTTCGTACTTACCTGTGATTTCCTGGTTCTGGATGTGTGACATCTTCCATATACTGAGAGATCTCCAGAGCTCTGCATGATCTTCCTTTACTACTATAAGGGACTTTACCCACAATAGCAACAAGCTTCACAGGCACAGCTTTAGAAATATGCAAGAACTCCATCCAAAGCCTATTGAACTTGAAAGTGCATTTTCTAGATTTTAATGGGGTTTCAATTAGATTGTCAGGGAACTTAGTGAAGCCGTTTGTGATGTTTTGTGTGGTAACAATCTGCAGGTCAAGCCTCTGACCGCACTTCAGCAGTTTGAAACTCGAAAAGATCTCAGTGTGGAAAGTCTGTGCTTCATTAGCCTGCTTTAAGGGGAGGAGGCTTAACATGCAATAGAAATGAGTATAAAACTGCTTACTTAAGAACATTTCTAGGCACAATTTGTTGCAGTAATCCATTTTTTCTTCCTGTTGGGGGCTTCCTTCCCAGCCCTTTATGGATTGAAAAAGACTTCATCTCCTTAAGCCCTGCAGGATGAATTGAGATCAGGACAAGAATGCATTGGAAAAGGAAGTTTCCATCCCACAAAAACTTCAGAATTTCAACACCAGTTCTAGTTTCAAACCAAGACGAGGGTTTGACATTTCAAAGCTTTACAGAGAGTAAAATATTCCCTAGGTCTCTGATTCAAAGATGTCACTATTTTCTTTCAAACTGTGTCCACCAAACCATTACTCTGAGCTGTACATTAGAGATGCAATATCCCTATTCACTCCTTTGCTTAGCAAGCTGATGAAGCATTTCCTTCTGTAGTGCTTACTTTCATGACGAGTCCTCGACCACTCCCCAGTTAGATGAGTATGCCCATGGGTTAGAGTCTCGGCAGGCTTTTCTAGCTCTACAGAATAAGCGAATCGACTTTTTCTGATAGCTGGGTCTCCCCTAGAGTGTCACATCTTTGGCATCCCTGGTAACAGGCATTCCAAAACCTCCTATATCTATGTTTCGTGCATTTTTCAGGTGAATGGTGAAAGAAAAAATTCTGCCTTCCTGTTCCTTGCTAACTCTGTGCAGATTTCTGGGGGGATGGTGACATATTTTCACCCATATGTTCATCTTTTGCAGTAGTTATCTACAGCCTTGAAGGAGAGGGAAAATAATATAATGGAAATTATATATTCTCAACTCAGTAAAACATGTTTCTTCTGCTCATAGGGACAGAAGTTGCTATTCTCATAATTATCTTTTTCAGGAGCACTTTTATTTTTTTTTTTTTGATCTTTTACCTTCATAAGGGTCCAGCCTACATAATGTTTCCAAGTAAGAGCTACTACAAAGTGATATAAGAGATTTAGAGTAGGGATTTTCATTTTAAAGAATCAGCGACTCCATTACAAACACTACCAACCTTTTGCTAAATGAAGTTACCCCAAAAAGATGGAAGAAGTATTTCCCTAGGTAGTGAAGAAAAAAAAAAAAACAAAACACTGGTGATCTTGGAATATTTTTTATTTCAGGAGTTGATTAATCATTCATAAGTGGGTTTTTTATGAAAAAGAGAAAAAAGCTCTGAAGAAACGTTGGGGATAAATAGGAAATTTAATTAATTTTGTTAAAATTTCTAATAGCATAAAATGATCGGAGAGACTACCAAGTACAGGAAGATTAAAACATACTTTGTTCATACCACACAAGTTTTGGTGTTCATAAGAGGTCTCCATTTTGCTCATACTTCCATTTCAGCAAAAGATATATTTTTATACTATACACTGGCAATGGGTGTCCAACTCAAAATGAGCAAAGAACCTCAATATAACTTCCTTTCACACCTGATATTTTCCTGGCAGTTTCCTCTACAAGTTGTGACTTAGCTCCAGATTACTCAATTTATAAATTAACTTTAATCAGACTACAGCCTATGGCAACATTTTAGCTGATGATTCATAAAGTTAAAAAGGCTTTAAAGTAGGGAAGGCTGGCTTTGAAACTGGTGGCCTCATACCTGGATTTAAGATTCAGCCCTTTTTGTATCCAGGCAGTTCATATGTTCTTTTCAAAATAAGCGAAGGCATACAGATTTGTATACAACTCTAGCTGCTGAGTGAATATAAAGTATGTTATGAGCAGATATGAAAGGGAATTCCAGCCTTTCCTCTGATGTCTTGGTGCCTCAGCAAGACCTTTCTCACTGTGGGTGCTAGTAAGCTGTAATATGCTAAAGGAAATAAAGCTGATTTACAGGCATTATGTCATACAGTTTTCAGGTCATGCAGGTGACTTTTTTTTTCACATCTTGTCTATACAGGGATATTCATGAATGTTAAAGCAAACCAGTCTCTGTATACCAGCTTCTGTAGGGGTATTCTCATTCAGAGAAAAACAGACCTAAATTTTACATAGTATCACTGATATAATTTATATGTCTGTACTTGGAAGCTCTGTATGGAGTAGTCACAATCAAGATAATCTTAACTTTGCTTCAGCTATCTAACCATTATTGTAGTGGTATTTCTAATATGATAAAATGTCTCTTGCAGTCTTGATATGACTAGGTTTTCAGGGAATTGTATCATTTATGCATTACCATTACTCTTTTCACCCTCATTAATTCCCCTGGAGACATTGTAATATAATGCAGAAGCATTGAAGACTGACCCAGTTATGACCCAGTAGAAATGGGTAAAGTCAAAGAATTTTGATGATAGCTTTCATCAAGCCTTAAACTACACCTATGATGATTTAAATTAAATTTATTATACTATCAACATAACAGATAACCAGAGAAAGTGCTATTGTGCCACTAGTAAAATAATGATTTTTGAAATGGGTATTAAATTGCTAAAAGTAAACACTGGATATTAATCCAAGCCTACGTTTTCACAGGCAAGTGAACAGGAAGTGTCAAACCCAGAAGTACATTTCACCCTAGCAGAGGTCTGCAGCTCTGCACACTAGATTTTCACAAATAAGTAATACTGGTCTCAATATTTAAGTAGGCAAGTTACACATGCAGCTTGTATGACTCTGCATAGTAAGTACTCTATTTGCCCTTATCAGTTTCTAGGACTCAACTCTCTGATATAACTCACAGACCCAGGAAAATTTAAAGCTGAAATAAGCACTTCATTTAAAATTCCCTGTGTTTATATATACTTTGGCTTAGAGTCTTAGAGCAAACTCCTCAGAAGTAGAATTTATACACAAATATTTTTTCATTACTTACTGTGAATGCCAGAATGTTAAAGCCTTTTATTTTCCAGTATGTATGAAGATAATTATAACATCGTATGGACTTGCTGAATTTCTTGGGTTTCAATTATTTATGTGCAAAATTCATAATTTGGATGCAGAAATCTAAGTTCAAACAAAAGGCCTACATTCAGCACTATGTTAAATAAATTTATATTCCATTTCTTTAAATGCATTTAATTATAAATTTATATTTTATTCTCCTTAGAACATTTTTTTTTTTGCAAACTGAGAAGCCTAGTTCATCCATTCAACTTTTAAAGTTTTGAACCAAAAAGTTTGCATATAAGCGTAAAGCCAGTTTCAGAGCAGATAATTGCACTTCTGACTTTCAGTTCTTTGTTTTAATCATTCCTTCCTATTTATCAGATCTTTAACAATGTCAACACAGGCAGTGATAGCGTGGAATAAGATTATTGTCACACATAATTAAAACCACATGGTTTTCCTAACTGCAAAGCAGGTAAAATTTCACTGAGATCTCAGCCATGTTGCCATTTATCTGTGCTGCTCTTTATCTGTCTGCTCCGTATCTCTGTTATTTATCTCAAGCATTTTTCTTTTTGAAACTATAATAAGTGATTTTTTTTTTTTTTTTGGTGTCTTTCCAATAAATGTTCACAATGCCCTAAAAAACAATCTCCAACTATACTCTTTTCTTTCTCTGGACTGCAAAAGCCATTGAGTACTAACCTGCTCGCTATCTCACATCTGAATTCAGTTCAAACTCACAGCCAGATTTGCTCAGCCTCTCATTGCAAAGGCACTTTACAGCCATCTAGAGATGCCTAGAGAGAAGTTTGGTGGCAATTAGTCGCAGAGATGGATCGAGCAGTCAGTCAGTAGGTGCTCACGTTGAACTGCACATCTTTCTTTCTTGCCAGATCGTTGGCTGTGACCACCAGCTGGGAAGTGCTGTCAAAGAAGACAACTGTGGGGTCTGCAATGGTGATGGGACCACCTGCCGGCTCGTTCGAGGCCAGTATAAGTCCCAGCTCTCAGCAAATAAACGTAAGCTGTCCCTTCTGGTCAAGTGCCATCTTCCCCTCTTAATGAAATACGCATTTCTTGCAAGCTACACTTCACTCTTTCTCAGGCGGTGGCATGGTCATGGTCAGTCTGATTGTCACCACAGATTCTTCTCTTGTGGGTTAAATTAGGCTTGCTCAGACTACAGCTCTGGCTGTGAGGGTGGACAGAGGATTATGGGAAGGTGCCACCAATAAATTTCCCATCTCTGTTAGCTAGTTGCTTGCAAGGAGCTGTGGAATGAGAAGAGCTGCCTCTACTCATTCTTGTCAGGCTGTACAGCTGGCTAGGCATAGAGAACACAGTCAAGACTGCTCTGAACAGTGGTTTATGCCACTCTGTGGCAGAGGGGCACCCTGGGGGGATGGTGCTGCCACCATGGCAGAGTATTCACTCCCAGACCTATGCCCACACCATGCCTGTTGGATGCTGAGTGTACTGACTCAGTCATGGGGTGGACTGAGGTGCCTGAGTCGTCAGGAGGTGGCTACATGGGCAGGTACAGACAGATATGGGCTTTACCTGCACACTGAGACAGCTTCGGCTCAGGGTGGTAAAGAACATTAGTGTGCCCCAGTGACAGGGTTAGTGTATCCTGGACGCCAGGCAGGCTTTTACCTTGGTTACAGCACCACAGATGGAGCTGTAGTTTTGGGAAGAGAGCTGGCGCATGTTTGAGCAATTTGAAGGAAGGGTAAAAAGATAGGAAGGAAGGGTGGAAGGAAGGAGAGAGGGAGGGAGGGAGGCAGAGAGGCAGGGAGGGAAGAAGGAAGGGAGGGATAACTCTCATAAGAGTTCCATTGCTGAGGCAGAACTGCACATTAGAGGGAAAAGGAATTATTTCACAAAGATGTAGGAATGGAATTTCACCTCATTGTTACTGTTTCTGCAATGTGAATTGATTCAGAACTCTCCAGGCTGCTTGAGAGATCACAGTATTTGTGAACTTTCTTGGCAAATATATCTTCCTATAAGAATAATTCATTGCTTTTCAGTTGCTTTGTGGTAAAAAGGTGCTACTCTCTCCTCTACTGAGGATAAAGACACTAAATATTATACACAGTACTAAAATTTCAGTGAAATATAGTCTCTATATTGAATGATTTGCTATTAATGTCATATAGGTAGAATGGTATATAGGTAGAAGAGCAGATGGCAGAAAGCATATTATTAGAGTGAGACAAATGTGAAAAAATGTCAGAGAATGGATTGCTTAAACATATTTGCGTGCCAATAATAATAATACAGAACTGAAGTAGCTAATCAGATTTTGTATGCACTCTGTATAAACTACGTGGCATTATTCTCTCTCCTGCTCCAGACATGCATGTAGTTAGGCAACACAGTATAAATTTCAAATATACCAAAAGTAAGCGCTCCTTTAAATTGGCTTTTTACAGTTTTAAAGGCACACTTATGGATCTCCTTCACATGTATGAATTAATATGAACTCTTTGTGTGTTTTGCTTCCAAACAGTTTATAGAATCACAGAATAGTTTATATACATGCTGTGAAAATTTGAGATTTTACATTTCGAAAAGCTTTTAAAAATCTACTCTGTGTTTATTTTCAGTGTTAATCTTCCCCAGGGTTGTTTAAATATCTGTCACTTCGGCACTTCTTCTGTGTCAGCATCTTGCTAAGTTGTCACTGTAAATGTACCTACATTAGCATATCTGGGATCAGAGCCCGATATACTTTCTGGAATGACTGGTTTATGTTTGGCTAGTCTATAGCTTAATTCCCAGCTATCTCTACAAAATAATCCTCATTTCTCAAGAATTAATGTCATATTTTGTCCATGGTGTGAAGAAGGTATTAAAAGTCTATGTGAGCCAGACTGCCATGGAACATAAATCAGAAGGAACATGTGCAGCAATGACCAAATATCAGTGGAGGTGTTCTGTGGACTCACTTGGAATTTTTGTTTGCCTAACAGAGCACGCATTCAAGTTTGAGCACTATGTGAAGGAAACTGGACAGTGACCTTTATTCCAGTGCTTTCCCAATAGTTTCTAAGTTGTTTGTATCTCAAAACCACCCCAGATACAGGGCTGAGCTCATCAAACTCAATTAATTTTCTCTTGGTGGCATTATCCAGTTCACTTCTCCATGCTGTTTATGTGAGAAGGATAGGAGCATACGAGAAGGATATTACTAGAAAGAAATTCATAGAGCTTTTAAACACTTAACACTTGCTATGGGAACAGCTTCTTCAGTATTTATAAGGGTATATAACTCTTCCAGCGGCCTCAGAAAGAGAAGCATAGCAGGGCAGGAGGCAACGTAATATTGAATTTTCTCCTGCATTTTTGTGAAAAAGGAAGCATCTGTGTCTATGTTCTTGTTTCTATTAAAAAAATAAATTAAAAAATTAAAAACTCAGAAATATCCTTTTCTCTTCATTCTAAGCTTGGGTGTTTCAATCTTTTTAAGTCTGCAAAAAAGCAATTCTTTCCTTTTTTTTCATATCGCATTTTGGAAAGAGTGTATGTATCTCCCTATGGAGATCAGTTATATTTAAACATGTTTCTCTGTATTCACCAGGGAGCTGGAGAGTTTATCCCACAAGTGGTTGGTGAAGTCTGCTGATCACTTTGTGAAAAGATAGTATTTCATTAAAAAAAGGATTGACATCTACTGCTGAAGTAAATTACATTTGAAAGAGAATTATAGAAATTGCTATGCTGAGACAGAATATTTATCTGATTAGTAATCAGATTGCTATGGTTTTCAAAACCAGATGCAGTTCCAGATTTCAGTTGAATATCAGTAGTAATGGGGAAATAGAAACAAATCCATTTCTCACCATGAAAACTGACAGACTATTAATACAACATCCATATTCAAAATCCAAAACCAGAAGAAACATCTCTCATGGGAATCTGGTATATGTACCTGATATATAACCTTTACCTTAATTCTTGCACTTACTTCACAGCCCTGGGCCACTGGTCTTTCAGTTATTTGGGACTCTCCCTCACCACCCTGTGCATCCCCTTGAGAGAAACCAACAACCCATTAATACACTTTGTGCCTTTTCTTCAGAGTGCATCACACAGCTGCTCCACAATCTGCCTGTCTGCTTATTGTTGGAAGGAGCTGTGACTAAATATTGCCATGCTTAATTCCACATGTCTCTTCGCAGGAAATGTCTCCTTCTTATCACTGTTAACCTCAGGAAATCATCCTTCAGTCCCTACTGCTTCTGCTTGTAAAAGCAGGAAGCACTGTGATAAGCATAAATCCCACTGAGATTTACATATCGCACAAAGTGTGCTAGGATTTCAAATAGAGAGAAATGACAAAATCAGGTGAAATATAGTCCCAGCAACACCCTGGAGCAGAAGAGACATCCTACAAATATATAGTATATAAGGTTGCATGATTTAAACTGTGATATATCAGGGAGTGATCAACTCTCCAGCACAGAGCTCATAGCTGAGAGACAGTCAAATATAATAATGACATGAGACTGTCTTTAAATAAGACTTGTAAAAAAAAAATAGTATTTTTTGAAAAATTGAAGTTATTGTTTATTCCATTCTCATTCCAATAAACATGATATATATATTATACAGCAAAATGATGTGTCATTCTCACAGATTTTTTTTCCCCAAAATGGATAAAATGTATTAATCCTACTAGGTATCTTGTATGTGACTGACAGAATAAAATAAGCATTAAAATAGCAATATTATATTTAAAGAATTTCGTAAGACTTGAATAATTGTCTTTTCAAATAGAAAATTTGAATTTTGTGTAAGAATGAAGGATGCCTACCTTGGCCAATTAATGTGATATCCAAGATGTGTATAAGCAGAATGTGTGCTGAATAGAGTTCAGCCCCAATGTTACAGAAGTCTTAGGAGATGCTGAAATTTCTGGATAGATTGAGGAAACCTCTCAAATCAGATTTTGAAAGAGGTGACAAAGCTCAGTAGAGCCTGCACTTCATCTCTATGCAATTCGTCTGACATGCAGAGATTTATCAGACTGCCTACATTTACCCCTTCACTTCTAGGATATTAAGAGGTCACAAAAGTATGGCTATTTTATCTCATAAAGCTCTCCAATATAAAAGTGGCAGAAATTCCTATGGCACTTAACTGAATTTAAAATTTAAAGGGGTTATAGTTCACATTTTCAAGACATAGGATTGAATGAATGAATGAATGTGGTTTTAGAAGTCCCTGTAGCTTTCAAAGTTTCCTGTAGCTTTCAATTTTTCTGTTGTCTCCATTTTTTACGTAAAATGACAACATTAATAACTATTTTGCTGGTAATTGAGAGTGCTGATATAGCTAGGCTGGAACAGTTATGCCAGTTTGGTCTGGTCAGAAACTTAAGGCCCCATCTCATATGTTTGGATGAAAGATAATATGTTCATAAGGGGTTAAGTTAGACTTACCTGACAAAGCAACGCATTGCTTTGGGAACAGAGCTATAGTTCTTGCTTGCAGTCATTACATGACGCAGGTGTGAGCAGCAATAACGAACAGAGAGTAAAAGGGGCTTCATTCCTCTCATGTTTGTCACCTCCCCCCAAAAAAACTCCTGTTAGGCATGCACACTTTTTCTTTCCCAACTTCTAATTATAGGAGAAGAAGGCAAAAAGGATAGGGAAATGTGAATGAAAAACTTAGGCGTGCTGGGTAGTCTAGGTCAGTGTTCTCTGGGCACTAACTCCACAACCCAGGCAGAGAATTAGGAACATTTTCTAGCATCTATCCACACCTTTCTTTCCTGTCTCCCTGAGGTTGCTGCCTCTTTAGAATTGCTGAACAAACCAACTTTCACAGCAGCATGTGACCTACATTCTAATTCACACCTCGGTTTAAATCCAGTTGCAAAGCTTCCAAGGGCTTCACAGGTGCAAGATCCTTCTCTAAGACCGGTTTACAGTCTAATGGGCTTCTGTTTTTCAAGGGACTTTCTGTTAATGGTGTGGAAAGGGAAGGAGAATTATAGCACTTCTAAACATTAAAATAAAAGGTGTGAGAGGGAGGCATGCCTGAGGGAAGTGGGGGATCATCACAAAGCATGGGCAGGGTTGTGAAGAAGCTGTGGTGTTCAACTAGGAAAGAGACAAATGAAGGAATGGGTGCTTCTGGTTTAACATCAGAATAGGCTTACACTTCTCTACTTCACCACAAACATCAATTCAAAAGTCATGGAAGAGGTTTAAGTGAACCCATGGTGAAATAGACAGCTATTGAGTTTGAAATCCAGAAATGATTGTGAAGGAGTTGGGAATAAAGAAAACCAAGAGGTTTTGGTTTTTCCAAGTAGAAGGTTCTTATCACATTTAAGGAGTTCTTCTACAGATTTGTGATGTTCTTTCATAATTCATAGAGTTGTTTATTTGGTCTAAAAGCTTTACTTTTGACTGGCTTACAAGTACCTATTTCACTGCTGGTTTGAAAACAGATGAGATTTTCTTTGCTTGTTTACTCCATGCATTTTTTGTTTTCCCACAGTGGACGATACGGTGGTTGCTATTCCCTACGGAAGCAGGCAAATTCGCCTCATGCTGAAAGGACCCGATCATTTATGTAAGTAGAAGTTAGTGTACTTTTATTTATGAAAGTCTTGCTAACCCGCAATGTTCTGTTTTCACTGTGGTATATAATTTCTCTCTCTCAGATCATTGATTTTGACACAGGGATGAGTCCTGCCCTCAGAAGTTCTCCAAGGACCTAGTTACACCAGTGTTACACACTCTTCAGAGCAGAGCTTAGCCAACATTGCAGAATTGTTTGCCCCTACATAATTTCTGTCATTTCTGTTTGCATGTCCTTCGGCTGGCTCACTTGGTGCCAAGTTGTTTTGTTACAAATTAATAAAATATATCCTACTGAATGAAGAAATATTGAGAACAGTGAAGTATAAGCTTCCCTACAGCTGAGCTTAGCCATCAAGCTGCTCATAACTTTAACATATGTTTCTGTTTTGATAATCACTCTTACTTCATAGATGGACACAAATGCAAGCATACACACACAAAAATTTGATCAGAAACAGCATGCAAAAGACAAACCCTGCTCCTTAGTAGTGATAATGCTTATTGCTAGAGTCAAGACCAATGAGTGCTGCTAGCTCATCATTTTGTAGATATAACACTTGCTTGCTTTGTCTGACAGGGAGCTCTGTATCCCTGCAGTTGTGTATGCCTCTTCTTCGTGAGAAGGGTTGCAGGATTTGAGAACACTCCAGGAGAACTGAAGGCAAATTCATTTATTTCATTAATAGAAACTCTGTGCATCCCTCTCTCTGGCTTTATAATGCAGTAGCTGCTCACAAGCTGTTCCTTATTTCAGCAGCAGCAAATGGACACTGCAGTGTTGGTAAATGGGATTTACTGCCAGGAAAGACAGAAACTGTACTTCATAACCTCTTAAAAGCACAAATTATTGTAAGATAAGTAGGTTTCCTGTTTTCCTTTTCCAAAACGTAATAGGAGTTTCCTGTAGTACAGACCAGTTAGAGTCCTTTAAGCTTGTCAGTATAAATAAAAACATTAGTGTCAGCAAGGAGGTGAAACACCAAACTATTCCTACCCTCTCCAGATTTCTTTCACCCAAAGAGCTTCTACTGAGTGGCAAAATGAGGGTAGGTTTATCAGTCCTGTTCTGTAGCTCACTGCTTGTGTTGAGGAAACAGTGGGCACACCATAATCTTTTAATGGTTCTTTAGATTTAGGGCTATGAATAAAGAACAGCAAATTACAGGTTATAAACTAAGAAAAAAAAATGTATAATGTTCTTCTTACAAGTTCAAATACTGCCTGCACTTCAGTTTTTGAGTGGCCCTTTGAGTATTCCTGAGCTACTCTAGAATGGTTGCTATTACTTTCCCAGTAAATGATTTGTACTCATCCTTTTTCTCCTGTCTTCTTTCCCAGTATAGATGCTTTCTTGAAGCTAGAAAAATTTCATACTTTTATTATTTTTTCAGTGAAATTGAGCTATAACACAGCTTAGAGAGAAATGAGATTTTAGCAGGAGAGATAAATCTAAAGCTGTCTTCGCTCAGGCCATATCACATTTTACAACAAAAAGATTTCAATGAGTGAGGTCTGCCTGAGACACTGGTTGAGGTTTAGATTAACTGCTCTGTGTAAACATTAATAACTCCAAATACATCTCTTTCTTGTTTCAGATGTCTCCACGAATCTTTCTGTTTACCCATCAAAGGATTTTATATATGTATGAGATAAAATAAGTTGAGGGGGAGGGAGTATTTTGCCCTATGAACTTTGACTGTGGGAGAAGTTAACAGGAGGCTGATTATATACAGACAAGTCTTAAAACCATCTCTATCCCTGATGCATGCAGTCTTGTCCAGAAATAAGTATTTGGCCAAGTGCATCACAAGGGAGGTTACTAGTCTCACTGAAAATGAAAGAATTCATTAATATGGAGCAAATTCTTAGCATGCTGCATCAGCAACTTCCTTCATGAAATAATTCCCATAAGCCATCCTGAAAAACACTCTCATTACTGTAATTATCTTTTCCCCCAAAATTAACAACTTCATAAGTGCTAATAAAAAAGTTTTTTCCACTTACTGCCTCTGAAACTATTATTCCATCACAAATTAATAGTATGTCCACATCTAATTAATATTTTGCCTTAGCTTCCTCTCTGTGTGGGAGATTTTATGCATAATTTCATAGATACTTGCGAAAGCATTAGTTTTGCAATCCTTCATGATGAAATGTGTTGTCATTTTGAAATAACTACCAGAAGCCGGTCACTGGTGAACATACTGTATAACATAATTTGGAGTTGGTGGGGAGGCTGGCTAGATGATGGAACACATCTATTTTCCAGCTGTTTATTTCTATTTAATCAATTATTTAATATGTTTTTTATGATTTAGCAATCAAAAGTAACTGCCACAAAGCAGTATCTTAATTAATGCCCAGTTTTGGGAATCTGTGGATGCAGAGATACAGAGGGAGAGCTCAGAAGGGTTTAGCACTCCCTCTTCTGCTGGAATGGATCAGACTACTTCTGGAGAGGAGCAAAGGACTGCAGTCATACTGATTTTCTTTCCTGGCTGTCTTGCTTTCAGTTAATGGTCTACCAGAGAACACGTGGTTAGTGACTGACCTTTGAACTAAAAGAGGGAACAGCAACTTAACAAAGCCAGTACTCATGGGTGAAGGTCTGAGTCATGCTCCACATAGGAGAGTGACTTACTAAGAGTGAGTTAAATAACCACAAATATGCCTAACTAGGAATAGATTAATATGTCTGGAAGAAAGTAAAAACATGACCTACTGGTGAGAACATGAACATGGATCTAGAAACTAAGGGTTGAACAGAGCCAAAAAGCAGATGGAGAACATGGAAGTATAGGAATGTGAATGAATTGTGGAAAAGAACAAAAGAGTTGCATTATCACTAATTTAGGAGGCAAAACTTTACCACCTCTGTTTTGTGTTGGGGCTTTTTTCTGCTCTTACTACAGATTATAAAGTTAATTTTTTTGCATTTGTCAGATTTGGAAACCAGGACTCTCCAAGGTGTGAAGAGTGAAAATAGCCTCAGCTCCACAGGCTCCTTCCTCATGGAGAATTCTAGTATCAGCTTCCAGAAGTTACCTGACAAGGAGATACTGAGAATACCTGGGCCTCTCACTGCAGACTTCACTATCAAGGTAAGGGCCATTGGTCATCGACCTCTTACAGCAACAAAAAGTAAAACAAGATGCATTGGAATGATTAAAGAGATTTTCCTAGACCTTCATTTTCCAGCTGACATTTACCAGAAAGCCTAGCTCTCGAACTCTATGTGAAATTCTTTATAGTGAAATATCTGATAACACTCCTTGGTAAAAAAAGACTGAGTTTATGCCAAGAAAGGCGTATCCAATGTGCCCCAAAGAGGAAAGATGAACTCATCACAAGAAAAGGCAGATACTTTCTGTATATGCTACTGAGGTACATAGAAATCAGGGACATGCAGCTTGCTTCATCTGTGACAAGTAAAAAGAAAGAAAGTCTGTGTCTTTGTTCCATAATTTCTGCGGTTTATGCTAGCGTTATTGCACAGAAGACTGTAAGGGAGTGGAGAATGTGGTCCACAAGCTCAAAAATAAATGGAATGACTTTGCTGTTCTGCTTTGTGCTGCACTGGCAATAAGAATAAAATTGTTTCCTCCCATTAAAGCATTTCTGTTCTTCCAGGTAATATAAAACACGTTGGTGGAAGCAATACACACATTCTGTGGGAAAACACACATACAAAACTGAACATTCGGGAATTACAATAAAACAAATCCTTTTCCAGTAGATCCAAGGAAGTTGAAGGATTTCAGCTGTAAAACTGTAAAACCTGAGTCATTTCCAGGACTACATACATTTTTCACTATGGACAGCAGAGGTAGATGACATTTGGTTTAACCTAGAGCTGATGGCAGCTACAAGTTTGAACAATAAACTGGAAAATGCAATAGATCATTGGGTTGGATTAAGCTGGTCTGGGCTGGAATGGTTTTGCTTGGGAAGTAGCAGAGCCCTATAGACTGTCCCTTACCCATCTTGGTAAGTTAGCAGCACAAAATGCAAGCAGACATTATCAGGACTGGTTCACAAGGACAAGCCTGGCCTGAAGAATGCATTCCCTTCTCTTTGAAGGTCAGAATGAAAATGCCTTAATAAAACATATGCTGGTCAATTCAAAGTGCCTAAACCACTTCTAGCTATATTACGGATGATGTACATCAGTGAGATGTAATCAGAATTGCTCACTTTTTATTATTTGTGCTGTCTGTGAATGCAAGGTAGCCTGGTTCATTAGAACATATCTGCTGGGGACAGATGGTCATGTATACCAGTGGCCCTGAAATGGTAACATCAGGGTTGGGTTGTGTTCCTGTTATTTCTACTGTTATCTTTTATGACAGGGAAAAAACCTTTGTCCCTTGGTCTTTGCATTTCCTTCTCTATCTAGCAAGGTAAGAACTACTGGTTAAACTAAAGGCAGTACCCTACTTGTGTGATGACTGCATGGCCAATATGAGAAAGCAAGCTGGATTAGGCACAGGTGGAACAGACACTGCTGAGTGGAGAATAAACTATTTTACTTGTTCTGTTATGTGCTTCCACATTTTGAAAGTCAGACTAACATACAACAAAGATATTCTAAGCTATTTAGTGGGGGGGTTTTAAACTAAATTTTTTAGCTTCTGAATATTTTGTTAGATTTTTTTTGATATAGAAGTTTACATACAAAAAAGACTAATACAGGAGAACCAAAATGCGTGAATATCTCTCAGTTATGTCAGGCTTGTCAGCTGCTTTCCATCCTTATTATAGGCTTCAGATTGTGAAGGTAAAGTACTTTTTTAAAAAAAAAATAAATTAAAGACTTTTCTGTGGTATTAGCAAGTTTTCCTTATGGATTGGGATCTTTCTGGTTGTCCAGATTTAATTTCCTGGGACAAGGCAGTTTTTATGCAAACATAAACGAATTTGTAGGTGTAGCAAAACTCTAATTTTAGGATCATTTTCTTGAAAATGACTGCTACAATGATTTTCAATTGACTCTGAATGTTCCTATTCAGAAATGACAAGTTAGACACCTGGACATAATTCAGAAGTAGAAAAATCTATGTGGGACTTGACATTTGAATTTCTTTATTGGTGACATGGAGTGTTTCAAAATTACATTAAGAAACCTCATGCTGTTTCTGTATGAGCTGAGTTGTATAATTGCTATATTTCTTGACTTTGTAATAATCAGTGGTACATTTCTCATGTGCTAAACTCTTGGCAATCTTTTCACAAGATACGTAAATGAAAAAAAACAATTCAGTAAAACAGGTCTCATTTAAAAAAATTAAGATATCTCAGAAGAAGGATTGGAGTTTTTATATTCATAGTTCGACAATTATATATACCCATTATAAACTTTTAATGTTTGAAAGGCAGACTACCTGAAAAAAAGGCCAGCAAACTTATATTCCACTTGAAATTTGTTCCTAAATCCTGAGTATTTCCCCAGTTTGAGGTTTTAATACAAAATTCAGATTCATGTACATAGAAACACCTTGTTTCTAACAAAAAAAAAAAATGTTATGTTTGATGAAATCCTGGCGAAATGAAGGTCAGTTTCACTTGGAAATGTTTCTGGCTAGCACTGTGCTCTAGAGAAGAAGGCGGTAATATCACACAGAGGGCCTCGTCCTTTATCGGCAGAGCTGCCACTGATCTGTTATGTTGACAAGGTCACATGTTCACCTGCCTGTGCTAAAAAGTCTCTTCTGTCGATAATGTCCATTTCAGACACAACGTAAAGAAACCTTGAGTAATTGTTTCATTGCATACATTTGCAGTCGTCCGAACAGGATGAATCAGTACTGTCAGCTGGGTCTATACTGGATAATGTAATGCAACAGTCAGCACTGGTTGACTGTTTAAAGCAATTAGCACTGCAAATATGAATGACTTAACAGTCTTACTGAAACAGCTGATAGGAATTGCCAGGGAAGGGTTAGGGCTGGCAAAGCACAGCCTGTTGGGTTTTGCTTTACATGCTGTGCTTTTTGCATAGCTAGGGCCCTTGCCCTGTGGCTGAGGTGTGAGTCAGCACAGACCAGTGGATTTAATGGAAGGTTTAGAAAAGGGTGTTGAACAGACTTGGGGTTGATTTGGAGGAAAAGCCACTGTTGGCCTAGATATAGACTAGACTAAATTAGGTTTATGTTGATTTTCAATCCCTTATATCATGATGAAGGTTTGTTCATAGGATCTTCATGGGCCAACAGCTTTGCATCAAGGATGCACAGGGTTGGACTGGATAAATGTTTCTCTGGAGGCTGTCAGAGGTATTTGAATTAGGATTGGATTTGTATTGCTACTGTCTTTTGTACTACTAGGGCTGACAAGCTTTGATTAAGGGCTGCTGCCGGAAGAGACTGTCTGGTTATCTTTTTTCCTTTGTGCTGGTGGCTGGGGATACTGCTGGCTGATTAAGAAGTGGTACAGACTGGGTTCCTGTGAGCAGTTACTGCTCAGATTAGGATTTTGACCACCAGTTGTCCAAAAAGTCATAACATAGATCTCAAAAATGTATGCTGAGTTATGCAGTGCTTTGCTCTAGAGTGAGCCAAACAATTCTTATCTCTGTTGTGATCTAGCACTGGCAGGAACTGCTGGCAAGAGAAATGCATTTGATTAGAGTACAGGTTAACAAAAGAAAATAACGTTGGGACTAAACATCCTGGGATTTGCAAGGGGAAGCAGGAGATAGTACATGTACAGGCAGCCAGCTGGCAGAGAGGTTCAAGGGCCATGTCAGACTGGGGACAGGTTTGGATTAAATAATCACTTCTGAACAAGGACCATACAGTGATTTACCTTGTGGAGTAAAATGAGAAATTATTTCAATATTCAAGTTAGGGCAGAAGGCAAAAGATGCAAATCTTCTCGTGCAGCAAGGGCCTACTGTTCATGGCTGGCTCACTGTTGAATTTTAGAGAGATTACCATATGAAGATTGGGAATTATGACAATATGGGTCTTCTTTGTAATTTATGTGTGATACTGGCAAGGGTTTCCAGAGAAGATTATGCCTTGTATTTGGGAGAAGGCTGCAGGTCAGGCAGGAAATTGTGAAGGATCTAGTCTTGGAAGTACTGGCAGATCTGGTTTGGCTGGGGCTCCAGAAGCAGATGAGCTAGAATGAAGGCTGAGCACACAGAAGTTTAGTTGTGACTGAGTCAATTTTTGTGTTATCAAGGTCAAATGGCCAAAACACTTTGTTTAATCTAGGAGACTATTGCAGTATAGTCCTTTCATCGTAAAACAATACTAGTTCTTGAGATATGTGTCTTCCTGAGGTCATGTCTGTAGAGTGCATATTGGATTTAGCTGGAAGCACTTCTGTAACATGGTCTGTGTCACTAGTTTCTATCAGCCTATGTCTGCATCCAATACTTTGTTTTTGCAGGAGTCATAGAAATCACCTATTCTGATTTCCTGATTCACAAAAACTATGTAACTGTTGTAATAATGTCTAGGTCAAGCTCACAAGTAACGACCAAACTGAAAAGAGACCTAATTGTTATTTATCTTGACTAGATCTTGTGACAATTTCAGAAAAATTCTACCATTTTTCTTGGCAAATGTAGTAAAATTTATAGAGAACCATGTAGTAGTCTTTTTGAAAACAATGCATAGATTCTATTTCATATCTTTTTTTTTCATTTCTATTCAATATAAATTATTTAGAATCACAGAATAGTTAGGGTTGGGAAGGACCTTAAGGTCATCTAGTTCCAATCCCCCTGCCATGGACAGGGACACACACACACTAGACCACGTCACCCAAGGCCCTGTCCAACCTAGCCTTGAACACTGCCAGGGATGGAGCATTTACCACTTCTTTGAGCAACCTGTTCCAGTGCCTTACCACCCTCTCAGTAAAGAACTTCCTCATGGCCCTCCTCTGGACTTGCTCCAACAGCTCCATGTCCTTCTTATATTGAAGACACCAGAACTGCAACCAGTATTTCAAGTGTGGCCTCATGAGAATTTCAATTACTAGTTCTTTGAACATGATCATTCTCCTAATCAATGTGTTTCATCTATAAATGCTGTCCTCCAGTCAGTTTAGTAATTTGAGCCTTTGTGGACAGACCATACCTAATTTAATTTGCTTGTTTGCATAAATACTAGTTCAAATGCATTATTCAGATTTTCCTTCTCTGTTAGGTCTGTTATTTGAAAGGTGTTTCACTGTGAGTTAATATTATATCTGCTTTGCATCTCTGTTAAAATACATAAAAATATTTGCTTTCTCTCTACTTTCTACCTTGTATTTAAAAAATAAAATCACTCCTTCAAATTGAGTATAGGTTAGATATTTCCCCACTTATTGGAGGGGGTGTGGACCAGATGACCTTTGAAGGTCCCTTCCAAATCAAACTATTCTGTGATTCTGTCATAAATACATCGGAACCGCTGTATTAGGTCAAGCAAAAAGTCTGCTTCACTCAGGTTTCTATTACAGAGAGGAACTGATTTCAGATACTGAGAGTGCAAGAAACAGGTTAAGGTTATGCTATGTTTGTGGACCCTCCTTCTTTATTCTCATGTTACATTTGTACTTTTCTGTCTAATGACTCAAATGAGCCAGTCTTCAGGGTTCTCTGTAGGTCCATTTTGTGCTATATTTGGCCTTCTGTCAACATTTAACTCATGGGATGAATTCCACAATGAACTATGCACTTTGTGAAATAAGAAATACATCTCGTTTTTAAACCATTGGTGCAATATTTTTACTGATTCTGAGTGGGAAAATATTCCCACTCTGAGAAACAGGAAATTATTACCCCTTTTCCCCATTACTTCTATATTTGAGATCTCTGACATCATCATTAGCTCTTTGCTAGTGTCCTACGTTATCTAATCTTTACTTTTATCATAGATGGTCCATGCAAGATTTATCCTTTCTCTTCTCTGTCCTTTTTCTAGGTCCATTGTGCTTATGTATTCACAATTTCTATAATATACGTAAACGTATAATTTGTAAATAATATTTAAATGTATAAATGTATGTTTTGAAAATATCCATTTCCTATAATGTACAGTTTAATAAAATGTAATTAAATTATTTAATATTTATTTAATATACATAGAATACTTACATTATGTATAAACATATATGTTGAAAAACAGTGAACTACACATAATGATCAGTACACAAATGTATTCTCCTTGGCTGTGTTATGTTCTCTCCTTTTTTATTCTTCTCTGTAATATTCCATTATTTTTTTTAACTGTTGCTGCACCCTGAGCTGATAATTTCAAAGGAATGCCTATAACAGCTCTACTACCATTCTGAATGCTGGTAGCAAATGTGGAGGACATTTTCATGTATAACTAGCATAAAAAATTATTTTGTCCCACAGGCATTAATTCACTTCAATGTAGTCTGCCAAAGATTCACACAGTATCACAGTACCACAGTATGCTAGAGATTGGAAGGGACCTCGAAAGATCATCTAGTCCAATCCCCCTGCCGGAGCAGGAACACCTAGATAATGTTACACAGGAATGCGTCCAGGCGGGTTTTGAATGTCTCCAGGGAAGGAGACTCCACAACCTCCCCGGGCAGCCTGTTCCAGTGTTCCGTCACCCTCACTGAGAAGAAGTTTCTTCTCAAGTTTAAGTGGAACCTCTTGTGTTCCAGTTTGTACCCATTACCCCTTGTCCTATCATTGTTTGCCACTGAGTAGAGCCTGGCTCCATCCGCGTGACACTCCCCCTTTATATATTTATAGACACTTATAAGGTCAACCCTCAGTCTCCTCTTCTCCAAACTATAGAGACCCAGCTCCCTCAGTCTTTCCTCATAAGGGAGATGCTCCACTCCCTTAATCATCTTTGTTGCCCTGCGCTGGACTCTCACCAGCAGCTCCCTGTCCTTCTTGAACTGAGGGGCCCAGAACTGGACACAATATTCCAGATGGGGTCTCACCAGGGCAGAGTAGAGGGGAAGGAGGACCTCTCTCGACCTACTAACCACCCCCCTTCTAATACACCCCAGGATGCCATTGGCCTTCTTAGCCACAAGGGCACAGTGTTGGCTCATGGTCATCCTGTCGTCCACTAGGACCCCCAGGTCCCTCTCCCCTACACTGCTCTCTAACAGGTCGTTTCCCAACCTATCCTGGAACCTGGGGTTGTTCCTGCCCAGATGCAGGACTCTACACTTTCCCTTGTTATATTTCATCAAGTTATTCCCTGCCCAACTCTCCAGCCTGTCCAGGTCTCGCTGGATGGCAGCACAGCCTTCTGGCGTGTCAGCCACTCCTCCCAGCTTAGTGTCATCAGCAAACTTGCTGATAGTACACTCAATTCCCTCATCTAAATAATTGATGAATATATTAAATAATACCGGTCCCAGTACTGACCCTTGAGGCACTCCACTAGTTACAGGCCTCCAACTAGACTCAGCCCCATAGACTACAACTCTCTGGCTTCTCTCCTTCAGCCAGTTCGCAGTCCACCTCACTACCTGATCATCCAGACCACACTTCCTCAATTTAGCTGTGAGGATGCTGTGGGAGACTGTGTCAAATGCTTTGCTGAAGTCAAGGTAGACCACATCCACCGCTCTGCCATCATCCATCCACCGTGTTATTTCCTCATCAAAGGCTATGAGATTGGTCAAGCATGATTCCCCCTTGGTGAAGCCATGTTGACTGCCCCTCATAACCCTCTTATCCTTGATATGCCTTAAGATGGTACCAAGGATAAGGTGTTCCATCACTTTCCCAGGGATGGAGGTGAGGCTGACCGGTCTATAGTTACCCGGGTCCTCCTTCTTGCCCTTTTTGAAGACCGGAGTGACATTTGCTTTCCTCCAGTCCTCAGGCACCTCTCCCGTCTCCCAAGACTTGGTAAAGATGATGGAGAGTGGTCTAGCAATGACTTCTGCCAGTTCCCTCAGCACCAGCGGGTGCATCCCATCTGGACCCATGGATTTATGGATGTCCAGATTGCTCAACTGGTCTCTAACCCATTCCTCATCGACTAAGGCAAACCGCTCTGTTGGCCTGACTTCATCTAAGGTCTCAGGGGTACAGGGCTCTTCAGGACTGCCCGCAGCAGAGTAGACAGAGACAAAGAAGGCATTCAGTAACTCTGCCATCTCTGTATCTTCTGTCACCAGGGCACCCATCCCGTTCATCAGTGGGCCTACATTGCCTCTGGTGTTAGTTTTGTCTGCCATGTATTTGAAAAAGCTCTTTTTGCTGTCCTTGACCCTTCTTGCCAGGTTTAATTCTAAGGATGCCTTAGTCCTCCTAGCTGCCTTCCTACTCCTCTAGCAGCAGCCTTATATTCCTCCCGAGTGGCCAGCCCCTCCTTCCATGACCTGTAAACTCTCCTCTTCCACTTGAGCATACCCAGCAATTCCCTATTTAGCCACGCAGGTCTCTTGGCCCTCTTCCTTGACTTCCTACGTGTCGGGATGCTCCGATCTTGAGCACGGAAAAAGCAGTCCTTGAATGTCAACCAACTATCTTGGGCCCCTTTACCTTCAAGCAGCCTTGCCCATGGGATTTCCCCTAGCAATTGCTTCAAAAGGCCAAAGTTTGCCCTGCTAAAGTCCAGGGTTGCAATTCTACTTGGTATTCTACTAGTCCTACCACACAAGATCCTGAACTCCACCATCTCGTGGTCGCTGCAACCAAGGCAGCCCTCAACCCTTACTGCTCCGACCAGACCCTCCTTGTTAGTGAGGATGAGATCCAGCAGCGCTCCTCTCCTGGTCGGCTCATCCACCATTTGCAGGAGGAAGTTATCATCCATGCACTGGAGGAACCTCCTGGACTGTGGCTGGGTTGCCGAGTGGTCCTTCCAGCAAACATCAGGGAAGTTAAAATCCCCCACGACGACCACGGCCTGTGACTGTGAGGCCGCTCTCAGCTGCCTGTAGAAGGCCTCGTCAACTTCCTCACCCTGATCCGATGGTCTGTAACAGACACCTACAACAGTATCCCCCCTGCCAGCCTGCCCCTTAATTCTCACCCACAGACTCTCTTCAAGTGCTTTCAGAGGCAATTTCATTTTTAGTTATCATTCATAATTTTTCACTTTAGCAAACTTGGTCAGCTCATGGTTGACCCTTTATCCTGCTCCTCTGGGGATGCGGCTGACAACTCATGCCCTGGCAAACATCCCTTAGGTATTCCACATGTCCTTCGTCCATTCCAGGAACAGTTTATAGGACCATTCTCTGTTACCTAGTCATTTGTCCATAGGAGGATCTTCTTAACTCATGTGAATTTTGTCTAGCACCTTTGGTAAGGGACTTAGAAGAAAAATGGTACCTAATTTACCTTTGTCAGTACCCTTCATGAATCTTCAGCAAAGCAAGCTACAATGCTCAGGAAGCATAGCCCTTCTCAAGCACCCAACTTTGAGTTCTGTTCTTTATTTTTGTTTTGTCTACTGACCCCATAACAGACGTAAAGATTATTGGTCTGCAGTTTCATGCATCCCTTCCAAAAATGTGAAGAAAAAAAAAAAGCTAAACATCAAAAAATTCTGTATCTATTTTCTTGTGGTTTGAAAAATAGGCCAGATGTGTTCACACATGATTTGCATTCCTGTGCTCTTCAGGCTTTGAAACTACTGGGTAAAATCTGTTTGGATGTGGAGATGTATTACCATTATTCCTACATATTTCTTTAGAATACTGCTGATCTGAAGTCTACTGATAGGTTTTAATTTGAGGGAACAGACACAATTTCATAGGTATGTCGTTTGTTGTGGGTTTTTTTATTGCTCTGACAAATTGTTCTTTTTGAGCTTTTCTTTTTCTGCAACTTTTTTCTAGCATCACGTATGAATTCCCCAAGTCTATCTAATTCAGAAATCAGTCAGTTTTAAGTACTATGAAACTTTGGTGCCAGCTTGTTCAGCATTCATCATTTTAACACATATTTCTGTGATGAATTTGTTAATGATTTTTTGTGGGAAAAGTTGCCTTTTTAGAATCACAGAATCATAGGTTGGTTTGGTTTGGAAAGGATCTTAAGATCATCTAGTTCCAAACCCTTACCATGGGCAGGGATACAACACATTAGACCAGGTTGCTCAAGGTCCCATCTTATCCCTGGTTTATTTTTATGTCATTTAAAAGATTTCAACACTGCACTACTCATTAATAAATCAAACCCAACGATTTGGAATTTGGCACTTGCAGAAATCATTTGTACTAATAACATGGAAAAATCCATTATAACATCTTTAATAAGCATGGTGGCATGGAGTTAAATCATAATATACCAGATCAAAGTTTGCAAGACAAAAGATGGCATGCAATAATAATTCCCTTTCCCTAACCCCAGTCTGAGACACACACAAGAAAGAAGTGGTCTTTCCTCCTCCTCCAACACACACAATTTCATAAGATGAGAACATCTCATTGAATACATTTTTATGGCTTAACCCTACAATTAACATTGGTGACTGTTCGGTTATCACTGCTCATTAAAATTCACAACTGCTGCCAAAATCAAGCATGAAATGGTTGGGCTTTGGAAGATTTTACTTGTTTGGTTGGTTTTATGTGAACTAATCAAATTTTGGGGCTATAGGAAAAACAACATAATACAAAAGCAAAGCCATATATTGCAGTCTGACAGATCTGACAGATCAGAATAATTCGAAAAGTTTATGCTGCTTTCGTGTTCAAATTATGAGTTTGCTGTTTTCATTCAAAATTCTGTAGTTATTCCCCAAATCAATACTGCATTTTATCAATCCCACACCTCACCTGAGCAATAGCTTGTGCCTCTGTTGCACCATCCCAGACAGCAATTTACAAAATCAATTTTAAAAGGCAGGGTACAAGCGATGATTTATTTTTTTCCTGAGTTTTTTTCTACAAGAAAAAAAGATTTTATAGTGACTGTAGGATAGACAGTTAATTTTTGGTGGATAGTCTGAGGATTCTAATTTTAACCAACTCTTTATAAGACTGGTGGTATTCTCTTGGCTCTTACAAAATGATGAGGACTGCTCTGGTGTTTGGAATACTCTAAACTCCTCTGCAACCTAAAGGAATTCAAGGATACTTTCTAGGAGGCTGCAATGCACACATGCAGGGCTGAGTGCTCTGCAATTCTGTAGTACTTCTGCTGTCTGATACTGTAAATTTAGATACAATTTTATTTGCAAGCACAATGAACAATTGTCACTTTTTCTGAGTCAGTGACAAAAATGACTGCTAAAATCAGTTAGTTAAAGGACTAACTCGAGATTTTCAAGCATTGACCGTCTCTTTTTATAGCTCTGGCATTTCTCATAGCTAGCAGGGTACTGCAGATGCTGCAAGGGTAAAAATTTCACCATACTCCAGAGCAGGGAGTGTTTCAATGTGTGGAAGTTGGCCCTGTTCAGCAAATCCAGGACAGTTCTTAAAGTATTTAGCTATCAAGTCTCACTTTGAGTTTTGCAAGGCTCAAGCAGTCACTAATATTTTCTCCTGGATCAAGATCTTAGCTTTAAGAAACTATCAAACAAAATCAAAAAGAAATTTTTGCTCTGTGGATTCACTATATATTGTTCCTCTTCTGCTTACAGTACTCCTTAAAAAAATAAATGAAACTGTGCCTGCTTCTTTCATTTGCTTGTTTTGTGCCGTTTTAGCTCATGGCTGTAGCTCATTGTAGCCCTTTTCCACCTATGCTGTTGTCATGGCTGCATGTGTGACTTCAGGCTGGAAAAGATGCACATCTGTCTTTTCTCTGTGTCAAAACAGGCAGATAATTCTGCAGACATGCAGAAATAGTCTGCAGGGAGAGAAACTCTTCTGTCTTCCTGATTTTTTTTTTTACTTTTTCTTTTTTTTTACTTTTTCTTTTTTTTAATGTGAATGCTTTTCCTTCCTCTTCCTTTTATAGTAGGCTCTGTGTGAGCTCTTGATCTGTTCTTCATGATTCACTGAAGATCATACTGCTGAGTAGATCTTCTGAGTTTAAGAATCACTGATGATACTTGAAAAACAAAGCGTAAGAGCAGAATTCCCAGTGAATATTTTTCTGCACATTCAGATCAGAGCCCTCCCCGAATGGTTTCCAGCACAACAAAACATTTTTCCCAAGAATGCATGAGGCTTTCATGAGGCCAGAAAGGCCCTTCTGAAGTGTGTGATTAATGCACCGTCCCTGAACAAGGAATTCGATATCCTGTTTTTGACACACAGTCTCAAATGATATTAATCCATGGAAAAAGCCTCCCATTTGCTGAAGAAGCTGTATTGCTACAGCTGTATTTTTTTTTCTGTTGGGAATTTATGTCACTGTTTGCTCATATTAGAAAAGGGCAGCCTTGGTCTCAGTGGGCTAGACCTCTTACAGACATCAAGATAACCTGCATTATTTTTGCCTGCCTCCTTCTTTTCAAGACATAGTTTGATTTGTAATCATGTTTCTGTCCATCTACAGGGGAAAACAAAACAAACAACCCAGATTATGCTGTTCAGCTCAATTTGTTGTATTTTTGCTTCTGTTTCAAGTCTGCTCTTTGACCATGCCTCTTGGCGTTTGGAAAGACAGAAAAGGAAACACAGATTGAAAAGTAGTGTTCCGAAAGCATGGCAATGTGTTTCAAACACAGGAAAAGAAAAAGGAGGCAGTGATGAAATATTTTAAGCTGTCTGAAAAAAAAAAGCAGGGAGGGTTGCTCCTCAAGAAGGGTCCATCTTTTCTGATTGTGGTTTGGCAGTTTTTTCTCCAGTGATAGCATCATGCCATTGATGCAAAAGTGCCCAAGGAACACAGATATATTATATACTAGCACAAATAATTGACTAGGAGAGGCTTTTAGTAGCAGTATTGTTGTTCCTCCCTTGCCAGCTGCTCATGCGGAGGCTTAGAGGGACAAGGGATGCCCAGCAGAGATTTTAAAGTCCCCGTAACTGTATTAATCAGCACAGATATCAAATAGGAAGGAGTTTTTTCCTGGGCCAGGTACAAGTGGTACTGCTTTAGCAGTGTGAAGGTCTTTTTTTCCTATTGCATTTCTTTCACTGCAAACTCTTGTTTATGTGGGAATTCTATTCAGAATACAAAGCGCTAGAAGCTCAGGTGGCTTGTAAGTTAGAAGTGCTTGTAAGCTCTAAATAATGTTATCCAAAGATGTACTTAGCCCAGCCAAAAGTCCATGCCTATGACTGAAAGGAGCATTTTTGCAGCCAGAATGAAGTAAGCAGGAGGATTACTTATAATAAGTACCACAATAATGAGTACCACAAAGAAGAATAAAAGACTCACCTCAGAAACAAAACATCTTAAATAAGAACTCGCGTGCTTTTTTATTTCCCACAGCACAGCCTCCCATTTTTCACTGTGAATTATGTAATATACATGGTCTCAGAAGGTGTTTGGGCAATATTAATGATCTAAAATCCGTGTCAATGTTGCAGGGACAGCAGGTAGTGCTAGGTGATTTTCTGATGGATTAAAGTCCGTATCATCTGTCCCCATAAAATTATTCAGTAGCACTAACCATGTGTTTACCATGCATTCATTATTACAGAACATGGTTTCTAAATGGTTAGAATTGCCATTGATTATGCTCAGAGATTTATTTGGCTGTTTTGCAGCCAAGATTTTGCCATCAATCTGTTCTCTGTTTTGTGCATTTCATTTCTATATTGCAAAATAACTCTGATATTTCATGTAGCTGCAAGATGTCTCAAAAACTGCAAGATGCATGTGGCAGAATGCTTCTTTGTAATAGTTATGTCAGATTCATTCTTTGGCATTACGTCTTTTTCAGATCCGCTATGCTGGTGCTGCCGACAGTTCAGTTCAGTTTATCTTCTATCAGCCTATCGTTCACCGATGGAGGGAAACTGATTTTTTTCCTTGTTCAGCGTCTTGTGGAGGAGGTAATGAATTACCACCGTATTCCAGAAACAGTCATCTGCGTACAGGATCTGTCCCAAATTCTGCACTGAGATTTTCACCTTTAAAAGGGCAAAATCAGAAAATGAAAGTAGTTACATATGAACTAGAGGAGGAATGTAGCAACAGTGATAGTAGCTTGTAGATTTTTCAGCATCATACCAGGCTCTGTACATAAAATATATTTTGATATTCATGACTGCGTTTTATGCTACAGCTGTCGAACATAAAGGCTGATGGGATTCGGGGCAGCTTTGGAATCGGAAGATGTCTCCATTTGTCCCTGTTCCTGTGAGCAGCCTTATTGACTGTTGTGGTTAAACTCCAGCTGGTAACTCAGCACTACGCAGCCACTTGCTTACACCATGCCTACTCCCCTCAAGCACGGGATGGGGAGGACAACAGAAAGAATGTAAAACCCATGGGTTAAAAACAGCTTAATAACTAACATAAAGTACAATATAATAATGATGATTATGATAATAATAACAATAATAATAATAATAAGGGAAATAACAAGGAGAGAGCTTTAAAAATAAAATGGGAAAGAAAAAAAACAATAAACACAAGTGATGCACAATGCAGTTACTCACCACCCACTGACACATACCCAGCCTGACCAGAGCAGTGATTGTTCCCTTCCATGTGACTCCCCCACATTTTATATGCTGGGCCTGATGTGCTGTGGTATGGAATACCCCTTTGGCTAGTTTGGGCTGGGTGTCCTGTCTCTGCTTCCTCCTGGCTTCTTCTGCCCCTCCTCACCAGCAGAGCATGAGACTGAAAGGTCCTTGATCACAGAACTTACATGCACTGCAGAGAAAGACAGGAAGAACACCATCACATCACATATTATTTTTTCCACTGTGTATTGCAGGTTATCAGCTAACATCTGCTGAATGTTTTGATTTGAGAAGCAGCCGGGTAGTAGCAGATCAATACTGTCACTATTATCCTGAAAATATCAAGCCAAAGCCAAAACTTCAAGAGTGTAATCTGGATCCTTGTCCTGCAAGGTCAGTCAGCTCTAATTTTAAAAGAGACTGGTGTCTAAAGGAAGAAGTAGGAAAAGATTCTGTTGCTGTTGCTTACAGTGTTACTTAGCCTATGTAGTTCAATGTCTTTCTCATCCTGAGGATGTACTGGGTAGGAAAAGACCTCTGTTTAGCACCTCCACATTGCACAAACCGATTTGAAATGGTTGTTTCTTCCTATCAGATACTGTTTTGCCTCATTGAACATTATAAAGTGTGAGAAAACATATTGTCCATTATACCATCCCATGATCAATGTAGGTCTCTCAAATGTTAGTGAGACAGAAAACATATTCTTGGTGTAAAAATGTTGTGAAATGGTTTTCATCACAATTAGAGACATTATTTTTATGGGGTATTTTAAATTTTCTCCTAATAAAATGAATACTTACACTCATGGCAGCAAGTAAGAATGTAATGTGTGAATTTGTATCAATAACATTTGGCCCCTCAAAAAAGATGCCTTTTTTCTCCCCTGCCAGGTGTTCTTCTTCAGAGGATTAATAGTAAAAATAGTGAGGTCACAGAGTGAGATTTCCCATGTATAAGAAAAGGAACAATATCATAAAAACAACCAGTCCTTTGTTCTGAAGCCTCTCATAAACCACAAGCATGTATTTGTAATCTAAACCTTTTGGTCCTCTTGTGTGGCTTTGGTAAAAGATGGTCAAGTGCAACACAGCAATGATGCATGCAAGGGTGCCCTAAAGCCGTTTTTTCACCTGTTCCTTTCCCTCTAGACTAGTTATGATAAAGTGAGTTCAAGCAACTAAAGTCACTAAAAAATTGTGATGGCCATTCAGATAGGTGGAAATTGCCACAGGAAAAAGAAGTCCTAGACAGGAGAATGATGCTTTGGGGATCTATGTGACTATGTATCCACCTGACTGAGTGTGATTGCTTACCAAACCACGTATACCAACTTAAGACTAGCTAGGCATTATCAGAGCAGAACAAAGCACACCAAGCCCAAGATAGTTTTTACCTCTTCTAGAAAGTTTCATTGAAGTTCATTGACCTTTCGTAGCTGGAGTTAACACTCAGGTTTCTTTGTCACTGAAGACACATTTACCCAGAGCGTATGGCATTTTGCAACACTTTTGTGTTTACGAGAACAAAGGATTTACAAAACAGTAATTCTGTTTGCAAATAATTAAAAGCCAGAAATGTTTTTATACAGTTTTAAATTTGAAGTGAAAATGTCCCATAATTAAAAAATGGAAATATCCAATCTCAAAATCCTACTTCATTTCAGCTGTATTGTAAATTCTTTAAGTTATAGACTTTATCATACAGTTCATTAGGATGGATTAAGGATATAATATGAAGAATGCAGCTTCACTAGCGCTTTGTGAGAAGTGTTTCCTGTTGACAATCTGCTCAGAAGTGATTTTTCAGCTTAGATTCTTTCCCACAATTCAGTAAGACTATTTTTTCCTTTAGCAATACTTTTTCAAGTTCAGTATCTGGCTTTTCTTGTTCTAGTACTTTCTAGAAACAAAACAACACAAAACAAAAAAAAAACAAACCACACCAAAATAAAACCAACCAAACAAAACAACTAGTTGCAACTAGAAATGTTACTATAATAAAGCTCTTGCATTTTTTCCTCAGTGATTTTATTAGATTAAAAGCAGTTTCTTTGAATTGTTTGAAACTTAAGTCAGTAAAGTAGAGGCCAGGTATGATCAGGTAAGAGGCCTGAATATCAACGTCTCAGATAAAAGATGGCTGAATGGTGTGAATAGACATGGAACCTGTCAGATTCACTCTCACAGTACCAATGAGAAAGTAATTTTATATAGCTGATTTTTTGTTGGGGTTTGGTTTGGGTTGTTTTTTTTGGGGGGGGGAGGGGGGAGGGGGTAGCTTAAGCTGCTATTAAAAAGAAAAAAGAAAACAAAAAAAAACAACCAACAATTCTGAGTCAAATATGTAATTTGTCTTTGGAATTTGTACTATGAATATTTTCCATACTTCTCCCACTAATTTTAAATAACATAAACATATTCTCATATGGTAAGATAGATGTCAGGATGGTACATGGAAGGAAAAGGGGAGGAGGGGAAAATAACAGCTGGACAGATGTCAGGAAGCAATTTTTGTTTTATATAAGACATAACAAGGCAAAGTTGTTGATATAAATACCCTGAGGAGAGGGAGAGTTATTTAGAAGTACAGCTATGCTGTCCCAGGGTACAAGCAGTAACAGAGGGGAATTGGCTCTTTTTGGAAACGTCCTCCCAGAATGCCAAATTGCAAATTATTATTTTCAGAAGTGCCTTTGTAAAGAACTGCAAGAATCAACAACCCAGACAGAAAACCAGAGGAAATCTGTGGTAACTTCTGGAATCCTGATGCTTTCTTATGGTCAGGAAGAGGGTAGGTGAAGCAGAACAACAGGGTCAGAAGTGTGAGTGAGCAAGCTCTACAATGTCTTTGCTGTGCAGGAGCCACTCTGCTCTGCCTGTATAAAACAAAGATGTTAATTTTTCCATTGAGGCGTAGCTGATTAGTGGTTGCTGACCGCTCCTATGGTATGTCAATGAACGCCACAGAAAATAATCATGGGAGACCACAGTGGCACTGACTAAAGCAACTGAGAGGGGTTACTGGAGGAGAGCTTACAATAAAATTTTCAGCAAAGAGCAGGCTGAAAGAAAAGTTTAAATGAATACCAGGAGTATTGTGTGGGCCTGCAATTAGTTGCCTCTTCAGCCTTAGTGCATATAAACATTTTACTTTATTATGGTTATTATGGCAATAATTAGCAGCATTGCTGGCATCATGAGTAATAAATAAAGCTTAGAGTGAACAAATGTGAAAAATTAATCAACTTCTCTTTCTGCAAACCCAGTTTCTCACATACTCAGAGGACAGGCAGTGGGTGAAAGGTTATTTCTCAAACATATATGGTTTATACATGTTCCTTTTCTGGATTAAGTAAAGGTGGCCTGTCCACCTAAGTAAGGCCAGTAACTAGTGTCTTGCACATTATGACACCAAGCCCCTTTTCATCCCTACACACTAAAAATGCCCAGTCCAGCCTCTCTCATCGACCCTCCTTGGTATCCATCCCCTGCGTTAGAAAGAAAAAAAAACATTCTGTTTATTTACAGTCCATTAAGATATTACAACAGTCTATACTCAACTGGCAAATATATGTGTAATATCTACTGATGTAGCACCCAGTTTGATCTAGTCCACTCCCCTTCTATGTGGCAAAATCAAACATTGAAGTTTCACATGTTTAATTAACTGCAAATCTTTTAATAGTCCAAAACTTCACAGACTGGAGGTTTTAGTGCAGGCATTATAGCTATCATCAGTATCCTCCTGATATCCTGATATCTTCTAAAGAAAGGTCAATAGAATTCTTTCCTGCTTTGAGAAAATATCTTTTTAGATTTGACTTAGCTGGGTATTAGGACAACTCTGAGGTGCTATAAGCTGAAGATACTATTTATTTCATAACTCAAAAGCATTCCTCCAAAAACCAGTTTTTACAAATCTGAAAAAGGTTTTTACCCCACTCATCATTCTTCTACTCACTGGGATATTCTCTGGAGCAATATCAGTGCTGCTTCTAGATAGATATCATCTTTAGCTTCTAAGTGGCATTCCAAGCTACACTGTTCTGCATTTTTACCAGCTTCCTCTATTTTTGCCTATCTTTGCTGCATGTTAATGTGGGGTTCTCTTAGTCACAAAATCTCCTGGTGTTTTTACTAGGAGATTCCAATGGTGTATAAAGATTTATAAAAGCATCTTCAGCAAAGATTCTAACTCCATGAAGCATCTGTATCAAAGTTTCATGTTAGAAAGCCTCTAACATGTCGGTTTCTTTTTACCGCTTTGCCAATAATGCCAGTCTTGCCTGCACAGGCAAAAATCTTGGAATTTGCCTAGAGCATTATTTGCAAGCCTGCCACCAGAAATAATGTTAGTACCTGTGGAAAGTTTTTTGAGAAAGTCTCCAGTTCAAGCAAGACTTTCAATGCTTAAGGACCTGAAGGAATTCTCAGATATCCACAGTTTATTAAGTTTTTCAAAAAAAAAAAGGCTCCTCTTCTTATTCATCAAAGTTTTTATTTTGGCTTCCTCATTTAACTACTCATGCCGATTGGTGGTGGAGGCAGGCATAGCAAAGAGAAATTTAAATTAAAATGTGCTTTGGGGTTGTTAATTTTTAGCTATTCTAACAAGAATAATGAAGTACACGTAAAAGCACAGAAAAGGCTGCTAGGATATTATGGCCATTCAAAGTACTCCTGAGTAAGTCCCCAGTGTACTTGGTGATGTGAAAGTGTACACAATTTCCTGAGCAACAGGAAGACATGTGCATGGTAACTTTTATCTGTTTACTTCAAGAGAGAAAGAGGTGGTATTGAGTAAATATGCATGATTAGAAGACAACATAGAGTATCCTCTTAATAAGTAACAGAGGTCTCTTCATTGCAAACTGACAGCTGAAGCAGGAAATTGCCAAACACATACTTTTGTTGCTTATCAGCTTTCCTAAAGGTATATTAGATAGGGGATATAAACCAAGTATCACGTCAATGCAGTGTTCTCATTTTCACTACATTCTTTCTGGAAGATGAACAGAACTGGAGTGCTGGTATGTTCCTGAAAAGACAGGCTGCACTTTCTGATTTACACAGTAGCAGGCATAGATCTGCAGTGATGAGAGGGGTCTGAGACACAATGACTCATTTATTGTTATTACCCTCCATTGGACCATATGATAGATTTAAACTTTGTTTTGAATGTTCTTTCACATAAAATATCCCATAGTTACCACAGATACTGGGCTTTTTGACAGTACCCCGGCATGGATGTGGGTCACTGGTCATGATAATGCCCTTTCTTCATCTCTGCTTCAGGCAAATGGTCATCTCTGTGGATTTGCATTTTTTCACTTCAGTTCTTAATTTGTTACAGGGGGCTGAGAAAGCCTCTCTGAACCTTGGTTGCCTCTGATTGCTGGGTCCGGTCTCAATTTCTGTAGGGAAATGGAAACTTAGCCAACCATATGCATATAGATGATCCTAAAGAGAGTGAAAGATAGACATTCTGGGGAAAGATGAGACATGAAGATTTTAGCCATCAAAGCAGGAGGGTGAACAAACGTTTTTCATCAGCATGGTTGAAGTTGCATGTGCTGGAAAAGTGAGACAGCTATTAGCAAAACTATGCTGCCTGCAAATGAGAAAACAGTCAACAAACATTAGTAATCCCAAATGTATATTTATGGAGGGTGTTTTTGAAACAGTTCAGAATTTAGCAAGGAACTACCAAGGTTGCCAGAGAAATAAGCTAAAGTGATGCATTATGCATGAAAAAGGGGTGTAGAAGGGAGTTTAGGAGGCCAAAAACAATTCAGAAGAGCAGGAAAGGAACCATCAGACAAATTTTCAGGAAGGCTGAGCTGGACATCATGATACATTCAAGTAGGAATGGCAGTACATATGCCTCCAGATACAGTTGTGGTTGGAGAAGGAGCTGATAGCAGATGTTGCATCAGCTGTCAAAATCTTATCTTTTGTGATGATCTTTTTCAGGTCTTCCAAGTGTTGCCTTTCACTTAATGAATTAGCTCTCCACAGCTCACTTAAGCTGCTTCAATTTTTTATTATTATTTGCTGATTGCTATTAATATCTTAGGCATACTTTGGACCATTGCTTAGATGGCATAGTCCCTGCCATGCAGACCTTCACTCTCAAGATTGACAGATTTCAGTGAGTCCCCATCAGGAAAGATGGGTAGCAGATCTAGCCACCTGAGAGTGCTGCGGCTGCAGCATTGCAGGTATGAAACCCCCAGGAAAACAGAGCCCACAGCAGAAGTGAAGGCTATGAGCCAGAGACGTGCTAGTGTCCTGCAGAGGCTAGGTATTGGCATGGCCGTGTGCAGGAGCACCAGCACATGAGGGGCAGGCTGCCCTACCCACACCTGCCCATCCTCTGCACATTGTCCCCATGCAGGTTAGACCACTCTGAAGCATCTCAGGGGGATATGTCCTTTCTCTCTGCTGACTCTTCTCCCTGCTCTAGACTGTGCCCCTGCTTGGCTCAGAGGGTGACTGGCCTGAGAGCTGTGGAGCTGTGAGCATGCAGAAGAAGGAGGTGGGAATTTCTGGCACCTTGTCTGAGGCAGTCACTGGGGAGATACAGGAGAAATGCATTTGTGCATGTTGTTTGTGCTAAAAGGGTAGTTTGCAGAGGAAAAGGAGCTACCACCAGGGTGTCACGCCAAGTGTGACTTTCAAGGAATTCAGCTGTGGGCACCCATCCCATGGGAAAGCCAACTGCAGAGATGGCAGACCTGGTTGCAGCACACCCACCTCTGGCATGTGCAGTTCCCGCTCCAGCTGGACATATGCCTTGGAAGAGCAACTGTACTGAAGCTGCCAGCACTCCAGAGGAAAACAAGCCAATCTGCAGAGTATGTGCTACAACTTGTTGGTCTGAAATGCATGGAAGATTTCAGACATATAAGACTCAGCATCTCTTCAGAATAATTTGCTTTGTACTCCTGCTTCTGCCAAAGTAGATTTGCTCTTGGTGTTGTGTGAGTGAGTCCTGTTATCTACTCCCTTATCAGCCAGAAATCTCAGTGTAGTGAGGAATTATTATTTGCTCTGTTCATTTAGCAAATGTTCCTGTTTGCATTGTCTGAATAATGTACAGTGAACAGAGTCCATAAATTAGATCTTTTCCAGTCTTTTATAGAAGTATGTTGGAATGACAGATTCATAGAATTTAAGCCACTTTGTCCAGTCAGAAAGTACAGGTTTATACCAAAGTAACCTCTAAGGTGTTTTCAATGTAATCTCTAAAAGGTTTTTTACATAAGTAACTTAGTCTTGGGGTGGGTTTTTTTGGAACACACACCAAAAAAACACATGAGACTAGCTTGGAAAGATGCAGTTTCTGTTAATGGTACAATGCCCATCTGCTCTTAGGTTGTATCTTCAAGACGATTTTTAAAGTCATAAATTAAGCCATTTTGTATTATTGTGGAGGTCTTTTTCCTCTCTGTGACTATGGGACTTATGTTGTTAGGGATCACTATCTTACACTAACAGAATGAGAGCCTTTGGCAGCCCCTTTTAAATGCACAAGGACAGCATCAGTAATTCTGTAGATCAGTAATTCTGTAGATCTCTATACCATTTGCAGAAATGCAGTTTATGTATGCAAAATTCTTTGAGGGTCAAACCTTTCCAATGACAATATTAATCTAGTGCTTTGTAAATGTTATTTAATCTTCATAACAGTGTTTGAATGTGGTATGGTTATTTCCATTGGAATGGCCTTAGATATTATGCATTCTAATGCATGTAGAACTGGGTTATGCATCCAGATCATGCTTATTAGAAAGAAAACATTTCTCACTGCAATGAGTAAGAAATGTTTTGAAATCTGTTTCTTTCTTAGGCAGTAGATACTTTTATATTATAATTATTTCATTTCTGAATGTGGTGGTATATCAATCTTTTTTCCAACTGCTCTTCAGTAAGCTGTTGGGCTGGAAAGTGCAAAAGGCTTTGGAATGGAACTTCAACAGCATTAGTTGGAGAGTCAGGGAGGCAGCAGAGATCCCCAAAAGCATGACCAAAGAAACCTCAGAAAAAGTCCTCTTCCATCTTAAAATACTAGTACACCATTTCTCACACTTCTTGAGGCATTTACCCATCAAGCTAAACCTGAAAAGACTTCTTCATTGGCTATACTCTAAATAACCCGTTTGTCTTCTACAAAGTTTCTGAGTTCCAGAATCACCTCTCCTAGATTTCTGTGGAGACAGGCAGCTCTCTGAAGATGCAAATATGCATACTCATACAGAGTCCTACTGTGGTTACAGAGGCTGCTAATCTTAGAGGCAATTGTCTAGTCCCCATCACACACTCCCAGGGCTCCAGTGTTTTCCCTTGCTTTAGCTGGAAAATTCCAGCACACTGAGCTGGCACTGACTCCTCACTGTGAAAACACAATGGGATCCATTCTGCTATCGTGGACGAGTTATGCACATAAAAACTCTGTTGACTGAAAGGAGAATAGACCCCTTTGCCGTTAGGATGACAAGACTTCTTTGAATGAATACAGTGTTCTTCAATGAACTGTGCTGAGGATGACAAGTACTTTCTCCCTTCCTTCTCCTTTGCTGCTTCCCCCTTGCAGAAATCCATAGCAGCCTCCTCTATCTGTAGAGATTCATCTCTCTGTAGCTTGGGTAGGGACACAGTTTTTATCTTTATGCAATTGGCATTCACTCTTTAATGATTCTGCCCACCCGCCCCATCCAAGTCCTCTGTTGTGCAGTGGCTTTGATGAAACTGACAGATGAGGTCCTCTGGTGTCATCTGTTCAATATTAATAGGTATGCCTGATTAATAACTTGGAGACAGCATGGTTAGAGGTATTTCGAGTCAAAATCTATAAAATGTGCAGACAAAAGACGAAATTCCAGACTAGCAATTCAGTGAGATCCTGTTGCTGCCAACAAGTCAAGTGACATCCATTTCACACATAACTGGCATGACAATGGTTCAGATAATTGCTACATCTTATCTATGCTATAGCCTTCTATAACCTTTGGATGTTGCATTATTTAGATATTACACCAATAAACACTACAGCAAACCAAGCTAACCAATCACAACACCACCAAAAAAATCAAGCCAACCTTGCATGTTACTCTTTTCTCCAGTTCTTTCTTTCTTCCAGAAAAATCCAAATAAAGAAGCAGGTTCTGAAGATGAATGAAATTGAACTGATTTAAGGTGGAGAGACAAAAATTAAAGATTTGAACTCTTGCACTGGGATTCTCCAAATTTCTAATCCCAACCTGTGTAAAAGCAGAAATTTTTATCTGGATGGCAGAAACAACCATAATTAAATTAGGAAAATATAAATAACTTGATATAAAATAAACATAAATAACTTGATCCAGACCTCTTTGAAGCAGATAAAAGTTCTATTGTCTTCAGTGACTTTGAATACAAGCTCCAAGACAGTGTTAAGTATAGATTTCTTTTTAATGGCAGAGAGTAACCTCATAAATTTAAATAATATTTGGACAACTCATTTGGATCACTTCTGGTAATGGATTGCTTCTCAGTCAGAAAGTAATATATTCATAAGAATAAAGGGTTAGTCAGTGGTTTATTCTTTGAATGACTCAGAAACAGTAGGATATGACCATAAGCTTTGGTTTAAATGTGATAGCAACTTAGGTAAAATATCTTGTTTGGGCTTTTTTTTTTTTTTATATTGTTTAAAAGAACTTGTATAATTTAATCATTTAGTGTTTATTATGTATACCTTCTACTCAGAGGGTTGGCATTATTGTTCCTAACAGTGATGGATACAAGCAGATCATGCCCTATGACCTCTACCATCCCCTTCCTCGGTATGTAAAACAGCCAAACAGATGCTAGGATTAACAAATACATTTTCTTCTTTTTTCCTCTTCTCTGCTTTTCTGCTTTGCTCTCAAACTAAGTTAACAGCTGCTGCTTTTCTCTTGCTCTGGACTCCTGCAGAATAACCCAGAGATATTCAAGTCTTGACCTGTTATAAATTTTGTTGATGCAGAACTGAAACAATATTCTAGCTGAAACAGCAATGCAGACTTATCGAGTGTGTGGATCCTTTCTTCCTCTCCTTATGCTCCATCCCCACCTTCTCTTTTCTCTCCCACCTTTCCTTTTTCTTCCCTTTAAACATTTCTGAAGAGAACTATAACCATTGACTTTGTAATGAGCTATCAGACTTTCTGTCTTGAATTGCTGCTTCTTGCATGCTTATAAATTGTGAGGTTTTGGGTTTAGACAGTATCAGTGTTGTGTTCTGATCCTGCAAACCCGTGCTAATGCCTTCCCCAGGTGTATTAATCCATTGGCTTTTCTAAGAAATCAGAGATCAGGAATAGGATGACGGCCTGATTTGTATCATTATCTCACAATTAAAATGCCTTTAATCATAGAATCATAGAATCATAGAATTGTTAGGGTTGGAAAGGACCCTAAGATCATCTAGTTTCAACCCCCCTGCCATGGGCAGGGACACCTCACAATAGACAATGTTGCCAAAGCTCTGTTCAACCTGGCCTTGAACACTGCCAGGGATGGAGCATTTACCACTTCTTTGTGCAACCTGTTCCATGTAAGATTTGAAATTCTCATGAAAATAATCTCATATCAATTACTCTTACAGCAATGAATAAGAATGGTGCTGATAAAAATGTTTGGTATCTGAAGGATAACAACCTTTTGGTTTTGAAATACCACCTGGATGTGTATTGTGCTGTGTTTTCTTCTTCATTTATTTATTGTGTCATAGAGGATGAAATCACAGAAATAGCCCCCAAGGCAACTTGTTAGTCTCATCCTAGTGAGGAAACAACCTCCCTCGAACCATGGTGAGGCCTAATGCAGAGATCTTTCAGCATCAGTTTGCAAACGCAGCATATTTCCCATTCAAGAGCCCCCAGCCAAATCATGGACCCACCACAAACTATGAGTGAGAACACAAGGAGGAGAGCAGCTTACTTGCCAAGCTTTGTCACTGCAATTCATGTTCAAACCCTTTATCAATGATCCATGCCACTTGGATTAGGCTTTTCTCTTCCTTAGTTAAGTGCTTATGATTATGTACACACAGTCATTACCACCAAATACTCACAAGATACACTTAAAAAATGTATCCCTCCTTCTAATTCCTTTTTTTTTGGAAAACACTTTTTTCTCTTCTTTGCTTTTTAAAAAATCACATACATATATCCTAACCTCAAGAAATAAACCTCTGTTACTAAGGAGTATAGAGGCTAGAATATTAATACAGGCTTTTAACTCTCTAGCTTTGAATAAAACAGATTTTATTACTGTTGTGTACAAAGGGCATGCACATTGACAAAAGACAGAGAACAATTTTATATCAAAGAATGATTCTCAGTACTTAACAGTGGATGGACTGTATTTAATGAAAAAGCATCCCGAGCTGGCAGCTAGGCAGTCTTTTTCACTGCTGAACGAAATCCAAAATAAAGGATCAAAATGCCCTGAGGTATTTGGCTTTCAGTAACACTGAAAGAAAAAGAAAAAAATCGTTCCCTGAAAATGATCAAAAGGCTGAGACTGTTTCTCAAGCTGTTCTGGATTTTGATCTCACCCTGTTACAGTTCCCTTACATCCACTCTTGCCGCTGTACTATTCTCTTTTAACACCCCCTCCCTGCAGGATCAATTGCTCAGGTTGCAACTGCTGGCTGGGACCTCTGCCCCCCTTTTTCCCTCTACTGTTTCACTGTTGCTTCCCCACATCTCTTCTCCAGACCTCAGAAGCAGCAGAAACTGAACAGTCCATGAGGCTGGCATGAGCCAGGGCCAAGTCAGGGGGATAAAAAATGTCTTTCCTCTGCACCTGCAGAGCTTAGGAAAAAAACAAACAAACAAACAAACAAACAAAAAAAAACAAACAAACAAACCAGAGAAGCCCTGGTTGCATTACCTGCATTACATCTGAGACTGGCACCTAATACCAGGGACAAAGGAGAGCGACAAACACCACAGAAGGGGAGAGCAAATCTGGTAAGACATCTTTGCAAGATTTCCCTGCTGCAACCTCTCAGCCTTGAATTTTATCACAAAGAGTGAAAGGTATGGTTCAGCAGATACAGTGCTTCTTTTTAATACACCATCAATTCCTTTCACAAATTCTTGGTCAGTGTCACACCTTTTGTATCTAGAAAGGACCTGAGACACCTACTTTAAGAGCAGTGCAACAGAAAAACTTCACTTCCCTATCCTACACTTACAAAAAGCCTCAGGACCAAACCGGATTGCCTACACTTAAGCTGCTTGGTATTGTAGAGGTTGCCTAGGGTATTTGGAAACTTGTCTCAAAGACTCCAGGGAGCCATCACTGTTTATGATCGGGAAAAGCTGGCTCAGGCAGGCTGCAGCCATAACTGCTGTTCATGAGTTTCAGTCTGAGGCCTCTTCATTTAGATTTGTGGTAGTGAAAAACCTTCACTGTATGCTAGGAAACTTGGTCAGCAGAGCCACAGGTAACACACTTGAACTAAAAACATTGCTAAAATTAAAAAATTACCCATTTGTGACATAACGTGGCTCATGCTGGGCACATAATAATGGATATGGCTGGTGTAAATATGGTTTCACCACTTGTTTGTGATAAGTCATAGTATTAATCAGTAGCTTTACCATTCATAAACAGCTATTAGCATAAGCCATTTCACATTGAGTTTTATGGCACTTCCAGCCAGTAGCTGGGTAGTGCTTATATATACTGGAGCTGATAAGAAAAAGATACATTGATATGACGAAAAATCAGAGGAAAAAATAAAAATTTTCCATATTCCTATACAATCTTAGAGATCCTGTCATTGTTACTTAATAAAAACAATTCCTTTAACTGGGAGATAAAAAATCTCACCTTTCACATTTTTTCCTCTTGCCTGAAAGAGGAAACAAGTAGGGTTTTTCAAAAAAAACAAAACAAACAAACAAACGACACCCCCCCCAAAACCAAATAACCAAAAAAACCAAACATTTTTTAAGAAAAAACAAACAAACAAACAAAAAAACAAAACAAAAAAACCCAGAACCATCTTATGAGCAAAATAATTGTTTCAACCATTATTTCTAATGGAGTTATGAAAGGACATTTGTTTGGGGGGGGGAAACAACAACAAAAAAACCCACACAACAAAAAAAAAAAAACACCTCTACCAACAACAAAAACTACAAAAAAGATTTTGTGGAATATTTTTAGGAAGACAGAACATGCATTTTTATACTATCAGACCATCAAGCATGCACAGGATTACAATGGTCCCAGATCCTCTCTGTGTCAATGGCTTGAATATAAGAGAACAAATACCAGACTACTTTATATGGACGGACATGTACACTTGTAGAACAATACATACATTATTGTATATGCATCACTGTAAAAAAGGATTATTCTCATAAGTATGCATACCTCTCAGAAAATGCACATTGTTGTGTGGGTTTGTCATTACAATCTCAAATGGCATTTGTAAAGAAAAGATGGTTTCTCAGTCCCCCTCACTGCCTCAACTGTAAGGAAACAAGGTCCATGTAGTTTATTGTTTGGAGGCCAAGCATCCCATCAGTATAGTCATGTCTTTTTTTTTTTGTAATTTCCTCCAATCTTTTTTTTTCCTCAATTATCTCAGTTGTTTCCCTGGAAAGAAACACTGCTGTTTCCCTTTATACAAAAAGAGCATCAACTTCACAGCACACTGAGTTTCCAGTGACTCGTGTCAAAGACTCCTCAGAAAATGACAAATTGTGAAGATATGATTAAAGAAAATAAGGAAAGAATGAAGTTTAAAGTATTTAGAATTTCTGTGGTCATAGTCACTGGGCTAGCTGGAGAGAGATTCCGTATTACTAATTTGTGACTTAAAAAAAGCAGCCATGAGGGTGTTTTGCTGTTATGGCCACTTATGAAAATACATATATGATTAAATTTTACTGACATTAATCAGAAAAAAAATCCCTCCTGCAGACAGCAGTTTATGCATTTGCGGGGTGTGGGTGGGCGTGGAGGTAGCAGGTATTCCTTTTCCTGATGCCTCTTTGTTTTTCCCAGATGGGAAAGTACACCCTGGACTGCCTGTTCCTCATCCTGTGGTGGGGGCATTCAAAGCCGCAGTGTCTCATGTGTGGAAGAAGACATTCAGGGACATATCAGCCCTGTGGAAGAATGGAAATGCATGTACACTCCAAAGATGCCTGTTGTCCAGCCTTGCAATATATTTGATTGCCCAAAATGGCTTGCTCAGGAATGGTCTCCGGTAATCAAGTTAGCTTTGTTGGTTTTATGTTCAACACAGTAGGAATATGTCTTAACTTACAGTTTACTGAACCTGTGGAAGTATGAATATTCACTACTTTCATTCCTTATTACCGTAACCTCTGTTTTAAATTAGGTAATTTGTCTAACTGTAAAGTAAATACTCAGGAATAATATAGTAGTAAGATTAACATGATTAAGAGAATGATGCAAAAAGAAAACAGATCTGTAATGTTAATTAGTGACTTTCTACTAATAACAATCTGGGAACATAAATGACATGCACAAAACAAAATCAGTAAGCATGCAATGGTGTATCTTTATTACAGCTTTTCAGCCATAAATTGAGTATCATGAATTGCTGAGAAACTTCTATAAATACATAAAGACATAAATGGCTCTGCTGTTTGATGCTTGTAGTTGTGTGTTCCTAACTCATCTTTCCTTTTGCACAAAAGTAAATTGCCTTTGAGATGTCTATGAAAGTAGAAAAGTACTTTGATTTTGTACATAAAGACGTAATCTTCTATGTCGTTTCTTACCACCACAGTTTCTCAGCAAATAAAATGGGTTTTAAAAGCTAAATTAGCTCACCCACAGGGGAGGGTTTTTTGACTGATTGCAATGTGTTTAGTAATTTCCGGATAAAAGCCACTAAGGGCAAGTAATATTGGTAGTATCTATAGCCCTCCTCACTGGTTCGTAGTTTTGAATCCTGTACAGGAGATCACTTCTGAAACAAAACGTATAGGAGAGATTGGGGGGGGGGGGGGGGGGGGGGGCAGACTGGCAACAACAACAAAAAACCTTAAGAAATTGTCTGAGAGAAGAAAACCCAGTTTTCCATTCTGTTTGGTGCCATGTTCCAAAATAGAGAGGTGTCTCCCCTGTTAACCCATAAGCCTGAGTATTTTGTCCAAGCAAAGCAAAGTGGTTCCAGATGAAACTGACCGGGAGTTACTGAGCATATCCAATATGGGACAGATGGCCACAAGCCAAGTACCAATGCTGCAAGAGTGACAGTGAAAGAGAACTCCAGCAGCAAAATGTCCAAACCAAGTTAATGTGAAGAGCAAGAAGGCAAAACTTTCTGACAATTTCGCACTGGATCCATCACTACCAAATATCATGAACGGTTTATATTCAAGGTTGGGTGTTTCTGCCTCATGTTTTGGTCTCTCATATACACGTACTTCTATATGCATATTCCCTTTTATTTATCACTCCTGTGAGTTATCATACACACCTTTTGTTTTTCCTTTTTTTTACACCAGTGCACTGTGACCTGTGGACAAGGCCTTCGATACCGTGTAGTCCTTTGCATTGATCACAGGGGGATGCATACAGGAGGTTGTACTCCTAAAACAAAGCCACACATAAAAGAAGAATGCATTGTACCCACTCCTTGTTACAAATCCAAAGGTAATGAGGCAAATACATTCTCACAAATTTTTCAGAGCTCCTCCATGTTGAGCAGTTGGGGCTTATTTCGTTGCTAGTAGCAATGTTTCCACCTGCATTAAGTTGTGAACTTGCACCTTTTTGGCCTGCCATTCCTATTCCAGTTTGCCTGCTAGCAACTTGGAGTGAATGTTGGCACTTTCCTCTTTCTTGTAGCCTCTAGATTTTTCCCTGGTAATCTGTGGGCCAGCAGACCAAGAAATATAAATGTAAATTTGACCAGAGTGTAAGCAGGTTTGACCTCACTGACAGTGTCTGGGCTAAATTTACCCTGTATTTTAAAAGGAATCAAATACATGAGTAACATTTATGGTAGATAAATGTAACTATCATTTTAAAGTACCTGTTCTTAACTTTGAGCTTGAAACAAATCAGAAACAGGCATTGTATGTCCCAACATGAAGTTCCTCCTACTAGCAAGGCTGCAAAATTTGACAGACTGCTAGACGTCATCTTATTGCAAGGAGTACTCACAATTTGTATTGAAATGTTTTTTGACTTGGGCCTCAGAGGATAACACTGGGGTAAATCCCCCATATTTTATTGAGAAGGAGAAAATACATCTGCAGCTGTTTGGAGGTTCTTATGGAAAGTTAGTAGAAGTCCTGGAGACTGGATTGGACTAATGGGCAGTGGCCAGGTGCATAAGACGCAGGTTTTTTACTGTTTCTACAGGTATATAATCATGAATATGTTTGTGCATGTGTACAGTTCTATTGATAGAACCTCTGTGTCTATATGCTGACTAAGTTATAAAAACTCCTGGGATACAGCAACAAAGATAAGCTTAATTTCCCTAAACTAGAGACTTAAACCCCATAATAAGAAGAAATAAATTCCTTTTTAAAAATGAATTGCTATCCTGATACATATTAAGAACAGTTATAATGAAGCCTTGTGAAATAAGAGTGATCTGTGACCTTGAGCTGATCCAAGATAGAACAGTGAAATTTGGAATTTTAATTTCTCTTTGGCACCCTTGCCAAGTTTCAAGATTTTAGTTTATCCAGACCATGAGAATTTACTGTGTCTGCCAGCCACCAAAGCGGTGAAACCCAGACACAGGTCCTCTGGGGAGTGATGGGTATGTTTGCACTGTATTTTGCTGTCCAACCTGCTCACTCAGTCCACCTTCCAAGATTTAAAAATAAGAAAAAAGCCCTGTGGCTGTGCTAGCATGACTGAGCCTCCTACAGAGATTCAGTGGGTTTAGGCTCAGTCAGTCAGCTTCCCTTATGGGACTTCATCTGTTTATAGTGTTCAGAGCACAGGTAAAGCAAGATCCTATCTGCCTGCAACACACAGTGTAAGCAAAATGTAGTAAGACACCAAAAAATCACATGTTGCAAACCTGCAACTAACTTCTGACTGGGGAACCTGAGAAGCTGCAAGACCAGCTAGAAAATCTTTGCTTGACTGCATCTGTCAAGAAGTCTTTTCCAATGGGCCCTGCCTGAGAACAAAGTAAATTGCTGTTAGCTGGAAGCCCACACTTGCAAGAGAGTGGTACCTTTATTCTCAATAACCTCTTGTGCTGCCCTTTGCAGTACATACATGATTATTTTCTGATTGTGCATAATTATTTGTTTGTTCCATTTTTTCCCCATGGGATTGAAAATCCTACATAAAACAAACTGATTTGCTTGGGTTTAATTTTACTCCTCATCTTGGTTCTGTAATGCTCTCACAGTTTTCCCTCCACAATGCAAGTGGTAGGGAAAGACCCATGTGCCTGAAACCTGAGTTGTATTTTCAGAAGTGAGTTGAACAAGATGATGTCCAGAGGTCTCCTCCAATCCAAATTATTCTATTTATGTGCTGGAATTTTGTCCTTTTTATTCCACAAATCTAGAGTTAGAAATTTCTAACACTAGGGGTAGCAAAGTACATCTCCCCTACAGAGTGCTCGAAATTTAGCCTGCTTTTTCCTTCTGGAGCTGGATTAACAGGAAGCAGAAAAACAATCTTCCAACCTGACTGAAGCAGCAAAACCAAAAATGTGAATTCTCTCTTCTTTTAACACACTGTGCTAAACAGAACTAGAATGCAAAGAGTTTGTTTGATTTGTTTCATTTTACTTTATTTAAGCACTGAAGCACTTTATTGTACACTAATAGTGAGAAAACATAGGATAGCCCTGGATTAAGTAGTGATTTTCAATTTTAATAGAGAACGTGTATTTATCTAATACAAGTTTCTGTATAATAAAAGATTTACATGTTTTTACTGGAACAGTTTTATAGAAGGAGGGAGTTCACTTGAATCTCCAAAGGCAAAAATTCCGCCTTAGTTTATATTAAGAGTGCTTTATGTTAATTTTTCTTTTTTTTGTCACAGCACACTGCACAACATCAACATTTTTAATCCTCTAACAAATTTTAAAGTGTAGATAATAATTAACTACACCTGTAAAAAAGCAAAGTTATTAAAAAAGTCACATAACAGGCAATGGTACACAAGACCTTTTGCTTTTTACAAGCACTTACATCCAAGCAAAAAAGCACAGATCTGGCTTTCCAAAACCTATAAAACAAGCTGCAGACCATATAAATAGAAATATCTTCTATATATTTTGGATAACAAATGCAGCAAAATATAGGATCAACTAAGAGCTATGCTGGCAAATAATCATCTTTAAATGGCACTAACAAATATGTCAAAGTAAGAGCTTGGCAAGCTATTTCCGAGAGAGACACATAGTAATTCTATTACTGTCCCTTTTTTCCTCAGTTAATAACTTTCTCCAAGAAAATTTGCTTCACTAAAGTTGCAGTAGCTGTGAAACCAAGTTGTAAGCTGTTGTTCTTCTACGATACAACTGACAGATGGGAAATTTTGTGTCCACATGTGAAATGTTTGCTGTTGTGCACAACAGTCATAGAAACTTCCAAACTATTGTGAACAGCATTAATCTGCTCCTGTTGTCGAGTACAAATCCATGGATTACATAAACCCAAAAGGCTTAGGTGATTTGTGAGTGGCAAATAGATCTGGCCCTGGTTCTCCTCAGTGGCCTGAGTCTCATCCCCTTTTATTTGTGTTTTTTCCCCTGATTCTAGCCCAGAACATTTTGTTGAAATGCAGAGCTCCTTCTCAGATTATAGTGCCAAATTTGCTCTCGGTTTATACCCCTGTAGAGCTAAAACAGCTCCACTGCCTTCAGCTCAAATTCTGTACTTTGACACCGCATGAAAGGAGAGTTTGGCTTGTGTAGCAGCATGGCCCTGCACTCCCCAAAGCAGAGCAGCTCATTATGCTGCATGCACATCCTGGAGGGGAAGAAAAGCAGCTCTACTGTTTTCCATCAGAAATGACATAAAAAGTATCAAGCTCATTCTTTTAAATCCACATAGCTGATGAACTGATAAAGTTGAAAAGCATAGCTGGGCCATTTTATTACAGTTTCTCTGTTCTGTGGTATCATTCATCAAATCAGGGTTTTCTTCCTTTTGTAATCTATCAAAAACAAGCTTAATGTGTCTTCTGAAGTTCTAAAACTTAAGGGTAAACACAGGGATTTTATACATTTTGCCTTTGCAGGGTCAGTGGAGGCCTGTTACACTTGGAAGACTCCCTACAAAAAAATACTTTCCAAACTACTTTTACAGCTCAGTTGCATAGTCTGAAAAGTGATATAATTTGCCTTTCTGACTAAATAAGCCCTTCTAGCTGCAACAGTGTACTATGTGATCATATAACCTTGTAGGCATTATACTCCAGGTGACAAAGACTAAGCTCTTTCTCTCCCTCCTGCTCTCTTTTCTCTTTCTTCTTTATGTTCAGCCTCCATGTGGATGAAATCATGCACATATGCATCACAGAGAGAGGGGAGGCTGGCATATATAGCAGCATTACTGCATGGTTCCAGCTTTCACATGCTTGTGCTTGTTCCATAGAGAAACTTCCTGTGGAAGCAAAGTTGCCGTGGTATAAGCAGGCTCAAGAACTGGAGGAAGGAGCAGTGGTGTCTGAAGAACCATCGTAAGTCTTAAAAATTTGCTTCTATCAGGTTCTCATGATGTGGGGATCTGTGGTTTGTGCTGAACTGAAACAGTCTCTTGAAATTTTATTTGGCTTTCATTTAGAGTGTAAAGTCTAAACCAAGGCCCATGGAAATCAGTGAGCTTAAATCTGTGTTACTTTTAGGTACAAAGAGGCAGAATTAAGAGGGAAAATGTAGATTTAATTTGAGCAAATATATGCATGTTTAATTTAAGGTCATTTACAATATTATAGTGACAGTCTGTCTACCTACATAGCTGTATGCTCATCAATACCACTGTTGCTCCACAGCTCAGCACATTTATTTATTCTTCCAATACCCCGTGAAAAAAGAGGTAAACCACAGGGCAGACAGGATGATTTCCCCTCTCCTCTGTCCCCAGCAAATATGTAGTAGCAGCAAATAAAATTGATTAACTTTAGCAGAAAATAAATTAGAAACCTCAGTCCTATGGTTTAGATTGCCTTATTATCACCTACCTCATCATTTCAGGGATTTTCTCCCCCCTGCTTTTCTAGTTACTTCATGGTCTTTGTCCAGGCACCTTTGCAAGGTCTCAGTCAGCACTTTGTACCCCCTTAGTAGCTTTTCCTCCTGCTGCAGATCCTCTTGGACAGCAGGTTTGCCTACATACATACATTGACACTTCCCTTGCATTTGAGCTGCCTGAAATGATGGAAATTGCAAATTTTCCTCTTAAATACATACAATTATCTTGTCCTTTAACTGTAAGTTTTTTCTTTTCTATGTATTTATATTCTGTTTTGTGAAGAAATTACTATTGAGATAGAAAGAGGCATAAAATAGTTAGAGGTAATGATGACAGAAAAAGTGCTACAATAAAAAGCTGGAAAAGAGCACTTCTACTCTGAGTTTGATACCTGCCATTTCAATATATCAATAAGAAAATCTGACTGCATAAATCTGGCCTGGTGTACTCAGATTCTTCACACAGTGCCATTGAAAATGCAGTTTAGCAGTTTCTACTCGTGCTCCATTTTGTTAATAGCAGGACTGTGGAAGAAGTTAAAAAAAATAACTGGTTTTAAAACACCCTCAGAATTTCGCTCAGAGTTGAGTTTTATTGTCATTTATGGATAATTAGTCTTCCTTAGCCTAATAAAATTGCAATGAAAAGGAAGCTGCAGTAAAACTGGTGCACCATATATACCTTTAGCAATAAGAGAGAAACTAAAAATGCTATTATCACTATGTTTCGATTTTTTTTTTATTCCGGAACTGTGATAAATACATGCTGTAATTATAATGTCTGTACAGAGCTTTAACCAGTATTCGGTTCGTCATGGCTAACCATACAGCCTCTTTCATTGCAACTACAGCTGTGTATTGGACTAAAAGCACTATTCATTATGCAATATAATTGCAGGTTTGGCATGGTCAATTTGAGTTTAAGTAATTTGAAACTGGAACGCTGAAATAGAGCTAGAGACATATATAATAAAGCTCTGAAAATGAAAATTATTTTAATCCAGGTGCCATACATATACATAAACACATACACACATGTATACATGAACATTTATACACACATATACACATGCACATATTCATATGTGTGTGTATATATTATATACTAGTAGAAACGTAGCATCTAATATGGGCTGTTTAACTGTTTCCAGTGTTCCATAGATTTTGTAAGTTCATTCATTCAGAGTCAAAGCCTAGAAAATTCAGTATTTGTAAACATATTAATTTTTCATTTGTAAATGTGGTTTATGTTCTTATGATTTTCTTCTTGAGACTACTGAACCACTTATCTAAACATATATTTATCAAACTGTAGGTAACCCCTGGAAGCATATGTAAATGAAGATGTATTATCAGGAAGTTTATTGAAAGGGATCATACTGATAATGTGGTCATTGGAACAGTTTGTTACACAAGGCAGGTTTTGGTAAATTTGGTCAACAATGTTGACAATACTGTAGAAAAAGGATATAGTAATATGCATATATATATGAATATAGGTAGCTTTCAATTTTAAAAGTGGTTTGTAGAGCATAGGCATAACATGCGGGGAAAGAAGAGGGTTTTGTTTATCCTGATGTGTATTCTAATAAAATATTCTGGAAAACCTTATGGGTACATTACTTGTGATATTAAAACAGACACTGAGAGATATAAAATGAAAGGTATTTAAGAATTTTTAAATGTTTTTAGTGTATCTATGATACCTCCTTGTTTTATAGTTCACTGTTCTGTTGCAAAAAAAAAAGACCCTGTTCTACAAAGACATCCTCATCTTTTTAACCCATTTCATACAATATTTCAGTGATACCAGTACAGGGGTACTAACTGTCCAATATCTAGTTGGACACAGTCCAGAATAGATTCCTTCTGCCATGAGGTGATATTTTATACATTTTTTTTTCTCTGTGCAAAGCACAGCTCTGAGAATATGTATAATCATTATTTTAGGCTAATGAGAAGTCAGCATGACATTAAATTCAGGTCTAGATTTTTATATGTGTTGACTAAAAGCTGAAATAAAGGACACAAAGTCAAGATCTTTATGCAAACTTTCCCAGAGCTCAGAGATATCCATGCCTTCTGTTTAGATTCAGATGATTTTAGTGATAAGGCATGAGACAGAAAGACCAAACAAAAACTTAGAAAACTTATGCTGAAAAAGCCATCCATGCACTCCCCATCTAAAAATTGTAATAGCCATCTGCATATTGTTCCAGAATATCTAATCTGTTGACAGTGACTTGAGAAGGGATCTTCCACATAAAATTGGTTCTGGTGCCTCACTTTTAATAGTGTTTTTCAGTAATGTCTACCTTTAAACAGTTACTCATTTTAGGTCCTGGTTATTTGATTGTTTATGTCATTATATACATTTTTTTCTGTAAAAAAGGAGACAAAACATTCAGAACTCACCAATATACAACCAACAATCAACTTTGATGCCAGTTTTAGACTATTGTTTGTTCTCATTTGGCTGTGCAGGGATTTTGAATACACCAACTAGTTGAAAAGCAGGGTATATTACATAATAATGCACCTTTAGCCTGTGTTTCTGCACCTCTGCAGACTCAATTTAATATTCCGTGGTCTACCATGCTGAGAGATGTCAAGCTATCACCCACATATTTTGGCTGATGAATTAGTTCAGAGTGTAGGTGCATGCCAAATTGAAGGTTGGAACAGTTTTTAAATGTTGGATCAAGCACTAGTAGGTGTAAGACAGTGTGTGATGTTGTCAGCTAATTTCCTGACTGTGAATTGTAGTAACTAGAAAATGACCATCAATTTCCTACTGTCTAACACCTACGTGTGTTGTAGAATTTTCCTGGGTTCAGCAGCAGCAGTCATTTTTCTCCTTCTTAGTAGCTGGTGCAGTGCTGTGGTTTTGACTTTCAGCCTGGGAACAGCACTGATTTTTCGGTTGCTCAGTAATGTTTACTCTGACCAAGGACTTTCTGAGTCTCATGCTCTGCCAGGGAGGAGGGGAAGCCGGGAGGAAGCAGAGACAGGACACCTGACCCAAACTGACCAAAGAGGTATTCCATACCACAGCACGTCATGCCCGCTACATAAACTGGGGGCAGTTACCTGGAAGAGCTAGATCACTTCTCAGGTCGGGCTGGGTATACATTTTCTGTTGTCCTTCTCAAAGTTTATTCTTGAGTGGAAGTTTAAAAGCTAAAGCTGAAAGTTTTCATCAGATTTCTTCCATGCATTGAGTCCTCACATTTGTGAATCCCTGCATTGTTGTCTTGTGACTTCTATGAGTTTCTGTTTAATACAATTTCTGTTATGAAATTGCATGCTATGAGTTACAACGTTACACTTACTGTCCTTCTACCTGTAATTTGTGATCGTTTTCTAATGTGTGCTGCTACAGCAGCAGATGCCTCATTTTTATTCCATCTGCATGTACTGCCTTCCATTATTTATTTCTTCAGGAATTTCTAAAGGAAGCAAGTCTTACAGTTCAATTCTGACTGTATATGTCTATCTGTCCGTTGCCTTCCTCTTCTCTTAGTTATGTCTGATTTTATTCCAATTAACTGAATTTGACAGAAATATAAAGTTATCCCAGAATATTTTACCTCTCTGTCAAATTTCACTGATATTCACCAGGAAATTCTGTGGAAGTATTTTCCAAATGTTTCACTGAACTAAATGACTAGGTAGAAAACTGACACCCTACAATTCCCCAGTTGAAGGAAAAGTTTCTAAAAGAGTTTGGTCCTTTAGAAACCTTTAAGATTTCTAAGAGATACCAGAGAATCCATTTGGACACTTAGCCTTCAAACATAGACCCATGTTTAATCAGTCTTCACCGGTTCTGCTGCCCAAAGAATTAATTATAACCAGTCCAGCTACTTGAAGGCTAGAGGGAATAGTTTGAGTTTTCTGAACTGCTGCACTCCTAGACATGATCAGTTAAATATTAATTGGAACATAACTACTATGAAATACTCTAAATCTTTGTGTGGACAAAGGTTTAGGGTAAGAAGTCCTTGCTGTCCTGTGTTGTATAGATTGCTCTCCTATTGCTGTTCAACTCTGAAGTTAGCATTCAACAGGCCCTAGAAGTAGAAGGAAAAGCCGACAGTATCTTTTTGTCTGACTCTGACTGGAGCTCATTACACCTGCACAGCATGACAGCCAGAGTCAGAAAGAGCAGCAGTCATGATTTAAAAAGTAGGAGTTTTCCTATGTATAATGAGATTGAGTGGTAGAGGGTTGTTTAAAAGATTTCTGTCTCTAACTCTTGAAAAATGCTTTTGTATGTTAACACCATACCCAGCTTTTAGCATGCTGTCATAAATAAACCTGGTGCTAGCCATAAGGAGTAGGGAAAAGGGCAAACAATAATATCTGGATGCCAGATGGCACCATCATAGTGATGGGGCCAGTTCAGTAAAAAAACAAAAGGAAATTCCTGCATCAGTGCGGGGACAAAGCCCTCAGGGAACTAGGTATGGACAGAGGGGGCAGCATGGCAGAGTCACCCAGTATCTCTTTCTTACTTTTCAGCAGGTATTAAGGTTTCCAAAGACACATAAGCTATTTATTCTGGTTTTCCCTGTTAAATAGTTTCTATCACCATGTTTGTATTTGCTTCACAGGTTAATAAGTAATCCTAAAACTTCCTACAGATATTTTACTTTAAAACTAAAGCATAATTATTGGATTGCAAAACTAATTGAGGACACATACAGATACTATTCACCTGCTGCTTGTCCTCTCCAGTGTCATGCAATGAAGAGAAAGAAGGAAGTTTAGGGAAACTTCTCCATATTAAGGTCTAATGGCAAAAAAAAATTGAACTATGTATACAGTCAGTCAAAGATCAGCAATGCAGCAGCCTAACATTAGGTAACAATTTTTATCTGTTGATTCAAGGAACCTCTTTAGACAATCACCTCTACTCAAGATTTATATGTAATGTATACAGGGCAGAAGCAGTTATCTTACCCTGGGGAGAAAGGCAGCGGTGAATTTATGGAGAGCAGCAACAGTATAGAATGGTGTGACATAAAGCTGAAAGAAAAGATCACATTCACACTAAACTGAAAAGAAGCTATAGAGGGACAGATTGTAATCACTCAGACTGGAACTGCATCTATGCAGCTGGTGCTGATGCCTTTACTTTGTAGTTGGAGTCTTGAGATTTTATTGATGAGTGGTCATGACATGTTTCACTTCTCTGAGCAATGATACTAGCAGCTACCCAGTGCTGTGCATGAGCATCCTGTGATATTATCCATACCTTATGACCTGTGGAAAGGTGGCCTCTCCTGGAGAAAGAGGACTGGTTGCACTTCAGCTGGAGGCAAGCAGTCTGCAAGTCTGAGCTCAATTCTAGGTTCTATCATAGAAAATTTCTAAGCCTTTGAATAAACCACTGAGCATTTTATTTCACCAGCAGTATCTGATTTTAGATGCCTTAATAGGTGGATGCCTGTGCCTTTGAACACTCAGTCTTATTGGTGTGTGCAGTTCTCAAAACTTCAGTGTTTGTCTGAACCATGGATTTACCAAACAATGCATTTAAAAGCAAAAAAAACAAACCCAAAACAAAACCAACAAAAAAAACCACAAACCAACAAAAAAAACCACAAAGCATTAAACAATAAAAATTAAGTGCAGTATGTGACTAAGTAGCAGTGAATAAAATGAACTGTTTTTCTCCACAGCTCAAGGACCTCAGTCTATGTACAGCTGGGGGTTTTTACTTCATCACACACATTGTAGGGACACAAGTCTGAGTCAGAAGAGGTTTTGGCTATTTACATTAACTGTTCTGGAGATCTTCACAAAACTCAGCAGGGCTTTCCATGGGTCTCATCCTGAACCCGCTAAAACCTACTGTGGGATATCGCCCATTGTTAAGCACTGACTCTGTGCTTCTCCTTTTCTGACTTTCCCAATTCCATGTATGTTGCTGTATGGAGGTGAATATACACCAGTCCTTATCTGTGCCCAGGGATTTAAGAAAAAAGAATAATTTTCCCAAGGCTGTGCACTGCTGTTGTCATTGCTGTTCTCAAATTTTGTCATATCTTTTGCTGCCTTTATGTACCAGTGATCATGCATAACTCATTTTAGTCTACAATACCTCTTATATAATTTTAAAAGAGGACTTTTTTAAAAAACACTAGACACGCTATTGTCTAGAAGGGGCATTCTCATGTGTAAACATGTACAAATGTAAATATTTACAAATGTACATGTGCAAACAGTGCAAATAGTCCTTGCAAAATTGAGCTGGGCAAGTGGTATCTACTCAATGTTCATGTGTGGATGACATTCTGTGGACAGCTGCTATTCCCTTGTATTTGCTGTTTTATTGGCTGTGAAGCCTGAAGGCTGAACTGCTGTGCATTTCACATTTGACCAATATTTTGTATTACGTGCTTTATGTACAAACATGATAAGCTGGTTTTTCAATCATATTAAAATTTCCTTAAAATATATTTTCAGTAATTTTAGTGCACTACAAAAGAAATGAGCCAAAACTAGCCCAGTACCACACCTGAATAACTCCTGCAGAAATTCGCCAATGTCAGTAGCATTACATTTCTTTTCTTCTGCTCCTAGAACACATTTTGCAGCCCAGCATATGCTAATGTGCACATGACAAATGATGCAACAATAGTCCCTTCAGCTGAACAGAATCTTGGGCAAATTGTGAAACTTTGGCAGCTAACAAAACCCACTGAAAACTACAATGCCTTTTTCAAATTCAGAACTCACTATTTTGACAGGATGTTCATATATGCGAAAAGATTGCTGATCCATCACTGTGAAAGTGCCCACAGGCCAAGAAACAAGTATATATGCTACAACTATGCTGTAACAACTCCAGCAGTTGAGCAACAGCAAACATGGTTAAAGTCAGTTGTAAGAAAGAAGGGTCATAATCCTCATTCCAGCTTTCACTTCTCCACCTTGTAGTGATCTCTCTAAAATAGGAGCAAATATTCATCAGAACTACCAGAAGACACACTGCTGTTTTTTTCCTTTGGGGAAGAATCATTATATCTGCTGTGCAGAGGAATAAACGATGATCTTTGATGCAATGGCAACATGCTAATCACTGAGAAGTATGCTAAGAGCTATGAAATACTCAGTGCAATCTCTTTGAGGCAAGAGGCACATTTTCATTTTTAATTTTCACAGCTGTTAGCACAATTGGGTTCTGCTGACAGCTACTACTGCCACATTGCTAGAACTAGTTATTACCTTTGTCTTGGTAAGGTCATTATTATGGGGGCTATTATTACAGTGGGAATTAATTAAACAACATGCAATAACAACTGAAACACCTCCATCATTTCCTGTTTTCTAAAAAAGAAATTACTTCCCAGTGAATCTATTCCACTACTTCCATTCTCAAAGAAGACTGAGATGTTAGTTTACAAAAAAGCACAATGCTGTGCAGTGAATAGTACACTATGTGCAGAACAAATAACCTTAAACCCATTGAACTAACTGCTTTTTATTCACATACTTTTTGTGTTTTGTGCTCACCATTCAGCAACAATTATTAATGACCCCACAAATGTATTTGAGAGCATATGCAACTTCCTGGGGTTAGGATGGTAGAAAGTTTAGAACTATTGATATTATATATTCACATTACATAAATGTTCAGTATGTAATGACAAGTCCTACATAGAGAATTAATTTACAGGGTTTTACCCCCTTCTTTACTGCTTGCAATTCTTCTGATTCTATCAATTCCCTCTTCAGCAGCAAACAGTTATATTAGAATTAAAATACATTTTCCAATTTATCACTTAAAATATAGAAACTAGGCCTAGAAATCTGAATAAAACATAATTTCCTGAAGGTATTGCAGTGTTTTCATTATGACTAGTTGCTGACTAGGGTAAAATAATATATGGCATTTATGGATCAAGCCTCATTTCAAAAAGGGTACAGTCTGCCTTAATAATGTTCCTACTTCCCTTTTCTTTCTTCTTTCTTTTGTTCCTATGTTTGTATATGTGATATACATCATGTGTAAATATTCTGAGTATACAAAGTATTTCTGGATTTCTAAATAAGCAATTTTAATACCTGGCAAAGTATCACCTCTCTTGGTTTGGAATATGGCAGCTCTGCAGCAAAGCACAGATACAAAACAATTCATAATGTTAAAAAAATGTAAGACAGCTTCTGATGAAGACCAGTGCTTTTTTTCTACCTCTTAAGTTTGTCAATTCAAGAAGCTATACATTTAAAGTAATCAAAATATTTAAGTCACAGCGGCTGATATAGACTGCTTAGTCTGTAACAAGAGATTTCCCACTTCAAAATAGTATTGTAGCAGTTGCGCGTCCTTAGAGAAACAAGATGAATAGCCCACCTATACTATTAAAGAGTATAATCCTTTCAAAATGAAGGGTATCATCTTTGACCAATCTTTTCAGGTAAATTGTCACAGAATGGGGAAATGGCGTTACTTTGTATCATTAGTGTCTCAAGGGCTTTGCTCCAGAAAGGATTTTTGCAGTCTTTGTAGTGGCATTATAAACATTTTGAAATGTTCCAATAGTATATGCAGTCCATCTCTTTCTATTACTTCCTGTTTATGGTGCTATAGTGGTGTGTATCAGGTTTATAGCAAGATGTTACTAACACCCACAAAAAGTGGGTAGAGTGATGCATGCTCTCTGCTCTAGGAGACTATGCTGTTCCAGTTTGGGGTCCTGGTGCACACACATGGTGGTGGGTATGTAGGTGGGTTGCATATTGTAATGATTACTGTACAGTGCTTTAATTGAAGTATGCATGGACTTTCAGAGGCAAAACTTTGGAGCATGTAAGAGTTCCTAACCACTGAGAAAAGAGTAATAGCCGGAGAAATCCAGAATAGAAATGGAACACTGTCTTTTTTATTGAAAAATAAGATGTCCTAGGGGGGAGGAAAAAAAAAAAAAGAAAAAAAAGAAAAAAAAAGAAAAAAAAAGTCAGCTAAAGAAATGCTGGTTTTTTTCTTTGTTATGACTTCAAATTAAGGTTTAAATGGTTATTGCAATACAGGAACAATGACTGAGATTATCTTCCCTATAATATTGCATTAGCTAGTAACAGCAGCATGCTCAATACTTACTAGTGATATAACTGTAATATTAACTAAGGCAAAGATGGTCTATGTTGAATACTGGCAAAAAGTAGCTAGTCAAATCATGATGCACATTGGGAGATTGCAGGATGCCTTGCACTGAGACCTTCTAGGATCATGGCAGGTGCCCTAAGCATGCACCTTTCTTCCTGGATTTAAAGAGACACTCCACATGGATACTTGAGAATGTTTCCACTGTTCAACAGTATGGCTTTTATGTGTATAATTTAATAGCCCTATGATGAGGTGAAACATTTATTTCTCATTGAACAGAATTTGACCTGGACAGGAATATACTGCTTTTGCTTGCCTGGCTATTTCTGGACATAACTTGCCTTGCTCTCTTCCTCCCACAGGTTTATTCCTGAGGCTTGGTCCACCTGTAGTGTCACCTGTGGAGTGGGCAGCCAAGTGCGGCTTGTGAAATGTCAAGTGCTCCTCTCTTTCTCTCAGTCTGTGGCTGACTTACCTATCGATGAGTGTGAGGGTCCCAAGCCTGTGTCTCAGAGAGCCTGTTACAGTGGTCCCTGCAATGGAGAGGCCACCGAATATACCCCAGAGGAATCCGAGCTGCTGTATGGCAGCTTGCAGGAGTTTGATGAGCTCTATGATTGGGAGTATGAGGGCTTTACAGAGTGTTCAGAGTCCTGTGGAGGAGGTAAGTGTGAAAAATTTCTGTGCTGGATTCGATTTCTGTCTTCAAGCGTGTGCTTTGCAGTTAACGCCCATGGACATGCTGCTTTGATATGCTGTTTACATTCATAGGATCATTTAAGTTGGAAAAGACCTGTAGAATCATCAAGTCCAACCATAAAATCATTGAGTACAACCATATTTGGAAAACTGTGGATGAAAACTGTGGAAAAAAAACCCAGCATGTACACAGCATATTTTATCCCAGGACTTTCAGTGTCTATGCTCAGGCTGCCACCAAGTGATCAATGTATTACATATTTCTGTTTCTTTTCATAAGCTTATTACTTAAAAGGTACTCATGCATTCAAGCAAAAAAGCTGAATGTTAAAGTGGTCTGGTGATACAGGCTAAGAGTCATTTGTCATTTCAAGTTTTATCGATTGATTTCTACTGTGCAAGTGTAAACATGTGGAAACAAATTTTCCTCTCATAGCAGATGCATTAAATTATTGATATTCTGAGGGCTCAGCTGGTTCCCTAACTCCTAAGTGCCATTAGCTCTGATCCCAGGGGAAAAGAAAACACATGGTAAAAACGCACTAATGGTGTGATTGTCTGAAACTAGCAGCCTTGGCACTTGGAGTTTCTCAAAGTTAATCAAGGTCTCAGGTTCCACATGTTGTAGACTATTAATGCACAGTTCTCAGGTATCCCTTTTTGTCCCATCACTTTGTTTAGCTAATTCTGAGAAATATAAACAATGCAGTATTTTTTAAATTGAACCTGGACTTCTCCAGCTTTTTACATTACAGTTGTAGGCTTTTTAAGAAAAGGATTACTATAGGTAAATATAGAATAGATACTGTAGAACTGGAAACCACTTAGCACTTTAGGAATGTCTAGTAGTGTGATCTGTACAGATTCACCAGTTACAATCAGTTACAAACTTAAAAACCACATATAGTAGAAAATCATACAAAGATTTTCTATTCCTCTTAGCTTGATGACAGCAGTCTGTGTTTAGAGCAGGTCAAAGAGGATTGTCAGATCACTGCCACTATTGTTTTGTTTCATACATAAAAAATACGGCACTAGTATAGTGTAAGTGGTGATGAACAGTGACTTTACAACAGGAATATTTGTCATACATGGAGGCTACTAGTGAGGAGTAACCGTTTGTTACACTTTGTGAATACTGAAACCTGAATACCTTCTGCAAATATCATCCTGAAATTAAGTAATTTCTTTGAATATACTGACTGTGTATTTTTCAAATATAACTCACAGAGGTGTTATGACAGGGAGGTTTTGCTTCGTAAATTTAATCTCTTTCAATTGCTAGCAAAATTATTAGCCAAGATTTCTTTCTGTGTGATGTCAACTCCAAAATTTCCAGATTAGCAGATGCTAAATCAGATACTTTTGTAGCCATAGGTGCAAGACTGTTCAGACTAATTTTATTGGGTTTGGAGTCTCAAGAGAAGACACTGGATAGAAGCAGAAGTAACCTTTCACCTTCCAGAAGTAGCAACCAGAAGGAATTAGTCATTTCAGTCTGCAGTTAGTGACTGCATTTCTCAGAGCTGTCATCGAACATCATGTAGCATATATTCTATTCTGATAGATATAAAAACATAAAATCTCGATGGCATTTTGAAAGTGAACTTAAACTGCCTTTATCCGTATCTCACCCTTACAGCCTTTTATTCTGTGATTTCCTATCTAGACCTGATTTGTTTTTTTCAGGGAAAGCAATTCTAAAGCAGTCAGCTTTTTGTTCTGTTAACACTGTGCAGTAAATACTGTTTAGAATTCAGTTAACTTGGCAAATAAACTTCCTGAAGATCGTGCACTTTTTAAAGTATCTTTGTATTGTGAGACTTCTGAAGGATAATTGAAATTTTTATGTTCTCTAAATATTCATGGATCCATCCTTCATTTAAAGCTTGTAACTGTTTGATGCATTGACCTGTCAAAACCAGAGATACAGTTGTTATCAGCATGCTGTGACATGCTCAATGCAAGATTCAACAAAAAGCTGAAGAAAGGGATTAGGAGCACACTTTTTTCTTCTGGAGCAAGCCACTGGCTCAATGTGCTAAAGCCAGAAACTTCTGTCAATACACAGTCCAGCAGCCACACACTGGTTAAATTCAGGCGGTAGCCTTTTTCTTCAATACCCATACTGTCAGGCAAGATTATGGGTTCTACAAGTACCTTTAAAAGATAAAAAATTTTAAGATCATATCTATGTGCATTTGCTAATCCATCAGTGTGAGAGAAATGGAGAAGATGCTGAATTTAATACCTTACAGGTTTGTGTCTTCAGTTTAGTTGCAGGTCTATGGATGCAGAAGGGTAACAAAGCAGCTGACTTGCCTGACCTTGTCTGACTTTACTTTTGCAATCATTCTGTTGCTTTAAAATACAGCATGCCAAAGTCAAAGCCATCTTCATGCTTTAGCCTGTGTGACAGACAAATAATCAGCCTCACTGCTGTTTATCTGTCACAGTGTCATTCATAGTGAGAGGATGAGTCACTGGAAAACACTGGGCAATTTTGCGTGAATGAACCTAGGGACTTTTCGCTGCAATTGAGACACCTGGTGAGACTGACAGCAGGGATAAGTAAAAGCCCAGAGTCTCATATGATGTTTTGATCAGGTGATATCCCAGCTGTCTGAGGAACAGGATACAAAAAAGTGCAGTAAGCAATGTGTGACAATTGCAAGAGTTAGAGATTAGAAGGGAGAAAAGGAGATGCAATTTTTCACACTCAGTCAGGTACACTGTGCCGTGAAACATCCCCCTTTGGTAGGCATTCATACCATACTCCTAAAAGACCACCAGGCAGAGCACTTAGATGGGCACAGCAAACACTTCACTGACATGTGGGAAGCAGCTTCCTCCCTCCCTGCAGCAGGGCTGCAGACCATGAGCTGGCAGCGCTGGGTGTAAGGCTGTGCTTCCCTGCATGCCACAGCCCCAGTGCAGCGCCACTGGCCCATTCCTGCCTGTGGCTGCCTCTCCAGGTACATAGAGCTGGCTGTGACTATGTGTTTTTGTGTGCAGGTGTCCAGGAGGCAGTGGTGACCTGCCTGAACAAACAAACCAGGGAGACTGCGGATGAGACGCTGTGTATAACCAGCCGTCGTCCTCCCCAGCTGCTGAAAGCCTGTAGCCTGAACCCCTGCCCCCCAAGGTAGGCTTCTTATACCTTGGGCATACATGTTTTTTCCAGACATAAAGACAGGTGATCACTGCTGAAGCTGAGAAGCTGATCTTCAAGCTCCCCATGAATCTGCGACATTGGTGCCAGGGATGCTTGGATCTGGATATTGGATCTGGGCATTCTTGAAATGATTCCTGGAGTAAAATGCTCGGATGAGAGCCTGAGATGGCTCCCCAGGTTGCAGTACCACAGACTCAGTTGTCTGAGCTCAGCAGATCTGTGTCCAGTATGTTGCCTAAAGCCATTCAAACGACACTAGCAGTATGAGGAAAGGAATTTTAAATAAGTTGTGACCCCAGACTCAAAGGTTTTTCGTTCTGGAGTCACAGACTGACTCTCACATGCTTTTTGTCAGACTGCAGGGGCTTACAGCCTCTCCACACCTCTGCCATTGTGCAAATTGATGATAAAACCAAAGTGCAAACTTCAGATCACTTGGCTATTCAGGTTCTGCAGTCAGACAGTTTATGAATAGACTTGTCAAGTTTAAGGAGACTTCTTCAACCTCCCCTCTCACAAGATTTTCCAGAACCTTTTCCTTCCTGACCTTAGGCAGCTTTCAAAATCCTGACCCTAAAAATAGCAGATCTTTGCCTCCAGAGATTTATATCTGTACTCTCTATGACAGAAAATAGCTGTCATGAGGTTCCTATGGTTTATTTAAATAGACCTGGGCCTGTCAAGACTTCAGGTTATACTGTATACATATGGTCTTTATTCCCATCCGTACACAGGTGCCTTTACTCTCTCCTGTTAGTGCAGCACATTTTAAATTCATTGATTTATAATTGGGTTATTTAAAACACTCAGCACTGCCCAGGTGGTATATATTCATTAAAGTATATATTGATAGGTGTATTTATGCATTAAATGACAGCAGGCTATGCAAAGTTGTATCATTATGAGCATTAGTAGATTTTGGGTACACAGAGAAGGTTCACAGTAGAAATCAAGTATGGCATCAAACACATTCAGCATCCAAGAATGATAGTGAATGATAGTGAGAATTAATGGTTTGATTGAATGATCAAGATTTTGGGTCTGTGTCAAGCAGAGCCAAATAGGCTGACACGTTTCACCAAAGTATCACAAGAATTGCTTACAAAGATATTGCAACCCTGATTTTCTTAAATTGTATGTAGTGCTGGCAATAACACACAAATATTATATTAATGCTTGAAAAGAATGTCATAGGTGAGCATCTTGCTGTGACTGATATGTAGCAACATCACTGGATCTGAGAGTGCATGGTGGGAGATTGATCACCCTTTGATTCTGACATGGAAAATAGATATTTGCTGGTTAAGAAAAAATAAGGCACACCCATGTAGGCCAGTATTTATGTGAGTTGTGTTACAAAAGTAGTCTGAGAAACTGGGTGAATACTTTTTGAATTAGTTACCATACCACTGTGGTAACCTCGCTACCAGGGTGGAGCTAGTTTAATACAACTTTGGGCATGTAGTTCACTCAATGGATTACAAGATAATCGTGTTGTAGGTGAGACTCAAGCTGTTGAAGCAGAGGTGAAAGGGGATGAAGGTGTGGTGGGAGACAACTCTAGGGCTGCAGGTGAGAAAAGGAGATACTGCTCCCTCCCCTGTATATACATCTCCTCTTCCTCCAGCACCCTCAGTTTGAAGGAAATTGCCTGTCTGCAGAGATTTAAGTGGCACAGAATGAAGAACGGCACGTGTTCTGCAAAATGGTTCTTCTCTTCAGAACAAGGACGCCTAAAACTCAAGGCTGCAGACAGTGGGCAGCTTGGCTAAGTGAAAGAGAGGCAAGAAGGAAAGTTGTTGTGTCTCCCAGGCAGGCTTTGACATGAAAACTTCCTTATTTCCTGCAAGCTTCCGAAGTGCTACATCTGCTAATGCCACTGAATTAAATACAATTAAACTGACAGTATTTATTGTATGAAGAGTATTGCTTTATAATCATTAAGTATAACACTCTTAGGGCTTCCAAAGACAATACGGAGTGGGGGGGAAAGAAAGAGCTTTATGGTTTTCTATCTGTTTTAATCATAAGGTGCTTTGGGATTCTAATTCAAGAAACTTTGATCCAGGAATCCAATGGAAATTAAGCTAAAATCCTGTTGTTATGAATGCTGATGAAGGCATTGCTATTGACTGACAAGTCCAAAACTTGTAATACACCATAGCTGTGAACTTAGATCCTTGTTACAGAAGTTTCCAAAATGCGATCTGTGAACCATTGATACATCCCAGAGCTTTCACTGGTGGCTTATAGAGAGAGCTGGCTGGTCTCATATTGTTGGCTCTTCTCTCTGTTTTCCATCTGCTAAAGTGCATTAACAGAAGCTAAAAATAAAAAAACACTTTCCTAAAATGTCCTTGATGTGTAAGTTACTGTTGGAGCATACAGTTGTGGTGGGTAGACGAGGCAGTCTGCTGAAAAGGCAACTGAGGCAGTGATGAATGTCACAGTAGACATGAGAATGTTCTCCACAGCATGAAGAGAAAGCTGAAAAGTCTTGCCCAAAAGCATGAGAATTTCTTCCTAGTGTATTTAGAGAAATTATTCCTGTGATGTTTCTTGAACACAAACAGCCCAGCCTGGTTAGAATTTAATGTATATGCCTAGAATTTAAATTCAAGATTTCATTTAGATTAAGAGGAAGAATAGTGAAAAATAGTTCTTTCCAAGCTTAATGTTGCTTCTGCTGCAGCCGCTGTTGGTTACATGTGGTCTTCTCCACCACATCTCGAAGGGTTAGTTGTGTAAGCTTTTCCTGGTAAACAATTAAGCTGGTTTAATACAGATAAACAAACACATTGAGCCAATAATCTAGTCAGCCTTTCTGGAGGATCAGAAGGCATACACCTCAAGACATATACTCTTGAAGTAGTCAGTGAAGAGTTATTTCATTCTGGTTTTATTTCATCATTCATTTGAGGCACTTGCTAAAGGGATTTTCACTGTTGCTGCTCTTTTTATTGCTTACTGAAAATAAATTTAGATAGGCTAGAAGACGTCATTATTCACTTAGTGCTTCATCTTGAAATTCGTCTCTGATATTATCGTCCTCTTCAATTCTGGATTGGTCTGGTCTCTGCTGGAAGAAAATACAGTAAAAGCTAGAGTAGACTGGCAATGCTTCAGATTTATGAAAACACTGCAAGGCGATTGTGCTTATATAGCAGCTGAGAGAGCTTTATAATTTCCATTGAAATTCTGGCTTAATATCTTAGTGCATTACTATCCTGAGCCCATTGAAGAAAGACAATTTGTCTTCAAATATTTGCAGCTGTATGGAGTAAGCAAAATCTCATCCTTAAAGTTCTTACAGAAGAAAGAAGAAGAGCCAAGAAGAGTTGTACACAAAAATTGGAAGATTTCATTCATATCCAAATACCAAGAAACTGAGTTTCCTGTGGTTTCACACTTTGTTGAGAGTTTTTTGCTTATTGCTTCAAGAACAATAGCAGAAAAAGAGTCCATTCCCTTTCGTGCTGAAAAACAGTATTGCAGAAATTTCCATTTTGTGCTAAACTAAGAAATAGTGAAACATTGTTGAGCTGATTGCTAAGCTGGGAGCTAATAACTGATTTTCAGCACAGTAGGTATGGAGTAAAATTTTGTGTCATTAACTTGGAATGCCCTTGTTTGATATTTCTATAAAAAGGATAAAGCGTGTTTTGAAGTTTTGACCCAGCATGCTTTCTCCGGAAAAAAAAAAGAGGAATGAAAACTATAAACATTTTGATTCAGTCATTCAGTTACTTAATTTGTGTCAATCAAGTAATATCACTTCCAGGATTACATAGCAGTACTTGAGCAAATCACAGTCTTCCCAAGGGTAATGCAGAAAAGCTGTTCGATGTCTAGAAATGTCTGTCTAAGTTCAAAAAAAGGAATGGCAGATCACTCAGTTTTGCTAACTGTTATGTTTGTATTCTAAATTGCTCCAGAAACAACCGGGGGAAAAAAAAAAAAAACCAAGCAGAACTGTTTCAATGTTGGCTTTACTTTTGTAAACAACAAAATTACTCCCCTCCGAAATGTCTTTTTCTCAGCCTCCACAACCCAAATACAGAGGCAGTCATCGTTTAATCAGATATAATTGCTGTTGTTTGTAACAGCAACAGCATGAGCACCTGGTGGTGAGCCAACAGACTCTACCAAAGGGGTGAAAGAGAATGTTGTAACTGTGTCATTAATTATAACTTCTCAATAGCTTGGTCTATGCATGTTGAAAAGACTTGGTAAACATGTATGAAGGAGTAGAGGAGAAGCAGAGCAATGAAAGCCAGATGGCTGAAAATGGAGGAAATTCCAGGCAATTTCTACAGCTTTGTTCTTGCATATTTTCAAGACTGAACTTTATTCCTGTACAACAAAGAATAGCTGAATGCTATGAAACAAAACAAACCCACACACCCCAAAAAAAAAAACAAAAAATAACCAACCAAAACAAACCAAAACAAACCAAAAAAAAAAGCAAACAAAAAAGCCATCACCACAGTGAAGAAAAAGCAGGCAGTTCTAAGAATAGCACACAATTTCACCCCAGCACTCTCCTGTTACTCCTTCAAATCGCTGTTGTTGGTAAGAAAAGACAGGAAGCTATCTGAGTGGTCCTAACTGAAGGGTCAAGATAGCTTGAGTTAGGCTGGAATCCAGACCCTTCTTTTTGTGTTCCTTTTCTTCTTTTTTTTTCCTCTTCCCTGCATCTGTTTGAGTTTGTAATAAATTACTTGTTATTATTTTAATGTTTATTTAGTGAATTCAGCATTGTCCATCTCTTTTGTTCTATTTAATTTCCCAGATGAATTCAAACTATAAAGGAGAAAAAAAAATTAGATTTTTTTTGGTGCTTTTGGGGATGTGATAGGTCAGACGTAGTGTAAGATATGCTCCCAGTGACAATCTGAAATGAATTCAATGTGTGGAAGGCCAGAGCTTTCTCTAATCTGTTAAAGATGACTTCTGTGTCTGGAAGGTTGCCAATGCATACGTGTCACGCATTGCTCAAGTGAAATATTAGAGCATCTCTGTCTAGTTCATGAAAAAGGTTAGAAGATTTGCAAGTCATTATGTCTACAGATACTGCAGTATAGACTTACAGGCAGGAGATAGCTGTTCTTGTTTTGTTGTTACACCTTTACTCAGAGGTGTAAGTTAGAATTAGCATTAATGAGGCAATGGTGGTGTAACTATCTCTTTGAGCCACAGAAAGATTTTTAATCCCTCACAGATTCATGAATTTTATTTTAGTTTTTTCAATGAGAGGTATTTAAGTCTGATTTGAACTGAAGTGCATTGATAATGTGTTTTACAGCCTCTTAAAATGTAGCCCACAGAGCCTCCTGGGATCTTGAACCAGTGCTGGAGTGAGCTGGAGAATCAGACATTGGAAGGAATATGCTGTATGCTGTCAGACAGGGTAGTTTCACCCTTATTTGAAGTCTTTACGTTGAAAACCGGCTTAAGCAGATGTCACGGGCTTAGTGAAAGAAACATAATCCCGTTTGCTGCCCAGGTTTACTTTTCTAAATATGGGACTGTACAGATGTCTAAACAAGCTGCTATCCCTAGGCAGCTCTGTTATGCTGTACCTGCGTTATCTGCATGCTTACCCTGCATTACTGTAACATCACCCTGGACTTAAAAGTAATTAATCTGTGACCTAAACCCATTTGTCTTTATCTTTCCTTTCTTATAATATAATCTCCCCCTTTGTACCCTCTCTAATTGCTAGCAGATCATCCAGGATGTAGCCACCTTTCCCCTTTCTCACTGGATGCATCACCTGTGCTAGTGCAGTAACTGATGCTCCTCAGTATTTCTCAACATCTCTTACAGTGAAGCCACCAAGAGGACTCCATAGGTAGTTGTCCTATTCAGCCATGTGTGTCATATCTAAATGTGAAACAAAATAGCTTGCAAGTTTCCAGGGTCAATGAAGCAGCTGTAGAGTCGTCCTTCACAGTCTTCCTCCAGCTCTTCTAGATCAAAATTTCAGACTTCTTACCCAGCTGTATTGCTTTTTACATATGATTGTTCCTTCACTAGATTTCACTCATAAACATCTTCCTCCATTTCAATTTGTATTCCATTCAGACTAGTATGCTCATAAAATATTAAAGTGCAATTGTAAACATTTATTTTAATAACTTCTATTTTTTTCTTACTTCAAAGAATGGTAGATCACACTTTTGATTCAGAATCCTATATACCCATATGATTTTTCCTCTACACAGATCTTCCGTTTTCCCAAGTTAGAACACTCTTGTATTGAAATAATCTTACCATGCCCTACCACAGGTTTTTTGTGTCTTGGTTTCTGATGAGTATGAGCTGAAAGTCATGGCAGGCACTTAGTGAGTCCTTCTGCAGAGAATGACTTCTTTTTTTATTGGCATGTCAATTTGAGGAAAAGCATCTTTTATTGCAAAAAAAAGTGAATTTATTACTAAATAGTTTATCAGTCACAGTTTCAAGATCTCAAAGGGGAAAATAAAAAGGAAATATTTGATCTGGATATACCCTTGGAACTTTCACTGTCTTACTAACAGTATGTTGCAAGAAGGGCATTGAAGGAAACTCAAACACAAGCAGGCATTGGGAGTTTCCTGAGTTCAGTTAAAGTACCATATAGATATATACACAGAACTTTGATTGTTCTCCTCTTTCCCTGGCAAAAAAGTAGAGAGAAACCTCGTATGTCTGATTTTGAGAGGCAGCCTATTTGTACCTTCTGCCCTGGTGAAATAGTTCAGGAACAGTTCATCCTAATGAAAATATTATCCCTGTAATACTGCCAGCTGGATCAGATGAAGATCATGTTATCTGCTGGTTTTGTGGAAGTACTGCTCATAAAACTTGAACTTGCTGGAGAATTACTTAAGCCCACTTGCTGTTATCTGAACACTCTTCCATTCATGAGTTTGCTTTCTTTGTCCATTCATTCCAGTGATACCTCCTTTGCTCCTTTCCTGCACTGATCATTCAGCAAAGGCATCCTTAGATTTCAGGAGAGTCTTGTGACTCTGTGGGATAAAATCAAATTTTCATTAATATTGTTACCTTACAGGTTGTGAAGTCAGGCATCTTGTGTGTTCTTTCAATGTCACCTATATGCATTTTCAACTATCTCATTTTTAAATGCTTCATTTTAGACGGTATTTCAGATTACAATTAATTAGTTCATTGCACATCTTTTTTACCTGTTGAGCTTTTTCTTTCTTTGTGTTATGGTGTCTGTAAGCTTGATGATTTCTCCTTGGGGAACAGCTGTTTTTCAACATTTTCCATGTGGCCTAAGAAAAGATGCTGGCTTGTGAGACAGTCCATCATGGAGAGCACCCTATATGTATTGCTTGAAACATGTCAGAAGGTTACTCCAGCAACCAAAGTTGCCATTTGTAGAGATGTTGCGTACTCCATTTGCCCTCTGTTCTTCTCTGACTTGTGAGTTCTTCCTCTGTTTTCCCCTATTTGGCTCTGTTATAGAAATACTGGCTCCCTGCCATGTTCAGCTATAATGAGCTGCAGTATTAACTGATACTGTCAAGTCTACAGCTTGAATGCAGGCCACTCCTGCCAGCTCCCAGAGCACTCTTATTGAGCCTTTGATCTGCTTGCATATGTTGGCTGCTCAGGCATTTCTCTAATGATTCCCTTCACTTGCAAGGAAGATGCTTTTTGAAGAAAAGCGCCTCAGTCTCTCTTGTGCACAATAATCCCCTGAAACCTTTCCTGTCTGTTTAGCTTCCTTGTCATGTTGGTGATACTGAACAGCTTTTCTCAGGCTGGCATTGAACAACAGCTAAGCATGAATTATTTTTCTGTTGCTAGTACTAATATAAAAGTACTTTGCCTTTTTTTTTTGTTTTTTTCAAAGCTTAGTTAAAAATATCAGTTTTCCTCTGAGATGTGTGTATCCTGAACATATAGTTATAATATTCCCTCTAACACAACTCTCTAACAACTGAACCATAGCAGTAGGGAGATCACTTCCTGGAGGCACAGATCCATGTTTAAACACCTAGAAGGTCTTAACTCTCACGCTTCATTTCAAAGAATCAATATGATTTTACTGTGAGTAACAGCTGAATAAAAAATTAGCTGAATAAAAATTTCTTACATATTATGCCCCTTTCTTTGGGAACGGTTTGATTATAAAGCCAGGTAGTGACCTGGGAGTCCTCACCTCAATTCTATAGCCTCACTGCACCAAAGTATGCTATCCAAAATAACTCTCTGTAGTCCAGTGTTTAAGATTGCAGTCTGTATGGTGTTTAAGTCCTGAGGATACTTACTTCACCCAAGATAAATCTGCTTAAGAAGCCTCAAGAAATCCTTTTACATCTGTGAAATAGGAAAATTTCCCACAAATACAGCTCCAGATCAAAAACAGAAAGGAAGGGAGGAGATGTATGGGCACTGAGTAGACTTCTTAGTCTAGAGGGTCCAGTGAAAGACAGGTTGACAGAGGACAAGAGAAAGCCACTATTGATATAGCATGTGTTTTACTCATTCTGTTGTGTGTGCATACACAGCTGCCACCCAGCCCTTGTGCGCTGATGAATGTCTCTATGCAGGCAGGTGTCAGATGTTAAGTAAGACACTTCCAGGCAAATCTTTTTCCACACTCTTGAATGTTTATTTTAGAAATAAGAAAAGCTATTTTGTACCACTTTCATATGGTTTAACCACATAAAAATGACAATAATTTAATTTTTTTAGAATTAGTTTGGGAGGTCTTTCTACAAAAGGGTGTTTACCTTTCCTGTGCAGTGTTCAGATTCCTTGGCAGTGCTTGAAGAGAGTCTGTCAGGATGAAATTGTGTATGTCTAGAAAATATACTTTAGTTATAGAACCTAACAGCTTAGAATGCTTTGTTTCTTACCATATATACCATGCGTACAGGGACTGATCCAAAGCTCTTGGCTCCATACTCTTTTGTCTCAAGACTATGCATTTTTCAAGTTCAACTTACATCATCTACTTTTTCCAGACTGACAATGCAGGGACAAGAGTACTCTGTTCTGAAGTCTCATTACTCCACTAGGACAAGAATTCTAATTCTAGCAGCTTCTCCTGACATGAGCAGCTTGCTTACTAGCTGGTATCACTTTCTGGTCTACCTATCTAGCAAAATTGTTATGTGGGCTCCAATTCTTGTAGCAGTGAGAGGGACATTTCAAAAGGCTTTGTTGTCTCTGCTGTTATTCATAACACACTAATGCCTAGACCATACTTCCAAGCTGAGAGTCTCATTGTCCTAGACAGTAAAGAAAGAGTAAAAGATTATAGAGTCTTAGAATGGTTAGAAGGGAACTTAAAGATCATCTAGTTCCAACCTCCTTGTGCAAATTGATGACTTTTAGCTGGGTTATAAACTAGCAAGTATGCAGATTTTTCCTGAAGTCTGAACACGACAACTGTGGTGAGCTAACAAAGATGTCAGTTCCACAAGGTTTCCTTAGCTTGATTCTGTAACCACCATATTATCTTTTTAAGTACAGGATTATTTCCTACTTGAATTTTAATTCTGTTATTGTCAGATGCATGCCGGACATCATGGCATTCTTTTTAGTATACCATACATATTGGAAGACTTATTTCAGCTTGGCCAAAACACCCAAAACCAAAGAAGCAGAAAAAAAAATAGATAAGGACCATGTGAACTAAAACAGGAATTATTTCAGTTAACATCACATAACAACGTACAGTAAGGGTAAAACTGTGTTACTTGAAAAAAAAAAAAAAAACAAACCAAAAACAGTATTAAAATAAAATCTCCAACAGTACAAGTAGTTTAAAAACTAAATTACAAATTTAGTGGGATAATCACAGCTCAAAGTGCTGCAAGCACCTGTCCCTGTTAGAAATAATTCTGCAGCCCTGTGATTTTATTCTGTAAAATTATCACTGATATTCTTGTGCTTTTTAGGACTTTGAAATTCTGCCAATCATATATGTCATTTATGATTTTGGTTACTTGCACATGCCTACTCTACTTTGCACGTCTCTACATTCTTTACTTTCCATGTAGGAAAGCCCATAAAAGACACTGGGAACTATGAAAGTGCAAGGGTAAGAAAGAATGTGACCTCATACTTCCTGAGCACCTCTAAGGAATCTCCTGTTTAAAGCAGCTGGAAAGAATTGTGAACAAAACAATGTTATGGATAGGGCAGTAGATACAACCTGCAAAAGAAATTTCAAATACTGGAAAAACAAACCCTTTCTCTTTACTGAAATATACCATTTCTTCCTGGAAGAAGAAACAGACACCCTCTTCTGCAGAAGCCAAGATGTCCAAAGAGTTTATGTGGCCGGCTAGCCACTGAGATTTGAACTACCAACAGAAACATTGTGCACTTTTACCAGTAGTGGAGGCAACAGCTATTACCATCACTTGAATAAAGGAACTCTGGCAACTAACCACGTATCAAAATAGATTCTGAAATAAGAAAATGCCTTATTTTCAGCACCTACTCAAGTATCTTACTTTAGATTGTGCCAAAACTGAAGGGTAGCTGATATCCACATTAATTCTGACTGACAACTTTACGGGAAAATCTGGGAAGACCTTTCCCCCAAGATCATTCATATAGAGAACATGCTCCAGATTAGTTTAACTGGCTGCCAGATGTCACTCCTATTCCACAGCTAAATAGTTCCCGGCACCTATATCAGGCTTTAGTGGCCTTCGGTGTATTATAGCCTGGAAAGCAGCCAGGGCAACTTCTAAGTGCTTGTGGTGATGCGCAGAACATATCCTCTCCTGTTATAAAATCAGCAGATATCATGGGCAGATGGAGCACAGAAGGGAACTAACGTGGCTTTTTGGTCCATCAGCATTAACATATAGGCAGGAAAAAAATATTTCTTACCTACTGGTGGTTTCAATTTGTTATGGGTGTTACTGAGAGGGAGGGAACAAATGCTCAAAATAGCTTTGTAAAATAAAGAAGTTACAATTGTTCTGTGACTGTAAGATGGCAAAACCCTGAATGATTATTTCCATAATGTGTTTACTAACATGATGCATTTTAAACGTGCTGAACTGTTTCTGTTGACTGCTGATCTCAGACTCTCAGAGTGGTTTTCCTCTGCTTCTTCCACAATTTCTGCTTCATGCTGCTGAAGCATGCTTCATGCTTCATGCATGTTTCATAACTTTCCTGCACTGTCTGCCTCAATTCTGCTTGAAGCCTGAGGGTGTCTTTCTTCATGATCAGTCTCTTTAGTTTCTGCCTGGCTTTGTTTCTTCAAGGGCAGGTTCTTTGAGTCTTCCTTGTCCTGAATGCTTAATTTGCTTCCCCAGCAATCAGTTTCAATAACGTCATGCACAAAAAAGAAGCTGGTTTTCAGAATTAGAAAAAGTGGCAGTGTCTAGCTCTCACGCTTTCATTTGGCATGTGGGAGTACGTCCAGGCCAGTGTAGCATTTTACATAAAGTTGATGTGAAGATTATTTTCTTATATTTTCATTTTGAACACAGGACTTTTTTGTGTACATATTTTTGCATATCTCTGAAGTGCATTCTTGTAGAGAACAAGACTGGAAGGCCTAATATTTTAACCAATTTTTTGTGTATGGCTGAAAGAATTAGAGGGTGAGTTCAATAGAGCTCATAGAGCAAAATCTGGTTTTAATGTTATAGACACTGAAATTCAGTCACCAACAAGCCTGCTGATGCAGGATTTACATAGCTAATGTAGAGAAGGGCCTGTTCAGTGACAGGTGCTCAGCCAGGGGTTGAAAAAGACCTATCCTCATGCTCTTCCATTGCATCTCTTAAGACCTTAGCACCCCCTACATCCACTGCAAGGAAAAGTCAGTCAGGAGACCAACAACTGGACCTTCTGGAAGAAATTCCCACTCAGCAATTCATTGATGCATTTCCTGTATGGACTTTCTTAATATCTTCTTCTTTTTGTTGTTGTTAAAGACAGAAAAAAAGCCAGTTGATTATATCCAATGTCTCGAAATACAGTGGCCAGTCTCTTCCACACCAAAAACATTTTATTTAGAACACAAGACTATTCCCATGATATTGCAGGAGTCCCAAAGACTTGAAGTCCAAGAACTTTTGACAAGAACTGAAAATGCAGAGGAACAGTAAATAACCTTAGCCTCATCCTGCAATTACAAGAAGGGTGACAGTGATCAAAGAAGAATTCCTTTCATTTACTGCTTCTTCTTGGCATCTGTCATTGCAAAAAGAGAAAATTTCAGGTGACTTTATTCTGTGCTTAAGGTTTTTCTCTATTGACCCCTTCACAGGTGGGAGATTGGGAAATGGAGCACCTGCAGTCTTACTTGTGGGGTTGGATTGCAGACACGGAATGTCTTCTGTTCTCATCTGCTGTCAAGAGAAACTAATGAGACCATCATTTTGGCAGATGAATTGTGCTATAAACCTAAGCCATCCCTTGTGCAAGCCTGTAATCGCTTTGACTGCCCACCATCCTGGTATCCTACAGAATGGCAAGAGGTAAGAATGTATGTGTAATCTCATTTTATGACAGTTAAAAGTAGCTACTTATGCATTATGGATGGAGCATTCTGCTTTAGCCCATCAAGAGGATTCATTAATCACTCCAAGAAGCCATTCAAAAACTGAAAAAGTTTGCCTTTTTACAAATGCATAATTTTCAGAGGTAAATAATGACTATACCTACTTCTAATGCAAAGTTAATGTAAATTATTCATATCTGGCTGTAGATTCCAGACAAAAATACATGGAATATAAGAGTCAGCTGCCATGAGTGGATTTGGGTTAGCAATGTCAAGGTTTCTAGGAATACAAAGCTATAAGGATCAAGAAGGAGAGAATCTCTAAAGCGTGTTGAGTATTCCATATATTCTCAAATAATAATTCAGTCCAGGATAGGAAATGATCCTCATCTTTCAGAGTCACAAATGAGTGTTAGGCTCTTCCCTATGGGAGATGGATACCTTATTTACCCTAACACTGAAAGTTGTTTCCTACCCAATGGATCTGTACAAGAATTTCCATCTTTGGAATGCAACCTGAAATGAGTTTGTTTGCTGCCATCTGATTGCAAATAATAACACTTGTGTAATTCAAAAAACCTTAAAGAGGCTTCTGTTGGATATAACATTGCACAGGAAGAAAGGATCCTGCCATGTCATCATGAGGGAAGGAAATATTTGCTGTGGTGGAGGTGCAAGCAAAAGGCCTATTTAAATCTTTGATTCTACTGGATGCAAAATTCATTTCATCCTATGAGAAAAATATGGTGCTTGCATATTCCTACACAGTCTCCATCTATAAACTCCCTCCTAACAGCCAGGGAGATGTTAAAGTACTTACTAAATGCAGTTGAAAAGTCTGTGAAGCTGTACTTATGGGTCAGCTCTGGGTTTGGGCAGCCAACCCAGTAGCAAAGATTTGTGTCACACTGACATTCTGCCGAATCTAGATAACTATCCTATAGCGTTAGTCCTATGTTTAAAAGAATTCAGTGATATTTCATGCTTTAATTTGTCTGCTGATGTTCACATACATGTATTTGCTTAGTTGTATTTTTGAATATTTCTAGCTATACTCATAAATGCTTTATTTGTAAATACCAAATAGTATTCTACTAGCACACAGCATAATAAAGGCATTTCAAAGTTAGCATATGCTAGAACGAGTGCCTATGCTCATTAACATCTTATAATTGGCAAAAAGTCTTTGCAGAAATAAATTTTCTGTAAGTTTATATGAACAATCAGAAGAGACATACGTTACAGCTTCCTGAAAAATTGATTTTCCTCTAACAATGACCATTTGCTATAAGCCATCCTAGAATGGTACCAAAATAGTTACGACTAGAGCTATTGTAAAACAGACATTTTTCAAAATTTGAAAATCTTCCTCAACTATGTGAATACGTATATTTCTGCCTGTCTAAAATAATGTTTTGGCCATTTTTTTCTCTGCTCTCCTACATGCTATCTTTCTGAAAAGTGTAGCAGATCTTAGGGAGGAGGGACCTCAATCAATTATGAAGTCTTTAATAAGCATATTAATCCTGAGTTTAATCAAGCTGCTCAGTTCACACCTTTTGTTTTAGCTGCTACCTTCTCTGGCTGGGTGGAGAGAAAGAACCTGGGTTGCAGGTCATTGCTGCAGCTTAACAAAGGTCATATCATAGCTCTGCTGCTCTTCCACAGGCTTTGCAAGCTGACCAGCTATGTCAGCTCCTCATCCCTTGGGCACTGAGTATTTCCTGTGCATACCTTTCACCAGGAGAAAACAGCACAAAAAATGTACTTTTCTACTTACTGGCTTCTGCCTCTGTTTAGATAAATATAGTGCAAGAAAAAAAAGCAAAACAAACAAAAAAAAAAGCCTAGTCCATTAAAATTAAGTTCCATTCTCTCAGTTTTTAAAGACATCTGTCTTCCTTCTTTACACCACCAATTCTGTACAGTTATTTCCATCCTGTAGAAAGCCAGGCCTCGCAGTTCAGTGTCACACGTTTCCCTTCGATGACCTCCATGTGAAAAGCTGCACCATCAGGAGACTGTGTTGCACTTAAGAATTACTACAGCTGTTGGCTCCTGAAATGTGTGAGGGAAAAGGTCATTTGAACAAGATGCAAGTGGCTGAGACTTCTCTTGGAGGTGAGCTCCAGCTATGCTGCAAAGATGCCATGGACCCTCCAGCAGAAGAAATTCTTTCTTTACATTAAGGGATCCACAACACCTCCCCTCTCCACAGATCCTTCCGAGGGTTTCCCACATACGGGAAGACAGAGGGCCATGTAGGCAAGTGCCCTCTTCACCCTGAGGAAGGTTATTTAAAACTTCACCAACACTGGAGGGTAACATCTGGTCGCCACGCAGCCTGATTTGAAGCCATTTCTTTGGTATCATCTGCGGAGTTTGTCATGCTCTTCAGAGCACTCTCATTCAATAGTTTCAAGCAAACAAACAAAACAAGATTTAAACTTAAGAAAGGGTTGTCTGACTTAAATGCCATTAGAAGCCCCAGTGTTCTTGGCAGATAAACACATGATAATTATCAGTGCTGTAACATTCCAAGCAATTTTTTAAATATCTCTTTACAGAATCAAGACTATTTATTTTTAAATAGTTCTTTTTCTTAGCTAAATCCATTAGGATGTTTATCTTGCTTTAAGTACTGTGCCTCTGGAGGGAAGTGGATATGATCTTTCCTTTTGTCATGGTTTAAGCCCAGTCGTAACTCAGAACCATGCAGCTGTTTGCTCACATCCCCCTAACTGCCCCCTCCAGGCAGGAGGGGGGGAAGAATTGAATGAATGCAAACCCCACAGGTTGAAATAAGAACAGTCCAGTAACTAAAGTACAATATAAAACTAATAATAATAATTACCAATATTGTTGTTGGTTTTGTTATGATTATTATTGTTATTATCATTATTATTATGTAAATAACGAGGGGAGACCATATAAAACTAAAAGGGGAAAGGAAAAAAAAAACATAAACATAAGTGATACACAATGTAATTGCTCACCACCTGCTGACCGCTATCCAGCTCTACCTGGGCAGTGATCGCCCTTCCAAGTGACTCCCCACAGTTTATATACTGGGCATGACGTGCTGTGGTATGGAATACCCCTTTGTCTAGTTTGGGTTGGGTGTCCTGTCCCTGCTTCCTCCCAGCTTCTTGTGCCAGAAGCATGAGAGACTGAAAATTCCTTGACCAGGGTAAGCATTGCTGAGCAACAACTAAAACATTGTGTTACCAGCATTGTTCTCAGACTAAAGCCAAAACACAGCACTGCACCAGCTACTAGAAAGGAGAAAAATAACTGTTGCAGCTGAACTCAGAACACCTTTCTACAGGTCCCTATCGATATCTACTCTGCAAACCTCGAATGGCAAACACCCGCTAGTAAATGGGTGGTTGCCCTCAGAAAGTTGGTCTCAACAGCTAGATGCCTATATGCAGATTGGTGACAGTTGGTGCTCCTCAGGGGACATTATTGGCACCAGTACTGTTCAACTCTTTTTTTAGCAACATGGACAATAGTATTGAGTGCATCCTCAGCAAGTTTGCCAATGACACCAAGCTGTGTGGTTCGGCTGATATGCTGGAGAGAAAGTATGCCATCCAGAGGGATCTTGACACACTTGAGAGGTGACCAATGCTAACCTCATGAAGTTCAACAGTGTGAAGTGCAAGGTCCTGCACATGGGTCAGGGCAATCTCAATTTCCAGCTTGGCAGAGACCAGCTGGAGAGCAGCCCTGAGGAGAAGGACTTGGGCATGTTGGTCGATGAGAAAATGAACATGAGCTGGCTTCACTGTGCGCTCACAGCCCAGAAAGCAAACCGTATCCTGGGCTGCATCAAAAGGAGTGTGACCAGCAGGTCGAAGGAGGTGATCCTGCCCTTCTACTCTGCTCTGCTCTCATGAGATCCCTGCCTGCAGTACTGCATTCAGCTCTGAGGCCCCCAGCACAGGAGGGACGTAGACCTGCTGGAGCAAGTCCAGATGAGGGGCACAAAGATGATCAGGGGGCTGGAGCACTTCTCCTATGGAGACAGGCTGAGAGAGTTGGGCTTTTTCAGCCTGGAGAAGAGAAGGTTTGTGGGAAACCCTACAGCAGCCTTCCAGAATTGAAAAGGGGCCAACAAGAAACCTGGTGAGGGACTTTTTACAAGGACATATAGTGATAGGACAAGGGGGAATGGTTTTAAACTGACAGAGGGGAGATTTAGATTAGACATCAGGAAAAAAAATTTCTCTATGAGGGTGGTGATGCACTGAAACAGGTTACCCAGAGAAAATGTGACTGCCCCATCCCTGGCAGTGTTCAAGGCCAGGCTGAATGGGACTTTGAGCAACCTGGTCTAGTGGAAGGTGTCCCTGCCTGTGGCAGAGGGGGTGGAACTAAATGGTCTTTAAGGTCCCTTCCAACCCAAACTGTTCTGTGTTTATATGATTCTACTAAATATTCATTGTCCTTTGGTTCGTTATTGAATTAAGCGCCATAGTTTCAGTCTCCGCATTTTTTTTTTTAGTTGTTTGGGGATATCTTTGCTCCAAAAATAATTATGCTCCAAAGATAATTAGAACAGTGGCTTGACAACACAGTAGCGTGGGAAAACAAGTAACATTTTCATATAGTTCCCTGGCTATTTTTCCTCAATATTGTAAAAAATCCTTTCTAAGTCTTCAAGTGTCAAGCCTTAGAAAGCAACTGGAAGACCTGCTGAGAAAAAAATTTAGTCCCTCTGCAGATGCTTTATCTTACTGTAGAGTAGTATCAGAGAATTCATTTTTGAGAGTAAGGCCAAAACTTGTACAGCTGTAGTCCCACCACCTTGAGCAAATGGCAGTGGAAGAGATGAGCATGGCCTGGGAAAGATGAGGAGTAGGACAATCCCTTCCTCAACTGTCCTTGTAAGCAGGACTACCATAAAATGACATACTTTCAAACACTCAGCTACTGCCCCAAACCAGTAACAGTTATCATGCTGAGAAACAGTTGTTTAGCCCATTATTTTTCATTAATAATTGCCTTTTTTCACAAGTTTGAAAGACACTAGCTTCCCTGCCTCACAAACAATAGAAATGGTGGTTTTGCCTGAATCCTCTTCCTTGTATGCATGTGTGTGGATGCTCATAGGCATGTGCTGAGGCAGAAGGATGTCCTGCTTTCCCTCTCTGATTTCAATGGTGACCATCAGTTCTTAATTTTACTTATCATTCACACATCGTTGTATGAGTGGGACACTAAAGGAATAACTACTGTGGGAGGTACCAAGGCCACCATTTCACCAGCAGTTTACAATGACTGCTACTAAAGGAGAAAATAGTTGCTGCTGGAATCTGTTTCTTGCCCTTACAACACCCATTCCTTTGTAGCTCCGGAAGTGCCATGCAATCACGCAACGGTCCTGGTTAAAGCTAGCCAGAAATATAATTAGTTTTAACTGAGATTAATTTCCCACATTTGTGTTCACTTCAGAGCCACACAAATACTTATGCCAGAATACGGGAAAAGGCAGCACAAAACCAGGAATGACTGGCTAGCAGACTTGGGTTTATGGGTTTTCATCTTTGGTGTCTGCCTTGACTTATGTTTGTTTAAGCTAATTGCTGAACTAGGCATAATCAGGGAGCATTGTGGGATGATGTCACTCTGGTAGTTGGTACCCTGTCAAAGTCTCAGATCCCTCATAAAGAAGTGTTAGGAGATACTGGGCTTGGCTCTGCTCAGAAGCTGTGGGGAGCAGGAATATCAGGAGACACAGTTCAGCCACATTTTACCTACTTGTGTGAGTGAGATGCAACCACCCTGTGATACAAGCACCCTGTGATACAGTACTTGTCTCTATTGTAATGGTGCTGTAGGATCATTTTGAACAGCAGAGCACATTAGTCAGATGGGAAATATTTGAGTGAGAATCCTGAAAAAACTACTGTTTCATATTTTCTGTAAACACAAGCAGATGTTGTTGTTATTGATTACCCCTTTTCTTGGAAAAATGCGAGGGCTGGAAGCTTGCACTACAGAAAAATCAGCAAAGACCCCAGGGCAGTGTAGGCTCCAGAGGTGAAATGTAAGTCCAGGCACAGCTGAAGTGCAGTAGTCCAGGATTGGCCTAGAAGAGTATTCTTGCAGAAAGGATGAATCACATTACTGCATTTGGCTCTCTCTAGCACTTACCAATAGAGTTTGGTGTTGAGTAGTAAGTTATTCTTCACAGAACAAAGTTGTGTAAGTGACTGAAGGGCAAGAAGCAAGAAAAGATCTATTTTATCATTTTATCTAGTGGCAATGGAAGGACATGAAAACTTCCTGAGATCTGACTGATTGACAGAAGGAACATACTTCTGTTGTATTCATACAATGACTAACCCATTTTGGCTCCTGTATGTGATGACAGTGGTAGGCAATCTTGCAGTAATACCTTTAGTCATATTTTTCTTGATTTACTCTCTCCTTAGGAATGAATTATCTTCAAATGAAAGGTTGATAAATGTTTTGTTGAAAATTAAAGTATTGTTTTACTTGCTTAATTTTTTTAACCCTTTGATCTTTGTAGCAGTTTAAGTAAGCAGGAAGAAAACTATTTTTATTCATTAGAGAGCAAACCCAGTGGAATATAAATATTTTTTTTCTACATTCCTTTTCTATCTTTCAAGGAAAATGCATATCCTAAATAAATAGGCATTAGTTCATGCAGCTCTGTCTATGTGAGAGAGAAGGATCCTTCATGACTGCAAGATTTTCTAAAACAGTCCCTTTTTAACTCCTTGAGTATAAGTTTTAATACTTCTTCATACCGTTTTCTGTTTTTCAAGCATAACTCCCATGTTGCAAGCTATAAGCAACTTCTGGTCACACCACTGCAGTGCAAGCTCCCCCTTCTTCTTTGCTAGGAGAAAAAGAGTTGAGCTAGCTGGACAGAGCAGCTAGTCCAGTCCAGCTAGAACTGGGGAGCTTTCATCAGTCTCAAGAAAAGGATCCTCAGGAGAAAGGACTGAGCAATCAAGTTTACAAAAAAGATTCAGGAAAGCTATTAAACCTACTTGTTCAAAACTTCCTGCCCTGCTTGGTTAGAAAATGGATACAGAAAGGGATATCTGATTAAAGAAAGAGGGGAGGTGGGTTCTCTTGATATTAATAATTCCAGTTCACTTTGGTGCAAATAAACCTTCCTCCTTACCTTCTGGAAAGAGTACACACTGCTGTCATGTCAGCCATAAGTATGAAAGAAGTGCCTGGATATCTAGTGGTTTATTATATTAATCTTATAAACCAGTTACTGAGATTAATAGCAAATTGCAGCTGACATACAGCTTCTGTATGAATTAAAAATCAGAGAAATGCCATAGTGAAAGAAGTGTTCAAGGACAGGAATTCTGGGCTTGACAGTTAAGTTTTGAGCTGCACCAGCAACAGACCTCATGCAGGTCAGAAACAAGAAACAAGAAAATTACAAAAAGAAGAAAAGGCAAAGTGATAAAGTGGGAAAATTTTTATTTATCACACTCTCAAATATCCATTTGTTTTCTTGCCAGTACACACCTTTTTTGAAAAGCTAAATTTGAATATGTAGTTCAGGCTAACTATTTTAGAAGTAGTTATCTAATATTCTTAATCAAATCTCAGAAATGCAGGTCTTGAATCATCTGCTGCTGGAGATGACTTTTCCACTCTCTTCAGCACTGTCAGTAGCACAGTCAAAACTCAGACAGACATATTAGGATGTAGATCTTCCACATGATGTGCAAGTGTCTCATTTTTCAGTTGGTGGTTACAGGAAAGGACAATGTTTCCATGTCTGTAACTGCCGTTCTCACCTATTGTTTCCATGTCTTTTGTACAAACATCTGAAAACAGAACACTTCAGAAATACTGAAGCAATTTTTCTAGATATTAGCAAAATACACTGCTTCTACTGTCTAAAATATTTTTGACATTTATAAAAGAAGTCTGCTTTGACATCTCTGAATTACTTTATATATATATATTTTCTACATGGCTAAAGTTGAGTGTTGATTTCTACCCAACTTCACAAGTAATATTTGCTGCAAGTTGCCATTGTGCGAGAGTGATGTGTGGCTGACTTTGATGTCCCACAGTGTTCACAGACATGTGGCAATGGTGTCCAGAAGCGAGATACACTTTGTAAGCAGCATCTGGCGGATGGAAGCTTGCTAGAACTGCCAGAAACCTTCTGCTCCACACCAAGGCCAGTTACCCAGCAAGTCTGCAAAAATGAGGATTGTCCCAGTGAGTGGTTTCTCTCTGACTGGACACAGGTATGCTATTTTTATGCATGAGTATTGTTCTGCTCTTGGTGATTAAGCTCCTCAATCATTTGGGATGGAGGAGTCAAATGACCTTAGACTGCACAAGGTGTGTTATTCCCAATTTTGCCCTGTAATCTGTCCCTATCATCCTGGTAGGGGATGTGATCACTAGCTCAATGTTATTGTTTGGAGATTGCATCCGCAGATGTGCTTTAGCAATCCAGCCAAACCATTAAGACCACCCTTCTGGCATAAACACAATCCATGCTCAAAACAATAAATCCCTGCCTCTGTCCATGACTATGCTTATGTTCATCCAAGGCATCAATGAATAGTAATCTTTACTCCCCCAGGCTAAATGCTTTTTCTTCCCAAAGGCTGGCTGTTCTGTTGTCAATAGCTTTTTCCTCTTGGAGCCTTCCCCTGTGATGCAGAGAAGAGAAGGAAGGGATTCCTGCAGTCTGCTATAGTCACATCATTACAGACTCCAAGCTTCCTTCATTCTAGGACACTGCTCTTGCAATGTTAGCTAGCTACTTCCTTCCTTCAATTTAGGGTTGGCAGAACTAACACAATGTACTGAATTCTCTTGCACTTTCCCAGGCTCCCTTTCTGGCCCCAACTGGCTTAAGAAAAAAAAAGATTATAACAGTGTAACTGAAAATATAATTTGACATTTAAATGACAGTAAACATGAAAATCATTCCTCATCTTGCAATCTCTGCCATCTCTCCTAGTTCTCTTTCATGTAAGGAGGTGGAAATTGATTTAATTGTGAAACACCAGTTACCTAACAGAGCTGTCCCACCTGCACTCTGTGTTGATCTATTTTGATATTTTACTCAAATAAGTAGATATTCCCATGAAGTCTGCTGCCAGGAGAAACATAGACATTCTGGCAGTGAAGATGGTAATTCTGTTCCCAAGCTGTCCTCCTTCATAAGCAGTTGCAATGTGATTTATGTTCTTACCTTTAATGTGTTTTCTCCACCTCACTTCATCTCCAATTCCTGTTGCCTATACCTCCTGCATCTACAGAAGTGCATGTGTATATTTGTGCTTCCAGCTTTACAGCACTCATCCCACTTTCCATGACCTTTACCGGCTGCTGTCTGGGTCCCAGTGCAATGCTGTATGCGTTATATACATATGATGCTATTATTATTATATAATTATGATTTATATACATATACAGCATATACGATGCTGTATACATAAATATAAAAAGAAATAGGCATGCTGAATTCCACTGAACAATGCCCATCAGTGCATTCTGCACCACAGGTTAATAGTAATTAATACTCCTTTCTGTATGATGTGTGGTAACTACCAGCCTGAGGTAACTCACTGGCATCTGAAACACTCATAGAATCGTAGAATCATAGAATAGTTGGGGTTAGAAAGGACCTTAAGATCATCTAGTTGCAAACCCCCTGCCGTGGGCAGGGACACCTCACACTAAACCATGTCACTCAAGGCTCTGTCCAACCTGGTCTTGAACACCTCCAGGGATGGAGCATTCACAGCTTCCCTGGGCAACCCATTCCAGTGCCTCACCACCCTAACACGAAAGAATTTCCTCCTTATATCCAAGCTAAACTTCCCCTGTTTAAGTTTTAACCCATTACCCCTTGTCATATCACTACAATCCCTAATGAAGAGTCCCTCCCCAGCATCCCTATAGGCCCTCTTGACCCTATGAGGTCTCCATGCAGCCTTCTCTTCTCCAGGCTGAACAGCCCCAACTTTATCAGCCTATCTTCATACAGGAGGTGCTCCAGTCCCTTGATTATCCTTGTGGCCCTCCTCTGGACTTGTTCCAACAGTTCCATGACCTTATGTTGAGGACACCAGAACTGCACACAATACTCCAAGTGAGGTCTCACAAGAGCAGAGTAGAGGGGCAGGATCACCTCCTTCTACCTGCTGGTCACACTCCTTTTGATGCAGCGCAGGATACAGTTGGCTTTCTGGGCTGCGAGCGCACACTGAAGCTGGCTCATGTTCATTTTCTCATCGACCAACACACCCAAGTCCTTCTCTTCAGGGTTGCTCTGAGTCTCTTCTCTGCCCAACCTGTAGCTGTGCCTGGTATTGCTCCGACCCAGCTGTAGGACCTTGCACTTGGCATGGTTAAACTTCATGAGGTTGGCATCAGCCCACCTCACAAACATGTCAAGGTCCCTCTGGATGGCATTCCTTCCCTCTAGCGTATCAACTGAACCACACAGCTTGGTGTCATCAGCAAACTTGCCAAGGGTGCTCTCAATCCCAACTCATCTATTTATTATTTCTTTATCAATTATTTGATTCAGGAATTTTCCTGCACCCTCAGGAATTTTGCAGATGACAACAATTTGGCTGCTGGTGATCTGCTGAAGGGTAGGAAGGCTCTGCAGAGAGATCTGGACAGGCTGGATCGATGGGCTGTTGCCACTGGTATGAGCCTCAACAAGGCAAAGTGCCAGGTCGTGCATTTGGGCCGCAGCAACCCCATGCAACACTCCAGGCTTGGGGAAGAGTGGCTGGAAAGCTGCCCAGTGGAAAAGGACCTGGAGGTGCTTATATACAGAGCCGAACATGAGCCAGCTTGTGCCCAGGCAGCCAACAAGGCCAATGACATCTTGACCTGTATCAGAAATAGTGTGGCCAGCAGGCTGCACCTCGAATCCTGTGTTCAGTTCTGGGTTTCTCACTACAAGAGAGACACTGAGGTGCTGGAGCAGGTTCAGAGAAGGGCAATGAACCTGGTGGAGGGCCTGGAGAGCAAGTATTACAAGGAACAGCTGAGGGAACTGGGGTTGTTTAGTGTGGAGAGGAGGCTCGGGGTGGTGGTGTACCTTATCGCTCTCTACAACTAGCTGAAAGGAGGATGAGCTAGAAAGTGGCTCATCTCTTTTCCCAAGAAACAAGTGATAGAACAAGAGGAAACAACCTCAAGCTGCACCAAGGGCGGTTTCGACAGGATATTAGGAAAAATTCCTTCACCGAGAGGGTGATGAGGTATTGGCACAGGCTGCCTAGGGAAGTGGTGGAAACACCGTCCCCGGAAGTGTTCAAAAAACATGTAGGCAAGGTGCTTAATGACATGGTTTAGTGATGGACTTGGCAGTCCTGAAGTAATGGTTGGACTTGATTATCTTAAAGGTCTCTTCCAAGCTAGTTGATTCTGTGATTCTGTGATTCTATAATTCTAATATATCTGCAACAGTAAAGCTCAAATACTAAGTTTAGGCCAGATTTTAGCAGAATAGGATATAGCTGTGAAGTGCAACTAAATGTGGTCTGCTCTTGGCTATGAGCAGGAGATCTTCTAGCCAGCACATGCAGGCATAACAGAAACAAAATGCAAAGACAAGCTTTGTACTGTAGCACAGTACCTTTGATACAAGGGGCACCATCTGAGAGGAAAATGTACTAAACGGAGCATGGAAAGATTCAAAGTCTCGGAAGACAGAAAATACCTGATATTTTGTCTCCCCACTCTGCCTACACCGTTTGTAACTGAATGGCTGGGTGCTGCTCTGCCTCATTCCACTCCAACATTTTGAAAGCTGTAACAGATCTATTCCATGGTATGAGTATACAGTGTGGATATGGGAGGTGAGGAGGTGTGTGTGACAGGAGCACCTTTTACTTTTAATACACCGTGTTCCTAATGTTTCTTATTCTGTGCCTAGTGTTCAGTGAGCTGTGGAGAGGGCACCCAAAGTCGAAATGCTATTTGCAGAAAGATGCTGAAAACCGGGCATTTTGTCATCATCAATTCCTCATTGTGCCCACCTTTGCCATTTTCATCCTTGATCAGGCCCTGTGCTCTAGGCACCTGTACAAGTAAGTGGAAAAGATGCTTAGGAATGCCTGGGGAAAGGGGGCTTGGATGTCCATCACTAAGAAATCCATGCTGTCACCAGTTTCAAAAACTCACACTAGTGTTACTTGGTCTTGAAGAGTGGCTGCTGCTGCTAAGTTTTTCTGTCTGTGAACAAGTATGCTTTAGTGATAAGGCAAGACAGTGGATGAGAGCTTTACATTTTACTGTTGGAGCTAGGTCTGAGCCAATATCCTGGGAGGGAGCTACTAATTTCTGGAAGAACTGGCTCAAAATTCTGACCCAAATCTAGGTCTAAATTTCACAACTGGAATGTAGAGGCTCAGACATACAGCAGAGCAGCCCGAGGGCAATTGCAAATAAACTCTGTTAGAACAGCTGAAAAGAAAATGTTTGATAAGGGATGTTGTTGAAGATATTTAAGAATGTATTTCATTATGTCACTTGGAACCCTCTATGAGATTTCTAATGAACCGTGCAACCTAAGTTAGATGTATTTTATGTTGCTATTTCATGCATTTTTTGTTGCCCTTCACAAGAGCAGTAGTTTCCCTGTATGCCTTTCCCTGGCTCACGAGCCAACTAGATGTGCAATAGTTTGAAAGTCAGCCTAGCTTCAGCTTAAAGCTGGCTATGAACTCTGAAACTGATAAATGTTGGATATGTTAAGGAGAAAAGAAGATCTGACATTCAGAAGCAAAGCTATGAAAAAATATTGCATGGTATTTACAAGTAATATATCTATGCTGCTTTATTTAGTGCTTCACAACAAAGATCTCTGTCATACAGATCTGGAAACTGGAAGGACATACTGAACTATTATTTAAATTATTTTAATATTAATATTATTTAAATTAATTTATTATTTGATATATTTATATAATATATTGCTATATTATATATTTATTATTTAAATTCATACTTAACATTATTTAAATTATTTTAATATTATTTAATATATTTTTAAGCCTAATCCAGACAATTTTGTTCTATTCAACATCATTCCTTGGGGAAGCAGCACTTTCACCTCCTGACTGCTGTGTGCTGCAAGACCATGTTGCCTTTGAGGGTTCAGATGGTAAATCACAGCACACATGTCTTTGCAATGCATTTATTCAGTAAGAGTATTCATTTAAATACTTTAATAACAAGAACATTTCCACAGAAGTATTCTCCCTCCCAAAAAGATTTTGACTCTTGCTCTCTGGTTTCTGCATGTACCCTAGGCAGGACTACTTTTGCATTCCTAAAGGAACCTTGTTTTCCTGTTATTTTGATTGCTCCGACTTAATGTTCAGCAGCTGGTGGCCAGTTTCTCCCACTATTGTCTAATAGGTTGAATGCTGCCAGCACCAAAGTAAACTGCTTGTTTTGTTTAATCGTATCACATACTAATAGAATTAATGATATTTCAGGGCACAACAGGCCAGTTCATAAGCAAAGCCCCCACATTATGGCCATAAAGAAAGTTTACATCCAGACAAGGAAGCAGAAGAAACTACACTTTGTTGTGGGTGGGTATGCTTACCTGCTACCCAAAACTTCTGTAAACCTCCGATGCCCTACAAGGAGGTTCCGGAAATCAATGATCACTTGGGAGAAGGATGACAAGAGACTCATCAGCTCAGCTCACATCACCATTACACCCTATGGGTATATCAAAATCAACCGTTTGAAGCCTTCAGACACTGGGACATACACCTGTACAGCAGGGCCAGTCCAGGAGTATTTTGTAATTAAATTAATTGGAAGCAACAAGATCATTGCTCAGCAACCAGCTGGTATTAGGGAAGAAGAAACTATGAGAAAACCCACCTTAAATGAAGCCTTGAGAACAGAGGAGAAACATATCAACGGGATTCTTTTCAATGGGAGCAAAGCTGAAAAGAGAGGGCACCTTGTGGACCCCAGCAGGTGGTATGATTATATTGTCTCAAGGCTGATGCAATACAGGGGCTGGCCAGGGGAAAATCTGGAGTCCTGGGAATCCCAGGAGTCCACAGAGAGAAACACATCTTCAGAGGAGGATCAGAGCCGAGAGTATAGCCTGCCATTTACTCTGATCACAGAACAGAAACGCTTGGATGATATCATAAGTAATTTGTCTCAACAGCCTGAGGAGCTTAAAGATGTCTACACTGAGCAGCTTGTTGTGCAGCTGGCTCATGAGGTTTTCAAGAGTCACTTAGAGCACCAGGAATCTGTTATCAAAGCATCAAGGAAAGGAGCAGATTCAACCTCGAGGGAGCACCCTGTCCACAGACATGTTTCTGGATTTACCAGCTCCCTGAGGACATCATCTGCTGAAGCATTCCTTCCTACCTCTGTAAACCCAGCAAATGGTTTGCGCAGACCTCATCAAAAGCCTGCCATCCTACGAAAGATTTCAGCAGCACAACAGCTTTCTGCTTCAGAGGTTGTTACCCACCTGGGACAGACAGTGGTCCTAGCCAGTGGCACACTGAGCGTGCTGCTTCATTGCGAAGCAGTAGGAAACCCAAAGCCCACCATCAGCTGGGCTAAGAATGGAGAGGAGGTGAAATACAATGATAGGTAAAACATATTCTTTAACTTCTTAAAAAATAACTGATGTTTTGGCGCTTCAATTTTCCTGTCAGTCCCACACACAAAAGCCTATTTTGCTACAGTTTGGTTTCATACTGAAAGAAGGGCTAACACACATGAAGTGGTAAACAGGGTGTTGTAACTCTTCAGCAAGGTCTGGATACTGGGTCAGTCTGGCAGACAAGAGCTTTACTTATAGAATCATAGAATAGTTAGGGTTGGAAAGGACCTTAAGATCACCTAGTTCCAATCCCCCTTCTGTGGGCAGGGACACCTCACACTAAACCATGTCACCCAAGGCTCTGTCCAACCTGGACTTAAACACCACCAGGGATGGAGCATTCACAACTTCCCTGGGCAACCCATTCCAGTGCCTCACCACCCTTACAAGAAGTAAAATGAAGAGTTGTAAAGTACTAAAGTAGATAATGCCCAATGCAGTCAACTCCATGTCTGGAGGCTGTGACCCTTAGTGTGTTTTCCCATCTGAAGGTGCAGATTTCTGCTCTGGAGATTGATTTTGACATATAAAAATTATTGTTTATTACTATTATCCTCTGGGTATCTCCTCATTAGGGGTATGAATTGCATTCCTCACAGTGCTTCAGCAGGGTCTGTCTGACATGGCTGTGGTAGCAGAAGATGAAGGGAGTGAGCCTTCTGCCTTCCACATGTGTATCTGTGTTAAAAATTGCCGCAAGACAAATCTCAGGGAGACACTTCAATCACCATTCCCTACGTATGTTCTCATCAAGACTGGAAATTGTGGAACCATACTTAACGGTTCTTTGCAGCTGTGCTGTCATCTCAACACACCAATTTCCAAGCATTAGTCTTCTGATATGAGTTGATGCATCCTGGTTTTTTCAAACTCATGTGCTTGCCTCAGGTGTACCCTGTAAACTTGAGTAACAAAATGCTTTTATCAGCACACCACAGAAATTATGCTGGTTTTCCTTCAGGTAGACTTTAGCTGCCTGTCATTCCACATTATTCGTTTGTGTGCAAAAGCACACAAAAAGAGATTATTTTCAATGCTAGTTATATGCATAACTGTGTTGATAACATAACATTTTTCCCATATGTATACTTGAGACTTTATAATTTGGTGCTGTTCTGTGAGAAAGGATAGGTAGAGAGTATAAACTGCCTCTTACAAGGCAGTTTTATTAACAAACACGGTACAACAAAATAGTCCAGGAATCTGCTTTCAGCTGTTTCTGCACAAGATACTGACCTCAGTTAAGGTATGTGAATTTACTCATAAGGTCAGCTTGTGAAATGAGAAAAGATGGAGTCAAGGGAAAAATTTCCAGTGTTTTGTCTGTGGGTCATCCCGTAAAGTCTTGACTTAGGTACAATCACTTGTTCTACTGAGTTATACAATTGGTTTATTGGCTCCTTTCTCACTTTGGCAACTGAATCTCTCCAAAATCACTGGGGTTTTTGAATGTACTGAATTTCCTGGTTCTTGTCTCTCAGTGTCTGAAGGCTAGTAAGCATGTTAGGTTTAGCACAAAAAATTGTAAATTTTGCAGCGGGGCACACTTAAAGCAAGAATGTATCTCTTGTGGAAATCACATGCAGTCCTAATCAAGACTTGGGCCTGTAGTATCTCTTTATTTGGCCATATTCCTGTCAAAATATCTTCATGGCCCCCCAAAAGTTTCACATATAGATTCTCATTGCCAGTGAATTTTGCCATTAAAGGACTTTTTTTTTTCCCCTCTACTTGAAATAACTTTGATTTCTATAGTATGCTTGAAAGGGAATAGAAGTTAAATAAAGTCCACATGTGGTTAATGATGGACACTATACATGCACACCATATAAGCAGCCATGGTGTAGCAACAGGCAAATTCATTTAGCTGACAATAAAAGTCTTACAGTTTCTTAAATTTTAGTTTAGATTTTTATTTTATTTATTTGTTTTGTTTTGTTTTATTTTACAATGTCTTTCAGTCATTTTCTTTCCATTTAGTTTGGCTGAAATATTATTAAATGCTATGTTGTATTTCTGAATTTTCAAGCAACTATGTGGTTTAAAATTTCTATCAGAAAGACTCAGGGAATTATAGTTTGTTTGCTAGTCAGTAATGCTGTTCATTGACAACTTTTCTTTAAAGGTTAAGGCAGTTTCCACTTTATGAACTTCCTTCTGTGTTCATCACTTATGATTCTGCCAGGTTTGTGGGTGGGGAAGGAAGTGAGCAGTACTGTGAGCTCCAGAGGTACTCAGCATCTGTAACATTGGAGTTAATGTTTAGAAATCATGGTGCATATATAATTGGGTTGTAGATGTTTTACTGGGTTCTTAACAGCAGTATTCTGGTTTTGGCTCAGAAAGCTCTTGCTGGCTGCCAATCAGTTGTGTAGATGGAAGCCATGGTTTCAGCAGTCTCACAGTGTACTGCTGTATACTGCAAGACCATCTGGATGCTGTGGTGTTTGGTATGCTTGAGCAGTCTTTCAGGTCTGCAGCTTGTCTTCTTCATACTTTGCCAGCCACTGAATGGAGAAGAGAAACCAGTTTTCCAGCCAACCTCTCTCTTAATGCGAATAAAAAAAATATATAGATGGGCCTTTCTGTACTAGCGTCAAAGAGGGGCACTTTTGGTGAGGAATGTCAGAGTTTTGTTGAAGTCCTTTAGCTTATGCCCAACTCAGTATAATGAGATTCTCAATGTATCTGTTTTGCATTGTGACTTTTAGAATGTAGGCTGCTAGATTTAGGTTGTGTGATAGCTATCTGTATTGTGTATTAACAAATATTGAGATAAGGGCACCCACATTTATGTTTTGTGGCTGTGGACTTCGTCTAGAACAGTGATTTGGTAACAAATGGCTCTATTCCTATCACCTCCTTCCATGAGCTGTTCTACTCACCTGAAAGTATTTGACTCCCTCTATGTAGCTCCACTTGTGAAACTTACTTAATTTCTTTAATTATAGTCTAGGTATTGTCACTAAAAGATATAACACAGGCCCCCCAGAAAAGTGTTTGTTCCTCAATAGAATGAAAATGTATGACACAAAAATCTTCAGGAGTTAAACATACCTGTGTGGTTCCAGTAAAGGATCCTTGACTTGAGTCTGCATGTTCACCCTGAGTGCATATTCAACATGAGTGTCCATACTCTCTCCTAAGGTTAAAGTGTCAGATTAATAGCAGCATGGGTTCTGAGTGCAGCTTCAGAACTTCAGAGCCTCGTATCTATACCAAAGTCTGGAGACATCTGTAATGATGGAAAATGTTTACTTTGAAAGAAAATCCAGATTAGCTTCTTTAGGAATCCATTTTAAAAGTGAAAAATTTTTGAGGGATTTATGCATTTTTTAGTAAGCCTTCCAAGAATGCCATAATTTTCATAACTATGAACCCATTTTTACTGGATAATTCAACTTTTCTGAAACAGAAATGCATTTTATAAGTGGACATGAAGCAGAAGGAAAACAGTAGGTGATACAGAGTTAAGTGTTTGCAGGGTGTCATCTGAATTACTCACTGATGTATGTTCTGTAAAATACATTTTTGTCTTGGAAACAATGCAGTGTGGAGCAACTGAGATGAAGCTGATTAAACATTAAGCTGTATTATTTTAAGTACAAAAATGAGATTCTGAAGACAGGCTGCTGACAGAAAGAATTGCTACAGCTGGTATTTTTTTCACCACTGACAAGCAACTCAATACCTAACAAAAACAGCAGTCAATGAGCAAATAGGGGATCCAGCCAAAATCATTCTATACAAAGACAGTTAACATTTCTGCTTTCAAGAAAAGTGGCTATGCCAAATTGTGACACACAAATATCACACAAATATCAAAAAGAACTACAGAAAAGGACACTGGCTTTGTTTCTAGAGAAGGACATTAAAACTTGGGTTGAAAATTTAGGAAGATGGCGTTGTGTTGTAGTTATGGTCCCCTGGGTTTTGCAAGATGCAGTATTAAGCAAGGTCTTTCCTCAACCTAAAGGTGACAGAAGCAATTAATAAAATCTTTTTTTAGGGGTTTGTAGGTATTAGTTTGATGTAGAACTGACTAATCAGCTTACATACTATATTTGCACACATGCAGGGAGAACACACACAGCCTTCAACTGTTACACACTAGTACAGTTTGGGACAAATTTTGAAACTCTAATGAATTCCATGTAGAGATTGAATCAGTCAGTGTTAAACCAAAAGATTTATGTGTGAGATAGTAAAGCATACTAAGACTGGTTTTGTAAATAAAGGAATTTGTTAGTTGCTGGCTTTATTAACAGTGGTTAAATAAAAGCATGCTTTGTTTATGAATAAGTGGTAAGAAGGAAAAAATCCTTGAAAGCAGAAGTGGGGAGGGAATTCTTTCAACCATTGTTCTGTTGGGTTTTTTTGCTGTGCAAGCAAAAATGCATTTTTTAAAATGGTTAATGTTTATTTAGCAAATGTGCATTTTTCTAGACACTTGCAAAACTTGCTTGACAAAAGGCAGCTCTTTACTGATAATAATTATTATTATTACTCAAGAAAGGTCAAAAAACCAAATTTTAACTCTGGTTTTTTTTCCTATAATAGATTATGATGGGTGGCCCTAACCTGGTTTGTTTTAGAGACCTACCACCCACAGTGTTGTGCAAGATCAAGTATCTGCTTCTTTCTGGGCCGTGACACAGCAGTTTTCACTTGGGGGTAGGAGAGGGTGGGAATGGAAAGAAACTCATCAGTTTCAGGATCTTTGAGCAGACTTTTATTGCATGTGTTTTACAGGCATACCCCTCTCCCACTTTCACCTTTGTCACTATCAATCACATCTTCAACTAAGAGTTTACATACAACAGCTACTGAAAGTTGCTGATAAGGAAATTGATTTATCATTCATTCTTAACAACAGTTTCAGCTAAAAAATTAAGAGAAAAGAAAAATAATTATGAATGCACCATACTGGAAGTAAAGGTACATAAGCATTCACAAGAGCCCATGGAATTAATTCTTGCTTAAACAGGTATACATCAGGACCTGATGGAGTTATACCACTGCAGAACTAGACTGTGAAACGAAGCAGTTTATTAGACTTCTAAGGCCATATACATTCCATTTAACCATGAGCAATACACGGAGATCACAGTAGGCTTCTCTTACTGGCAGAGGAAAGAAACAGTTGGTTTAGCCCAAGGAGGAGCTGAGTATTCCTCTCTGTCTCCACTGACTATTAGGGGAGCAGTGAGGCTGCTGAATTTGTGCAAACTGCAAAGCAATCAAAGAATTTGGAGCCCATTTCAGGCTTTGACACTGAGCCTGTAGCTCACTTCACTTCTTTCTGCCTAGCTTCTGCAGGGTTTGTGATATTTCCCTTGCAATAGTTCAGCTTTTCTTTTTGCTATTGCTACTCATAACTTAGAGAACTAGGAGACAGGAAGGCTAGGCAGCCCTTTTGACATAATGCAGGTAGTGACATAGGAGAGGAAGAGGTTTCACAATCCATGGGCAGATATCCCATGTACTCAGCAGCCTTTCTGTAATACACATATGTTGGGAACGAGACTAAAATTGAATTTAACTAATCACAGCTCATAGTCTCCATGTAAGACTAAATTTCTTCAAAGATTTTTAAATATAGCCCAAAAGCCTGAACAAAAAAAAAAAAGTAATATATTCATGCTTACACAAACTAAGGGACCATTATGTCTTTCTTTCTGCTTTACTCCAGGATGCTACTTCAGCCTGATGACTCCTTGCAAATTCTAGCACCTGTGGAAGCTGATGTGGGTTTCTATGCTTGCAATGCATCTAATGCCCTGGGATCTGACTCCGTCTCTATTGCCATTACTCTAGCAGGTAACAGTTCGCTCTCAGTGATTGCAGTATGGTCACTGCCGCTTGCGTGATCCTGGGCAGAAACTGCAGGGGGAGAGATTGCGGTTGATGCTGGGTGGGCAAGGTGCGTCAACAGACACACATTGGTGAAAACACAGGGTGTGAACTCTGGAAAACCCTGAGCTATAAAACCCAGCTTTCTCAGACGGTTCCTGAGATTTGCGCATTTCTACAAGAGATGAATGCTTTTTCTCACTTTCTGCATCTGACATGCTCTCAAGACAGTGTTTATGCTGGTTATTCACAGCCTATATGGGCAGTGCAGTGAAAATCACGGAATTTGTATGCTTCATTTTAAACCTATTGTTGATCTCTTCAAGTCCAACTGACTGATTGAAGAACTTGCTCAGATGTACATCGGGCAAACCTAAAAAATAGCAGAGCTGAAGACCTAGCCCCTTGCAAGATCAAACCCTGTATCATATTCAATCCATTGTGGCACAGGCATGGCTGACACTGTTTCAGTTGCTGGCAAGTAGAGGTTCACAAAAAATTAACTTCTGCATTTATATTTCTCTAGTAATGGTTGAGCTCTAAAGCAGACTAAATATCTTTTGTTAGTTTAGATTTCAGTTCTAGAGAAAACTCACCCAAATAAAAGTCAAGGGAAATGGGAGGTAGTGGAGGAATCCAACTTCAAGGTTCATTGGTAGGCAATTATCAGCAGGCTCACAACCACATCAGGACTAGCAGAAGGAAAGAGCAGCAAGTGTGAATAAGGACATGTTGAGTAAGACAAAGGAACAGAAGACGTAGATAAGGATGGTGACAAGAGAGAGGGCTTTGAGGGGGATCCTGTTTATCACAAAAGCAAAAGGAAACACATTACAAATGCTAGAAAGCTCATTGATTTTTCAGCCCTCTTCATTTCACTGATCCAGAATGTGGAAATATCTGGAAGCCTCCAATGTGCAGGCAGTGACCAACAGCTGCCAATATATAGATGTATGGTTAGAGGAATTAATAGATGTTGATGAGCTTAACATTTTTACACAAAATGCAGAGAAAATTTCAGGTTAGAGGAGGATAAAGAAAATCTAGGAATGCAGCAATGGCCAGCAATGAAGCTCTAATGATTAGTAAACCAACTGGAAAGGGACTTTTTCTGTCACTTAGGAAAAAAAAAAAAAAAAACTGGAAAACTGAAACCGTCTTTAGAGGGATCAGGAGTGGGGCTGAAAGCTTATTTCATTGAAGAATTTTCTGATTAGTTTAACACACGCATGAAAAAAAGTGGAAAATGCATCCACTTTTCTCAATGGTTTGCTTCTCATTTGTGGGCTGGACAGCTAAAAGATTTTTAATCTTTTTATGTGATTGTGGAAAACAATTTGGAAAATAAAAGGCTGATGAATACCTGAAGAATTTTACTTTCTTATCTTTAGGTCTTCATGCAAAGCATCAAAAATTTTGGATATATTTCAACAGTAAAATGTAATATTTTACTTTGCTATTCTTAGGCATTAAAAGCATCAAAAGAAAATACCAAAAAAGCTTGAATTGATATGACAGTAATTCCAGATGAAAGGCATCTCTTCAAAGCCCTGGAAATATAGATATATGGAATAATTTATAGTTAGAGCTGAATTAAATTTTCAGGACTCTCTATGAGCTCAATGAAACCAAATGATTTTTATTTCCTTCATCTTTTCTTCCTTGATCACCTCCAGCTCAACACACTAAAAAAGCCAGTGGCAGACATTAGCCTAAAACTGCTCTTCTACAGGCAAATGATGATATCTGAACCTCTTTGTGTCTGACCATTTATTTAAGGGCAGGGGGGGAGGGTGGAATGTGTTTATAGATTTTTGGAGAAAGATGAGTTTGCAAGTCTTCTTACTTTAGCCATTCTAAGAAAACTTTATGGTTATTGTCTGGTCTTCCCAATCCAAGTGTTTCTCCTGTAGGTTAAGGAAAACACGATGGATTTGTAGAAACAGCTTGCATGTTGCTCTAAACCTCCTGCACTATTAATGTGCCTGTAGCTATCACTCCTGCTTCTTTTTCTTGTGTTTGGCCTTTGGCAAAGGGTGGTATTTTGGTTTTAGTACCAGCAAACATCTTGCTGCAGTTTCAGTTATACCAGTGTTTATTGATTCATATGGTTCTCATGTGTGTCCATGAGGCTTTAATGCTATTCTGCCTTTTTCCATGGACTTTGCTGACACTGTATTATAAATAATATTATAAAGCGAAGGTGTCCTCATACTCCAGCATTTTCCCTTATCCACCTGTACCGTGTAAGTACTTTCACACAGAGTGTATCAGACCATCTGTCCCATGAAAGTCCACTGTGCTTGATCTGATAACTGTGGTGCTTCTTTTATGCAGGAAAGCCACTGATAAAGGCATCAAGAGCTACTGTGATCAACACTGAATCTCCTGCTGTTACTGTTGATATTGGAAGCACAGTGAAAACAATCCAGAGAGCAAATGTTACCATTAGCTGCCAGGTTGCAGGTGAGAAATTTTTTGATCTCCCATGAAGCTGCCTTTGGCTATAAATTTCTGTGGTGTTCTTTGCTGAATTGGTGTCTCCAGAGGCAGCGGGGTGAAACTGAAAGTTTTTCTTAGGACTTGGGCAAACTTCATTGCTTGCATTAATTCTTAGCAGAGAAATAGTTCTCGCTTTATCAATACCAACAGGAAAAGTGTAGTGGCTTAAGAAAATTGGTCTGAGACAGTATAACAGACATTTGTTAGAGATACACAGTACGATGTGAATACAACGAATCTGATACACATTCCTACCTGTTGGGGATGTTTGGTGAGAATATGTAAGCATGGACCCGACTCATTTCAATGTTGATTGAGTTCTCAAAGTCCATTCAGGTTAGTTCCTTCTTTTCCTGCCAAACTCTGATTTTTTTTTTTAAATTAGGACATGTTAGTACACTCGTCTTCTGATTTTTCTTTTTTCACCTTGGGAGTGCAGGAATTTGGGAGAATTCTGCTGAAACAGGGTTCTCCCTGAAACTGTTTTCCAGACAGAGACTGAATGTCCCTCAATCTCGTAACAGTAGTTTGCCTCTTTCTAGTGGTGACCAATCTGCGTGTTGCAGTCCTATGGTTGTTGGTGGCAATGGTCTGTATGGAGAGGAGGGTAAGGGAAAAGAGAGAGAGGGGAAATCTCTAAAAACCCAGGGCCAGATCTTCGATTCATTATACTTTTGTACATCGTATGAGTGGGAACAAAAGCGGGGGGAATCAGCTTACAAAACACAGACTGAGCAATGCTGAGTGTTACATGAATATCTGCATTGGAGATATGTATGGAGTAAACTACTAGACTGATATCAAGTCCCTTAGACCCTTGCTTTAGCTTCTTGTCCTTAGCAGCTACTTCAGATGACTGAATAAGCATCTGCTCTGCAAATATACAGATGTCCTTCTCTTTTACACTTCCTGGTCGCTGTAATCACTTAGTGGTTGTCAGTTTTCTTCTTCAACTGCTGCCAACCCCACCCGTATGCAAATACTTGAGTGAAAAAAGTATTTGGCTCAAGTTTCTTTATTTGTTCATCTGTTTTTTAACAAAGCATGCACAATAGCTGTGCAAACACTAGGCTGGGATCCCAATTTACTAATTAGGCTCAGTGGGATTAATGAAAGAAATATACAGTATTATTTCTCCTAGTAATTCACTAGGGAGTGAATTCAGTAATTCTGTTGCCCTCTCAACACAGACAGTAAACACTTTCTTGCAATCAGACCAATGTCTTTCAAGGAAGAAGGAGATGAAAGCTGTTCTGTTTTTCCCCAGGCCCCTAAATGGCCAGGTGCACTGGAAGTGTTGAAAGAGACTAAGTATTATAAAGACATAAATTATTTTGGATTTCTGTCTTTGGGTTCTCTCAGCTGCAGATGGGGAGGCCCCACAGATGTAGACTGTGATTGCTGATTTAAGAAGTACAGCCATTTCCCATCAGTATAAAGACATAATGAAAAGAACAGGATACGGCTGAGCAAAGGTGCCATAGCTCTTACAGAATCAGAAGACTACAGCAGGGGACCACAGTATGGTCGGGGCACAGATTCAATGCCTTTTCTGAGAGGAAAATAATCTCTAGCAATTTTATGAAGCCAACCTACTATGACAACGTGTATCTACAATGGAAAATTTTAGTACTGTCACAGCAGAATCACTCTCTTCACTCCCAGAAGGCGGCTTTTTGATATCTAGTAGCATTATGTATATTGGATTCTTTGGTGATTCAGGAGAAATTTGCCTAAATCATAATTGTCTTCATGGGTGTTTATCTTCTGCTTCTGCAGAAAATGTCAACTGTGTCTGACACCAGAGTTTACTATTGAAATTTTGATTAATTTATAAATCACAACCTGTGATGTTGCATAGGCAGTAATAGAGTGGATAATGAGGGCCAAAATATTTTATAGGCACTAGAATCCTATTTTCATACAAATACTGCTGGTAATTCAACAGCAGTAATTTAAAACAAACAAACAAACAAAAACTGCATTTGGGAAGAGATCCAGGAACAGGGTGATTTTGATCAACAGTCTCTCCTATGCCTGGAAAATATACCATTAATAAAATCTGTTGAAGAATATGAAAATAAATGTCATTTTCCTTCTGTTTTAAGCACTTTTTTGTTTAGCATCTGGGTTTTGATTATTCAATCTTTTAATATGTTTTTACCATTCTACTTAGAATGATCAACTCTAAGGAGAAAAGTAGCATGCACTATTGCTTTAGTCAGCAAACGTGTCGTATCCTAATGACTTCTTCAGAGTAGATGAATTTTACAGCTATGTGGCTTGCCAGAGTTCCCCAGAAGGCATTAACAGTGAAATAGCCATCAAATCACTGTAAGTTAAAATGCAATAGTTAATGCAATAACATATCTGGCAATATGTTATTGCATATGTATCTTTACAAAAGAAATTGGATTGTGAGAATGAATTTAACACAATTCAAAAGCTAACTAACATATCCAGTATTATGTGCAGACTATCTAGATGAAAAAACTTTTCACACAACTTTGTAAAGCTGTAGTCTTTTTCTTCCTACTACTTTCCCTCTAGTCATTTCAGGATGCCCTGGGACAGCACAGCAACTGAGAGTTGTTCCAGATCAGAATTTGGCACCTGTTAATCTCATCATAATAAGCTATGTTGCTATCACTGTGGTGCATTGTCTGTAGTACAAGATAATGCATGTACTGGATCTCGATGTCTTGGCTCATATAAGGACACATATTTACTGAAAGTCAGCAGGACAGCAGAGTAAATATTTATAAGAGCAATAAGTAGCATAAGGATCAGTTATAACATTTTCTAAAGCTGCTTTTGCTGTTAAGGGACAGAAATATACACTTGCTGCTGACAGGTGTTGATAAGCCTTGGGAAGGTTTCTTAAAAACAAGAGATAATGAAAGAGAACATTACCAGTGCCTAGGGAGTAATTATATATTGCTTTTTAACTTTTTATGAAAGCCATAAGCACTGTTAAAATCTGTGTACTGAGCTGAATTCTGTATATGTTTGCTGTGGGACAAGTGAAAATAAAATCATTCTGAATGTATTAGAGTTCAATTGGCCCCTGATATAAATAATGTCAAGGATGAAACTCTGCTTTGGTCATACGACAAAGATGGTGCTGTGATTTTCTTCAAGCTTGAAAATCAGTCTTATTTCACTTAACATAACGTTGCCATTTTGTCTGTAGAAGTGAAAGAATATTTTTTTAACATGGTTAAGTGATTGTGGTCAATACAGACTTCTCCAAAACTAATTCTAGAGGAACTCCCAAGCAAAAATCACTCGGAAGTCTTACATGTGCTTGTGACTGCCACCTGGAGGTTTTTCTCCAAGCTTCAGAAAGCCAGCATCACTTCTAGTGCGGGCAATTTGATTGCTGTGTGCAGCTTCACTTCCAAATGGGAGATGGGAGCAATTTGGATTACATCAGTATCACTAGGAAGCTTTCTGTTAACTTTACCACTTGAATTGTGCAGGTCCTCATTCAGATACCAGAAGCCTTAATCAATCTGGCCAAAGCTGTTGTTGAAAATACAGCTGGACATGAAAGGGCGAACCAGTTTTTAAAATCTAGTTCTGAAGACATTTCTCAGTGGTATCATTCAGGCTGTAAAACTTCTAACAGAAGCACCTGTATGCAAAGTGTCATAGCTATAGTCACTGTTAAATATTGTTGACACTATATATTGAGACTATGTTATATAGCGTCATATATTAAGTCGCTGTTGAGTCAGAATGCATTTGGAAGAGTGACTTAAAAGGTATTAACACCCTACCCTGTATATCCTTCTCTCTCTGATATTTCATCTTGAAGGTTTTTCAACTGTCCTAAACATTGCTTTCCTTTGTATTTAATCTATGCTGGATGTTATATTTTTCTAGTTATTACCTTGCTTTATGACCCATATTTGTTCATCAGCTAGACCAGATTGTGGCATGCAAGTCACTGTTTCAAGAATATTGTGGCACTGAAAACAAGTCAGCACTGCTAGATACTTGTATTGTTATGCTTCCTTTCCCAGAAAGCTCCTAGTTTAACAAAATTGTCTTAATTGGGATATACAGTTCTGCTTGCTACATATCCCAAGTAGCCTTTTTGCGCTGGATACACCCACAGTGATGGAGGAGAACGCTGAAGAATAGGCTTTGGTAACTGTTTACTACTTAAAGTCTTGGCTGCCTAGCAAGGTGAATTTTCTTTCCAGATGGCAGCTGTCAGAGTTTCAGTCTGTCTGATTGGATTGTTTCTGTAAGGCAACACACGCAGACGTCTGTCCGCTGTCATTCACCATTACCCGACTGATTGAAATGCTCTTGCTACCCCTTGTGGTAATGCTGCGCAATGATGGGTTTGCTCATCCCTCTGCTGACTGCCTTGCGGTTTGTGTCACTAAAGGTGGAAGCAGAAAAGAAAATGAAGTTGCTGTTTACTGACATATATTGCCTATCTTCCATAAACCAAAACCTAGGAACAGCTGTACAGGTTAGTTTCAAATAATTTCCTGTTAGTGTGAAAACCTCACATTAAAGACAAAGGAACAACACGCTTTGTAGAGTAGCAGTCAGAAAAAGGTATTTGTATAGCTGCTGGACATTCTGTAGGTACAGTGCACCTTTCCTACACTCAACAGTAATACCTCAAACAGTAAGAAGTCTTACCTTTAACCTCTTGTTGCTACTTCTGCTGCTGAAGTGTATGTAAGAGGAACCTGTCTTTCTGGACTAAGCAGCTGTTTTTAAGAAGCAATTTTTTTATTTTTTTTTTCTGCCTCTCTGTATTTATTCATGTGTTTGTTTTGAGTCCCTGCTCTTGAGGGCTGTGGGCATATGAAATCCTTATTGTATATTTCTCTTCTTCTTTACCCTTCTCAGCACTCCCCATCCCTTCCTTTTCTCCCACTATTTGCATTCCTCTTCCATTATTTTCAAAAAGAACTTGAGACTTCTACACAATTTTAGTCTTCAGAACCAAAAAAGAAGATAAGCCCTGGCTGGAATTAAAGAAAGCTTTATAATTTTATAATCTTGTGATTATTTCTGAGATACATTTCTTTATATTTCCATGCCTAAGTTCACAACAGCCATAATGTGAAAATCTGTGTGCCCTAAGTAGCTTAGGCTTCAAGAGAGGGAGTATCATCCCTTCTCTAGGGAGGCATTGGGAGGGCTAGTGCTGGGATGTGGGTTTTTTTCCATCTGAGGGACTGCAGAACTGGTACAGTTTCCATTTTCTCTCCTTTGTTCTAGAGAGCTCACCTCTCAAAATGCCTTTCCCCACAATGGAAACACACTAAACAGGCGTGAATAAACCCAAGGGTTGGGGTTGTTTGCTACCCAGTGGTTTTCTAAACTACCCTAAGGACTCTGTGTGGATGCTCTGGAAGAAATTTGAGTGAGGTTTAAAGTGATGGTCAGCCCACCCACACCACATAGGTCAAAGAGTAACAGCCACATAGGGAGCTGTGTAGTGGTCCTGTCCCAGCAGGTGGTCAGAAACAGGCCAACAGCTCATCCTTTTTAGAAAAATGAGTTGTAGCAGCACAAAAGTGAGTAAGACTTTGGAAAACAGTGTCATAGACAAGAATGATCAGTTCCCTGGGTATGCCATGGAAATCCAGATTAGCATGTGCTGTTAACCCTTAAACAAAAGAGAGAAAAACCCTCCAGTCTTTTACAGGCTGCTTCCTGATACTTTCTGAATATGGACAAGACCCTCTGTCCTTACAGGGCTTCAGTTCTCCTTCCTCACTGCCAAGCTCAGACGTACTTATTCCAGATGTCTTGGCAAAGTCACCAGGTTACTCTGGGAGAGGAGGAAAAAAGGCCACAATGCTTTGATGTAGAAGAATACAGAAAATCTCTTTTTCCCACTTCCATCTGCACATTCTTAGTGAGACACCTGCAATCAGGCAGTCACTATTAATACAGAAAAATGGGTGGTCGTATTCAGTGAGCACAGCCGACTGAGGTATTTCTGATGCAAGGGCCACACAATTGATAGAGTAGGTTTGGGGTTTTTTACATGGAAGCTCCATCAGAAAGATGCTAGAAATGGGCAGAGGAACATGTTGCTGTGACATAAGGCAGGGAAGGATTGAGGTAGGTACCAGATACTGAAGAATAACTTCCTGTATGCATGCATGCATATGTACAGCAGACACAAGGTAGCTGCATGTCTGTGTAAAAGAGATTAATTGCCTCCACATACAGAGGGCGCCACAAATGGGAGATCATGCACTCCAGCAGTTACCGGGATTAGTAACATTCTACTCGTTACAGCCATGGGCCCACACAGTATCCTCCCAGGCATAGGTCCATACGTCTGTCCCATCTGTTGAGACTTTCAATACCCAATTTTTAGTAGCTAGTGACACCAAATTACCTGATCTAGTATGCATTTAAATCAAGCTAGAAATCCCTATGTGAAGAAAATGCTATCTACTGCAAGACCAGGGGTCTTGTCAGCTATACATCACAATCTATTCCTACAAGAGATTACTCAAAAAAGATAGCTAGACCTTATTTCCAAGCACACAAAAGGAGGCAATTCTTCCTATAGTGGATTATGAATCTGTAACAATCTGTTTTCTGAAGTTGCCTGGTGAGACCAGTGAAACTGCTTTTCTGAAGATGTAAATTCTAATTGTTTACATAATTGGAAAATGGAAGATTGGATTAATTAATAAAAGGAAGTCTATGAAGAGCTCCTAACTACACAGAAACTATTTCTGGCTCAGAAAGTTCCTGAGCTGAAACTAATGTGGGGCTGGGAGAGGCACCATCTTATGGCTTCTTCCAAAGACAGGATACTGGGATAGATTGAGCTTGTTCTGATCCAAAAGAGGTTTGTTTTTAAGAGTGGTGAGTTCAGAGTTCAGGTGTGCAATTCTGGGACACTAAAAGGGAAAACTTCAATTTAGTCTTAGCTTTTCTTCTCTGTCTCACAGGGGTCTAAGAATGATAAAGACAGGAAATGTGAAAGAGCTGACTAAACACTTCTGAACTGCAAAAAATGAACATCACTTCCTTGGAAATCATGTTAAAATCTCATTTTATTTGTTCTCTTTTAACAATTTTGTCTGTGGCAGCCATAGTACCTTACTTGTGTTATGTTTTGTCAATGTTTTTCCAGGTGTTCCTGAAGCAGAAGTTACTTGGTTTAAGAACAAGGTCAAGCTGTCCTTTGCTCACCATTTGCATGATGGGCTGCTGCTAATTCCAAATGTTTCTCTGTCAGATCAGGGGTTGTACTCCTGCAAGGCAGCCAATCTTCATGGGGAGGTAACTGAAAGCTCCCAGCTGTTGGTTCTTGGTAAGTCCAGGGTATCTTGCACTTGCAGCAATAGTAAGATACCTGCTGGCACATCTAGCCTGCAGAACTAGCCAGAGGATGTAGAAGAGGGGACGGCATAGAGGCAGCCCAGTCCTAAGGAAGTAATCAGTCTGCATTTGTTCTCTGAGCAACATCACTTGAAACAAGGTGATAACAAAAGGAAGATAGATAAGGAGAAAGTGTCTAACCACAGGGACTGCACCTCCCAGTCCTGAAATAGTCAATTTCATTCTTATAGACTTACCACTTAAGAAAAGCATTTATTTCTTGACATGAGAATGATGCCACTTTCTTCCCTGTGAAGTTCTACGCCTCCACTGAGCAGCGTTTCTGTACATGGCTGTGTGATACTGACATTTCACACCTATAAGGTGCATAAGCCAAGTGTGCTTTTAAAAAGTACTTCCCACGTCCAGTGAATAGTGAAGTTTACTTTTCTTGGGTTTGTAAACAACAGACAGAAAGCATAGCTGGGTGATTTGAAAGGACAATGTCAGCTGTGAAGTATCGGTGGAACTGTTACCAAGTAGTAATTGGATGTGTGGGAAAAGGGTTTCCTTTCCTAGTAACTCATCTATCATTTCTCCATGCCTGTCAGATGAATGATCCAACCAGACTATGTAAGTGCTTCTCTACATTTGGTAGTGAAGTATCAAATTTTGAAACCTGGTCCCTGTTATTGGTGCAACACCATTGAAGCATCTGTTAACAGCTCTCATCTTTCATGACTACAGTGAGCACAGGTTCTATGGATGATGCAGCTTCCAGAGGAAGTTTTAAAGTGAGATTTCTCAGTTTCACAGACGACACTAAAATCCCTTTATGGATGTTCACATGATTTTTCTGTGAATCCAGACTGGCTCTAGAAATTCAGTAAAAAAAAGAAAAAATCTGGGGAAAAACATTATCATCTGGGTTTCCAACTATAAATAAGCACTCCCACAAGATCTTTAAATCCTTCTCTGATCTTATAAACGGCTTACTTTTTAAAGATGGAAAGTTACTTTGAGTTATGCAAGCTGCTTATGTTTGTAGGCAAATGACATCTTTAGTTCCTTGATGGAAAGAAACAGTTCAGGCATCCATGACTCATACTTCTGGTGGTGAGTGTGATCAGCAATAATAAACTTGCTTAGTGTCTGCCATGATTTAATTGAAAAGGGATGAAGCCACCATTCATTTAAATAAAATATCCCATCATTTCCATGACAGAATTGGGAATTATAAAAATGATGTGATTTTTTTAAAACAGCATAATGGATAGTAAAGAACTAAATCCTGAAGCTCTCAGCATAGATTGACCCTCTTGAGCTCTGAACTCTTAAGTTCTTTGGAGCTTTACCTAGGTATACCACAGGATTTGGCAGAGTTATAACCATATTTAATCAGGGCTTGATCCAGGTTGTAGCAGACATTGAAAAGTTTCCCACTGACTCTCATGGGCATTTGATTTGGCTTCTGTGCTCTATAAATTCGCTCTTTCATCCAAGCTTCTTTATCTCTTGATACCATGTATGTTCATCATATGCAAAGGTCAACAAGAATGTCATGATAGCCTTCAGAGAGAATTTATTTTGTGGTCATGCTGATCCAGATGTTATTTTAATGATTTCTCTGGCACCTTACCTAACATGAGGCAAAGCACACCTCCAGTAGTTGCTCAAAGTTGCTCAGATTGCCCCTCTGAAATGGTAATATTGCAGCATGGTAACTAATGAAGGAATAGTGGTGGTGGTTTTGTTGATGTCCCTGAGATGTTTTCTGCTATTGTGTTGCTGATCACTTCAGTCTCCCAATCTGTTACCAGAGCCTCCACGACCTCTTCCTTACCTAAAAGACTTAACATCAGTGCTTTCCAGTGCTGGGACCATCACTCGTTCAGTGCTGACCTCTCCTTCAGGAACAAACATGACCATCAGTCCAGGGAGCTCTGCTCTCATAGGTAAGTCACAAGCTCTACCTTTTTTTTTTTTTAATTAAAAACTGTTTAGAGTTTAGGTTATAGTTATGCATCTGGTTACCCAGCCATGGAGCACTGGGACAAAAGACATCAAACCAACAGAACACTGTCAGTCAGAATCACTGTCAGATTGTTCTCAAAACTCAGAAGCTCATTAAAAATGGAGGCCCTCTTATTAGTGTAATACCCAAAGCAGCATGCAGAATAAGGGCTCCATTGTGCCACACTGTTACACTTTGTTACATGATAAAATCAGTGTCTGCACAAAGACATATAAAGAAATACTTCCCAGTGAAATGCTCTTCATCCTTTTCTGCATTTGACAGAGGTTACTCCTCTTTACACTGCAAGTTCTGTTATGTGCTGTAAAGTCCTTTCAGATCTGTGGGCATAAGTTTGCAAGGATATTTCAGCCTTTTCTAAATTTTTTTCTCATGCTGATCTTGAGCCTCTACTAATTGTCAGGCTGAAGTAGGCAAACAGCTTTTCTAATGGCCTTGTTACTGCATGAAGTGAAATCTTGTAGAGTAATGCAGTTTCAGAACACTTTTTAGAGGCAGGGATCTGAAACTTTTACCAAAGGGTCTGTAAATGGCCTGAGTGTTTATAGCTCTAGTCTCTATAACTTCCAAAATATTCCTTGCTCACATTTAGTAACAATTTTAAGATTTTATTTTCACAGTGCAGGCTTTCTCTTTATGTTTTTACATTTGTATGTTTTACTTTTCCCCAGTGCTGACATATGCATATATTTGCAATGGGTTTTAGTGTGCAGCTCTGGATTACATTTCTGCTTGCACAAAAACAGCAGTGAAATAGTCCTTAGTAGGGAAAATATCTGAAGGTATTTATTAGCATCAAATAAATCATTTTGATTATGGTTTTATTGTACTTACTGTTGTAAGACTGTTTCACACTCCTGTTACATCCATTTCCCCTCAGGTTTCCAAAAGAGGGCTTTTGTAGTTGTAGGGATATTTTTCTAGTTTGAAAGCAGTAATTGAACCACAAAGGGTATTCTGCACTGCCTGTATATAATCATCTCAAAATTAATTTCATTTGGCCATGTCACCCTGCACCCTGCCATTCCACTTCAGGGACAAGAAAACTCCAGGAACTGTAATAGGAAAATAGCAAACCAGTCTCATTCTTGAGGCAATTCCTTCCACGTGACTGGCATTTTACTGACCTGCATTTGGGGCCTATTACTATTAATACCTACAGAAACCTCCTGAGAGGTTTCTTTCTAATGAAAAATCAGCACGGAGTGGAACTATCTAATCAATTAGAAAGCTATAGTCTAATGTGCTGCATCATGTTGTATCACCAAAACAAACACACAGCTTCCATGTATGTTAATGAAAGAAAGGACTCATCTCTCAGATATTTTCTTTTTAATCAATATCTAGTTTACTCTGTATACTAATATGAGTATGGATTACAATCCGACTCTATATTTACTCTCAAATTTAGTCTCCCCACAGTGCAGTAAGACAGTGCCTAAGGTTATCTTGGACTACTCTGATACCTTCATAATCAACCTTTGCTTGAAATATTGCTACACTGGAAATAATATCTTCATGTATTTCTAAGCACCAGCTGCAAATACCAGTTTGAAACATCTTACAAACTTTTTAACGTGTGACCCATGTCTGTGTCCCCTAACCACAACATTGCTTTCAAACTGTCCACTAATTCTTTCTATCCTGCCAGCTACTCAATTGACTTTAATCCTGTTAAGACTTTCATCATTGATTATGTTGAGATGTTTGCTCTACATGCCCCATACAAAAACTGAAAAATTTCTGTGTAAAGGGTTCCTTGTCTGTGCTACTCCTGACAGGTACCAGCATTTCTTGGGACTCAGAAGGCATTGAATTAGACTTGATATTTGGAAAGCTAAGGATATGAGGATTTGTTGAGTAGAGAAGGAAGATAGAACATGTGCAAAGGAACAGAGTGAAGTGTGGAGAGAAGGAGTGATAGCTAAGCTTTGGGGAAACTTTTTATTTTAAAGGAGCTAAAAGCTAATTTGAAAACATGTTAGAAGCAAATTCAAGTATGGGTTCACCATGTTTTAAGAAAAATGGGAATTAAAACTGCATTAAACACTGGATTTGTGCCTGTGGATGGGGGAGAGAAGGGGAAAATAGAGGAGCAACAGAAAAATTAAATTTGCAAATGAAAACTTGTTTGGAAATTAACAACTGTATAAAATATAACAACAATTAACAAGCTGAGTTAAAGGGAGAGAACTGGTGCCTCCAGATTATCATACATCACATGAACATTCTTCTACAAAATGGAATGGTGCAATACTTTCACTATCTTTTCAACTATTTGAAACAATGAACTTGCTCTCTGGAGTCAAGTCCTGTGTGTTTCTTCTATACAAATTTCAGGGTTTTTCATAAAGTAAAGGTCAGGGCCATAACACAAATACCTGGTTTGGAGGTCTTCTCATCGTCAAAGGTCTTCACTATGGAAATAGAGGCAAAGATCTGTTAAGGACCCATGCCCTGCCCAATGGAATCAGCAACTTACCTATTAAGATATAGCACAAAATGCCTTTTTGCATGAACTTACAGGAACATTTTTTGTCTTATGTACCTCTTACTTCTCCTTCTAAGGGGTTGAGATTTCAGTGAGCTTTCTAGGCCTAACTCCTCACTCAGTTAGGGATCGTGATAATGGCTTACACAGATCATTGTAGAGCACTGCAGTAGTCCCCAGCCCTCACATCCATTGGCAGTTTGTGTAGTAGACACTTCTGTGTCATCTGAAGGACAGGACTTCCCTCCAAGCAGAAGCTAAGACTCCCATGACCTTAGGAATATTTCTGGGTTTTACAGTAGTGCAAACTGGCAATCAGTGATGAGCAACAGACCACCATGCACTTTCTGGTGTCCTTGGTTCATGGAAAGTCACAAGAAGACTTTATACAACACATAATATAGAACACAGTAAATTTCTGAAGTGACACGAATTTTTATTCCTTTGGAAAGCTTACATGTTAGACCTTAGTCTTTGCAAGGTTTCTGTCTTTCAGACTTTTACAATTTTAGTACAAGTTTCCTCAATGTTGTTAATGAAAGTGTTACAAGAATTTACATCCTTTTCTCAGAAGGAAATTCTCTCTTTTTGTCACCTGATAAGACCTTTTTTGTTTTTTTAGCAATATTCATAACCATTTGACTTCTATAAGTCCTGATTACTTTGTGGAATTAACTTTTTGATTTAAAGGAATGTCCTAAGTTCATGTATTTTCAACAGTTTCTTTATTTATGTTACAGGTATCATGTCATGCTGCAAGAGGTTTTTTTACACAACTCCCTGGATACATTTCCATGGGTCTTGAGCTTTATAAATGTTAATTTTGGCAAAACTGAAGTTGTAGGACCTGGTGTCCCCAACTTCTAACACTCAAAAAAGGCTTTTTCTGAGCCTTTCAAGAAGGCCTATCAAGAATATTTGTTTTCATTTGGGCTCAAACTTGTTCAAACTTGAACCCTGTATTTGAAGACATTTCATTGAGAAACTCTGAGGATCTTAGAAATACTAGTGGGGATCCACTTCAGTTTCTCTTTATTGTGACCTTCCTGGAAACTTCAGCAGACTTGTCAAAAGACACAAAATACAGTATAAAGATGTCACCTTAGCACAGAAGAATACTGTGTTTATTGCAGATATTTACCATAGTGAAAGCTGAAGGTTTAATGAGTTTGACATACATTTAAGTGGGGATTCTTACAGGAACATTAGAAGAAGGTCAAAAATTAATACTTCTAGGAATATAGAAATGTGGGACTACCTATAAAGTGTCACTGTGAAGGAAAAAAATGTTGAAGGAGAATGTACTTTGCTTGTAACAGCAAGTATTTCTTGGCATCTGTTGCTTTGTTTAAATGTTTTGTGGCACATGAGCTCTGAGTAGCAGAGAAAATGTCTGTGAACACAGCTGATAGATTTTTCCCAGAGCTTCAGGTCCATGTCCCGCATGGGTTTTGGTTGGGTTTTGGGGGGGGGGGGGGGGGGGGGGGGGTGGTGTTTGGGGGGGGGGGGTGCTGTGAGAAATCTTGACTGTATGTGATTTCTTAAAACATAATGTGCACTTGAGGATATGTATAATGAAGGAAGAGGGAGAATGGGTATTGAGTAATAGCACAATGTGTATAATTAAATAATTGCTTTGGACTCTATGAGGCACCCAAAGGAAGAGATGCATTTTCATTTTAGATTGCAGCACAGGGCCATGAATTTATTGAGAAATGGAAGCGTAAACTGTTAAGATGGCTAGGATCTGAAATGAACTGAAAATCTAAATCCTACTTAGCATAGTGCAAAACTTAAGCAATATATTTAAAAGAGAAAAGACAAACAACAAAAATTAAAGATTGAGATAATGGTAGCTGTTGTGTATAGCTGCAATGTGTATTCTTAAGGCTCATTGTATCCTGATCAAACGTTCACATTCTGGCAAAAAAGCAGCAATTTTTTTGAATGAAAGAGGAGGTGTCATCATTTTATAAAGTCTTGGCCTTTATTCTGTTTTTATTCTTTGGATGAAATGAATGCAATGCAAATCCTGGATTATAATGGTTATTCTAGGGAATCTGAAGATATGACTAAACCTAGATGATCTTTTGAGGTCCCTTCCAACCCTTAGGATTCTGTGATTCTGTGATTTGAAACCTGGTTCTTCCCCCTTTTTAACTCTCTGACTACATATTCTCCAGTTCATTTACTGGGAGCTTGTTGTTGTGCCCAGCATAGGACTCTGAATCTTCAATTTTCAAGGCTACACTCTATCCAGTTTTGTACGTTTAGCAAGAAAAAGTCCTTATTTGTAGGAGATTCTGAGAATAACTGTAAAGTTAGATAGTAAAGTGTACTTTTTATCTTTTTATTACCAAAAAAAGTACTGTCAATTGTAAAAAAAAAAAGGAAAATACTCTTGCTCCATATTTATTGTGTTTCCCCTGATGACTTCCATATCAAATATATTCACTTCACAAATCAGAACCTGATTGTACTAGCTGCAAGCACTGCAGGCACAGTCCTAGAAAGCAGACTTCTCTCTGGTTTTATACATTATCCCCAGTGTCCACAGAGTTAGAGCAGCCTTATTGCCAACTTCATTGCTGCTTCAGAAGATGAAGAGCTGGACTACAAATTCTTGTTCTGCAAACACCACTGTTATTTGGCGATGAAGCTCTTGTTAGGAAAAAAGTAGTAAAAAGCCCCCTTTCACAAAAAAGATGCAAAGGATTCCCCTTACCAAAGCAAGTATTTCCCTCTCATTCTTCTTTTATTGTCAATAGTTTATCCCCCTTGTTTTCTTGTAGAGTCACTTATATGTCCAAGTGCCACTTTGCTTGCAATGGCCTGCTTTTGCAGTATGAATAAGTGACTTATTCTGAAAAAGCCCACTACATTAGAGCCAAAGACCAAAGGTCAGGAGGGTTTTCAGTCTCCTTTTTTATTATACGGGCCCATTTCAAATCTATGGCTAGTATTTGCCTATCTGCAGATTTAAAGGTTAAAATCATGACTATCTGAGAAGTTATTTTACACATCCTGTTCTTCCTCTTCACTCTCTATAATAAATTGGCCATCATGTTTGACAAACAGTTCTAATATTAAATAATATTTTTTAGAAGTTTATTTTACACTAATAATCCACTGTGATGAGGACAAAGTTGCATTCATGGGATAATCTGTTCTGTTAATTGTGTTTTCTAATGCTTTCCATTTTTCTCAGTGAAAGGTCTGCCTTGTCACACTAATTTATGAGAATTCCCACTTAAGTGACATTTCTACCAAAATAAGAATTAAAATTAATATCAAGAGTATGCCATTATCATTGCAATTAATTCACCAATCATATTCTAACACATTGATTGCATTCTAAACATTGTGTAAAGATCATACAGTATTGCAGTATCTTCCTTCCACATCAGACTATACCGTAGCATTTCACTGAAATGTGTGGCTTTTCATTTGCACAGTGTATACAGTATGTGATATACAAGCAGATACCCCTGCTTGGTTGAACATTTTGACCACGCTGATAGAGTGGAGGGTTTTCAGGCAATCAGACACTAGTCCTAGTGTTTGTTTTCCAGGCAATCAGACACCAGTCCTGTCTCTTCCAAACTCTGAAAACACAGTCAAAAGACCAAGGTCCTCTAGGCAATCTGCTGCCTTGGAGTTTTTTGCTCACTGCTGTTTGGTGCCATGAATGAGCTAATCTGAGAACCACTGATCTACAGCAGTGGTCCAAATGCTGCCACATAAAATAACATCACTAGCCTCTAGGCAACATATGTTTTAATTTTGGGTTTGTGGTAAGAGTTGCAGCCCTTGAACTTGTGTCTCTAAGCTTTTCCACGATAACTGAGACTGATTCTTTTCCAACATAGACATAAATGATGCAGAGATCCACCAAGGCAAGTTTTGGTGAAAAAACTAGGGGTACTGGATTTGCCACAGGTATCCCAGGCTGGAGACCTGTCATTCTGCCAGCTCCTTCACAGAAAAGGTCTTTTAGCCTCTTCCACAGCTTAAGCTTTGCTCTAGAGTAAGTGTTAAGGGAGTTTTCAAATACTGTCAGTTTCTGACCTATTGACAAAAGGACTTGTCCATTCTAAGTTCTGAAGCACCCTCTCCATCCATGTTGGTTCTTAAAACCTCTCAAAAATGGCTAAAGCATTTTGTTAACAGGACAGAAGTTACAGTCTCTCTGAAACAAGCAGCACTAGCTTTCCTGAACCTATCTGTCCTTCATCTCCTCTGCTCTGTTTTTGTTAGTTTCCTGAGCTGCTGGTGCGCTGGGATGTAGCAAGCTGATTTTGGCTCAAGAAATACAGAAAGCACTGACCTTTGCAACCTGGGGAAACGGTGTTATGCATTAGCTCTTGCTCTGTCTTCTGTTGAACTCCTTGTATTGTATTGCTTGCCCCATACACCTCTTTTGAGTGTTATTTTTCTCCCATTAGTGTACTTGTACAAGCTGGAGCTGTAGCAATGGTGGGGCAAAAGTTTAGGCTTACTGGTACTCCTTTTCCATTTATGTTATGCTCTGAACAAACCGAAGTTACCTCAGGAGGTCATTTCAGCATGCCATAGCCATTCTCATAGGCTTTAATTTCATGATTTTCCATTGGTGATTGTTTTCAGTGCAATCCTCATTTATACAAGTTTCTCAGCGTGTAGGATTCCTGTTGTGAGAGTAATTTTTTTAAAACAGTATTACTACTGGAGCTTGAAAATTCCTTGCTTTTTTAATGGGCCCACCATGTGGCTGTATATTTGGGAACATTTTTTTTACAGCCTCTGTGTGGCACGGAATGGGCCTAACTCAATTTTTGTTGAATACGGTGTAAATTTACAATGTTATGTAAATGATATCCAATAACAACAACATGTGTGGCATTAGGTAACTTGTTTAGGTGCTTTGAGAACTGTTTAAAAAACATGTCATATGTTTAGCATAGTAAGTTTCAACTGCTCCTTTGGAGCCATAAATAGTTCTTTTAATTGCTTACTTTTTAAAATCCTACTGTCATCAGTAGTGGCCTATTTCAGGAATTCCCAAATACGTGGCTTTCCTTGTCTAGCATAAATTCATGTTCATTTGACCTCCTTAAAACTATTAAAGGTTATACTTACACTAACATTATTTTTTTCTTTTGGGGGTTTGCAGGATCACATTACTTTTTATAATCTTTATTTCAGTTAGTGTATGAAAGCACTAAGAAGTAATTTGCATAACACCCTGAGTTAAGTGTCTGTTTAAATTAACAATGTACTATACTGAAAAGTCTTTCCCCGTAAAACAAACTGTAAGAGCTTTTCTATTAGCTTTGCCATTTCAGCAAGATGGGTTTAAATAAATACAATTTTCAGGCATGATCTTACCTACCTTCATTTGGTTTGAAAGTATTTTAAAAAGCTGAATACATCCTGTCAAATTTTCTTTCTTATGTTACGTACAGGATGGAATTAAATTTAACTCCATTCGGTTTAACACTCATTTCTCATTTCAGTTACCTAAGGACAAAATCAGGTATGTCAGGAAACTGGGGAAGCATTTCTCTGTGCCAGTTTGATCCCACCTACATAATGTGAACACAGTAGTAAAATATGAAGTACACATAGTAGTTCCACACCAAGCTTGTATCTATTCAGATTGATCTGTGGCTTCTCTCTGCATTTTGTTCCAAGCATTTTGTTCTTCATTTCATCCTTAATCTTATTTCTATTATGAAAATGTATTTTAACTCTTTGAATGTAGAGACGAGAGTGAAAATACTGTCAGGTTTTTCTGTATCTGCATTATAATTTATCACTTTACTCCAGTGAACTGTGGTCTGCCACATTTTTCTGTCAGGGTTCAGTAAAACACATACAGAAGCACAGAATTATAGAGGGTTTTTTAGCTTGCTTTATTTCAGTTTAATATAATTAATAATTCTGCTACCAAATCCCTTCTTCCCTCCTTTGCCAGGCATTTCAGATAGTAGTCATCAGTCATCTTTCGTCTACCAATTTTATGTTTGGACAGGTACATGTCTGTGACTTGCAGATGCAGGGACATAGGCCTTCTGATTCATAAGTCTAGCTGAAGATCCCTGTGAACTTCCTATGCTACATTTATTGTACTTTGTGATGTACTACAATGTCCAGCCTTTTTTTGTTGTTGTTGATTCAAAGTACTTTTAACTAAAGCAGCACAAACATTTTCCTGTTTTGCAAGGAGTTATCACTGATGAATAGCAAGTGGGTAAAACTGGACTACAAGCACATAGCTGAACATTAATACCAGTGAATGCAAACTGCATACAAGTGCATGCTTATATCCAGGCTATGCTACTCAGAAACAGGAAACAATTTCCAAAGATTAATGTGTTACTTAGTTTTTTTATTGTGCTCTGTTTCTCATTTAATACGCATAAAATATTAGCCCACAGCTTATGTATCCATACACGTGGAAAACATATATGAAAATGTCACTTGTGAAATGTGGGTGATAGGAGTTAGTAAAATTTTACTGTAAATGTTAAAAAAAGTAATAATTACTAGTAGAATGTATCTATCTCAGGAATAGTGTTTGGGGGGTTTCCCCCATGTTATTGGTTGCTGGCTGTTTCTTTAGCTCACATTTTATATATATATCTTTGAAGAAGAAATAGTATGTAAGGCAAATAAAATAGTCAGTTCTAGGAAGACTATAATGTTTTGCCTGACAATAAACATTTTTAAAGAAAAACAGGTATGAACTAGGACCCTTTGCATGCTGAAGACAATTTCAGTTCCTCTTCATCAAACTGACTTTTCTGCTTTCTTCACTGATTCTGTGCAGACTGTTTGCAAATGCAAACAGTAAAACCAAGCTCACAGCATGTCTTTGTCAGTTGTCACGGCTATATGCTGACCTATGGAAATCACTGCAATCATCTTAGAAGACAAGCCAATTATAAAAAATTAGAATACTGTAGGCAAAATCATACTGCCACTTACTAAGTTTGTCCGTTTCCTAAATATTCCTTTGTTTTCCATTGGATTTAACTTAGGCATCCTTAAACCTGTGAGGCTGAAATCTTTTCATTGCCTTACAAATATAAGTGGAAAAGGGAAGAGGGGAGACTATTGTGAGAAGTTTGCACTCTCACATTCTGCCTTTTACTTCCCGTTTTCCTTCTTTTTCAATAGTCATCTGTAATAACTATTTCTTTACCAGCGAAACACTGTCATTGCAACTGCAGTGCCTACCGTGTGCCTCACTTGCCTCCCACCCAGGAGACCTTGCTCTCTGTTATACCTATTGCACACAAAGTGAACCAGCTACAAAAGGCAGCTTTATTCAGCCCACACCTTTCCAGGCAGGCAGGGCATGCCCACAACAGGGGACACAGCAAAGAGTTGTGTAGCCCCTGCAGCAGCAAGAGGCCCAGTATTTATCCTCCCAGGGAGCAGATGGGTTCTCCCCAGTGCTATGTATCTACCTCTTAGCATAAGAAGGGCTGGGACATGCCACGGGTAACCACTGACTTTTTCCATTTTGTATGAGTTGTTCATACGAGCAAGAAAGCTTAAGTTCTTGAGGGCAAGGCAGCATCTTCTGCCATGGGAATAGTGTAATTGGAGGTATGCTTAGGGACAACAGGCAGACAAGACTACAGCAGCCCAGTCCCTAGCGTTAGTTAGTGACCCAAGTCAAAAGAAGGGTAGCAAGGATTCCTAAACAAGGTAATGTGATGCTCAAGTCACAGAGATCTGGTCTTTACAATGGCTGGAAATCAAACTGTTCAGCCTTTGTGGGTAGATCAATGAAAACAGTATTTTTATTCTTGCAGTGATAGGCACCTCAGTACAGTATAGACAAACTTTAAAGGGAAATTGAAATATTTTAAAAAAATCTTGATTTCAGTAACTATAAGGCATCTCACTTCTCTTTTAGGAACCGTACTTGCTGAGTACATGTTAGTTGAGGATCTCCTCAGGTGGACAGACAAGAATGAAAGGAAAAACTGTAACAAAAAGTCACATTTCAGTGTTTGTTCATCGTGTAATGCAGCTTCAAAGGCATCATATTTACATCCTTGTTTGTCTTAGTGAATAATAAATAATAATCCAATGGCATGGAGATAATGAAGAAATATCAGCTGATGCAATTCTTCCTTAATCTATATAAACAAGAGTGTAAAACTGCAGTATAACAAAATAACAATCAGCATAGATTGCATTCACAGAACATTAGCCAGACCTTTTAAGTATAAGTGATATGCATGGAAGTGAAGTACTAGCCTAAGCCACAAGCAGTCCAACATATACCATCCGTTGCACATGGATTTTCTGGCTCCCCATCCCTGCAATTGGTGTGGATGGATTGCACCACACAAATACCCTAGATTTTCTTTTTCCCCAGGAGATAAGTAAGGCAACTTACAAGTCTTTGCCAGGGTATGCAAACTGTGCATACACCTGCCTCACCACAGGAAGGAGTGACTGAATTCCTTGTTTTGCTTTGCTTGCATGCATGGCTTTTGCTTTCCCTATTAAAGTGTCTTTATCTCAAGTCATGAGTTTTCTCCTATTTACCCTTCCAGTTCTCTCCCCCATCCCACTGGAGGGGAGTGTGCAAGAGGCTGTGTGGTGTTTCATTGCTGGGTGGAGTTAAATCATAACAACTTGATTAACTGGCTTTTGTATAATCGTTTTTTTTCAACTGATGAGAAAGTACTCATTATCACAATACTCCTATTTCTCATAGTGAGAAAATGAGGAGAAAACAGGATGGAATTGATCTTTTTCCCCTAATTTTGACCACTTCAAAGCATGTAATTTTGCAGCATGTTCAGTACTTAGCAGGTTTCTTTCACGTCCCTGTTTTTAGGTTGTGCTGTGGATGGTCATCCAACCCCGAACATCACGTGGCTTTACTCTGGTAAGCCACTCAGTCTGCGGCATCGTCTCCTGGCAGCAGGACTGATTCTTCAGATACTCAACGTTAGTGATGCTCCAGGTGGTGAATTCAGCTGCCTTGCTCAGAATGAGGCTGGGTCGCTTACACAAAAAATATCCCTGGCTATACAAGGTAACTTAACAGTTTCAGTGAAGCCCTATGAAGCTCTTGCCATGGACTTCCCTGCACTGCCTTTCTCACCTTAGATTTTTCCTCTCTGAAGCCAGGACTGTCATATGCAGCAGGAAATGGATGTTTTGATGTTTTACTGCCATTAATATAGATTTGCAGGACTACGAGGTACCTTAGAGTCTCTTATGTTTTATTTTACCAAAATCGTACCTGGCATTTCTGGCCTGATGAGCATAAAACATACCATGTTGATTCAAGATATGCTTATGCTTGCTGAGTCTGGACAACTTTCTTGTCCAGAAATTCAAGATAAAGATGTCATAATTTGAACCTCTAAACTTAAAAAGCCTGTGTGCTCATCTGCTAAAGTCACTATTTCACAGTCTTGTCTTGCTTGAAAACCCTTCACCTGCAAAAATGGTGCAACTGTTATGTCTACTGTAGAAATAAGCTGAAGGTGATAAAGCCACAGAACAGAGAAGTGCAAATGGGTTGGAACAGAAAATGCAGCTTTCATGGCTCCAATTATCAGGAATGAAGGATGGTGAAGAATTTAACTTTTCCTTAAATTTTGTCATAAAATTGTGTTGCAACTTCCTCATTCATCTTCAGGATGGATGATCTGTATGATCTACCTGGTGAGAAACACACTGTTGTAAGATCACAGAATCACAGATACTGCTGGTAGCTGCAATTAACCACATCTTCATTAAATCACATCCCTTTAAAACTATAGACATAATGCCCTGCATCACTGGCCTCTGGCTTTACTTAACTGCTCCACCATATCATTCACTTTCCATGCCTGATGCTTCTAAGCACAAAAAAAATGGTGCATTTTTTACATGAAAGACAGTGGCTTACATCATCTGGAATTCTGTTCCATCTTGTTCATTGCTTGATGCCTTGTAGACGTAGTTAGCTCCCCTTCGTGTGAGTCCAAATATTTAATCCTGGAGAATGCCTCTAACTCTCTTTTTTAAGGGCCTCTTGATGGCAGTTTTTGAGTGTTAACATGCCTCCTCCACACTTTTTGGCAGAATACAAGTGGTCAGTGGACAAGCCGATGGCTTGTTCAGCTTCCTGCGGCCACAAAGGCATACAGCTGCCCCAGCTGAGGTGCTTACTGGATGGGGCTGAAGTCAACATATCCTACTGCAAAGAGAAGCCCAAGCCAGCCCTGCAGCCCATCGCATGCAACAGGAGAGACTGCCCTTCACGGTTTGTCTGTCTCATGTTAAAATGTATTACATGCTTCTGAGATGTGCTAGAAGAGTTCATTGAACTGGGTATGATGCCATTGCACCCTCTCTGGTGCCTGTCTGGAGGAAAGTCATGGCTAAAAGGGAATATATGAGTGCTTAACCCAATCAGTTGCGAATTTGTAGGAACATTTAGGGAAAACTGACATTACACGGTAGAAAGAGAGTTTACTCCTTCAGTAATTAGGTTAGAAAAAAATAGAGAACCTATTGCCTACTCTTTATTAGCAAAGTTCATAGCTTGTGTAGTCTTGGTTGATTCCAGCCTCAGCCTATGTTGCATGTGAATATCATGCCTATTCTGTGCTGCATACATGTGGGTATTGTATGGTCACATCTTTTTTGCATTCCACCTGGCTTCCTATCAGTTTATCCCAACCATATAGCAGACAAGAAGCTAGATTTAGGAGCTTTTCTGGTGCTTTATTTGAGTTCTTATGGTGCCTGAACATCAATATGGTCAGGACTATAGCTGCAGCTGCAAAGAATTTCCTTAGCAGAGTGGAATATATTTTGTAAAATGGGCACATCATGTCAGATCTAGTGGGTATGAAGCAGGATCAGACTGAGTTTTGCCTCATTTTTGAGATTGCTAGCTTGTGATTTCCTTGGGATTTTGACTCTCTGCCACTGTAATGCCCTGTTTTTCAGTTACTGTTTAACACAATGGAGCCAGGACAGCTTGGAAGACTTATAACTACACTTAGGTCTTCCTCTGATGCCTCCTCTCCATGCAAAACACTTTCCTTCTTTGACACCCTTTGGTGCAAATAAAAATACATCCTGAATGGCTATCCACAGATTCAGTGTAGTGTTACACTCCCTACATGTTAAAAGTATCCTACTTCTACAATTCAATGGCTCCTTAGCTGAGATGTGCAAATATGCTTTTACATATTTTTCTGGTTTTTTACTCCCTCCTCTCCCTTATTTCCACTGTGGACATGGTGTGTTTCAGTATACAAGCACTTAAAAGTAGTCAGGATCTCAACAGAAACTCAGTACAACTTCAACAATGATTTGGGACTCACTTAAAAAAAGAGGCTAAGCTAAGGCAAGGAAAGGCTAAGTAACCCAATGAAAAGTAAGTGGCCAGATTTACCATTCTTGCTGTGTCTCGGGTATAAGGCAGGGCTCTGTTTGATTACCTTTAAAAATATATCCTACCCCTCTTTTCAGGCAAGTGTTTTCTGAGCTGCCAGCTGAGTCATAAGATGGAAACCAAAAGAGATTTGAAGAAATATGAAACACGCTCATTAGCAACAGTTTCCCTTGGTTATGGCAGTAAATTCCATGGGAATGGTTTATGTCTTTTTATACCTTCCCTGAATTGTAATGCAGCCCACAATCCTCCCTCAGCTCCTGAGAAACTTGTGAGATGTAAGCTTGGAAATAAAACTTGATTGAAATGCAGAGCAGAGCTTTATGAGGGATGTAGAAATTTCAGATTCCACCTCACCAAACTGCATGAAAATAGCAGCAGCGTTTTTGTTTTCCATACTGGGAATGTTTTTGTTTATATACTTGTTTCTGTGACCATGGGAGTTAATCACCTGCAGAAGACTGAGAAATAGTAATGGATGCCTCTCCATGGGAATGGAAACCACCTATTGCCTATTTTGTAGAGTAATCATAAACATTGCTGGTGAGAGATGTGACAGGAACTATTTTCCTCCTAGTAACACACAAATCATATTGAATATCCTGAAACTTAATGAAGCAAACTGCTGACTTGACCATAAAACTCTTCAGGAAACTGAAGATCCGTTATTATTAATTAACCAGTTGTATCCTTCCTGTTCCTACCTACCACCTTCCTAAACCCAAGTGTATGAATGTTTCACTTCATGATCCTTTAAGAGGCAAAACGCGTTGTCAATCTTTGTAAGAGTTTGGATCTGGAATATTATTTTCCAGGCTTTTACTAGTTAGACTGGATTTTTTTAAACCCCAGCACATAGAAGTTCAGAACCTTAGCCTCAGATGGCAAATGCATGGCTGAGCTCAAGAGAAAAAAGAAAGGTGTCCTTTGTCCTTTAGCTCACTGTGCAGCAGCCCCATCCCTGAGCAATCTTCAGGCTTTTCTGGATTATCCTAGTTGTAGGGGCATAACAAAGCAGGCAGATGCCAGCAGGACCCAGCAGGCTTTTGGCTGTTCTGTCAGATGCAAGCTCAAAGTGGCTTGTGAGCTACTCCAGTGAATTTACAGGCATAGTTTTCCATGCTAAGGGGTGTAAATGGGCTAGTCAGTGCTGGCATTGTGACCCTGTGGCAGAGGCCTCTGCAGCACGCTGGTGTAAAAGCAGCCATGTTCACCTCCTGTGCCTGGGCTAGGAATACTTAGCCTTTACAAACAGCCTTAAAGGCTACAAAATTAATTCTGGGCCCAAAGAGCCTTGAGAGATAGTGTAATTAAAAATGTGCTCTTCCTAGCTTTCATCCTCTGAGCACTTTTCAGTGATTACTATGGGAGGCTGAGGTACTCAGCACTTTGCAGGATTGCACCCTAAATGAACCAGCCATTGTTGCCTTTCTTTGGTCTAATAAATAAAGATCTGTTGACATCAGTGATCCTGCAGATGGTGACATGCATTTGCTCCCTGACCTATTTTCCTTTCTCTCACAGGTGGATGGTAACGTCGTGGTCTCCTTGCACACAGAGCTGCGGTGGAGGCATCCAGATTCGGCGAGTGACGTGTCAGCGCCTGACAGTGAAAGGCAATTCTGTCCCAGTGTCAAATGAGGCTTGTGCCCAGGTGTCAAAGCGCCCTGTGGACACACAGAATTGTAATAGGCAGCCCTGTGTTGAGTGGTTTGCCTCCTCCTGGGGCCAGGTAAGGAACAAGCCAGGAGTCCAAGGACAGCCTCAATAGTGTGGGCTAGAAAAAGACAGAAAATGAGAGGAGTGATTTTCACCCTGGTATCTTTAGCTTACAGTCTGCAGGCTTTTCAGGAGGCAACTAAGCTACTCAGCTCTTTCAGCTCCATGTCTGATGCATGCCATGCTTGGATTTTTGTAGCTTCCCACAATCCCTAGAAATGCTGCTTGTAAACAAGGCTTTTACTGGAAATCCCTGTATCATCCCCAGTGGAAAGGTTTGAAACTCCTCTCTATAGTGACAGGTGACACATCTGAGAAACAGCCTTCTCCAAGTTTTATTTTCCTTTATCACCTAGTGAGTGTTCAGTTTTGGCTGGCAGGAGTCAGGACTGATTACTGTGATAGGTTAGGGACAGGGGGCTGTACAATAAGCCAGTTTTACAAAGTTGCTGATGTTGCCTGAGAATGCTAAAGAAATGGGACCTTTCTTGATTTGCTTTATGACGAAGAGCAGAATGGAGGGCTAACTGCATTTTTAGGCTACTTCATGCTGGTTTGCAGATATTCAAATTCTCTCCTTGCAGCTTCATACAATGATCAGATGTTAAAAAGCTTCACTCCATAAATAGCAAATGTTATTAGAGTTAAGTTATTAAGTATTTAAATAACTTTATTGTGGGAATCCACAGAAGAGTTATGCCTTTGTCTCTGTGAGCTATGAGATTTCCTGAAAAGACGCTTGTCAATATGTTACCAGTTATAGCCTGGGACCAGTTATTACTATGTGCTTTCCTCCCTTACTCTCCACTCCAGCTTGACTGAGCCATATGTGAAAGTTGATGAGTCCACTACAGTCCAAACTAAGGGGTAAAAACTCACAGATTTCAGCCCAGAGATTTCCAGAATGGTGATTCACATGGGGCTATAGTATTCCAGGTTAAATGAGAGACAGGGTTAAATCCACAGAAGCCAATTTTACTTGAGGTTACACCAGATACCAATACTACTTTAACATCACTTCTGGTGAAAGAAAGGTTTTTGAAGGGAAGAAGAAAAGCAGTTTGTCAAAGCAAAAGTAGTCATACATCTAATTGAAATGATGAGTCAGTATAGAAGCGAGACTTCTTGCCTTGGAAGAAGAGGCTAAGAAATAATTACCCAGACTAATAACTGTAAGTCTCAACATACAGCAAGCTGTCATGAAATATTTTGCCTCCTTTTCTAAGAAGCATGTGTAAATTTGAAAACAATGGCAAATACTGTATCATTTTATTAGAGGTTAGAGTAATACGATTGCTATTAATAATCACACGCATTCTATATTTATTTGGGCTAATATGTACAGCACATTGCACTGCATCAGGATCTTTTACAATGTTGGTATTAAAGACTGTCTTCAGCTAGCAGAACTTGTTATGTTCACTACTTGAAAACAGCTTCATTTCATTCTTGCCTGTGTATACTGAAAGTTTTTCCCACAAAAGGTGAATGAATTATTGTATTATGAGTAGAGCTTGGAATTATCCTTTTACATGAAAGAAGCAAATTATTTCATTCCCTGTAGAATTCCAGGTAAGGACTGGATTATCCTTGCAAAAAGTCAGTTACGTCACCCTTATTTTGTAGATCATTATGGGCTAAATTGTTCCCCATGACAGCATACTCATCTGAGACAATTAGAGAGGTCTGAATTAATTTGTTAGACCTATCCCCTGCATTGTAATGTAATATTTCTTCTTCCTAGCTTAGAAAAAAAACAAGCCCCAAATGATCCTGTACAGCTCTGTCTCCAAGCCAGAAGACTGCTGTTTTAACTACACTTAGGAATGTATCACTGACTCAATGGGTCGATGACCTTCTTGTAGTATCACAGGGTATCAACTGACCAACTTTCCCAACTCACAGAGAAAATAAATGGACTACCCACCCTATCCCCACTTCTACAATTAATTCCTTTCCTTCATTTAATGTTAGTGTCATTTTGATCTCTGCTATGTAATCCCCCATAATGTTGTACAACTAGTGACTCAGGCTTGCTGGTGATGAAGGATATAGCCTCTGCAGATACAAAAGTACTATACACACTCCAATGAAAAACATATCCATCCACCCTGCTCAATGAGGGGATTGACTGGGAGCATCTGGAAATCTGGCAGTAAGTCTCTGACAGTAACTGCTTCTCTCTCTCAGTTGTCAGAGAGGGAAGAAACATCAGCAGAAAGGAAGTATTATGTGAGGAGTGCATATGAAATAGGGCTCCCACTTATGGAAGGTAGAGGGAGAAGAAGATGTGTCAGCATCCCCCCCCCCCCCCCCAGCAAAAATTCCTCCCTCACACTGAAGTCCCCTTCTTCAACCCTCAGTCTGTTCTTGAAAATAATTTCCACACACTTAGGAAAGAAAAAGGAAAAACAAACAAAAGAAAACAACCAAAAGAGCCAACTTTTTCCTAATGGTTAATATAATTTTAAAAGGACACAAGTACACGCTTCATACCTATAGCTAATTATCATTTAATTGAAGGAGAGGATTAGAAGAGTTAAACAGTAACATGTGCTTGATAAGCTTGAATAGGTTAGGGTGACCTCAGTACTGTAGGAAGCTTGCAGATCTGCTGTGTTTGTCATGCTTGCTGCTTTTGATTATTGTACTGCAATGCTTTTAAATTACTAAATGTAATGGAATATGGCCTTGGTTCAGAGTGTTCTTAGTTATTAACTTTTTGCATGTAAATTGTGATAGTAGAAGCTGCAAAATGCACAATAAAAGGAATGCACTGAGATTTCCTATATGAATCATAGCCTCTTGGCTAATGACATGGAAGTGTTTTATCTGTCCTAACAGATGTATTTAAGATTGAATTACTGAAAAAGAGAGGTAATGAGTCTACAGAGCAGATCTAGAAATGCAATTTTAATGCTGCTGGAGGAGACTGAGGTAGGGCAGAAGATGACTGGCTGCTCAGCTTTCAAAGCCCGCAGAGTTGCAGGAAGTGTTCCAAAGCTCAATGGCAGTACCCAATTTATTTCACAGGCAGTCTCACAAAAAGGGAACATGTCCTGCCTTTTACCTCCCTTGAGTGATTTTTCTGTTTTCTTAGTGTAACGGGCCTTGCATTGGACCACGACTGGCTGTACAGCACAGACAGGTGTTTTGCCAGACCAAAGATGGGACTTCTGTGTCATCTGATCAATGCAGGTCCTTACCAAGGTAGGACAGGAATCCCTTATGTCTGAAACCACTATCCTTTGCAGAGATGTTGGATGAGCTAGTGGCTTAACTGGCAACTTTGGGGTTTTCCTGATGGAACAAAGAAGTCATGCTGCAACCCATAAGTTACATGGTACAAATCTCACCAGGCTTAACCCTAGGCTCCACTATTTGTTCCTACGAGCCCCCCCAAAACACACTAGTTGGCCAGCAAGTGGAAAGTCTTCTACACATGCTAAATCCCAACTGAAAGGCTGTGCTCTGTCTTCTTAAGCTGCCATTCTTCTTCTCACTTATTTAAACAAACACTGTAACTGGGGGAGACACGGGACTCCACAGCTTTTGTTTTCCTGCAGATAAAATCTACAGTCAATATTGTAAAGACATATTTACATATAAATCATGCCTGATCATGACTGAAAATCAATAGAATTGGCTCTTTAGCTCCCAGTCATGTATTTTCATTATCTGTGTGAAAAACAGGTGGGAACTAGGTATGCCTATGCATCATCTGCAAGACGGTGTAGAAGGGAAAAAGAGGGTTTCAGAGAACTGGTTTTCTTCCCACTGGCTGCAAAGCCATGAAAAGGTTACAAAGCCCTTCTGAGTCTTACTGATCACCACTTCATTCATTGCACCTTTTCAGCGGTTTGGCGCTTCATGGAGAGGGCATTTCAGCCAAATCCCTAAACAATTCAGATGTCATTTAACTCCAGTAGTGCTATATTAGTGCATGCCTGCTGAGGGTATGGTCCTTGACTGCAGTTACAAACTGCTTTTCAGTGCACTGGAGTTACCCTCACCCCATGAAGACCTGACCCATGTGGTGCTCTGAGTGAATTAATTTTGGGGTAGGCAAGGTTTGCTGTCCCCAGAACTTGCATGGCACCTGGAGTGATGTGCATTTGCTCCCTGAGCAGCATGGTGACAGTCCACCCCTCTCTCCTCCTGCCCACAGGCCATTGAGCACCCAGAACTGCTGGACCGACCTCTGTGGCGTGCACTGGAGGGTCAGCCTGTGGACTGTCTGCACAGCTACATGCGGAAACTACGGCTTCCAGTCCCGGCGTGTCGACTGTGTGCATATCCGCACCAACAAGCCTGTGATGGAGCATCACTGCTCTTGGAGGCCACGGCCAGCCAACTGGCAGCGCTGCAACATCACACCCTGTGAAAACGGTACTTTGCTGAGAGGAGGGGAGCCACTGCGGCAAGGAGGGGAGGAAAGAAGGCAGAGCCATCTCTCAGAAATGCAGCACTGGACCTGTAGCTGGGCATCCTGTGGTACCTCCAGCCCAAACGTGTGTAAAATGCAGTGTCCAAACCTCAGTGCCCCAGCAGGGAATGGTGCCTATTGTGGTTTGTTGGTGATGGTGCTAGTGCTGGGATTACACCCCTTTCCTAATAGCGTATGCAATGGCTGGGCAGTCTTAACTTTCCATTGATGGTACAGACAGAAAGAAATGCATGAATCACAGACAGGCTGCTGGCTATAGCTACAATACAGTAAGTCTAAATCCAATGGCTAGGTTGATGATGGGAATTCCTGGAGTTGAGGCTGCTTGCTCCCAGGTGACAAGCAACTAACTGGGCCTGCCAAAGGACTAGATAAGTTACAAATTTTTTTTTAAGGCAAAAAAGGATAGTGTGCCTATTTGGAAGCTATGTCCTGCTATGGCAGTGTCAACTCGGGAGACACCAGACAGCAGAAGTCTCAATTGCTATCTTCTCATTTGCCCTGTCTCCCACTTTGCTGGCTGATTTTGATGGGCAGATCCCATCCTCAAGCACATGAGCCAGCTGCTGTGCAGTCATCACAGAAGGAGCAGCAGAACCCGCTTGTGCATGCCTGCAGCCACACCAACTCTGAGGCTACATCTCAGTAGACAAAGCAGACTCCACAGGTCCAAACATGTGAGCTGAGTTTGGGATACCCTAATGGAAGTGGAAGGGCTGAGGGAGCTTACGAGTACTACACATGACCCTTACTGTCACTGCAGCCTCTTCCTGCTATGTATAAATGTCCTGTGATGATCCTCTTCCCAGCCTTAGCGTGGGAAGTAGGACTCCCTCAGGAAACAACACCCACAAGGTCTTGCAGGGATAGTGGACAGTTTTCCAGTCTGGAGCTCCAAAGCAGGAGGCTGTGGGCCTCCAAAATTGTTGAAATAAATACTAGGACCAAAGTCCTAGGGGAGCTCAAAAAGTGTGTGAACGTCCCCATCCCAAGCTGTGCTCTGGAATGCACTTGTAACACACACACTACAACGCCTGCTCAGCTGAGGTAACATTCCCCCACACTATCTCTTCAAGTGTAAAAGGTTGGCCAAAGTGCCTTTGAGACTCTCTCTTTAACTGGGTTTCCAGTTTTATTTACTACTTCTTCTCTGGTCTAACAACTGTTCTAAAGCCTCCGTAAAACGCTGGTGGGTGACAAACTGACACTGTTAGAGCAGCCTCAGCAAGCCCTCTCCCTAGGTCTCTGAAAGCGAAGGCTCCCACCACATTCTCCTTTGAGCCTTTGGCCGCTTGAAGTCCTGCTCAGCAAGTGAAATTCATGCTCATAGTGAGACCTCCCAACACAAAGCTCTCTTGGTGCCCTTCCTGGCCACCCCAGGAATTTTTTTCAGGTAAGAAATCTTTCTTTCATTGTTTCATCACCACTTCTCCCTTTTGTTTCCCCTTCGGCAGTGGAGTGCAGAGACACCACAAGGTACTGTGAGAAAGCGAAGCAGCTCAAACTCTGCCAGCTCACCCAGTTCAAATCACGTTGCTGTGGGACTTGTGGAAAAGCTTGAAGACAAAAGCAGTGGAAATGGAGGAACAAGGGGATCACAGACTTTGCTTCAATGACGCAAGGACTTTTACAGAAAGTATAAATGGAACGGAATTCTCTTTTTCATTTTATTTATTTATTTCCCTAAAAGAAAAAGTGGAAAAAAAAAAAAAGAAAGAAAAGAAAACCTTTTACCAAATCATTGTTCACAAGTTTTCCCTTCTATGAATCTGGGAAATCCTGCAGTGAAACATGATCATGAGGGTAGACCACAAAGAGTCGGTGAGGCCCACGCCACCAGCAATGGGCCTGAGAGAAGTGGGGCTACCCCATAATCCATGTACATGCCTGGAGAAACACTAGCAGACAGATGGGGAAATGGATCAGTATAAAAACTTCACATTGGACCACCACAACATGAATCAGATGACCAAACAGCTAGACAGGTCATGGGCTACTGCAGGGAAAAAAAAAAAAAGAAAAAAAAAAAAGGCAAAACTAAACATTCAGCTATGAGCTATATAGATACTTCATCTATCTTAGATGACTTTGAGAGCATAAGCATATGATTTTGCTTTATAAATCTGTTACAGATGAGATCAGATTCCTTTCTGTCTTTCTAAATCCCTTTCTCCTTCTCATGCCCGGCCTTCAAACTTTTTCAGTGGGAGATCCTGGTATCTTTGAGGATCTGGTGCCTGGGGAAATTGAAAACAGTGTGTAACGTGAGCCTGAAGTACACCAGGTGGTGTGTGCAAGGGAGGATTAGGGATAGGAGAGTTGCCCTCAGCACACAGGTGAGGTAATGGTGATAATTATAGGAGATAAAGTATGATCTCTGTAGTACAAACCTGAAAATGCTGTCCTGTGGAGAGCACAGGCAGGAAAGATAGAAATTGTCCATGGTAACAGAAGCTACTTGGCATACTGCATCCTACTAACACTTGAAAAGAGAGGAGTACTAGTTGCCAGTGTTCAGAAGCTTTCAAACCTCAGGTTTTGGAAAGGTTTCATGCTAACGTGAAATTTCTCTCTCCTGGCAGACAAGCAAGCAGCAGGAAAGAAGTAGAAAAGAGATGTATTCTGATTCCTTGCCATTATTCCTGCTCAGTAGAAACAGAACAGATTCAGCATCAGGCCCAGAGGACTAACACAAATAATTTTTAAGAAACTTGCTTCCCTCCAGTTGCCTTCCACACAAAACAGGTGCTATAAAGCAGCACATTTTTAAGCCCATGTATAACACTCTGCAGATACAATCTAAAAAAGTATAAAACCCACAGCATGATTTTGCATGCTGTTCTGTAAGTCTCTACCCCTGGCCAACTGCAGTAGTTACTCAACCCGCTATTTCATGCTTCTTGGGCCCTCTCTGCTCTGCTCAGAATAGGGCCCTAAAATTAGAGGAAATCTGCAAAGTACAGCATTTAAGCATTGTGAAACTTTAAAGGAGATGTATCTGGACCTGAGGCTTTGGTTCAAGACCATCTCTACATTAAAGGCTTGGCTGTGCCTCTCCTGTCACCCCCAGTGGGGCTCATGCCTTGTGGTACATTAGTGAAATGCTGTTTGAGTACTGCTGTGTTTCAGCTTCCATGACATGTAGATTTTTCAGCAAATCTGGGAGTCTGCTTTTGAGGTCAGTGCGAGGTTCTTCATGACATTAAACTGTCTCAAGTTGGGTTACTTAAAAACACATCTGGCAGTGAACACTTTTATTACAAATGGGTCTTCAAGAAATAGTGTGGCTAAGCATCAGTGTAAGTTGTTATTTAATAAAAGAAGAATGTCTTTTGATGTATGTAAATGTATATCTTTTCTGTATATTTATTAGGATTTCTTTTATAAAAAGTGCAATATTAATAATTGTACATTATTTTGTCCAGATAAAAATATTTGGGTTTGTTTTTTTTAAAATCTCCCTAGAATTTTGTTCCTCTATAATCAATAGTAATAGCATACTTCTCTTAATTTTAATAGCACATGCATTTAATTGGGGATCTGCTTCACTGTGCACAGAGTGCTTTATAGACTATGACATGAGGAAGGGATGGTGCTTTTAGCTTGTGAAATAATAGTTCTGCATGGAATGAAGGACAGTTCCTTAATAACAATAGTAACAATGATGATGATGATATGGCTATTTCTAGTACAGTAGTCAAAAAAAGCAGTAAAGGGAAGTATTTTCATTTGTTTAATAGCAAAACATATTCAGATGCTCACACGTTGAATAACAGATGTGCAATAATGCACAGGATAAACACAAAGCCACTACTTTGTCTCTGCACAGTGTAGATTTATTTACACATCTGTCCTCTTAATTGTGAGTTGGCAGCATCTCAGTAAGGATTGCTGGGTATTTTATGAAAGGATGCTTTCCTCCTTTAAAAAGAAAACAAAAGTACAAACTTGTATTTACATAACTTTTTGTACAAGTAATGCAAGTTACTTATTTAACTACTGCTGTCTGATGTGTTGTTTATTAATTTTAAAAACAAAAGCCAAACAAATTAGCAAAGCTATTGGAGTACTCTGTCCTTACTCTGTATTATGATAACAGCACACAGGTGTTACACAAAGCGCAAACGATCTACCTGCCTTGGGGGAAGAAGACGTCTTAATTTGTTTTTAAAAGTCTCCAGCCATTAAGATTCTGCATCCCGTTATACGTATCTGTTTTAATTCTTTATTTGCCTTGCTTTACTCTTTTTTGCTAATATCTTGCCTCTATTGCTCTTGCAGAAGTATAAAGCCACCACTGCTGGTCCTAGGATCATGAAAATCAGTAAAAGTATACTCCTGTCTTTCTATGCAGCAATACTTAAAGACATCTTGTAATTCTCTTCAGCAACCTATGGCATGAAGCAAACACTACTACTTCAGTCTTTCCTTATAGGATGCTTCTACCTTCAGCAATGGATCTTCCACCTCCTCGAAGTATCAAGTGTGTATGTAGAAGGAAACCTAGAAATAGTCAGAACTACTAGGAGGAGAGAAATAAAAAAATAAAAAAAAAAAAAAAAAAAGAACTAGCATTTTTTCTGAACAATGATAAAATGTCTCACCTAAAAGGGAACAGTGATTTTGCTCTGATTAACTGGCAGTTATTTCTCCAGTATGATGTTCCTTCGTATGCTGTTTAGACACCTACACTGCAGATGTAGACACGTCACACACACATAAACACACACACACGACAGCCAAAGACCAGAGAGCTGAGACACCCAAACAACCATGCTGAAGGCAATGTGAATTCAGTCATTCATTTTGAGTAATACAAGTATAGAAGCTGATGTTGATGTAAAATGAACAGCAGGCCACGTTAAGTTCTCAATACAATAATTATTCTCATTTTATGTATATGGCTCCGGTTACCAGTCAAACCGAAAGCTTTCAAAACCTGGAAAGTAAGCTTCCAGTTTTGTTCTCCCTACTCATTTTCCTCAAGGAAAAAAAAAAAAAAAAAAGCAGTTCTGCAACAAGCAGAAAAATGTAGTGCTGAAAGGTTCCCCACAGGAGATTTATTCCTCCCCCCGTTACAGGGCAAGGCAAGCACAGCTAAACTACTCCAGGCATGTATGTCTGCAAACACAGAAGCACATAATGATTTGAGATGGAAGGGTCTTTAAAGATCATTTAATTCCAACTCCCTGCCACGGGCAGGGACACTTTCCATTAGACCAGGTTTCTCCAAGCCCTGTCCAACCTGGCCTTGAACACTGCCAGGGACGGGGCAGCCACAGCTTCTCTGGGCAACCTGTGCCAGCACCTCACCACCTTCATAGTGAAGAAGTTCTGCCTAATGGCTAATCTGAATCTACCCTCTGGCAGTTTAAAGCCATTCTGCATTGTGCAGCCACTACATGTTCTCGTAAAAAGTCCCTCTCCAGATTTCCTGTAGTGGCCCTTTAGGTACTGGAAGCTGAACAGAGACCAGGCAGAAGACTCCCCTCTGCTGGCAGAGCAAGTGGTCTGGGAAGAGCAGGGAGACACTTCAGCTGCCTTGAGCCAGGGATAGGGCTTATAAAACTCTGATAACAAGGGCTTTTAAGCCAAAACAATGAACAAAGGGTGTGCTGCTTGCCCAGGCTGCAGTTCTCTATCCTTCCTGCTAACACATAGCTTACCTCTTAGAAAGTGGAAAAAAAGGGAAAAGTAAGAGTGTTGTTTAAGCCTTTAAGCCCTCTGCAAAGAAAAGTTTTATATTTGTGCAGATATAAATAAAAGTATGCAGTTTTATGTGGCTAAAAGTGAAGGGGACACTGGTGGGTTGTAGTCTGGTTACATATAAACACTTTAAGTAGCAGCAGGATGTGAAAAATTTCATAGTAAGCATATAGTTATCCACACATAGAATGACATGGGCATGGAAAACCACTCCCTACTACCATCTTTAATACTACAAAGTAGCCTGCTGCTTCTAGGTCTTGGATGCGGTCTGAGCCTACTTCATTTACAAACTCCCCAGGGCTAGTGGAATAGCACAATAATAAAACCTGAACCAGAAAGATCATACCAGACAGGCTCTGAACAGCTTGGTCTCCAAGTGAGGAGCTAGGACAGGTTTCTTTTCTCTTAAAGAAGTGCTTAATGGTTGGGCTGAGGAGTAATTTGGTCTGGGCTACAGGGAGACTTCCCTCCACCCTTTTCAACATGCTGCATTTTTAAAAAAAAAGCATAAATAACTAGTTTAAATAAATAGCCCATGAGGTTGTTGGATGCTTGTTAATACACTTCACCTACTGAAACACTGATGGAGTCAGTTTTCAACTAATAGCATATAACCTAGTGATTTTATTACCAAGAAAGGAAAATCTGCCTGTTAACCCCCTACATACAGATCACAGCAAATCGAATCCAGCTGTGCAGGGAGGATCCCACAGGCACTTTTCTTCTTTAGCAGAGGGCAAACAGAGCAGGGGCCTGCTCACCCAGCAAAGCAACATGCTCAAACCCATGTGATGGCACATGGTAGTGCCATATGAGCCCTCCTGCCTGTCTGGGGATAGTTCAGACCAACAAGCACAGCGCTAGTGAGCTAGTGGAAACAGGGAATATAGAGCCAAACACTCTACTGCCTCTGTAAGAGTTACCCTGTTCCTTACCTGCTGAATGCAGCCTAAAAAGTGAAGGACAGACATGCAGCCAGATGGAGAAGTCGAATCAGGTTGCCCCAAAATATTTCCCCACAAAAGAAAGAAGAGAGACACAAATCACTGGGACTACTGCTTCCAGTGTGGGAAAGAGGCAGAAGAAGACATTAGTAAATAGGGGAAGAGGGATTTGTAATGTGATCAGCCAAAACCAAACACTGCTCAGAAAATTTGTTAAAGAATTTTCCCATCCCAGTAAACCCAGACCACAGTTCTCTGCCCAAATGCCTCTTTCCAACTGAGAAGACATGGCTTCCCTAGGGAGGTCTCAGCCATGCCCCAGGAAAGTCTTTTTTTTTTTATGCCTTGCAAAGAAAGGAATTGTTTTTTCATATGTAAAATTCAGCTGCCTCCTGTCTCTGGAGTACTATGCCCAGGATCAATATTCCTTCCTTCTGTAATATGAACATCCTCAGTCCTTGCTGAGGCATCCCACTTATCTTTCAACACTTTCTTCATAGCCCTGAAACACTTGAGGTGCTGACAATTTGCTCTTTCTAGCAACCTATAGCACTGGGTGAAGCCCTTTTTAGAGTTTGTGCTAGAAAAGTTTCTAAACCTTTCACAAATTTGCTGCCTGTTCAAATTGCTAGACCATAAGTATATGACTTACTGATTGCTTTGACCTCTCACCTACTGCCAACTGCAAATTTTGTCCAGATGGAGGAACTGTCTCCTGCAGATGTGAGGCAATGGGGTTTGCTGTCTTTGCAGGCACAGGTGGTTGGTTGTAAGGCAGGTGTCACGAGTCAAAACTGAACTCAATAGTTATCTCCCCATTATTCTGTATAACCATTTATTTGAGAGTTGGTTTACTTTGTTTCCTGCTAAGGCCTGGAGAGTAAAGTATTTTTGCTTAGATTTTTCCCAGACGGGACCCACAGTCCTTGATGGCTGAGCAGACATTCAGGACCTCCCAGGAAGCTGCTACCCTTCTAAAATTTAGTTTGATGTGTTTCCTTAACTCAGCTTTCGTGCTTAAGACTTGCCTAATAGATTGTGTTTTGCTCTGGAGATCAGTAGCACCGGTGAGCTTGGTGTTTTCAGGGACTCATGATGAAGCTATCCCTCCAAACAGGCTCCGCAGTGTACATACAGGGAACTATCCCTGACATGTATTGGCAGTGATTACAGTAATTGATACTACTGTAGTAACCTGCTCTGGCAATGACAGTTTTCACCTATTATCGCTCAGCACAATCCTCCTTTCTCTTGTTTGCATCCCCTGGAAGCCTTTTTCAATCCTGCCAAGGACAAAGCCCTTGGCTTTCATCCTTGCATTTTGGATTTTTAAACATTTTTCAGTAGTATTCTTTGTACTTATGCCAGTGTTTAGGTATTCATGCCATTATCCAGTCTTAGAAAGCACCAGTAAATGAAATAGGAGGTTGATTACAGCTGACTCCCCTCATTCCACCCATTTATTCATAAGGTGAGAAGTGTTGTCTTGTGCTGCATCCTAAGTGCAAGGTTCATCAGCTCCTCCGGGTTGCTCCAAACACTGGAAGTTTGCCCAAAGGCAGGTAGTCTTTTTACTCACTCATTATTGCCCCACAAAACAGGAAAGATCACTGCAGAGCAGCTAACAGGTTTCTGAACAACTGCTAATTATCATAGAATACTTGGGGTTGGAAAGGACCTTAAGATCATCAAGTTCAAGCAGAGCCTGCTGCTGCCGGGGGAGGGAGGGCAGCATTCCACCTGCGTGAGGTGTGAGCAGGTAGAAGATCTGCTTAGTCTGGTGGCAAGACTTAAGGAGGAGGTTGAGAAGCTGAGGACCATCAGGGAGTGTGAAAGGGAGATCGACTGGTGGAGTAACTCCCTGGCGTGCCAGTTGGAACGGTTCCAGGGAGATACCCCCCAAAAGGGGAAGGACCCCCTGCCTTCTCACACAGAGGGGGATGGCCCGAGGCAGCCCCTGCCCTGTAGCTGTTGCGCAGAGGTAGGGGACCAAAAAGACGACGAGGGTTGGAAGCGAGTTCCAGTTCGACTTCGTGGGAAGCCCTCCCCCCTTCCTGCCCTGCTTCCCCAGGTGTCCCTCCGTAATAGGTTCGAGGCCCTGGATCTTGAAGGAGAGGTAGGTGAGGATGTGGTGCAAGGCCAGCCCACAAGGCCACATAGGAAAAGGGGGTCGACTTTGCACCTCAAGACTGCCTCTGTTAAGAAAGAAAGAAGGGTCATTGTAGTAGGGGATTCCCTTCTGAGAGGAACAGAGGGCCCGATATGCAGAGTTGACCCTCATCATAGGGAAGTGTGTAGTCTGCCTGGAGCCCTGATCAGGGATATCACTAGGGTGCTCCCCAACCTGGTGCACCCGACAGACTAGTACCCGCTGCTGGTCTTCCAGACAGGTGGGGAGGAAGCTGCTTCCCGCAGTCTGAGGGGGATGAAGAAAGACTACAGGGCCTTGGGGGGATGGTGAAAGAGTCTGGGGCTCAAGTGACCTTCTCCTCACTCCTTCCATCTTCCACTGATGATGTGGGAAGGAATGGGAAGATTCAGTTCATAAACAATTGGCTTCGAGACTGGTGCTACAGGCAGGGCTTTGGATTCTTTGATAACAGCTGGTTTTATAGGGCACCAGTCTGGACAAGGACAAGTGAGAAAGGTTTGTCTCACAGAGGCAAAAGGATGCTGGGGCACGAATTAGCAGGGCTCATTTGGAGAGCTTTAAACTAGATTCGAAGGGGGATGGGGTTGTAGCTGGGCTTGCCCCAGTGGGGCAGTGCTTCAGAATTAATGAAGACTGGGAGGCCTCCTATAATCCTAGGGTGAAATCGGTGTGCTCAGCTCGCTCCCTGAAATGTCTGTACACCAATGCGCGCAGCATGGGAAATAAGCAGGAGGAGTTGGAAACCTGTGTTAAGTCAGGAGGCTATGATCTGGTGGCAGTTACAGAGACGTGGTGGGACAGCTCAAATGACTGGAATATAGTCATGGAGGGCTATGTCCTTTTCAGAAAAGACAGGCCAGCCAGGCGGGGTGGTGGGGTTGCTCTTTATGTGCAAGAGCAACTACAATGCACCGAGTTCTGTCCAGGGACAGATGACGAGCGAGTTGAGAGTCTGTGGGTGAGAATTAGGGGGCAGGCTGGCAGGGGGGATACTGTTGTGGGTGTCTGTTACAGACCACCAGATCAGGGTGAGGAAGTTGACGAGGCCTTCTACAGGCAGCTGAGAGCGGCCTCACAGTCACAGGCCGTCGTCGTCGTGGGGGATTTTAACTTCCCTGATGTTTGCTGGAAGGACCACTCGGCAACCCAGCCACAGTCCAGGAGGTTCCTCCAGTGTATGGATGATAACTTCCTCCTGCAAATGGTGGATGAGCCGACCAGGAGAGGAGCGCTGCTGGATCTCATCCTCACTAACAAGGAGGGTCTGGTCGAAGCAGTAAGGGTTGAGGGCTGCCTTGGTTGCAGCGACCACGAGATGGTGGAGTTCAGGATCTTGTGTGGTAGGACTAGTAGAATACCAAGTAGAATTGCAACCCTGGACTTTAGCAGGGCAAACTTTGGTCTTTTGAAGCAATTGCTAGGGGAAATCCCATGGGCAAGGCTGCTTGAAGGTAAAGGGGCCCAAGATAGTTGGTTGACATTCAAGGACTGCTTTTTCCGTGCTCAAGATCGGAGGATCCCAACACGTAGGAAGTCAAGGAAGAGGGCCAAGAGACCTGCGTGGCTAAATAGGGAATTGCGGGGTATGCTCAAGTGGAAGAGGAGAGTTTACAGGTCATGGAAGGAGGGGCTGGCCACTCGGGAGGAATATAAGGCTGCTGCTAGAGGAGTAGGAAGGCAGCTAGGAGGACTAAGGCATCCTTAGAATTAAACCTGGCGAGAAGGGTCAAGGACAGCAAAAAGAGCTTTTTGAAATACATGGCAGACAAAACTAACATCAGAGGCAATGTAGGCCCACTGATGAACGGGATGGGTGCCCTGGTGACAGAAGATACAGAGATGGCAGAGTTACTGAATGCCTTCTTTGTCTCTGTCTACTCTGCTGCGGGCAGTCCTGAAGAGCCCTGTACCCCTGAGACCTTAGATGAAGTCAGGTCGAAGGAGCGGTTTGCCTTAGTCGATGAGGAATGGGTTAGAGACCAGTTGAGCAATCTGGACATCCATAAATCCATGGGTCCAGATGGGATGCACCCGCGGGTGCTGAGGGAACTGGCGGAAGTCATTGCTAGACCACTCTCCATCATCTTTACCAAGTCTTGGGAAACGGGAGAGGTGCCTGAGGACTGGAGGAAAGCAAATGTCACTCCAGTCTTCAAAAAGGGCAAGAAAGAGGACCCGGGTAACTATAGACTGGTCAGCCTCACCTCCATCCCTGGGAAAGTGATGGAACACCTTATCCTTGGTGCCATCTTAAGGCATATCAAGGATAAGAGGGTTATGAGGGGCAGTCAACATGGCTTCACCAGGGGGAAATCATGTTTGACCAATCTCTTAGCCTTTGATGAGGAAATAACACGGTGGATGGATGATGGCAGAGCGGTGGATGTGGTCTACCTTGACTTCAGCAAAGCATTTGACACAGTCTCCCACAGCATCCTCACAGCTAAATTGAGGAAGTGTGGACTGGATGATCAGGTAGTGAGGTGGACTGCGAACTGGCTGAAGGAGAAAAGCCAGAGAGTTGTAGTCTATGGGGCTGAGTCTAGTTGGAGGCCTGTAACTAGTGGAGTGCCTCAAGGGTCAGTACTGGGACCGGTATTATTTAATATATTCATCAATGATTTAGATGAGGGAATTGAGTGTACTATCAGCAAATTTGCTGATGACACTAAGCTGGGAGGAGTGGCTGACACGCCAGAAGGCTGTGCTGCCATCCAGCGAGACCTGGACAGGCTGGAGAGTTGGGCAGGGAGTAACTTGATGAAATATAACAAGGGAAAGTGTAGAGTCCTGCATCTGGGCAGGAACAACCCCAGGTTCCAGGATAGGTTGGGAAACGACCTGTTAGAGAGCAGTGTAGGGGAGAGGGACCTGGGGGTCCTAGTGGACGACAGGATGACCATGAGCCAACACTGTGCCCTTGTGGCTAAGAAGGCCAATGGCATCCTGGGGTGTATTAGAAGGGGGGTGGTTAGTAGGTCGAGAGAGGTCCTCCTTCCCCTCTACTCTGCCCTGGTGAGACCCCATCTGGAATATTGTGTCCAGTTCTGGGCCCCTCAGTTCAAGGAGGACAGGGAGCTGCTGGAGAGAGTCCAGCGAAGGGCAACAAAGATGATTAAGGGAGTGGAGCATCTCCCTTATGAGGAAAGACTGAGGGAGCTGGGTCTCTATAGTTTGGAGAAGAGGAGACTGAGGGGTGACCTTATAAGTGTCTATAAATATATAAAGGGGGAGTGTCACGAGGATGGAGCCAGGCTCTACTCAGTGGCAAACAATGGTAGGACAAGGGGTAATGGGTACAAACTGGAACACAAGAGGTTCCACTTAAACTTGAGAAGAAACTTCTTCTCAGTGAGGATGACGGAACACTGGAACAGGCTGCCCAGGGAGGTTGTGGAGTCTCCTTCCCTGGAGACATTCAAAACCCGCCTGGACGCATTCCTGCGTAACATTATCTAGGTGTTCCTGCTCCGGCAGGGGGATTGGACTAGACGATCTTTCGAGGTCCCTTCCAATCTCTAGCATACTGTGATACTTAGGGGAAAAAGAAAAAGAAATCTGCAAGATCTCTCTTTTTGTGTCTTAGGAGGAGGATATCTGTCTCAAATAAAGAGCAAGAGTTAGCTGGGGAAAACAAAAAAAAGAGAAAATCTAGAGAAACAAGGATTGATGTCTCTTTCTTTTCCATTTGTACAAATGAGCCAGAAAAAGTCAATGTCTGCAAATGAAGTGTATTTTAAAGGCACTCCAAATATAAAATCAGAGATTGATTTGAAAGAAGGTTACAAAGAAAATCAAGCTTTCATTCATAGCTCACTGGGGCCTTGCTCTTTGAATCCATTTCCAAGATGATGTCCACTCTCTTCTTCCTTCTGTGTCAATCCTGCAGGCACTCGACTCTTGGAAGCAGGTAGATAGAGACTGTGACCATCAGCATTAGTTCCCTCAAAGATGTACCCAGGTGGGTGTTTGTAAGAGGCCAAGCATCTAACAAAGTCTTTGGGTGTGTAGCTGGTAGTGTAGATTGTTTTAGCTTGTAGTGGAGTTTGATCCTTTGGGCCTGACCAGGGAGGTTTATAGCTCTTTGTAACTGTGGGCCGATGAGGCACATAATGGGTCTGAAAAGTAGTCAAGCAATCCATGGGCTTTGCTGAGAAAGTCAGCTCTGGAGCATGAATGATAGGTTTTAGCCTCTTGCACAGCCAAGGCTTATAGTCTTCTTTCATTGTAGAAGAGCTATTGAATGACCCAGTACTTTTAGGTATCTGGGCCACAGGTTGACACTTCTTGGTTGGCTTGCCATTTCGGTGCTTGTAATGCATCTTAGTAGTGGTCTGAAGGTCCATTTTCTCAAGAGGAGGAAGATATACAACAGGTTTCTTGGTGAATATGGAAGCCCGTGGCCAAGCTTGGTATTTTTCCTGAAACTCAGTTGTAGAGGAAAATGGAATATTATTGAGATACTTTGACTGGCATGGTTTTGCAAGTTTTGCTGGCTGACCAGCCATCCACTTGTAAGAAACTTTGTGGGTAGTAAGGCCATCAAATGGGATCTCATTGGCCTTGTATTTCTCTCTCTCATGGACGTAATGCTTTTCAGGAGGATGTGGCACATAATTCACTCTATAATTAGTTATATACTCAGGAGCCTTGGTTTTCTGGATTTGATTTGGAGGCTTGAAGTTTCGAGTGGCAACCGGCCCCCTGTACAGATAGTCATCCTGGAAAATGGTTCTGTGGTCAAATTTTAATTCCGATGGGCGAAATCTGTTGTCTGGTCTGATCAGGTCTCTCTTTTGTTCATTCCATAGCACATAGTCATCTGAAATACAGGAATTGTAAGAGGAATCATATCTAAATGCTCTAAGTTTAGGCTTATACCATATTATGTTTTGATTATTACATTTTCTACTGTAATAAATACTTGTTAATGTTGTAATGAAAAATTCTATTAAAAGAGCTGCTACAGAACACCTTACAGACTAGTGTGCTAACCCCTGGAAATGCTTAGCATCTACACAGAAAATTAAAATATTCGTGTACCACTCATACCTATAGAGATGGTGAAAAACAGTGTGGGAAGATAAAATTACATTCTCTTGTCTTGCAAAGGCTGCAAGTGACAGAGTGGGCACTGTCCTCATGCCCAGTTAACTAGAAATCATGAAAGTGGAGTACCATGTAGTTATATTGTGGCTAGCTCAGAACACAGGCAAAGTATGCCTATGTCTGCAGAAGGTTGTTCAGGTGTCACCCACAGTATGTCTAGGGCACTTTAAAGGCCAAGTTGCAGAGCTACCCTTCCTCTTTGTACCTTCTCATTTGAGATGACCTGTTCCTCAGCTATATAGATGTGATGCTGCCTACTGTTTGCTGAATTCAGGTTTGTGCAGCTCATGTTAGTGTCAGCAAGCTGTGCTCTGCGACATTTCCTCAGCTCTTGGCTTTTCCCTCTGTGGTACTCCTGCTGTCAGTACAAGCAAGAACCAAGAAGGAGCTTGTAACTCTGTCTCCAATTCTTCCTTATTTGAAAAAGTGTGCTGGAATTTGCAGACCAAGCCTACGCTGATCTAAAGCAGTGAATCATACTGCATAGATGGTCCATACTTGCTATCCAAATTCATGACAAAGAAAAACTTTTAGGCAGCATTTTAGAAATATTCATGTCTTCATTCCTTGGCAGGACACAGGGAAAAATATAAGGCACTGAGACTTTAAAAGATTTGCACTGAGTCACACTAAAAATTCATTGCAAATCTGCCTAACACTGACCAGAGCTGCAGCCACACAACCATTGATTTTCCCCTTCCTAGTAACCTTGTGCAACTTCCCCTAGAGAGCATTATGGTTACTAGTAGGAAGTTGAAATGAGATAGTCTTGGAGCTAACCCAAGTATTTACTTTTTTTTTCTTTTTCAATTTTCCCTTCTTTCAAACCACATTGAGAGTCATGAGGCAAATAAGCTTCCAGCTGACTCTGCACAGTAAGGAAGTCTAGATTTCAAAGTACTAGTGAGTAAATGATGCAGTTAGGTATCAGGATATTTGAACTCCCCAATCCAAACAGAGTTATTCCTTTAGAATGGCAGTGATTACTGTACTGCACAAACACAGTTACACAAAGGATGTGCTCATTACATTGTGAAGGTAACCAAAAAAATGTAACTTTTTGCACCAATTAGGTGTCCATTTAAAGTCCGTCTGGTTCAAATCAAGTTGCCTGTGCCGGCACAAGAGAGAAAGCAGCAGCCACAGATGTCATGTTGCTCCCAGAGAGTGCCCTGGCACTTGGGTACAGAGCTGCCCTTATGCTACTAATTAGCATTGTCAGCTGACAACATGGGTCTGCCTGTGTGCACTGGCATAGACATTCATCTGCCACTGTCGGTGCCACTGAAGACCAGGCTGCATGCCCTGCTAGTGCAGAGGTGTGTAAATGCCCCAGGCACCACCACATTGGTGGGACACTGACCTTGTGCCCATGCCTAGGACACATCTTTCTCCTGTGGCCCAGCAGGGTGAACCACAAGCATAAATGGACATATGTCATTACAGAGGATGTATTAATAAAGCGTTAAAACAGAGAAGCTAGTAAGATTCAGCCCATCCCTAAGCAAAGGCTTGTTCAGAGAGCTGACATTTCAGATGCCAACCAAGAGTAACCAAAAAACTTTTTACATTCTCCCATCATCTTCACTGGAAAATAGTCTGTGCATTTTGGATGTAACCACAGCTTTTGCAAAATATTCAAAATACGACAAGTCCATCTGTCTTCAATTTTAAAAATTTACTAGCTCCACACATTTGGAGACCTCATAGGCATTATGAATTTATTTTACCTACTGTAAGCCAGCAGTGCTACTATTCCTTAAAAACAAGTTATAAATTTATTGGAATTCCAGTTCTTCTCCATAGATATTAATAGTTTCCCATGTAACATAATCTTGAAAACATTAGGGGGTACAAGAAGGAATGGAGGATATGAACCATATATTATTGGAGGTTAGGCACATCTTTTTATAACCAAGCAAAACAAAACTAAAATCAGACTACGTACCTGCAGATGGATAGAAACAGCTATGTGTGTAGCTTGGAGGAGATGAGAATTTTGAAACCTTAAGTTGCAAAGTCTTCTGACATTAATTGCGATATGTAATAGCATTATCTTAAACCTACCGTGTCATTTGAGGTATGGTGTGTTTAGCAGGAAGGAGTGTGACAATACAGTAGGAAAGGTACTTTAGTACCAATGCAGCACTGGTTTATATGCTGTTTATATATTTGAGTTACAATAATTAGTTGAAAAGCTTGTTTCAAAATTTCATGCTTGAGCAGTAATCAGTATAACCTAATAGAGAACAGAACTATGAAAACTTGTATTTTTTGTGAACCAGGGCCTCTAAAGGGGAATTCTTTCAGTATGCAATTTGATCTTTGAGAGGGTTTGGACAAAGATTTCCATTTGCAGTTTTGTGAAAAATACTGCAAATTATAACCAAATGTGGCTGTGATACATTTTATTAGAGTTCTGCAGTAACATCTAAGGTGCTGACCTAAACACTGATAAAAGAGAAAGACATACATCTGGTTCAGATACAAAGAAGTCAAGGATATCTAAACACATAAGGAAAGATCCTCTGCTTGAGCAAAGCAGCTTTTTTTTGTTGGCTTCACTGAAGCTATTCCAATGAATACCATCTGGCAACACTGCCTACGCAAAACAAAGTGTTCAAAATTGTGTAAACATGGGTATTTTACACTTGTGGGTCACAGTCCTCATGACTCAAGTAATTCCAAAGGCACAGTATTTCCTGTGTGCTTAATATAAACATTCTAGTTTATGCTGTTGCAAACATGCAGCAGCACTAAAGTCTGACTTTCAGTCATTTCAGCTGGCCCAATCTTAACACTGGATTCACACACCTTTTATTTCTTTAATCCCTGTGCCATTTTGAGTTTTAAGAAAAAAAAACAGTGTTTCTGACCACTGGCACAAATCTCAATGCCAGCACCAATCATAAGCTTTTATATTTGCATGGCATAATAAAAATAAAATAAAATATGACCATTTTAAATTATTTTAAGAGATACACAAATGCTATCTGCCTAGCAATGTTAGGTAGTGGGAAGGTGTGCAGAGGAGATGCAAAGTCCTCTGATTTTCTACTTAGGACTCACTACCAATACTAGCACAGTTGCTAGTGTAACAGGGTAACTGAAAATCTTCTCCCAGTGCACGCAGAAGAGAATTCCTGCCTTTGGAGAGGAAGGAACAAAGCCCTCACAAACGCAAACCAACTACACCAAGTCACTGATACTGAGAAACAATGGCATGGTTGGATGCACTGTTAACACGTTTTAACAGGAGCAGAGCTTGAGTGCTTTGGACAATTGTGTGGAACTTCTGTGTGTCTATAGTTGCCATATACATGTTTTGCACATTCACAGATTAACACTGTAGCATACACAAAAACGGTCCCATACTTCATGACCTGTGGCTGATCCACTAACACTCTGGACCAGCCCTGCAGAGAATGTTCACTATATCCTAAAGATGATGCTGCTGGACCCACTTGCAGGAGTTCATATGGCCCTCCTTCTACGTAGGATGCCTGCACACATGTCAGACATACAAAGGATGTGAACTCAGAAAGATCCCAATGCTACCATTAATACAGGCTTGTATTTCCAGCAATTTGTGTCTGTGAGGTTCCTGACCAGCCTGTTGGCGTACATAGACAGAAGAAGTAACAACCACATAGTGTTTTAATCTGTCCTTTTCAGAAATGAAGCTATGGTGAAGTCCTGAAAGAAGCTGCAAATGCCCATACCTTCATAAGTGGTTCTTGTATTCATCTTCACATTGGGGATGTGTTTTGTCTCAGAGGGGAGGCATGGAGGTACTCGAAAGGTAGGGTAGGAGTGATAATCCTGTTTATAAGTGGTGGTGCAATCCATAGTCTCATCACTCTTGACATGCTTTTGAGGTGATACAAGTTTCCGTGGCAACACTTCCTTGGCTATGTAATCTCTCCTGTGAAGAATAATTTTATTATGTCCTTCATCTTAAAGAAAAGAAAAAACCAAACCATTTCTATTTCTGAACCCACAAATAAATTAATACTGCCTCTTATCTCCACAGCCTAAGAAAGCTGGGACAGGAATCAAGCAGTTAATGAAACACATAATCCTTTCACAGTTGGAAGCCTGGACTCTGAGAAACGAACAGGGGCAGCTCTGGACAACCTCAGGCAACCCAGATTCCCCTTCTTTCCATCCACTAAGGTTAATGGCCTTATACAAAGCTATCTATGTTCTACAGTGGCATGACACCAGAAATCATTACTCCTTTTAAAAGCTCAATAATTATAGAAGACTATCTAGCATGTAGGGGAAACTTATGAGAGAGGCAACAATACCCTTTACAGATACTCTGTGTACAGTGGTTCAGCCCAGGATGGATAGGTAACAGCAAAACAGTTTTACAGCAAAACATCAGTTAAGGAAAGAAACAACAGCATAGTCAGAAAGCCAGCTTTTTCTCAGGTAGCACTGTAAGATACTAGAGCAGTGCTACTTACACAGCTCAACAAAACATTACAGAAACACTGTAGAGAAGAAAATACCACCCAACATTCACTAACCTGAATATATTTTACTGCCCACATCCTCTGGTATAGGGCAGAGAGTATACTGCCTGGCACCAGTGAATTCAATCTCTAATGTCAGAGTACTTTTCCACTGATCTATTTACACCACTAGCAGCTGGCCAGGAGAGATCATCAGTAAAGGAGCTATTCTAATATTAATATTGCACTTCACGTCTGGAGTGATGCTGGGTGGGCAAAAGCCTGAGCCTCTGAAAATACTGTATTAGTTATGTATTTTAGCAAATAAACAAGGTTCTCAAAAGTCTGTGTGGAGCGGAATAGAATTCACATTGCAAAGTATTAGGTATAGGTGTGAAAACAGAAATACAGAAGTAAAAAATATTCCATGAGTATCAAGAGGTATTTATGTAGATGTCACACTTGTTGCAGCCCCTTGGCATACTTTTGTCAGCAATTTAAAGCCAATGTACTTTTTAAGAGGGGCCAAGAAAAGGCAAGAATACAAGGCATATCGCATCCTTAGTAGCAGGAGTGCCCAGTAACAGAGAGGGTCTTTCCCAAGCCATTCACAGTGCACTGCACAATCCTGTGTTTGAAACAGCCAAGGCTGTACTAGAGGCAAGTAACAGATTACACGTGTTCAATTCTTCACTGCATGACCAAGAGCCTTCTGGCAGTGGGAGCAGCTTTTCCCACACTGACTGTTGTGAAGCAGCAGACCCTACAGTGGAAATCACAGAAGAGAGATTAATCTGATGATAAATCAGTGGCAACGTGCATCCAAGATGACACGAAAAACTGTACTGCCTGCAACTCCTAGACTTTACCAAGGGTGCCTGCTGTCGCAGTATAACACATAACACTCAGTGAAGTGTTATTAGAAATGACTGGTGACAACTCAGTGTCTGCTGGCCTCACAGTTCCTGCAGTTATATTCATACACTCCATCAATTCACTCTCCTTGAGTTTAGCCACACAGAACCAGAGCATTTAGCAGCCTTGTAATAGGTGGTGACACTTCTAGGCCTTAGTACTTTCACTCTTGGTGCGTATTCTTATGATCATTACCCAGAGGACACCAAAACCTGTAATAGGATGGCTAACTGTTCAGGTTTTCTCCTCTAACAAGGGTAGGCAATTTTTACACTTGGTAGAGTGCATGCTCTGAAGAAGCATGTGTAAGTAGTTTCTGCACTTTCTCATTAGTCTGCTTTTTAGAGGTTCTACTGAACTCCAGGAGTAACAGTTATTGTTTGTCTGAGCAAGGAGAGTTTTGCTGACAGAACAGGAAGTTTCCAAGGGCTCCTTGACAGACCCTACATGGCCACTGCCCTCATCACCTGTTTTAAGGGACACCGGTGACACCAGGATTGAATTATAAGCAGATACAAAGGTGTCTAGCTGCTTTGGCTTACCCTGGAAATGCAAGGCATATACAGAAGCGAAGTCTGCTCTTTGAAACTCTCTGATCCTTTTGGTGATTGCTGAAAGATCCCCATAGGCAGAAGCATCCCAAATGTGAGTAAATGGGGCATTTCAGAATTTATCAGCCATGTTTAAATTGACAACTCTAAAAAAGGCAGAGGCAGAAGGAATGGAGAGCTTCCATGTCAGAATGGGTAATGAGGGAGCTTGAGAAGTGCTCACCAAGCCACTTTCAATCTTGGATGTCATCTACCAACTTCAGCAAAGCCTTTGACACCATTTCCCATGGCATTCTCCTGGGGAAATTGGCTGCTCATGGCTTGGACACGTGTACTGTTGCTGGGTACAAAACTGTCTGCATGGCTGAGCCCAAAAAATGGTTATGGATAGAATTATACCCATCTGGCAGCCAGTCACAACAGGTCTTCCCCAGGGCTCAGTATTGGAGCCAGTTCTGATTAATATCTATATCAATGATCTAGATGAAGGGATTGAGTGCACCTTCAGTGAACTTGTGAACGACACCAAGTTGGCTGGGAGTGTTGATCTGCTGGAGGGTAGGAAGGCTCTGCAGAGGGATCTGGGCAGGCTGGATCAATGGGCTGTGGCCAATGGCTCAACAAGGCAAAGTGCTGGGTCCTGCATTTGGGTCACAACAACCCCACACAGAGCTACAAGCTTGGGGAAGAGTGGCTGGAAAGGTGCTCAAAGGAAAAGGACCTGGGGATGCTGACTGACAGCTGAACATGAGCCAGCTTGTGCCCAGGCAGCCAAGAAGGCCAATGGCATCCTGGCCTACATCAGAAACAGCGCGGCCAGCAGTGCCAGGGCAGTGATCATCCCCCTGTACTGAGCACTGGTGAGGTGGCACCTCGAATCCTGCATTCAGTTCTGGGCCCCTCACTGCCGGAGAGACATTGAGGCGCTGAAGCAGGTCCAGAGAAGGCCAACGAAGCTGGTAAAGGGTCTGGAGCACAAGTCTGATGAGGAATGGCTGAGAGAACTGAGGGGGTTTAGTCTGGAGAAAAGGAGGCTGAGGGGAGAACTTATCACTCCCTGCAACTACCTGAAAGGAGACTGTAGCAAGGCGGATGCTTGTCTCTTTTCCCAAGTAACAAGTGATAGGACAAGAGATGGCCTCAAGTTGCACCAGGGGAGGTTTAGATTGGACATTAGGAAAAATTTCATCACTGGGAGCATCGTCAGTCACCAGAATAGGCTGCCCAGGGAAGTGGTTGAGTGAACATGCCTGGAGGTATTTAAAAGACTTGTAGAGGTGGCACTGAGGGATGTAGTTTAGTGGTGGACTTGGCAGTGTCAGGTTAACAGTTGGACTCAATGATCTTAAAAGGTTTTTTTCCAACCTAAATGATTCTATAATTCTATGAGGAGAAATGGATGGTGTTAGCTGTTAAGACTTTACTAATAGTCATTGGCATTTCCTAGGTCTCTAATTCGGTTCAGCAAAGGCAGGAGTGATATTGCTCACGACTGTGGATGTGATGACAAGGGAAGTAAACATCTAGATCAGGCAGCAGCTGTTGTTTGAGAAAGAGAAGCTCTTGGAGTCATATTAATGGATCAGATTCCTATTTTTTATGAGATCCTTCTGTGGATAAGTTCTTGGCACATCACTCTGCCAGCAGCAAGGAAGAGCCTCAGAAGTTACTTCCATAAGGGAAATTGGCACAGCACAAGTGTGAGGATTTCTGCTAAACCCCAACACTGAGCAACAACACAGCTGAGAAGCAGAAACAGCTCATCAATCCACAATGATTGCCTTGAGGAAAACACTCATACCCCTTCCAACCATCATGCTCTACCATATTCATATTTCCTTGGAAACCAGTCATGCATGTTAACAAGTGTACAAAGTGCCATGAAAAAACACAATGAAAGAAAGACAGTCTTCAGAGATCATCCATACTTTCCCAGATAACATTTCTGCTGGTTTCACAGACCAAAACAGAAAATCAGCAAAAGCCAAGACCATGACTATGCTTCTGTGGCCCATGTATCCTCTGATCATATCGCTTCTCAGTCTCTAGAAGTGCAAGCAAAACAGCTGCTTGCCTCCATACAAAACTGTCCTCAGATAGATCTTCATCCCTCCTTCAGAGAGCCCTCATGAGGGTTTGTACAACCATAACATTGATCTTTACAGCCTCCTCTTATGAAAACCAGTGATTTTTCTTTTCTCTATTACTCATCCCTCTCACACACATTATCTAAGTCACTGTCTTAGACTATTTTTCGTACTTTGTAGTTGAGGTGCCTTCCATGCGTATGTCTGCCACCTTGTACACTGCCTTTGGCTTAAATGAGCCTTCAGGAGCAGTGATGGGATGAAGGGGGTATTGCTCCTTGTACTCTGACAGCACACATGGCTTCTCAGTCTTGTCATAGAGCCTGGAGGGCAGGTGTGGACAACGGTGACATCTGCAAGAGTTAAAAAAACAGTACACGAGTTAGTGACTTGCAGGTAGCTGATTAGTAATACCTTATTGCATAAATCAGCTGCAGACTGCAACTACAAAATAGTGGACGAATAGGTACTGCAATGAGTGCTGCAGCCTTAAGTATTTTAAGTGCAAAAGCATAACCTGCACAAACGGCTGTTTCTGTCTACTATAACGGCCTGCAGTCAAAAAAGTGCAGGAAGCCAACAAAAACAGCCTAAGAAAGCAAGTTCACCTAGATGAAATAAAAAGCAACTTAATTAAAGATACAGCCAAGGGTGCCATATTGTGCTGGAGTAGAAACGCTACTGTCCTTTTTGTCCCATTTCTCATAAATTTACTATCCTACTTTGCTCACATATTGAGCTTACTTGTGTACGTAAGTGAGCTAAAGGGTGACAGTCTGGGAGTCTCTATTCAGTCATGCTTGGGCAGCACTGCTCTGTCCATTTCTCTTTCTGAAAGCAATGTAGTATGGCTACTGCAAGACCCCTCCATAACACGCACCAAAACAAGGACAGTGAAAACAAACTGATTTTCTGAGGAAGCTCCCTTCTGACTGGAACCACAGATCATCTATCATTGGTGACTTCCTTCTCCTCACATTGGGACCAGGCCAGAGCAGGGTGGGCAAGGCTCATTGTGTCAAAGAGAGGTTTGGGATTCCACCCTCAGATTTCTTTCCAGAGACATTACAGTTTATGTACCTTTCTGGTTTGAGTCAAACCCACTAGAGTCAATGCAAAGGCTGCTGATTAAAGACTTCAGGAACCACCCCACAGGAATTACAGTGATAGGAGAAGGGCTCCAGTTTTATGCCTCATACATCATTCCTGCCAGAGTTGGAGTGTTCCCTACTGGATGTATGTTTTCCAGTGCTACATCTAGTCCAGATACAAATTACTCATTTAAAAGGGCTTCCATTATATTACATGTTGAGCAACCTAGGATCAGCAGATGTCTGATTACCTAAATTTATAGATAACCTCCAGTTTACACTGAAGAGCACACTTTCATATAATGAATCATTTTCCAAACTAGCACAAGAAGATAAGAAGGGCCCAGAGGGCTCGAGTAAAATGGACAGCCAGTCATTTTTCACTGTTGATAGCTGGGCTTCCATATTTCCAGAGTTCTAAAATAAGAATGCAATCAGCCCTTTTGGGGAGAGATAAATGGTATACACCAAGTCCATAATACATTGGATGAGCAATTGGTTGGCAGGTTGTGCTCAAAGAGTTAAAGTAAATGGGGTCACATCAGGCTGTATGTGCTCTTTAATGTTTTTATAAATGATCTAGACACAGGAGTTAAATGCACATTAAGTAAGTTTGCCAACGACCCAAAACTAGAGGAGCTGTGCACTCCCTTGAGGATAGAGAGGCTTTAAAAAGAGATCTGGATAGACTAGAGAGGTGGTCAATCACCAGCTGTATGAAATTTAACAAGAGCAAGTGCAGGATTTTGCACCTAGAATGGGTAATCCTCATAATACACATAAACTGGGGGACAAGAGGCTGAAGAGAAGCCCTGCAGAAATGAGCTGTTCCTCTGCAGGCAGTAGGTTTAAACATATAACAGGAGTGTATATGGTGTATATGGTGTATAACAGGAGTACTTGAGAGGGAAATAAGTCTTGTGTTCTTTTAACATGACCTAAACCTGGTGTCTTAGCAAAAATGAAGGCTTCTGCAAAACAATTTCCAAAAGCACGTTTTCACCAACTGCTCCAGCTTTCCGGAAGTATGAGTGCTGATAAAACTCTGCAAGGTCTCCAACATCTTCTTGCTGTGATCTATGTCATTTCTAATACACTGCATAATGCAAGCCAAGAAGGAAAAGGGGGGGGGGGGAGTATTTACAAGCAACCCCCTCACTCCTACATTAAGTTTGTCACTCCCAACACAAAAGGAAAGGCAGTTTTCTGCTCCTTCTACTTTTGTATTACATTTGCAACCTGAAATGCTGTGGGAAAAGTCTAGTTAGCAACATGGCAATACAGCCTGAGAATATAAGCAGCATGGAAACATCACAAGCTACTCTAGGAGTATGGTTAGCTTGGAGAATTGCAGACAAATTTTGGCTGTTAAAAGAGACAGTCACCTTGTTTTGGCAGGAAGGAAGTTCTTAAGCTACAAAAAACTTTTGATGGGAAAAAACATCAAATGGAGTAAGTAATGCATCAGGAAAAAGAGTTTCCTGTTGAACTGTTCTCTGTAAAAAAGAATTCCAGTCACAAGGAGGCTGTCAGAAATCCTGAAATTCTTGAAAGTTGTCCATGGAAAAATGGACAGGAAGTCATTTTTCAGTGTTGATAGGTGGGCTTCCATATTTCCAGAGTTATAAAAAAGAACACCATCAGCTTTTTTGGAGAGACACTAAATAGTAGGAAACATGATGGTGCTTTTCTCTCTATTTTTTGAAGAAGCAAGCTGTGGGCACATAAATAATTTGTGAGCACAGTAAGGACCTCCTCCAGCCCATATGACAGCCAGTTAGGATGTCAGAAGCTACACCTTGTTCATTAACCTTGAAAACACAGTTCCTGAAGGTTTCCCATCAGAAAAGTCTCTGCAGGAGTCAGGTGTGTGGAGGGAAAAAAATCAACAAGCTGAGAGCAGATGCTCTCAGATGTATAAAGAGATGAGAGAAAGATGCTGGTAGCTGGAGGCACCAAAGAGGAGACTGAAAACAGAAGTAAGTATGGGCTTAGAGGGAGGTTGGGGAGAAACTACCTTCAAAGAAAATAAAGGCGCCATCTGGCCTTAGACAAGAGGACAGACGGGGTAGAGGGATATCAGAAGATTAAAGGGAATTACAAAATGCCATCACAGGTAAAAGGATAGGCAGGACTTAAGTGGGAAGGCAGAAGCATGAGTGAAGGAAGAAGGGTTGTTGAACTGCTAGAAAGAACGGCCACTTTGAAATCTGGATTTTGCTTTTAGTGATCAATTCAGTTATATAACTAGGCAAGCTGTACTAGTTGTAGAAAAACCTGGCAAAATACACACTGTGTATTTGGCATGTTAAAGCCCCATTACACTACTGCATTAACTTGCAGGTACACGATCTAACGATAGCTCCCTTGCCAGAGATACTCAGTCCCTTTGAAAACCAAATATAACAGATTGAAAGTTCATCTCTGCTCAGTCTTTTATGCTAAGTAGCGTGCATAAGATTTATGATGAAAATTCATGTGAATATTTGACATCTTTCATTCCTGGCTTTTGTTTTGTGCAAAGCTGGTTACCAGACAAACTTGAAAGCCCCACCACTTGTGTTTTCTGTGAATGCAAGTGCAAATCTTAAGCTAACTGAATGTCAAGAATTAATTAACTTCTGACAGGTTGCATACTGAAAGAACTATTTTGATAATGACATTGTGATTATTTTTTTCATAAATACACCTGGAAAGGCATAAAGTTTCCTGATGTAATATTCCTATTAAGCACTACAAATAATACTTTGATCTTACTTCAATTAATGGAACCAAAGGTGCAAAATGAAGCATTCAAAAGCAAGGAAACACTAATTACCATTTCCTGTAGGAGATTATTCTAGCCCTGTTGTTGATGTGGAGTTAGGATCAGTTTAGCTTACAAAACCAAACATCAAATTTTTCACAGGTAAAGAGCTCCATTGAGAGCCACAGTTTCAAAGAATTTCCATCTATTACTTTTGCTTGTTTGTTTTGGAACTGTTAGCATGTTTTGCTGTAAACAGATCATTAAAAACAGCACAGGCACCTCACCGTTATGGATGTGGATTAGGAATCAGCAAGTGGGAGCAAGTGGGAACAGCAGATAATATTTAGACTGTGGCATCTTGGGCTCAGTCTGTAGTTTGTCTCTGTTAGCTGACAACTGGGTTTGGGAAAGCCAAAGTGACCTTAGGCCAATTAACCTGCTCTATGTGTCTGTCCATATTAAAATACCTTAAAGGAACTCAGGCACATAGGGAAATCCAAAGGTTTGGCATTAAGATCCTTTTGCAATGGATCACATTGGCTGGATGTGGTAGTTTAATCCTCAGCTAAGAAAATCACCTGCATTTTCCTCTCTTAAAATTCTTCAGAAGCAGTTTTATGTCAATGGTGAAGTTATTCTGCAATATTTGAATGCACTGAAAATTGACAAATCATAAATGTATCTAACTCTTTGTGCTTGTTAACATGCTGAACATTTACTATGGTGAATATTAATTTACAGCTACAGGGTAAAAACACCTTTGTTCCTCTGACTAACACAGCTTCTTTTTCATTAGAGATACCACAGAACATCTGCAAGAGCTGCTGAGCTCCACATTTTTAATGAATAATTACATAGGCTTTTCACTGAAAACAAGATGTTTTTCTGCATCATCCAGTATCAGTTCCAGCCCCTTCTCCACTTTTGCTGTCTGTGACAGAAAACACATTTACATTTAACTGAATTTTATCGCCAGGAAAACTAATTCTAGGGAAAGAATGAAATATTTTCCTGAACTGAAAAGCAATATGCAACAAATGCAAATTCATTTAAACAACAGCTCTACTTGCTTTGATTTTTCTTCCAAAATAAATGCTCTTGAAAGAGCATCAAATGAAAACACACCACTGAACAATGGCCAGAACTAGCAGAGGATTTGCAGGCCAGCAGCCAGCCAGGCCTAGAAAGCCACAAAACTGCTTGACATGCAATGCCTTGCAACGCCCAGATTCTCACTTTGAACTGTGGTAAACAATTTGGTTCAAAGTATTTAGCACAGTATCTCCACATTTATCTAACAGTAAACAGTGGAAACACTTGCGACTAACATAAGCCTGCTGCCATCTTCTGGTAAAAAGTTCAGGATATAAAACAACCACAAAACAACCAGTACTTGCTCGCTGACGTTATCTTGGCCTTTTATTTCACAGTAAGGAAACGTGAAATTGCTTGTGCAGTAATATTACATAGAGAGAAACAAATAGGTTAGTGCTCTCATAGGGAGAAAGGATCGTTTTCACAAATCCCTTCCACTGGATAGTGACTGTCATAAGAAAAAAGGTGCTTCAGCATTAAGTAGTAGCTGTTATTTTACTTAGAAAAATACACCAATAAAGCAGCAATCCTAAATTATACTTTAGAAGCCACCTATTTGAATGCACTGTAAATATGAGAAGCAAAACACACATAAAGTCAGGAAAGGCAGAATTCAATGCTAAACAGGCAAACCAAAGTTACTTTAAACAAGCCAGAATTGTGAGAGCATAAACAGACATCACTCCACTAACTTCTCCTACCAGTTAGTCTTGACTCTTGCCTGTTCTTTGCACTAAATTGGAGCTAGCTTGCTCCAATCCCCCACCCCCCGCCTCACACTAGCCCATGTCGCCCAAGGCTCTGTATAACCTGGCCTTCAGAACATATACAAGACAGACTGCAAACAGTTATGCGTTATCATTCAAAAGTTACAGTAATCTCTGTTTTGTTATAGCTTCACATTATTTGACATGCTACTACCAAACATTTTACCATTTGATATTACACTCGGGGAAAGATATTCCAAACCCTTTGTCATACCTTTGTAAGCAATGCATATATGCTTTGCTAAAAGGAGAGCATTAGTATGATCTTAAAAAACAAAAACAAAACAAAACAAAAAAAAATACCCCAAAAAACGGTTTGTAAATGTGGTTTAGCCTTGCTCACCCTTACAAGCTGAGTGTCAAAAGTACACAAACTCTGACTTCTCCATATGCTGCACTAAATTTTGACATATTCTCCCCTGGAGGTGAAAGTGAGGTATTTGCACTGTGTACTTCAGCTAATGATAATCCAGCACACCTAACTTCAGAAGCCCAAAAATTCCCTATACTTAGGAAGCTGAAGAATCTCCTAATTAGGAAGTTAATGAGAAAATCAATTTCCCAAGCTTAATAGTCAATTACTTCTGAATAGTATTTCAGGATACGTATCATAAGTCTGTAGAGTATGAATACTGTATTTCTTGCAGCAAATGCCTAGTTTTAAAGAAGTCACATAAACACATACAGAGTTGTATTTGTAGCTGCTGGCAATACCCTGCTGCTTCCCCAGTTCCTCCTCACTAAGCAGTAAATCACTGCTTTACAAGAGAAGGATTTTATCCTGAAGTTCAGCACAATTACGACGGCCTTCTAATAAAAGCCTAACCAAAACTTCCTAAGTATCTGCCACAACCTTATAAGACAAAAGCCATAGTGTTGTACTAAATCTGCAAGCAGTAAAGATCCCTAAAGTACACAGGTGTATCATTTCTGCTTTTACATATATCACTTAGAATTTGAGGCCAGGTCTTCAAAGGAAACTCAAAATTCTTAGGTGTCACTTCTTAATCCAGAACTCTCCATGCAGTAGCAACCCAAGAACCACTTAGCTGGACAGGCAGAATTGGGGAAAAAATACTTTTTGTTTTAAAGCTTTAAAAATGCTCAGATACATTTATCATTTTTTATATGCAACATACAGCAGTAAATAGCAGTGCAGCCCTCAAAAGCAGTACAGCATGCTAACCAAGTAACCACTACCCCAAGCTCCTTCACCCCCAGCCTCTACTACATACCCACAGGAGCACAGCTGACAGATGCACTTCTTCAAGGGTGGAACTACATGTAAAGGCTCATCTGATTGAGGAGACATGGTCTGTAACAGAAAAAAAATCCAAAGAAAGAAAGAAAAACCCTGCCACTACTCAGGAACATCTCCTGAAAACAACTATGTCATTAAGACGATCTAGGAACCTCCATAAGCAGGGACACAGCACAAGACACTGGTACAGCCTGCACTACATGTCACAGCTGACTAGCTCCTTCCCTTGGACAGGAAGCCCAGGTGCCTCTGGTGGCACTGCAACCAGAATTCTGGAGCTCTGCTTTCAAACCTCTGCTGACCAGGGATTGGAAGCCTTGACTGCTGCCACTTGGGTAGCCCTTTGTGAAGTCACCAGCACCGAACCCTAGAACCCAGGTCTGCAAGGAACACAGCTGGGCCTGTTCCAGGCAGCTGATATAGCTAAGGTCAGATTTTCCAGTTCCCTAGGTATTTGACCATAAGTTCAACCTGTAAACAGGCTGTTATGAAGCACTTCCGTCTTAGCTGTTAACATGTTAGCAGCCACATTATAGCTTCAGTGACCAGCCACATGAATATCTTTTCATAAAGCTTGTCAAATTCTGCTTTATAAAGGTGTCAAATACAGGTGGAGATTCTTCCTAAAACCTATTTACAACTGTTGTGGAAGAAATGAAGAGAAAGATAAACAAGAACAGAAAACCAATTTTAGTTAGCAATGCCTCCAAACTGTGTAAAACAAACATCATGTTAGAGGTCAGTGTTACCTAACCAATAAATGGAGGCTACATGAAATCTATTGCTGAAACTCAAAACTCCACCCGCATCAGCTACAGATTTGGGACGTCACATGGATCCGTCACCACACCACTGATTCTCAAACGTTATGGCCACTGGTCTAAAACACACAATTATTGAACAAAGGGAGGGATGTCAACCTTGAGGAGTTATGCTGGATGGCATGCCAACCCGAGGGGAGAGTCCCTGACTGCATGCCTGCTGCTCTGAGGAGGACTAACTCCAAAAGGCTCTCTGGCAGGACTCCCTTTATACCCTAGTCAAGTCTGATCTGTGGTCAGATACGGTCATGTAGTGACCACTGGCTCAGGACCCCAACTTCCTTGCCCCTGTCCCTGCTGACCACCACCACCAGAGTGGGACAAGAGCTGCGTGTGCAGGGAGTTTTCCCAGGCTTTTGCATGTGGAGGGAAGCTTTCACAGTGAAGCTTTTGTCAGGGCTTTGTCAGCGTGGGTGTAGCTGCCACACAATCCAGCCCACAATCACAGTCATGATTCAACTGGTTTCCTTGTAGTGGGGGTACAGTCACCTCTTGCTTCCAAACTTAAAAGGAAGCAGTCTTGGTGAGTCTTAATGCTTACTATGGATCATCATTTCTCAATTATTTAGCTGCTATCATAACCAACACAGACCTCATTGTGTGCATAAGATTTATCATAATACAAACTTTGGAACGTGAACACAACAGCCTTCTACCAACAGATTCAAAACTCGACACACATGCATTTGTTTAGTGCTGAGGCTTCCTGCCACACTTCCCACTGTCTTCGTGGGGTGCAGTCATACCACTTCTGGGGTATTGACCCTCCTTGAAAATATCAAAACTCCTCTCCATGTCTCCACTGGGGACATGTAGAGAGGTAAAACTACACCTTGAGTCCCTCACCGAGCTAGCATTTGATATGTCTGACGACCAGGTCCTGGCAGTTCATGCAGGTCACTACTCCTGTCACCAGCAGAAGCACTGGGGTGACCCACATCTCCATGTGCTGCTCTATAAAAAAACAAAACTAGGCTTCTAAGCTTTAGGGTTAGAAGTCAGGAATTATCTTTCAGGCACTAATATGGTAGGTCTGCCTGCTCCTGTCTAGGGCTTCCTAGGCATACAGGCCTGGGTCAATACTGCATTGGACTTTGCCAGGGTCATGGGTACAATGCCAACAGAGGGCAGTTTCACCATCCAGATATCCCACATGGGTTCTCAGTGGGAACTGACCTCTTTGATAATCAGGTATGGGGGTGTCGCCCATCAATGGCCAGTAGGACAAAACACTTGAATCTTCTGTTTCCCATAATTTCCCCAGTGGTTACTGGCAATGAGGACTGCTTGTGACAGTCGTGCATCCCATTTGTGGTGTGAAACATCAGGATGTCTTTTAATTAGGCCATTAGAACACCCAACTATACCATTGGCTTGAGGACAATATGACGTATGTAACATCTATTTTATACCCTCTCCTTGTGCCCGATCTTGCACTACCATGGCTGTAAAATTTCAACCATTATCACTTTGGATACATTGAGGCATGGGCAAAACACTGAACCATTCTCAGAAAGCCCTGGACCATATGATCTCCAGTAGCAGCACTAACAGATGTAGCCATAGACAATTCTAATACTACTTTAGATATTAATACTTTTTTCCATTGGACAGGTTCAAGGGACTGATGTAATTGGTCTGTCAGTTGTTCCAGAGAGTTCTGTCTTGTATAACACGCTGGGCATGGGCTTGGTTCTGGTGGTTGGTCTTAACTCTCACCTGACATTGTGGGCAAGCTGTGAGGACCACTTCACTGGCTTTCACAGGCACTGGCCAGCCTCAGGATCAACAAAAGAGGTCTGCCTTGCCTGAGTAGCCTTGCTTGATATGCAACTATTCACCTAAGTGACCCCAGGCTACCTTTTCACAGGTCAGTACCCTCATTTGGGCTAAGTGATCAACTTACTGGTTCCACTTGGCAACAGGGATTTTAACCTGTGCGTGGCCTTTCATCCATCCCACCTTCAAAGGCTGGGATCTTCCTGTCTCCAGGAGACACTTCATCAGCTAACGTAAATGGCATTAGCACCGCTTTCTGTGGTCAACAGAGCCTACCTTCACTCTTTCTCAACTGCTCTCCTGCTGCCAATTTCTAATGCTACTGCTTTAAACTGCCACCTTAAAACCACTTGATGAGCAGATGCATTGGTAAATCGCACTCCCTCTGTGTCTGAGTTTCTGGCAGGTGCTTTTTTAATAGGAGAAGGCTTACACAGTTGACTTAGGAAACCTGGGTCTAGATTTATAGGTTGCTGCAATTTGGAGACTTTGACCAGACTCTCTCTTAACAGAAGTAATTGGACTAATTGCTTCTGAGTACACATACCATTTCTGAACTGTGGCTTTTGGAGCTACTCCCTGAGGACGTGGCGATCCATCAAGAATTGGATTCAGAAGGGGAAAAGGACCCTGTACTGTAACATCTTGTGATGCACAGTTTCTCATTGCACATTCCTTAATCACTCTAGTGAGGGAAAGGGCTCCCTTTTCCCAAGCCAATTACCGCTGTTTCATTTCTTTAAATGAGGTAAAGAACATAGTAGAGGCCTCACTGGTCCTCATGGTCCATTTTGGAAAATGCCACAATATGAAGGTTAAGTGACAAATCTCCACTTCACTTTTACACAGGTCCTGCAGGTGCAGTGGGCCCAGTCTTCAGTATGCTTTGAGTTCATCTTTCGGAGAATTAAGGGGTTCCAGAAATTGTGAATTCCAGTCCCTTTTCTGAAGCAAGTTTTTAGTGGGGAAGTACCCAAAAGCCGTGTATATGTGTTTTTTCCAATAACCTAATGGGCCTAACTGTTGCAATTATATTGTGTTATGCAGGGCCTGCCCCTCAACACTTTATTGGGTATTGTCAGGTACTGCAACAGCTCCTGCTACCCCCAAAGCCCCATAGAATTTAACCTCTTGTCAAGGACTGGGACATTTGAAGGGGGGGAAGATCAACCCAGTTTTATTCAGTAGTTTTCAAAGGGCTCTAGCCACTTGCCCACTCTTGTTCGGTTGCTTCAGACTGTGGCAACCGGAGGCAGCCTGCAAAAGCCTCACAAGTGGTTTCTGCCTCCCTGCACCCTGCCATGGGGCAGGTCCATCGTTGACTGCAGCACATCAAGTCCCAGAGGATTCTCCTTGTGCAGGTGGGCAGTGCTACAGCTGTGACCACCCTTTCCCCAGCAGCCGGGGCTGAGCTCGAGCCAGGGGCAGTTTTGCTGCTGCATCGGTTACACCACGCTACCCACAGCTCTCCTGACGGTTCAACTCCGTCATCCTCTGCCGGTTGCTCATTTAACCCCATCTGGGCCCCGCACCATTAAACCGCCGCACGTGATCGCTCTGCACCCGGGGATATGAGCACAGAGCTCCCTGCCAGCGGCTGGGGCAGGAGCTCACCGCCGACCCGAGACCCCCCACCGCGGCTTCTGGTCCTCACCCCCCTCAGGTCCTTCCCCCGGCAGTGCCGCCGTCTGCCGGCCGCGGCCGAAGCGCTCTGACCCGCAACCCAGCTCGGGCACCCCCGCTGGAGTGCTTCCGGCCGAGGCACGTTCCTGACCAAGGCCCCGGCCTGTCCTGCCCGGCGGCTCGGGGACGGTTCGAGACCTCCAGGAGCGCGGCCGATGGTGACTTCATTGTCACGAGACGAGCGCGGGTGTCGCCGCGGGTGCCGGTCGCTGCCAGAATTCCTCCCAAGGCACCGAACGAGCGCTTTCGGGGTCTGGGAATGCTGCGAGGAGGCGCCTGAGGCGGCGTGGCTCTACCGGCGGGAAGCGGCCACCGGGACTCCTTGCAGCCCAATCTCCACTGCCGGGCTGCAGCAGCCCCCGCACTCGCTCCCACAGCTCCTTCTGCCTTTGGGGGAGGCTGCCTCCCCGCTCTCCCTGCCGTCTGTGTCCCGTCACAACGAGCCACTCTGGACCCCAAAACTTGCTCGCTTCTTCAGCGCCTAACAGTACCTTATTTCCCCTCTCACCAGAGAGACTTCACAATCTGTTGCTGTTTGCCCAGCTTATGCCAAAACTGTATTGCAATTCACTGTGCCCAGGTCCTATCCAGGGAATAGTGCTGACTGTGGTTTTGGGTTACCCCCCTCCCTCTGCCTTTCGGTCTCAGTAAGAACTTTACTCCAACTCCCCACCTCTTCAGAACTACTCTCCTCAGAATGTGCCCAGACATTTCCATCCCAGTCCTCCACGTCTGGGACTGCACTCAGCTTCTGAATTTGAGCAATACAAGGTGCGTGTGTTTGCTTCTGCCAGCAGATTTCAATTCTTTGTTCTAGTGAATGCCTTCACTTTCTCTTTTCAGTTCTTTTGAACTATCTCCACCTGCTTCTCCAAATCATCCCTTCCTGGTCTTCCAAAAAAAAAAAAAAACCAGTTCTGAGCCTGTACCAAGCACATGCCCCTGATGGGGTTCAGACTAGCTCGCTGCATTAAATTCCTAGTACTCCATTAAATACCAACTATTTTAGTGAAAAGATTCTGTAAAACCATTATTAGCTCTTTTTTATTGAGGCATTTCAAAAACTGACCTCCTGCTCCACCATCTCCCCAGGATTGTTCAGTTCTCTCCAATAGCACCGGTGCGCCAAACCACTTCTTTGCTCATTGCACGCCTGGGGGAGTAGGGGCACATCTGTGCCTCTGTATTGATCCCTCTATTCACACCTTGCCAACTATGCCAATTTCACTGTCATGGAACCAATAAACTCAGGCTAGTTTTAAGGGATGGAGGAAGGGGAGGACAGGTAGGTTTTGAGAGGAGGTAGAAATAAGGAAAGATAAAGACAAAATTTCACATGACACTTTGCCTTTCCATTTTCTAGGATTATGCTACCTACTCATATAAGAACAGTTCTGTATTTAAAAGATGGGCTTTACATAGAATGCTGCAATGGATGACGTATTAAAGGAACCAGAGCAGTCAACTAATATGCTTAAAAAAGTTTGGAATACAGACTGCTGAAAACAGGAGTGCAACTTCTCCATCCAGGTAGTGCTTAGAGAAGACGTTACACTCTCAAGTGATCCATAACCATAGTAACACAATTATGTTTCTCCTTAACCATAATTCTATCTTGACGATGGTTCCTTCATGGCTGGCTTCTCATCCAAATCATCTTTGTCTGTAAGAAAAATTGTATTAGTTATCACTCAGAACTTGGTACTATTCATTAATTTACAGAAATGCTGCTTCACATTTGTTTGACACCTATTAAAAAACATGTATGAAACATTACTTCCGATTTAGATAACTGTTCAAAGCAAAGGAGATCATCTGCTATCAGTACCGCCACAACCTAAACTGAAGCAATACTTTGCATGAAGTATAAATCTCACTACTCCTACCTTATTATGTTAAATTCCTAGTACTCCATTAAATACCAGCTGTTTTGGTCAAAGTCTTTTGTAGAACCATTACTACCTCATATTTTACTGCATTTCAGAAACAGACCTCACGTGTAACTAAACACTGAACTACTGCTTAACTTTAAACTGGTTAAAGAAAAGTTGACATTTCCATTGGAAATGGGGTGAGGGAGCAGGGGGGCCCTCTGGAATGGAGTATATTTCATTATGAAAAGTATAGTAATAGTATTACAATGATGAACTCCTGACTGAATGCACAAAAAAATCCAATGACCTACAACATATTTCTAAATAACCACATCTGTTCAGAGTAAAGGCACTACTTCAAACTAATTTTGTGAATTCTCAAAATTGAACTTCAGATTGCTCCACTGCTAATGCACCTTAAGGCTTTTTTTTTTTTTAACAGCTGCAAATTACCTCAAGAGTCAGACAAGCACCTTTTCTCCTACTTGCAAGATGGTGATATAGGTAAAGGAAGCATGTTTCCTTTGCTTTTATGTCTCACTTTCCATAAGGAATAAGCATAAAAATAATCTGTACATATACTTGCACAGCAAGGTTTAGCTAGAGCAGGTTATTTATGGTAGTATACCCAGTAACAGAAGGGACAAAATCTTATTGCTAAAGCACATGGATACTTACCTTTCAATTTATGTTTTAAGTCTAATGGGATTTCGTGTACCATTGATGCCATTTCCTCCAGATGTTGAAAGGATACCAGCAAAGATGACAGAGAAGATTTTATTTCATTAAGGGATTTTGGTGTTGGCATCTTTGTAAATTCTTCATCCAAAAAGAAGAGTTCTTGAGGACTGGAAAATTCATCTCTTTTTTCTGGTGCAAGACTTGGGGATGATACAGAGCTTACAGATTCACCTCCACTAAGCAGTTGATGCAGCTCCTTTTTACTCGTAGATGGCGTCTTTTTCAGTGCTTCATGTAGGTTGGACTGCACATGTAGCTTTGATCTTTCAATACCTTCCTCATTTTTTGAGCCACCGGTTACTGTGCTGTCCATTACATCAAAATAAGACTCAAAGCTTGAAGACTGGTTGGCATCTGTGTTACTAAGTACTCCTTCAAGACATCCTTCAAATGTCTCACCCAATATCCCCAAGCAGGCAGTTTCATCACTGACAGAATTTAACAATGAAGATACATTCCAGTACAGCATCCCACTCATTAAGGAACCCTGAAAACACTCTGATGGTAGAACATTTGTTCCACAAGTGTTTTCTGAACATACGCCTGTAGTATTCATGATGCTCTTTACATATTGAGAAGTATGTTCTTCTAGATCATCTACAGAACTGTTGTTCAAAACAGTATCTTTTAACTCCTGTGCTTCACTTATCTCACTTTCTTGTATTCCAGATGATTCTGAAACTGGAGATTCAATATGACTTATCCTCATCTGCTTTTGAGGTCTAAATTCTGTAGCTCTTAATCGGGACTTGCTTTCTGACAAGGCAGGATCAAAGTCAGGTACAGAAGATGCAGAGTCAAAGCACTCAAATCTAGAGTCTCCCATCTTCTTACAGATGTAAGCATCCACTGGAGCTTCTTCTATTGTTACCTCAGGTAGGTTCAGCTTTATGTCTGATGAGTCCTCAGTCTTAATAGCTTTTCTCCATGATCTTCTGACTTCTGTAACTAAATAGAACAAATCAAGGAAAAAATTGATTCTATCCTGGTTTCAGCTGTAACAGTAATTTATTTTTTTCTTACTAGTAGCTGGTGCAGTGCTGTGTTTTGGCTTTACTCTGAGAAAAACGCTGATAACACACCAATGTTTTAGTTGTTCCTCAGTAGCGTTTACCCTGATCAAGGACTTTTCTTAACGCTCTGCCAGTAAAAAGGGGCACAAGAAGCTGGGAGGAAACAGAGACAGGACACCTGACCCAAACCAGCCAAAGTACACTGCTGTCCAGGTTATTCATGAGTGTGAAACATGCTGCAATTAAGCAAGCCAAGTGGTTAAAGCCTCTCTGGTATGGAGGACAATGGCTGAAGTACAAATATCGGAGGCCTGGCAGATTGACTACTTCACACTCCCACCGACCCACCAAGGCAAGCGCCATGTGCTTACCATGGTGGAAGCAATACCGGATGGCTGGAAACATATGCTCTCCCCCACACCACTGCCCAGAACACTATCCTGGGCTTTGAGAAACAAATCTTGTGGTGACACAGCACCCCAGACAGAATTGAGTCAGACAATGGGACTCATTTCCGGAACAACCTTATAGATACTTGGGCCAAAGAGCATTGCATTGAGTGAGTATATCACATCCCCTACCATGCACCAGCCTCTGGTACAGTGGGCTGTTAAAAACTACACTGAGAGCAATGGGTGGTGGGACTTTCAAACATTGGGATACACATTTACCAAAAGGCACCTGGTGGGTCAACACCAGAGGATCTGCCAACAGGGCTGGCCCAGCGCACTCAGAACTTTTACATACTGTAGAAGAGGATAAAGTTCCTGTGGTGCACATAAAGAGTTAGCTGAGGAAGACAGTCTGAGTTATTCCTGCTTCAGGTAAAGGCAAACCCACCCTTGGGATTGTTTTTGCTGAGGGACCTGGATATACTTGGTGGGTAATGCAGGAAGACAGGGAAGTCCAGTGTGTATGTCAAAGGGATTTAATTTTGGGTGAAAACAGCCAATGAACTTAATTATATGCTGTTGCCTGCTATATAACACTTCTATAGCATCTAAATGCCTATCTCTGCCACCCTGGGCTTTGAAAAGAAAACATATGCTGTCATGATCATCAGCACAGAATAAAGTCACAGGAAAAGCCAGCAGCAACAGTGGGAGTCTCCCAGTACTGTCCTGAGGTCACCAGTGATTGAACCTGACTTCTATTCAGTCATCACCCCAAAGAAGAATACACTCCGATGAGACCAGACACATTCAGTCATGTCACCAGCAAGCAAGAATCCAACACTACAGTCTCTCCTGTCCTGAAAGACAGTTACAACAGGTAAAGCCCAACATGAACTTAGCAAACTTTATAGGGATGGTCTACAGACTAAGGAATGATATCTGTCTGTGTGTGTGCATGTATGTATCTCTCTGAAAGACAAAAAGTAACGGCATGTTGAAAAAACTGTGGGGCCTGAGCATAATGTAAATGGCATGGAGAAAGGGGTGGACACTGTCCTGGGTACAGCTGTAACAGTTACTTTTCTCCTTAATAACTGGTGCAGTACTGTTGTCCTGGGTTGAGCAGCAGCAGTCATTTTTCTCCTTCTTAGTAGCTGCTGCAGTGCTGTGGCTTTGACTTTCGGGAACAGCACTGATAACACCAATGTTTTTAGTTGCTGCTCAGTAATGGTTACTCTGACCAAGGACTTTCTGAGTCTTATGCTCTGCCAGGGAGGAGGGGAAGCTGGGAGGAAGCAGAGACAGGACACCTGACCCAAACTAGCCAAAGAGGTATTCCATACCACAGCACGTCATGCCCAGTATATAAACTGGGAGCAGTTACCCAGAAGAGCTTGAGAGCTAGTCAGGTCAGGCTGGGTTATCAGCCAGCAGGTGATGAGCAGTTGTATTCTCTTCCCTTGTTATTTCCCTTATTATTATTGGTGGTAGGAGCAGTGGTTTTGTGTTATACCTTAGTTATTGGACTGTTCTTATCTCAACCTGTGGGAGTTACATTCTTTCAATTTTCCTCCCCATCCCTGCGGGAGCAGGGGAAGGAAAAAGGGAGGAGTGAGCAAGTGGCTGCGTGGTTCTGAATTACCAGCTGGGCTTAAACCACGACAGAGGCTTATAAGGATAAATGTGTATCCTCTAAGCCTCAAAAAAGGGGAATTGTAAGCTGAAATGCTAAGTTGTAAATTCAAACCACTCTGTTAATTGTAAGCTGTAAATTGGGACTCCTCTGTTGAGAGCAAGATGGGGCTGGTTCTTCATGCTAATGAACAAATCGGAGCAAACTGACCTAAACTGTGGACATAATTGTTAAGTAATTCACAAATTGCACAAGTGCAAGCAAAGAGGTCAATCAGCAGACACAGTGAGGAAGACTATCGATGGCCACCAGAGACCCCTCAACCACCACCCAGCAGGGAAGCACACGTGTAATTAAAATGCAAATACTGTAATTTTGCGAAACAATTGAGTATACCTTAATGCCATAATTTCATTAGGCCTACTATGTTGTGTTACAGGGGAAGCCTGTAAGGGTTGCAGCTTCACTGAAATAGTTATCTTCTGTGACATGTACAAAGTCAATGAACTTACCACATTCTTCAACAGTGGGTAGTATACAGTCAGTTTCCAACTTATACAGATTTTCTGGAGTTCGGGGAATTTGTCTTCTTGTTATAAATGGGTCAAAAGACAATGAGATAGTAAGATCTTCTAATGCCATTCCTTTTCTCTCACCAGTCAGAGTCGACTCAGACACCACTGCTTCTGCAACCTGTAGGATTTTAGAAAAGGGAAATCATAGAATCATAGATCATCTAGATCCTGAGAAAGCAAAATCACCACCTCTTTATTTCTGTTAGTTACGGCTCAAAATAAATCCACTGTCTAAACGATCAGAAGAGTTTTGAATCTCCTGACTCTTCTTTTTTGAATCTTCTGACTCACAATGACCGCAGTGTCCTACAAACACAAAATTAAGATAGGGGACTAAAATCAGAACTCAATTCTAAGTACCCTCACCATCTAGGTTTAAGTATTAAAAGTTACATAAATCATACCATGATAGAACTGAAAGTTCTATTCATTTCATCATGACTTGAAAATATGATAACTGCACAAGCTCCATGCTTTCAGGGTGTACATAACTGGGTAGTCACCCCTAAAAGTTAGGGATGTCGATTACCATCTAGCAGAAAAAAGTAACTTTTGACATATGCAAATTACAAAAGGCACGTTATAATTAGTAATTGGTTCTCTGAACTTAATGACCATTTATTTAACAACGGGGGGGGGGGGAATAAAAATAAAAAGACTGTTCCTAACCACTTCTGCCAGCTCATCTCTGGCTTTCTCAAGAGGGCTTTTGACAGGATAACCTGCATTCTCAACCGTTTCTGAAATGGAAGACTCATCCTTTCTGTTTCTTAACGTATCTTGAGACACAGGCTTTTTTTCCACCTCCCAAGTTTCAATATGCAAGTCCTAGAGAAATACACAAGAATTGTCAAATCTTAAGTGTCAGAATAACAGAATAAAGAGAAAACTACTGTGCAAATTCTGAACAGCCATAACCTCAGTGTTTAGTCAATAAAATATTTCAGTCTTCAATTCTAACTAAACAAATACTTTTAGAATTGTATTTAAAGTAGGACGCAAGTAGCGGCTAGGACAGAGTGTTGCACAGAGCACAGATGACACACCTGCAACTACCTTGAACATTCTCCAGGATAAAGGGGGAGGACCTTAAAAAGGCTAGGAGGATGGTAAGGTTAATAAATGGTTAGAACAGTGGTGCTGTAGTCAGGGGTTTAGGTATCTAAAACATAGGACTCAGTTTGGGAGGCCAGGTCTGCTGGTGGAGATTAGCATTACAGAATCTGCTCCAAGGTTTTGCCTGGCACAGAGGTGAGACTGACTGGTCTGTATTCCCTGGGTCATCCAATTTCCCCTTCTTGAAAATGGGGGTTATATTTCCCTTTTTCCAGTCATCGGGAACTTCACCTGACTGCCATGATTTTTCATGTATGATGGATAGTAGCTTAGCGACTTCATTTGCCAGATCCTTGAGGACCCAAGGATAGATTTCATCAGGTCCCATGGACTTGTGCACATTCAGGTTTTTAAGATGGTCTCAAACCAGATCCTCTCCTACAGTGGGCCTAGGGTCTTCATTCTCACAGTCCCTGCGTCTGCCTTCCAAGACTTGGGTGGTGTGGTCAGAGCATCTGCCATTGAAGACCAAGGCAAAGAAGTTCTTTACTGTAAGGGTGGTGAGGCACTGGAATAGGCTGCCCAGGAAGTTGTGAATGCTCCATCCCTGGCGGTGTTCAAGGCCAGTTTGGACAGAGCCTTGGGTGACATCATTTAGTGTGATGTGTCCCTGCCCATGGCAGGGGGTTTGGAACTAGATGATCTTAAGGTCCTTTCCAACCCTAACTATTCTATGATTCTATACTACACTGAACAATTGTGCAACAGACAACTATACAACCAAGTTGCTTTTAGGCACCTTATAACCCTTAAGGTCACACACAACTTAAACATCAAATTCTGACCACTGCTCACACCAAAAAGACAAGCAAACAAGCAGAGAATCGGTGACACACCAAATGTTGTATTTGAAGTCAACTTCCTACTGTCCTTTCCTAAAGCTTGATGAAGTCTCCAACAGCTTTTAGAGTTTTCCAGGACTGACTCAAGATGTGCAAAAACACTACAGGAAAAAAAATACAAAACAAAACACACACACACACATTCCCCCCCCCCCCCAAAACCAGAAAAAATTACAGCCCTCTCTCTGAAATATTAACTCCAGGTTTCGTTCAATGTAAAAAGTAAATATCTTAAGTTTAACTTCTCTGACAGGCAGGAAGTTACTGAAGAATTACCTGTTCAGTTAACAAGTCTCTGTGTTCAGATGCTTTTGACACCTCCAGAGCCACTGAAGAGAAACTTGGGGGGGGGGGGGGAGGGGGGGAAAGTATTTTAGAGACAGATAAAGCAAGTGGCATGCAAGTCTTAGTAGAAGGCCATTACATCTTATGTGCCCCGTATCTGTCCGTTACGATTCCCCTCAATTCGTCCCGGTCATCAGAAGGCAATTTTACTATAGGGAGAGCATGTGACAATTAGAGCAGATTTAGCCCTAGCTGTGTATCAGCCTCCCAAAGTTATTAATCAAGTTTTTAATAAAGTTTTTCCCTTGATTAAAAAAAAAAGCAAACACATTTTGTAATACATTTTATAAACAAGTCCTCTATATTCTCCAATATAACTGAAAAACATAACTACAAAGTCTTCTGGAGACTTCAAGTTCATTTCCCTGTTTTCCCTAAATACGCTTCCTCTGAATCCCCTTTGGCACCCACAGGTATGTTCTTATGTGAACTTACTGATATTTAACAATAACCTGGCTATAAAAAACTTCAGTCTTCTAACTTCTGATGAGTGTAGTGCTAATAGCATAGATGACTAAAATGTAAGATGCAGTCCCCACTTGCTAGGAAGAAGGCACCTTAAAACATTAATATTTGCTGTTATCTATCTTTAGAATCACAAGCCAACAAAAAAATTTATGCTGTATGAAGTCACTAAGGGAAATCCAGGCTTTAATTTTTAACTAGTTGGACAACCTTTGGGACTTCCATCCAACTACATGTACTGATGTCTTAAGAACAGTACAACCTTCTTTTGCCAACTCCCTTTGTCCCCTATTAGACAACTTTCAAGTATGACATACAGTCATACTTGAAAGTTGACTATGTGTTTGGAATATGTGTTATTCAGAAGGTTACGAAACTTTCCACAGTTTAGTTAAATGCCAATAGGCCAAAGCTTTCTGGAACACCATTGTTCTGTATTCTGTCTTTTACTGGAACTACAGTAAGAGAAGCTACAGCACAAAGCAATTTTAGAAGACTTAGTGAGTTGTGGTTTTGGAGGGGGTTTTAACCACAAAAAGAGGGCTCATCTGTGAATGTCTCCTCTTTTATTCCCAGGCTGTACTGAACATACTGCGTACTTCAGCCCAGCCTCAGAAACCAAAATCTGTTTTCTCCACCTGTCTCTTAAAGCTTGAAAGAACGCAGTCAAAAAGAGGGATAAAAACCTTGCAACTTTGCCACTGCACATGCTATTCAGTAGCAACCAGTTGATCAATCAGTCACCAGCTGCAGCAAGTGGCAGTTACTTTTGGACTATCTTCCTAAATCATGTGGGTGTAAGGAGTGGGCTACTGCAATATTCCACTAAGGATCAAGAGATGCAATATATGCAACTCCAATAAGTTCTATTTTTTTTCTCCACTGCTTTTTTACCAGTTATCTCATTAACATCATACCGTGGTGGTGTTGATTTATCCATCATAGTTTCTAATGCCCCATCATCTTTCTCACAACTTTCTTCAGTAATAGAGTCCAAAACATCTAGAAAAGCAAGCCAACAGTTTTATTATTGCTTCCACTTCTTTCTACTCAGGCTTCCCAGACAACAAGTGACTCAGACCACTTCTGTAGACTAGTCACAGGATAGGCTTTCTGAGTATTATTAGTACATAAGCAGGACAGAGCAATCAATTCTTCTGCTCAGGTACCACCTGAAGCCACAGACAACACCAGCAGCCTGTATTTACTTGTGTTGTTCCCAAATATATGTTCCACCCTCCTCCAAACTACAACCCCGGCCACACATTACCCCCCTCCTCTCTGCATTTGCTTCAGTTGTGCGGCACATCAATTCCAAAAAAGCAAATTCCACCCATGTTTTCTCCACTATCTTCATCTGCATTTATTAATGAATAAATGTGTGGACATACTCATCCCTCTGATCAATGCTGCATCAGCCCAAGTGCCCAGGCAAAGCAAGGCACACTGTAAGGAAATGTTTTGCATATTATCAGAGGTATACATACCTCTCAGCTCAGGACTCTCTCAAAAAATAAGTATTTATTTTGGTACATCATTTGGATAAACACCCAAAGTTTAACCTCGGCATTCTCTACTAACCCTAAATTGCAGCTTCTGTAAACATAAATCACACTTCTTTTTGTATTCACCTCAACACCACCTCAGAAATCTAAGTTTATTTGGAGTTTGCAATGTTAACTTTTTTTAATGTACCATATTAACCAGAAGAAAGTTTTCCTAGTGGCTGGATTCTCAGATCACGCATCTTAACCACAAAGTGGAGAAAATGCCACAGACAAAAACTTGTCTCAAGCTTTCCAGTATTACCAGAAGCTCACAGCATTACTGCACAGTGCTTTCATCTTTGAGATTTAAAGCAAACTACCTCCCATCTGCAATTCTATAGCCTTTTCCTTTGCAGCTTCTAGCCTTATACTTACATACCCCTAGACTACTGGAGCAGCGTTTTCGCCATCTCCCTACTGCTTTGCATCTTGACATTCCAACATGTATCTACTATGTCATTTTTCCTAAAAGGGACTGCAAACACAGACTATTCAAGCTGTCTTCCTCCTTTTCCACCCTTGCTTTTCAGCTTCTAGTTATCTATAACTCTACACTAGTGACAGTCAACTCTTTGTTAGTAAGCACTACCCAGTAAAATACAGTCATCTTATCAGCCAGTTAACATGGGCAACATCCATGTCTGATCAAAGGGAGTTCTAATCATCATTAACCTCATAACCGAAAGCAACCAACATAGAGATCAAGTAAGGTCCTGATCAAATAGCACAGTCACTGTGGAATCAAGTATTTCAGAATGCACCAGGGAAAGATGCTTTCCTAGTAGGACACCTTTAGTTTCTTTTCCCAGCTGACCAATGGGAAAAGTTTTAATCTTCTTTCTCTCTTATTACTCTTCTAACCTGAAGCAACTTTTACTGTCAAATGTTTTCTCTAGAATCCAAGAAAAAATCATTACATGTGGAAGTCTGTCTCAATATCCTGAGTGTGAGAACAAAATACCAAACAGATCCAGTGTTGTTTTTTTGCCATACTAAAAGCTTCAGAGAATCTGAAGCAGGTCAAGTGAGGTAGTCCTCCCTCTCTATGCAGCCCTGGCAGGGCCTCACCTAAAGTACTGTGTCCAGTTCTGGGCCACCAAGCACAAGAGAGATGTGGAATGCCTGGAGAAAGTCCAGTGAAGGGCTACTAGAATGATTAAGGGTCTGGAAAAATCTCTCAGATGAGGGAACACTGAGAAGCTGGGCCTGTTTAGCCTAGAGAAGAGAAGCCTCTGCGGGGATCTAATCAATGTGTGTAAGCTCTGAATGGAGAGCATCAAGAGTATAAGACAAGGCTCTTCTCAGTGGTGCTTTATGACAGGATTAGAAGCAACAGGTGTAAACCAAACCACAGTACATTTCACCCAAACATGATGAAGAAATTATTTACTGCGAGGCTGGAACAGGTTGCCCAAATAGACTGTGGAGTCTCCTTCCCTGGAGATATTCAAGAGCCATCTGGACACAAATCCGAGTTACATGCTCTAGATGCTCCTGCTTGAGCAGAGGTGTTGGACTAGGTGCCCCTGGTGGTCCCTTCCAAGCTCAACCATTCTGTGCTTCTGTCATCTCTGAGATACAACAAGGCTGAAAAATCTAAGGCAACTGTGGCAAAGATCCATTATCAAAGACTATCAAAGATACTTGCAAAACCAGTGGGGAGTCTTTTCAACACCACGTAACTTTTAACAAAGTTAACAAAGTAGCAGGGTGAAGGAAAAAAAAACACAAACTTCCATTCACTGACCTGAAATTGATAGTAGATGCTGACAAAAACCTTGATCTTCCTCTGCAACTCTAGAAGAATGGTGCTGAACAGCTGTTAACTCCTTTCAAAAGAAAGGAAAATTACACAACTTTCCTTTCAAAAGGAAAAAAATTACGCAAGCAGTCCAAGAAAATCTGCATGTCAATAGCAATTTACAGACAACTATTTACAGCAGCTTTTCTGCAAGCCAGTTCAGACTCAACATGAAACTTTTCCTTTCTGCTGGGTAGCTAGGCAAGGGTAGAATCTCAGATCCCTGTATCAGTGCAAATGACTGAAAGATAATTTCCATTCTGACATCAAGCCCATCACTATAAAAGAGAAAAATGGAACTCAGCAGTTGTTCAGACTGACAGCACATGACAGCTCAGTTTCCACAGGGAAATAGACATGGACAAAACCAAAACCAAATCAGCTTGCTCTTATGCTAATCTACTGCTTTAAGAAGATGGTTGTATCCCCCATCTTATATGAAGATACTAGATGTCATCAAGTCAAATGTACCTTCTTTAAGAAAGACTACTTCATAAAGCAATTTCTGCTATACTGTGTTATCTGATTCCCTAGCCTTGCAGATAAAGCTTAAGTCTTGCAATAAAAACACACCAGCTTAGACATACATCCTCTCAACCTTCACTCTTTCTCTCCAATTTATCAGATTCTGATGAAGACTACTTACTCGATCCTGATTTAAGCTGAAATAAAAAGGATATAGGCCAAGAAAGCTTTTCCACTTCACTTTCCAGTTTTCCTGTTCTCTAGAAATAGATTCAATTGACACACGATGCTGTTGCTCTATTTCTAGCCTGTAACATATGAGCATGGAAAATGAACATAAGACATCTGTTGGTGGAGGTAACAGTTCTGCATAAAGATGGATAGTATTATGTACCCTTCCTTACCCTGCAAAATCTGATATACATCCATGCATTTGTGCATCCACTAAGAACTGAAATTCACAAGCTAAAAAGCAGCTGCTAGGTAGCCTTCATGTTTCTTACACTTGAATTGGAAGAACTACATTAAAATAAATGCATACTATGAGGTACACACCTGAACTTTCCCTAAGCCAGTTTCAGATAAAGTTTTAAAATCCCAGAACTGATTAAACATGAGAAATAAAATAAAAATCAGGTCAATTATCTGTCCTGGTTTCAGCTGGGATAGAGTTAATTTTCTTCCTAGTAGCTGGTAACAGTGCTGTGTTTTGGCTTTAGCCTGAGAACAATGCTGGTAACACACCAGCATTCTAGTGTTGCTCAGTAGCACTTACCCCCATCAAGGACTTTTTGGTCTCTCATGCTCCACCGAGGAGGGGCACAAGAAGCCAGGAGGAAACAGACACACAACACTTGACCCAAACTAGCTAAACAGGTATTCCATACCACAGCACGTCATGCCCAGTATATAAACTGGGGGGAGCTACCCAGAAAAGCAGGTAAGTCTGGGTATCAGCTGGCAGGTGGAGAGCAATTGTGTTGTGCATCAACTGAGTTTTCTGAATTTTCATTTCATTTTTGCTGTTCTCTATTATTATTGCTGATCTTATTTCTATTATCACTATATTTTACTTTATTTCAATTATTGAACTGTTCTTCTAACCTGTGGGTTTTTCATTGTTCCAGTTCTCCTCCCCATCCCGCTCAGGTGCATGGTACATAGTTAGCAGCTGGGTTTAAAACCATGATTGCAAAATTAAACCTCCTAGCAAAGGAGGTCATGAGGAACAAAGCTGAAATATTAGCAAAGCAAGGGCAAAAAGCTGACACTAGAGAAAAATCTCAGAATTTAATCAAGAAAAATGTGAATTTCCCAGGGACAAAGGAAGAAGACTGAACCAATACGTTTTCATTACAAACGGTATTATTTTAGAAAAGACTCCAAGGTAGGAAGACATGATCTGTAGACTAAAGAACAAGGAAGCAGATAGTTTCCAGACAATTACCTCAACACTTTCAAACCCTGTAGTGATTTCTTGCAGCACATACGCTTATTCTCAAGTACAGAAAGACATTTTTCTAATTGGGACTGAAAGTGTTCATCTCTCAATGTCCTGAGGGCTTCATTTAATAACTGGGTAACTGCTACGAAATTGAGGCTTTTAGCTTCATATGCATTCCCTGTAAAACGCTTGAAGTACAGCAAGAAAAAAAAAATTAGTGAACAGCATCAATATCAGAAAATTGTGTCTTCTGTAGTCAGAGAGGGGACACAAAGTTACACTTGAAATTTTTATTCAGTTCCTGATTGTTTCATGTTTAAAAAAAAAACTCTAGATTTAAGCCTCAGGTTTTATTTTCTAGAATCAGCTGCTTAAAAGCAGCCTATAAAGCAATATGAACTAAAAAAGCTTCACTAATGAGGTATTGTTTAACCACTGCCCCAAAAGATATGGCAGGCCTAAACATCGCCATATACTACACACTGGAAACAGAAGACCATTAGTTAAAACAACAGTTAAAGTAGACAACCTAGTTTTAATTTCTAAGCAACAAAAAAACCAAAACAACAATTTACCAACATAGTTAAAGTGTTCATGGTTGAAACATAATTAATACAAATCAGCAGCATAATCATAACAAACTTCTACATAACAACTAGACATTCTATATACCCTTGAGCAAACCTCTTACCACCTGTTAAGTTTTTGTTTGTTTCTTTTGTTTTGATTTTTTAAAAAAAGTACTGGATTACACCCTGGTGACAAAGGACAAGCAAGGACAAAAATTACTTACTTGGTACACGTAGTTTTCAACTTTGTGACTCAAAAACTGTGGAACGCTGACAACAATTTTAGTTCCATCCAAAATGGCACCATCTTCAAGTACATCAAGTACAGAATCCACAACTTCCTTTTCTTTTTTCAGAGACGTAAGCATTCCCATTATAAGCGTCCACATGCTGCGGACCTTAACAGGCAAGAATAATAAAAATGCTGTGTGAATGTTTGGCATAATACCTATAATGACAGAGTATCAGAACAGCATAAAGGCGGATGAAGGGGCTAGCATAATCACAGATAAACAAGTGGAGTTAACAGTATCTGAGAGTAAATGCCACAGAAACATAAGAAATACACTAAGCTGCCACAGCAGAAAAAATACTCACCTTTTGAATTCTCTCAGTTTTGTCATTTCTGTTTTCAGTATTTTGTTTCATCCTATACACACACGCAAAACAAAAATTCATAAGGAATACAATTAAAGTAGAGCTCGTATTTCATAAAATTGAGTAAAAAATTGATTATATATAAGCCAACTTGGTCACGATGTAAAACACTTACTTCCAAGACTGTATTTGGAGGACTGCATATTCAGAATTTATCCGGTTTTTGGCTTCAATTAAAAGCCTAAGAAAAAAGTTACCACAGATATAAAACAAAATTTAAAAATCCAAATTTCTAATCTGCTATTCTCAGAATTACTTACAAGCAGTATCTAATCATGTACATTCTTTCCAAGTCTGCACACCGAAGCAGTTTTGGAATCATTAAAACAAAAAAAACAGGACAACAAAAACACCACCACACACAAAACAACCCAAAACCAAATAAAAAATCCACACACAAAACACACGTGACTTCCTCACAGTGACTTTGCACAGAAAGACAGCCAGGAAATCCACCAAGATATTTGTAAATTAAGCAATTAAGCTGTCACTTATTCTATTGCAATGAAACAGACCAGTCCTCTGGTATGGAGCTATGATACATGCACTGAAACTGCTCTTTTACCTACAGTAAAACTCTTTCTTCTTTCCTCCCATTTAATGAACAGCTTGCAACTGTCCATCCAAGTGCTCCAGTCATGTAAACTATCCCACCCAAATTCTGTAAATTCCACTGACATATAATTCTTTGCCCACACAGAAAGTTCCACTTATTCCTCTAACTGGGAATGTTTTACATATACAAAAATAAAGCAAAGTGAAATAATTTAGGATTATGCCAATAAAATGTGTCCCGTAGTGATCAAGCAAAGGCCAAATGTTTCACCCTGAAACAGTTACATTCTAAGATACGACCCTTCAGATGTTAAGCAATCATAGTGCTATACGTGTGGAATTACTTGATCATTTTTAATGCCCAAGTAACCATCTCTTCCAAAATATAGCATCTCCTATACTGCAAAACCAACTTGTTTAGACTATTACACTTCATAAAAGACCCTACAAACAGTAGAACTGTCAATTAGAGGTAAAGTGGAAAAAAAATGGGAGAAGCTCAACAGAACTCATGATGTAAAGCAGCTGCAGCCTCCTCAAATCCTTTTAACCACACACACACAAAAGGCAGACTTTTATGAAAACACTCCTTTTAAAATATATCACTTACCATGCTTTTTTCTGATATTCTTGAATAATGAAGTGTTCCTTTAGAAAAATTTGCAGAAGTTTATTGTATGCAACTCTGCATCTTGCCTTTGCCATGTACATATTCCTACATCTCAACTTTACAGCTTTGGCAATAAGTTTATCAGTGCCTAAATGGAAGTTAGGATGGATTACATCATTCAGTTTTAGCAAACAGACAACTTTCTAAATCTTCCTAGTTTGAAATGGAAGAATAACAAATCAAAATGCTCATTTTAACTAGACTGAAATAGAGTATGCAGTGTACTGCCTTTTTTCCAGTTCTTTCTGTTGTATACATCCTCATTCCCTCACCCCCTTTCCCAATTCTTTAGGTAATAAAACAACACAAGATTTCCAAGAACAGTCAACAGCTCTGATCCTTCAGTATTACTCAGGCTGTGAGAATGAGTATAGTATAACAGTCCAATACTTCTGAACAGACCACTGCTTGCGTGGGGACTGGTGAACAGCATTACACAGGCGAACCTTGGAGCAAGACCCATAAAGCAACAGAAAGCAAAGCAATCTGCATTGTTATATCAGCAGTAGCTGACAGCAAGTAGACAGAACTCCATGAAAGATTTTGAACTGAACAGACAACTCAGAACTACCTTAAAACTGTTGGCATATACTAAAGACTTGATGAATTCACTGTCAAACATTACAAATGAAGCATTTTCATTGTTTCATTACAACTTACCTACAGAATTCTTTTTCATGTCCTCAACCAGTACGTGCTTTGCAAACAAATAGAACATACGAATAAATTTAAAGCCTCCAGGAGAAATTAATGAAGACGCTGTAACATGTTGAAGACAGCCTTTGTGTTTCTTCTAGAAAAATTAAATTGGTTTTTAAACATAAATTTGACCTAAGAAATTAAGCCTAAACAACAGCCATTTAGCAAAACATTGCAGCCTACTTGTTATCAAGGCTAATGCAAACCTTAACTATTTTGCCACTACAGCTGACACCCACTCTCGCCAGAAAAGACTAAAACTTTTTGAATGTTCCACCCATCATCCCAAGTTCTGCATGTGAGAAACAGTTTCAACATACAGACTGAAATCAGTGTTGAGTAATGTTGTGGTTTAAGCCCAGCTGGTAACTCAGAAACATGCTCACTTACTCCCCGCACTCCTTTCTCCTCCCACTCCCAGAGGGATGGGGAGGAGAATCGAAAGAATGTAACTCCCACGGGTTGAGATAAGAACAGTACAGTAACTAAGGTATAACACAAAACCACTGCTCCTACCACCAATAATAATAAGTGAATAATGATATGGGAAATAACAAGGGAAGAGAATACAACCGCTCACCACCTGCTGACCGACACCCAGCCTGATCCAAGCAGTGGTCTAGCCCTTCCAGGTAACTGCCCCCAGCTTATATACTGGGCATGCCCTGCTGTGGTATGGAGTACCCCTTTGGTTAGTTTGGGTCAGGTGTCCTGTCTCTGCTTCCTCCCGGCTTCCCCTCCTCCCTGGCAGAGCATGAGACTCAGAAAGTCCTTGGTCAGAGTAAACATTACTGAGCAACATCGGTGTTATCAGCATTGCTCCCAGGCTGAAAGTCAAAACTACAGCGCTGCTACTAAGGAGAAAAACAACTGCTGCTGCTGAATCCGGAAGAGGTAAATGTTAGAAACCTCTGCCCTCCTCACCCACAACTGGTAATACCTGCCTTCGAAAAAATACGTTTTCTTTCCTGTTTTCTCCTGAAGTCATTAATGAGTGTTCTTTGCTCTGCTTTTAGCTTACTCAAAGATATTGCATTATTAGCTTTTATCTTTTGCATTATTACTAAAAAATAAAAGTGTTCCAGTATAGAAAGACCTGATTTCTACACCTATCATTAAAATGAAGGCAGCATGATAAGATAACATTAACTAATGGTACCTGAAACCATCAATTTTGGTTTGCCTCTTTCCTGTTAGTAAGCTCAAGTTAAAGTTTAGCCCATTTCCCCATAAAGAAAGACTTATGGTAAAAAAAAAAATTCCTGCACCTGAAACCACTCTCACAACAATAAACACCTTCTGAGTTAACTAAGGCAAGCATCTCTCAAGTTGAAGAAAATTATTCTCACCCAGACATGAGGAACCCTGTGGAACTCTGTTTACTCTACCATTTACTCTACTCTAATACCATTATCCAGAAGAAAGCCACAGCAGTTTTAAGACCCAGGATTAAGTCTCTCTCATCTAAATTCCACCATGTCACATTGTTTTCCTCAAACAAGTCTAAGATGCAACTATGTGAAATAAGACTATATGAAATAAAACTAACTTCTTTGGTAAAACAATCTTCTTTAAAACTCTTATTTAAAAGCACTATGTATTCTTTCAAAAAAAGGAATGAGCTTACAGTAAGCAGTAGAGCATCAATTTCCACCTTCATAATACTCACTTCAATGTCTTTCAGCCATATAAAACACTGCTTCGTAAAACACGCACCCGCAGAGACAGAGTTTCTTTCCATTTAAAAAGGATGGGGAAAAAGAAGAAGAAAAAAAATCAATTTCAGGACATGTAAAATATTAAGTTACCTAATTAACCATTTTAAGAACAAGGCTAAGACAAAGATTTCTCAGTGATGCCTCCTGGAGGAGTCAGAAAATGAGGAGATATAGCCTACAACAAGAATAGCTAAAAGTTTGTTAAATGACAACACTTTCTTGCCATAATACAGTAATTATGGTCTATTTCTGAGACAGATTTGTCTGCACCTTTTTTTAACTCAAGAGAAAGGAAGAGGGGAAAAAAAGAGTCAGAAAACTGACAATTTCACATCCCTGGTCTTTCTCCAGCCACTTCGTTTAACGTGTTAGCTAAAACGGCACAGCTATATGAGGAAAGGCATTAAGGAAGACGGGATTCTTGCCTCATTAAAGATCTTGGCAGCAATCCATAAATGGGAAGCGTTACTCCCTCCTTGGTTAGGGAAATTAATGGGAAAGTTAGATTACTTTGCGGCTATGAAAGTTTTTACCAACAGGTGGCATCTATAACTCACGAAGTTACAGACACTTTCAGAAACGCCTACAATTAAGGCAAGGTTTCTGATACATTGCAGAGTTGTGATCAAAAGGAAACAAATTCTGACGGCATATTCTTCTTCCACGGCATTCCTTCAGAGACACACACACACACACACACACACACCCCCAGCAGCTGCATAAATCGCGTTCTTGATTACATGCACAGCACCAACCTCACAAGCCCGAAACTCACTTACCTGAGAATCATTGCTGCCCGAGCCGGATCCAGCTTTTCAAACAAGAAGGTGGCAATAACGTGAAGCGCACCGCTATTCGGTATGCTGAACATCTTTCTAATACACAAATAAAGAGCCACATCAGATGCAGCTACCATACCGAATTAACACAGCATATTTTGCTGACCGCTCAAGATTACAAAGTACTACTTTGCATTAAAAGGCACCTCTGCTGCAAGGCGATGCCTGCCCCTTCCCTCCCCACTTCCTTTACCTTCCTTCCTCATGCTGGGCGCTGCCTGCTGAAACCCAAGACCTTGCTCAGGGACCGAAGGCGCCATTCCCCTCCCTCCCCAGCCCGCTTCTCCCTCACACTTACGTTCCCAGTACCAAGTGGGAGGCGTCGACAGTCTTCCGCTCGAAGCCCAAGGCCAGTACGTACAACCAGAGATGGCGTTCCTCCCACTTGCATCCCATAGCGCCTCACGGAGCACCCACCACTGATACAGTTCGGAACGCGGCCCACCAAGCGGACGACACACCGCCGTCACGCCCCGCCGCCCGTTATAAAAGCGCGCGCGGGCGCCAGCCCCGCCCCCCCGCGGGAGGCCCAAACGCCGCGAGACCTGCCGCCAACCCCGCGGGGGCTGGAGGCTGCGCGCGTGCGCCGCCGCCGTCGCTACGGGGCCCCGCCCCGAAGGGCCGCCGAGCTGCGCGTGCAGGCCGTGGAGGGCGCCTCTCAGGAGGCGGCGGCCTGCAGAGGGCCGAGCGGGCTTTTAACCTGTAGGGTTAAATCATGGGTTCAAACTAACAGTAATGCGCATGGCGGTAAGGTCACGTAGTAGAATACAGCAAACTGCTTTTAACTTGCTGGCGTGTAGGGAACAAGGAATGTCCGGCTGACAGGGGAAGGAACATCACGGGACTGGGAACAACTAAGTAGGCAGTAAATAAGACTAAGGATGCTAGCCTTCCCGGTAACAGACTGGGACAAAATGAAAGCAGGGACATATCACACCACACTTATCATTAGGACATTGCGAGCATAGGCAAGCACTGAGTATGCTGGTGAACATCGTGAACGCAACAGGTGAGCACTGGTGAACACAGCGAGGAAGACTATTGACAACAATCTTAATGTGTAATTAGAATGCAGATATAATTAGCTCCTGGAAATCTCATGAATGTGTGAATTACTGTCTGGAAAAGCTGTAAATATGCATGAGTATGCTAAATACGTAGCTGCTAGTGGCGTTAGGTGCGCTTACCTTTGTAAAATGATCCACGTGTGCACTCAGCACTGCAATAAAGCACACCTGGGTTCTAAAACTCCCAAGTCTTAGACAGTTTCTTCCACCGTCTTTTGCAGTAACAAACCAACCATGACGCTTAGCATGGAAAACAAGTACAACTCGCAGTGGGCTGTGTGGTTCAGATGTTTATTCCAAGGCATTTCAGTGACTACACTCCAGAGTTTCCACAACAACCAAGCATTACATGACAAGAGAGAGTGGGTGCCAACCTCGCAGCAATCCTACCCGCTGTGCAACACCTCAGTGGCTGTAGCACTGTGCAGCACCTCCGGATTTCCTGCAGTGATACCGGCAGTGCTCTGCGGAGCATCAGCCTGATTCTCAGAAAGAAACTGAACAAACCTGCTTCCAGTCTGGGTCCATTCACCCCAACTCCTACAGAAGTCACCATGTGCAACCAAGTGCAGATTCAATATTCCTTTGCAAATACTTGAGATTGTGTTTAAACATAGGAAGACCATTACTGTCACAAGAAGTATCCCTACCCTCCAATTGTCTTTATCTTTTTTCAGTTTTCTTTTGGCCCACATCTGTTTGTATCTCATTGACCTCTGTTTTTTCTTTACTTCTTACAGTCTCTTCCCCCTTTTTTTTTAACTGTCATCCTTATTTGTGACAAAACTCCTTCTTAAGCATTTACCTTATTTTAGTCTCAGGCCCCACAGATGATAACGTCAGGATGGCATGAATGTTTGCACACAGAAGGCATGTAGAGAGAAAGGGAATCCTTTCGTGCATATAGCAGTCTCGCCAAAGGCAAGCCCTAAGCTTCTAAACTCTCTAGGTACAGAGCCTAACAAAGAGAACCTGAGAGAATTTGAGACAAAGTCTCTTACCCATTCCAGCAGCAAAGAGGTAGATGCAGAAGTGCTTCTCATGTAGAATGAAAGGGGAAATTTTGTGGGCAAATACTCATCAACTCCTATTGTTGGCAGCCCTTTATGAAAAGCACTGGAGTGTTCTTATGGCTGCTGTCAGCCAGAGAACAAATCATCAACAAAGACTTGATCAGCTGGATACACTGTTAGGTTGTATCTGTTTTGTAGAATGTGAGCTTTACACTCATGCTAATGAATTAAAGTAGCATACATTCTTTACATAGAAAAAAAAAATATATATATATATAATTTTGATGCAACTAAACCATTAGTGATCAAAAAAAATATCCCCAAAATCCCTAAACTAGGATAGGTTCATCTTCAGAAAGGAGAAATCTAAGTTAAACATGGCAGAAGTACATTGTATCAAAAAGATGTTTTTATGCTCTTCTTTATTCAGCTCTTTGCCCTGTAGTGTAAGGGCCATTTGTGCGTGAAAAGTCTTGCTGATCATCTTCATCCAAATCCAGAATGTTTGGGATATCATCTGACTCTGAAGACAGGTCTGTAATAGTGAAATCTGGAACCTGCATAGGAATGAAATCTCAATCAATTTAAAAGTAAAACTAAATAAATTTGTGCAGTATTCCTCACTGAATTCAGGAGGCAAAGATGCTTAGCATCTCTAGAAATCAGACCCAGAATGCTGAATAGAGAGTGAAATATGCTCAGCCATATAACAATCACATAGCATTCAGGCAGACCATACAGTACACAAGATGCAGATCAGCTGCTTAGAATACAGGATTTTATAGTAGAGATCGAACAGAGTTTAACTTGGTGGAGTGTATTTAGTGAAATCGGCCACTGGAAAATTAAGAAAGGAAGTTTTAAAATGTATTTTGCCTTTCTTCTTTCCTTGGGAGCAACGAGCAGCATTCAAAGGAACTTGTCCTGAGGAGCTTGATAATAGATAGCTGTGTACTGTTCTGCCTGTCTACCACATCACACCGTTCCTGAGGAAACAAGTATCTGGAACTGCAATCCCACTCTGTCCTCTGATTTAACCGTATGTACAGTATTCTGCACTGTTAAGCAGCACCAGATTTCAGGAATTGCCAGAGACATTAGTGGATACACGGTTGTTACACACTTCTAAAAATGTTGACTAAGACACTTAGAAGCTTAAGTCCCAACCTTTAAGTCCTTTTAGTAGGACTTAGATTACTTAGGCACTTCTGAAAAATGGGATATAATTAAGCAATTTACTCATATCCAAATGTTTGGGTTTTTTTCTCCAAGTGAAAAATACTTTTATCCATAGTTTGATTCATGGTTAGCTTTAATGTTGATGTGACATACTTGGAGCCAGGCACAGTGTCAGCACATAACAACTGCTGCAAGCAGACAGGACTTTGGTTCTGCATGCACAAAAAAGCAGCAGCTTGAAGAGGCTTCTAGGCATTTGTGTAACTTAAGCTCAGTGTTGACTGGAGAAACAGTTTTAATCCATTTCCTTACTGCAAAATACCTTGCTTATGACTATTTTTATGAAAGACAGTATGCAAGACAAATTTATGCTTTGCCTGCTATGAAGACATGTCAGAAGAACAGAGAGCGCATCAAAGGATAAAGGGATTACTGTTTCAGCTATCAGGTTGTAGACTGCAATCACTCATTCAGTTTCTGAGAGAGTAACTACTTACAGGGCACTAGGTACTTAGAAATATTAAGCAAAATATTAAAGCTAAGCTGTAGAAGAATTTAAGCAGCATGTCACTCATCAGGTGCTAATGTAAATGCAATGAAATAAAAGATCACTTTGAGAACCTAAGCTTGATCAAAATGAGATCAGTAATTTCCTAAAAAATTAAAAGGCCCTAGGAGCAGGGGAAGCACATCTTTCTACCAGCAAGAATTGTCTCGCATCTTTCTGATTACGGCAGTTTACCTAGAACTCTAGTACACTTAAAGAAATCAGTTTTCCCACTATCAGCACATGACCCACTATTTCCTACTGCAGTACAAATGAGGGTATCTTTACAAAACTAAAGCCAAGTAGTCCCTATGCAAACTCATTTAAAAATGTGTCCAAATAAATGGTTTAAATAAATCAGTTTATTCTCTGTTTACACTGAGCAGGGCATGAGACCATGTTCAGTAACAGTGTCTGACCAGATGTAACTTCCACTATATCCTAGGTTTAAGACACTTCCATTACTTAAATACATGTTGTTCCTACTGACAACAGGATATCTCTCAAATAGAAGTTTGTGCTTTCTTATCTACTTAATGCACACGTATTTTTAACATAGTAGTAAGATGTTTATAACCATGAAAAAATTTCAAACTGAAGTGTTTCTGTCAGCTTCAGAGTAAAACAGTGTTGATGGCAGTAAGTTTTCTCTTAGTTTTGAACATGCTAAATAGTGTTAGAATAGCATCAGTTTAACTAAAACAATGCACAACCCTTGGTGTTAAGGGCTTGCATAGGTAAAGGACCTCCTCTTGCATACCACTTTTCACAGTTGATAGGAAGTTGAAACAAAGCAGTAGGTCAATTCTTGCAACAAAGAATAAGGCCAGATATGACTCTGTGCCATTTCTCCATAAGATGCAGTTAGATCATTTATACTGAATAGCATAAAACTTGCAAAATCTTTGCACTTAGTGCAAAACATACTTCAGTGTTTTGCTGTTTTCATATACAAATGTTGATGGCAATAATAACCTAACTTAAATCAATATTTTGCTTGGTTAATATATTTTCAGAACTGAGCTACCAGAAATTTGAGAGATGGTTCTTATTCTGCGTTATTCCAGAACATGCAGTTATTTTTAGTCATCAGAGACTGTAGTATCCAAAAGATGAAGTTTCCATCTTAGTATGAAAAGAAATGCCTTTAACAAAACACTCTGCACAAAACCTCCAGCAAGCTGCTGCACGTAAGACTTTCTGACGCAAATGACCAACAGATCATACTTAAAAAATAAGTTAGGTTCCATTTCCTCTTTTTAATTAGATGGCTTAGATAAGCTTTTGGATGGTTTTTTTTTTGTGTGATATTTAGGTTTGGTTTCTGTTATTTGCTTGTTTTAATAAAAAATAAAGAGAAATAATTCATCAGTTGTTTTCAAAACCTTTAACCTATTTTAGTAGCTGTATGGTATTACTGTAAGTTACAGTTTGGTAAGGGTTATTGCAAAGAAGTCATCTGAAGGAATGGGAGAGATTTCAAATGCTTTGAACTGTTCCCTATTTCAGGCAAACTAGCTATACCTCTGCACTTCCAGTCCTTATAAGAATTTCATAATTTGGATTTGTCCAATGTGTACATTGCTATATTAAGCTTATGAAACTTTTATACCATATGGAGATGTTTACAAATGCTTATATTTAAAACTTCTGTGCCAAAATTTTTGTAGTAATGATAGTTGTTCTCTGTTAAGTTAGGCTGGAAAGGGGAAGTTTCAACTAGCATGAATGAGTAACGAGTGGTGTCCCTCAGGGATCGGTGTTGGGACAGGTCTTGTTTAACATCTTTGTCGCTGACATGGACAGTGGGATTGAGTGCGCCCTCAGCAAGTTTGCCGATGACACCAAGCTCTGTGGTTCGGTTGATACGGTGGAGGGAAGGAATGCCATCCAGAGGGACCTTGACATGCTTGTGAGGTGGGCTGATGCCAACCTCATGAAGTTTAACCATGCCAAGTGCAAGGTCCTACACCTGGGTCAGAGCAATCCCAGGCACAGCTACAGGTTGGGCAAAGAAGAGATTCAGAGCAGCCCAGAGGAGAAGGACTTGGGGGTGTTGGTTGATGAGAAAATGAACATGGGCCGGCTTCAGTGTGCACTCCCAGCCCAGAAAGCCAACTGTATCCTGGGCTGCATCAAAAGGAGCGTGACCAGCAGGCCGAAGGAGGTGATCCTGCCCCTCTACTCTGCACTTGTGAGACCTCACCTGGAGTATTGTGTGCAGTTCTGGTGTCCTCAGCATAAAAAGGACATGGAACTGTTGGAACAAGTCCAGAGAAGGGCCACGAGGATGATCAGGGGACTGGAGCACCTCCCGTATGAAGACAGGCTGAGGAAGTTGGGGCTGTTCAGCCTGGAGAAGAGAAAGCTGCGTGGAGACCTCATAGCAGCCTTCCAGTATCTGAAGGGGGCCTATAGGGATGCTGGGGAGGGATTCTTCATTAGAGACTGTAGTGATAGGACAAGGGGTAATTGGTTAAAACTTAAACGGGGGAAGTTTAGATTGGATATAAGGAGGAAATTCTTTCCTGTTAGGGTGGTGAGGCACTGGAATAGGTTGCCCTTGGAGGTTGTGAATGCTCCATCCCTGGCAGTGTTCAAGACCACGATGGACAAGGCCTTGGGCGAGGTGGTTTAGCGTGAGGTGTCCCTGCCCATGGCAGGGGGGTTGGAACTTGATGATCTTAAGGTCCTTTCCAACCCTAACTATTCTATGATTCTATGATTTTTGAGTGATCTTCTAAAGAGAATACCTTACCAGTGATAATTATTTCTTTAGTATTCTATCTTTTACCATCCCAGTTTTTGTGTAACTATCAGCCTTTGACACTGTTCCATTTCATCTAGTTTATCTGCCTTGCTGCAAATAGGACCAACTATTTCCTGTAATTTTCAACATATCTGGTCTTACCTTTTTTAAAAGATGCCAGAGAGACTTCACAGCCTTCTAGCCCAAGCTATATCCTCAAAAGTGGTTTTGGACTAAAAGCACACAAATTTCTGTGCAGTGTATCTGAACTGTTTTGACACATGCAATTCCAGAGAAACCAGTAAGATGGCAACAAAAATTTAAGAGCAGGCTCTTGTTCTGATAATACAGAATCACAAAATCAACCAGGTTGGAAAAGACCTTCAAGATCGTCAAGCCCAACCATTCCCCACCACTGCCAAGGCCACCGCTAAACCGTGTCACTAAAGTTTTCCTCCATTTGAGAGTTTTCAGCAGTTACTAAAGATGTACTTCAGCTTCAGCCACTGTGGCAAAAAAAAATGCCAAGATGCTTTTGGAAGGTGCCACATAATTCTTGCCTCCAGCAGGTATTTTAGTAGACACTCTAACTACGCTAGATAAAAATACCACATTTTGTGTCCTGGTTTCAGCTGGGATAAAGTTAATTTTCTTCCTAGTAGCTGGTGCAGTGCTGTGTTTTGGCTTTAGCCTGAGAACAATGCTGGTAACACACCGAGGTTTTAGCTGTTGCTTAGTAGTGCTTCCCCTGATCAACAGCTTTCAGTCTCATGCTCTGCCAGTGAGGAGGGACACGAGAAGCCAGGAGGGAGCAGAGACAGGACACCTGACCCAAACTAGCCAAAGGGGTATTCCATACCACAGTACATCATGCCCAGTATATAAACTGTGGGGAGTCACCCGAAAGGGAGCAAGTGCTGCTCAGGTCAGGCTGGGTATCGGTCAGCGGGTGATGAGCAATTGCACTGTGCATAACTGCTAAGATTTTGTGGTTAGGTGGTTGGGTTTTCTTTTCCTCCTTTCCCATTCTTAGCTTTATATTCTCTCCTCTTGTTATTTCTCATATAATTATTACTATTACTATATTGTATTTTATTTTAGTTACTGGACTGTTCTCATATCAACCCATGGGGTTTACCCCAATTCTTTTCCCTATCCCACCCAGGGAAGGAGGTGGAGGGTGAGTGAGCAGCTAGTGCTGAGTTGCTGCTGGGTTTAAACCATGACATTTTGGCTGTAGTCTAGGGATATGCTATACTAAATGACCAGCAAGAAGATATCCCTGCAAACTATAGTTACAGTTCAGTTTAAACAGTCAATACTGTCCTTGTTAGGAGTCTAATGATTTCAAACCAGAGACTTTTAGTCAATATAATAAGCCAAGAACATACCAGTTTGCTGTTACACAGACCTCTTTCTCTCCAAGCAAGAGTTCCTAATTCTATTGAGGGGTAGAATAAAAAAATTATACTTTCATTGCAGGGGAAGGGAGAGGGGATCCAACAAATAACTGCACACCATAATAGCATGGTAAAGGAACCCGAGTACAGCATTTTGGTACAACAGGCTATTAGCCCAACCATTAGGTAAGCATTTAAGCAGGCATTCCTCTGATTCCTCTGGTTGGGGCCACCAGCTGTCAGAAGGCATGAAGTAACTGAACATAGAAGCCACCCAACAGCACATAGTGAAGGAGAAAAGATTTGAAGGTCTAGGCTAGTATCAGTTTTTTATGCTTTCTACTTCATCTGCTTGCTGATAGTTAGTAAATCTGGTCAGTCACCCAAGAAAGCACAAACCCGTAGTGCAACTTAAGGCAGAGCAGAGAGATGTATTGCTTTCGTATTAACATTAGATGGCGCCATCAAAAGATAGTGAACAGTTTTGAGTATCGTACTTGATTACCTCAAAGCTAAGGCCCATAGCCATCAGATTTTAAAATATATGTAAGAATGGGTATTCTTTGATCTGCCAGCTGCTCTCAGACCTGATTAGAGGTGCTAAGGAAAAGAACTGGACTACAACTGTGGATGCATTCTATAAATTCTATTAGAAAGAGAGATAAATTATATTCTTCTGCTGGACTCATTCAGTAGATACATGAACAGAATTAACTGTTGAAAGAATTCCAGAAGCATTAACTCATGATTTAGCTGGAAAGAAGTATCTCACTGTCTCATGCTAATGTCACTTCAAACAACAGCCTTACAAAACTCAAGTATTTAAAGGCAGAAATTACAGAATTGATTATCTGTAATCTGCTCTTGTTAGTTTGGTTTTGTTTGGGTTTTTTTAACATAGTGCTTAAAACAGTCTTCCTAACATGTCTAGCTAACTTTGACAGCTAAGCAAGGCCTCTCACGTTAAAAGACTAGACTACATCTGGTTTGCTTTAGTGCCCACACTGTGCCAGGTGGAGGTACTGTTAAGGAATTATTCTAAAGTTTTGGGAAAAAGTGCTCTACCTGCCAGGGACTGACACCTTTCTGAATCCCATTAGAGCAAGTGCAAATGAGAGAAAAAACCTGAATACCACAGCTGAGATGTTCTGCTGATACAAAACAGTACAGTTAAACTATAATCTTTAAAGCTATGTCAAGGTAAACTGTTTTTCTTACCAGACACTACCCAACCACCAGGAACTCAAATAAAGAGCCACAAAATCAGGTTTTAACCTGACTCTCTACATCCATCAGAAGACAGTGGCTTGAATATTAAGCTCAAAGGGCAACTGTAGGACCAAACAGTGACCTTTTTTGAAAATGGTGGCCAGCACGGCTACACTAAATGATTGAAACTCAAGAGATGCACAGGGTGTGCATTAAGAGTACAGACACAACTTACCTGCACAGCCCTAAACCAAGAAAGCTTATTTCTTAGTGACTATAATTCTCTTTCAGGGAAGGGATTTCATGGGATTTATTGAGAAACACTTCCACCTAAGTAGCTGAGTGTTAACGTAAGTTAGTCACTCAAGTTCAAAAGAGGGTAAATGAAGTTAACCAGGTTAAAACTGGCATCTGCAGCTGAGGCATATGTACTGCTTATAAGGAACCAACAGCCTCATGCACACAGAACACCCACTGTGAAGGCAGGACAAGGTTGTGTTTTTTTTTTTTTTTTATCCATATCCTTCTCAATATCAGAATATCCATCAGCTTGCAGCTTAGGTCATCATTAAAGGTAGGTAATAGCAAGCACCACAAAAGCAGCAGTAAAGCTAAGACTCTGAATTGAAGGATGCACAGGAACTCAAAGGGAAAAGGGAAGTGTTGCAGCCGTATCTTACCTATATAGGCATACGCACACACACAGACACAAACACATTTTTAATGCATGTCTACTTCATCTGCATTTCAAGCTTGCTTTCAGCTGGACCCAAGTTGAAGGGGTCACAGAACAGCAAGTTACATTTGTTTTAAATGTCAGTGAAATGGAGACAGGCTTTGGCTACTGAAGCATTTATTACTAACATACAAAATCAATTTAAAAAAAAAAAAAAGACAAAGACAGCTACAACAAAACTACAACCCACACAACAGCAGGCACCGGGGTACAAACAGCATGAATCTTGCTTTTATATTGAATTAAAAAAAAAAAATACATAAACCAACAAGTGTTGATAATGATTTGGTCAGTGTCTAGAACAGGCTCCTCAGGGAAGTGGTAATGGCATCAAGCCCGTCAGGATTCAAAGAGCATCTGGACATCTTAGTCATATAATTTAGTTTTAGGTAGTCCTGCAAGAAGCAGGGAGTTATACTCCATGTTCCTTATGGGTCCCTTCCAACTGGAGATATTCTATGATTTGTGATCAGGTTACCGTATTATACAATTGTGAAGTTTATATAGTGAATTTTAACACTGCCACAGCATTTAAGTTAACTCCAGCTGACTAATTCAGAAACCCCACTTTCAGCTTTGGAATTATGCACCTAGGGAACTTTTGTAATGAACTGTGTAGCAGCAGAATTTGAGAGTCAGATTCATAACAGTTAAATGTGTGATCTGCAACAAACATGAAATTTAAGCATACCTAGCTGGATTGCAGGGTTTTTAAAAGCATTTCGTAGTAAGGCTTACACATCATCCTGGTACAGATTAAGCAACAAAGCAAATGCTTTTAACTATGGTAGGTTTCATTTAGACTAATGGTATTAATATCATTAATAAGCAGGGCAAGGTTTCTTAACTTGAAAAACAAGGCATCTTGACAACTGTAAGCTGCCCATATCTAGGCACTTGAGACAGACTGAGTTTTTAGAGTGGGCTGTATTGTCCCATGTAGTTTAGCTATGTGTAATAGTATCCTTTTTCTGAATCATTTCCCCCACTCTATGGATTTTTCTCCAAGGCTTTTTTGACAGCTACACTTGCTAAGGCCACTTGTTTTGTCAGCCAGCAGAGTAGATGCACGCTGTACAGTTTATTCATTAGTGAGTTCAGGCTGTTTGTCTTTCTGGCTGGAATTTTTCTCCCCTTCACTTTTGCTCTCAGCATGCTGAATGCCAGGCAGTTGTGGGTAAAAGGGACCTACCAGCCAGTTGAGCGGTGTGTTGTTTACAAGATAATCCATCACATCATCCAGAGACTCCTTCATTTTCTTCAGCTGTCCTTTGCTAGTGGCAAGAAAGCTGTCTGATAATTCTTGGAAGGAAGATGCAGACAGAAAACTCTGGTAGACATCACCTGCCATTGACCCAACACTGTAAACCTGATCCTGCACATTCTGTGGTAGCCCCTGTAGGCTTGAAACCAGTGTGAGGCAGGTGGTCTGAAGCTGCTGAGTGAGGCTCCGTGCTATAGCTAGAGTTCTTGACTCAATAAGCTGGAAACAAAAAGCATAATGACGTATTAGTATCTTTTTATGACTCTAGGAGCTTTATGTGGTTCAAGATATATAAAGAATCAAAGTAAAGGGGATGTACATAAAATAAAGCTATAGCAGATAATAAAACAGGTCTTTAGTGTGAAAAGTCAAAGACTCTCAGGTACTTCATATTTCTTCAAAGCTCAAGTACTTTGCAAATCAGAAACATTGGTAGTTTCCACCCAGCAACAGACAGGTAAGCTCTTGTTTCAACTCTGGATGACAAGTCACAAAAGGCAACTACATTCTAATCAATAAGTCACTATCTAAAGCTACACGTAAGACTCAGTGAGCCTTTGCCTAAGACTGCTTTATGCTGAAAAACTTATTTCTGGTCTGGCCATATCAGTGAGCAAGTCCTAGCTGATCAAGATATGCATATCCCAACACAGGTTCACATGCTAAACAGGATGAGCATTCTCTTGGAAAGAGAATGAACATCAGAGTGTTGGCAGGAAGTAGACATATTTAAGAGTCTGGGTGTCCCCTACTATTCATAGCAATCACTAGTCAGTTGCCCTGAGCTTCAGCATTCATATTCCACATGTGCATAAGCTTCTGTGCTATTAAGATGCTATGCGCTTTGGGCACTGTTAATTTGCTGCTTCCTTGACAGTATATGATCCATTTATTTCTAGCTTAACTCTCTTTACCTCAGCGCTCTGAAGTTCATCACCATCATTTTGGCCTGTGTTTTTCTTCCATTCTGCCCAGGATTGATACAGCTTTTCCTGAGCATCAAGAAGTTTCTGATTGGCACTATTCATGTTCTTTCTGGCATAGTCGATCTGAAATACAGCCAAATGAAGAAGTAAAAAGCAGTCTAAACAGTTCCATTAGGGCCACCTTCCCTTACTGGCTTTGTAACTGCCTTTTTAAATGCTTCAAAAGTTCAGCACAGAAAACTTCGGAGAATATAACAGTGCGTTCCTTCTCTTCAAAGGAGAAAACTAGAAGCCGTTTTGAAATCACATGTAGTGCTGCATCAACTATTTTCCCTCTCCCCCACTAGCATACTATTCAAGGATTTGAAAGCATATAGAAGGCTGTAACTCTTTAGGTACAGTTTGTACTGTACATTGTTAGAGTAAGACTACTGAAATACCCAAGAATGCCCAAAGATACCCACAGCAAGAAAAGCAAGGCATGAGGACTGTAATTTTATTAATAAGAACTTAAAAGACTGAAGCATTTCTAAATTGCAAGGCACTTTTTTCACTGAACTAAGTCTGTTAAACCCAGCACTCTAAAACAGCAATATATTGTTCAATATGTTACTTCTATTTCTGCAGTGCTTAAATTTACATGCAATATCTAGTTAGTTTACAGCTCAGCCCAATTTAGGACCTCTCATGGATGATAGTGAAAAGCACTGAACAGGAAATGCTTTATACTTAGAAAATGCATTTGGTGCGATAGTGCGACTTCTGGTTTTCCTATGCCTATTTTTGCCATTTTATGCTGGACTCAAAGTATGCCAACATTTGCTTTTTATACCTCAAGTGAAAACTAAACTTACCAGATTAACAGTGTGGTGGAGCTGAGAGATGGTCTCCTGGCTCTTCTGCTTAGCATCACTGACTTTGTTTAAGGCTTGTTGGTAGGCACGTGCACGGAACTTTGAGGACAGGGATCCTAGTCTAATGTAGTAGCTTGGCTTTTGAACTCCAGTTTCAAAACCTTCAACTTTTGCTGCTTCTTTCTCTAGGTATGTAGAAGGGAAGCAAATTGACTACTGGAAGAAAACTTAAAAGGTCTGAGGCCATTTAATTTGTTTAGTAACAGCTGAATACTGGACTTGCTTAGTAGTCCTCTAGCACCAGGATAGGTTGATAGATCACCATACACGGAAATTCTTACTTCTAACCTGCTTCCTTATGAATAATATGCTATTATGACCAGCAAGGCAAAAGGCAGTTTGGGAAGCACATGCCCCATTCTCCACTGTAAGTAAGTAACAAATGGGAATTTGCTTGCTTCTCTCCAATACAAGCACTAAAAAAAAAAAAAAAAAACCCAAAACCCGAAAAAACTAAAACAAAAAACCAACAAACAAACACCCCCTAAAAAAAAAAAAAAAAAAGAAAACCACTAAGCTTGAATTAGTCTTACCTAGTTCTGCTTCTGTAAGTGGGAGATACCGGTCTACAAGGCTCTCCGATTTAGTGAGAGCACTATCCACTCCACTGCTCACCATTTGCAACACACGACTTCCCAGGACAGTGTTAATGCTGCCATTGACAACTGACTTGGTCATTTCTACACTGTCTTGCATTGCTTCTTTAGTCTTGCCCATAACTCCAGTGATTGTGTGAGCAACAGTTTCCTTGGCACCAGATACAGTGGTTGTTACAGCTTCTCTGGCTTCAACAACTACACCCTTGGCATTGGCAACAACCTGCAATAGAAAACAGTTTGATTCACTAAACATTTTCTAGTGAAAGCTACATAGTCCAGGAAATATAAATTTATGTGACAGCTTTTACAAGTATCAGTGATCCGAGAAATTCTGTCCTGAAAACATATGTACAAGATGAAACAAAATAAGGCTGCTACAAAGTGTTCAGCTCCAAACACTTAAGTGAATGTAATTCACTGCAGTAATTCAGGTACTGTTTGCTGCACACAGAGCAGGAAACAGACAAGGACTCAAATTTTTGAAAAGACACCCACCAGTGAACAGCACCTACAGACAAACAGATTTATCAAATGGTCAGCAAGGTTGTTGTTTTTTTTTTAAAAAAAAGAGGGCTTAATGGGCTCCCAAAGGCAACAAACAATTCTACAGAAATACCTTTCACTTCATCATTGCTTCTAAGCTGTGCTCCAGGCATGAAATCTATTTTTAGTGATAACAGAAAAGAGCAAGCATAGATAACTCTGCTTAGCATGTGTACCTGGGAAGAACTTACCTTGTCAGTGGGTTGATTCAGTATAGGCAGTCTCTCCTCAATTTTGTCTAGACCTATACATGCATAGTTGTTGGCAACAACAACTAAAAAGAAATAAAAATACTTTAATTTTTGTTTGTTGTTTGCTTTTTTTCTCCTTAGTATAAATAACTCCATAACTCCAACCGATAATTCCTCTTGAAACAATGCTTTTAAAGTAATTTCCTCTCCCTTTCAGTGAGATTTGACACAGGAAGGCCCCAAAACAAGGCAGGTTTACAACGCCAGTGAAAAAACCTCACTTGCAGGGGGATAAAATCCATTTGATACTTTACAAACAACTGTAAGAACAAGCTAAAGCACCTGGCCTTCTGCCACTTCATGAAGCCAGCCTCCTACTTACAACAGCCTTATGACACAGTTGCCAAATTTAACCGGAAGTTGTCCTCAGTGAGAGAAAGTACAAAAGTAGCAATTGAAACTAAGTGAAAGGAGAGGAAGGTGTTGAGCAAGAAACTATGTAACCACCTCACATGTCAAGATGAGTCAGTTTAGTATTATGAAAGCTGGACTCTGCCTTGGCTATGGATTTTGGGGGTTTTTTGGGTTATTTTTGTCTGTTTATTTGGTTTTTTGGGGGGCAGAGGAGGTGTTGTGCTGTTACATCATACCCATCTGTAATCAGCTGCTCAAGAAGACAGGCAACAGGTTCAGTCAGCTACCTGAATCACAGAATCCTAAGGGTTGGGAGGGACCTCAAAAGATCATCTAGTCCAACCTTCCTGCAAGAGCAGGGTAACCTAGAGTCCATCACACAGGAACTTGTCCAGGCAGGCCCTGAATATCTCCAACGTAGGAGATTCCACAACCTCCCTGGGCAACCTGTTCCAGTGATCCGTCACTCTCACAGCAAAGAAATTTTTCCTGATGTTCACATGGAGCCTCCTATGCTCCAGTTTACACCCACTGCCCCTTGTCCTATCACTGGACATCACTGAAAAAAAACCTAGCTCCATCACCCCGACACCCACCCTTTACATATTTGTAAACATTGATGAGGTCACCCCTCAGTCTCCTCCAAGCTAAAGAGTCCCAGCTCCTTCAGCCTCTCCTCATAAGAGAGATGTTCCATGCCCTTAATCATCTTTGTAGCTCTGCACTGGACTCTGTCAAGCAATTCCCTGTCCTTCTTGAACTGTGAGGCCCAGAACTGGACACAATATTCCAGATGCGGCCTCACCAAGGCAGAGTAGAGGGGGAGGAGAACCTCTCTTGACCTACTAACCACACCCTTTCTAATGCACCCTAGGATGCCATTGGCCTTCTTGGCCACAAGGGCACATTGCTGGCTCATGGTCATCCTCCTATCCACCAGGACCCCCAGGTCCCTTTCCCCTTCACTACTGTCCAGCAGGTCAGCCCCCAGCCTGTACTGGTACATGGGGTTGTTCTTCCCCACATGCAAGACTCTACACTTGCCCTTGTTGAATTTCATCAAGTTCCTCTCCACCCAACTCTCCAGCCTGTCCAGGTCTCACTGAATGGCAACACAGCCCTCTGGTGTGTCAGCCACTCCTCCCAGTTTAGTATCATCAGCAAACTTGCTGAGGGTACACTCAGTTCCCTCATCCAGGTTGTTGATGAAAATATTAAACAGCACTGGTCCCAGCACCGACCCTTGAGGGACTCCACTAGTCACAGACCTCCAGCTAGATTCTGCCCCATTGACCCATTCTGCCTTCTTCCTCACTACCTGATCATCAAGCCCACACTTCCTTAGCTTATCTATGAGGATGCTGTGGGAGACAATATCAAATGCCTTACTGAAATCAAGAAAAACCACATCTACCGCTCTACCATCATCCATCCACCTAGTTACTTGCTCATAGAAGGCTATAAGGTTGGTCAAACATGACTTCCCCTTGGTAAAGCCATGTTGGCTGCTCTTAATGACCCCCTCATCCTTGATATGTCTAAAGAGTACTCCAGACCGGCATGGCCATGTTAAACTGTAAATGCAACTGGATATATAAAGCAATCAGTAGAATTAAACTTAACAGCTACATCTTTGCCTTACTCTGTGGTTCCAGTTTCTGGATGATAGGCATAGCACTTGTCATGGCTACTGAAGTAATTGTCTTCACTCCTTTCTCTGCTATCTCACATACTGACTTCAGATAAGGAAAGTTATCCTTTGTAGCGCTATAAGCTGTAGACACCATGTCGTAGGTGGAGCTCACCAAGGGAAGATTGACAACCCTTGATACAACGTTCTGTTTAAAAGAGAGAGAGGTTAGTTGATACCTGTTCTGAACTAGACATAAAAAACTAAGGTGCTATCTCACATACCTGGTGTGGATCAACTGCTGCCAATGCCATTTTCTCAGGTCTTGAATCCTACACAAGTCTGTGAAAGAAACATATCTGAGTTATAGCATCCTAATACCCACTTCATGTAATCACCAGACTTTGAAACCAACAACCCTTTTCTAATCAACACCATTGATCAAGGGGATTAGGATATTCACATTCTTACACACAGGAACATTGTAGAAATTTAAAAATCCCAAACTTTGTTTACGAATTACTTTGTTCACGAATTACTTTGTTCAGTTTAGCAACACAAGTAAGACACATGCAAGAGGCAGGCTTTGAGGTACAGCAGTTCATTGCAGATTTACCAAAGAGTTAACAAACTTATTTTTCTAGAAGAAATAAACACATTTGGGCTTACCTGTTGAGGCAGGACAAAAAAGAAGGCCAGCCTTAACAAGTCACTAAAAATCTAGTTTAGAGTGTCTAAGTCAGATGACGAACCCACTATCAATATTTTTAGTCAGATTAGATCTTCTATTATCATAAGGGAGTCATGTTTCACATTTGAGTCACCATTGCTTTCTGAATCTTGAAAACGAGTGGAAGATTGAAGGGAAGTACTCATTTCAATATCCTCAGCTTAATTCTCACAAGTGACTCCACTAAAGTCAAGGAGTTAATTATTTCTAGTGCAATGCCTGATCCTGAGCTCCCTCTGCTCAGCATGTTCAAAAGTTAGCTTCCTGTAACATGGAGCACAGGACTTGCCCACTGCAGAACATTACCCTCCTTTATGCTAAATTAGTCTTAATTATTACCCATCCCACACTGAAAAAGGCTGAAGACATCAGTCATTCAACAAGCCTATGCTACTCAATTATTTTCCAACATGTATTCCCATGGAGAAAATACTAACAGGTCTCCCCATACGAACCCTATTAAAGGAGAGGGATATTGCAGTACCACATAAGGAGAACACACAGAAGCGCTCTGTCATTCTATGCATGCACATAGGCTGAACTAAATCTGTAAGAAGCACTTTTTGTGTTGGTTTTATATGACACTTAAGTTCCAGAAGAACCTGTGTAACTGAAAGCAACAAAAAGGCAAAATAAAAGCTGGTCATCAAAACAACTGTGATTTTCAAGACTTTCTGCTAGGTTTGCCAAAGAGTCAACAGCAGTATGGGAAACAAGGACAATGGCATGCTGTTAACATTTTTGCAGGCATGCTTGCACATATTAACACACACATGCCATAAGGTAATGCCTGTAATAAGATTAACCACTGTACATGGATCATACAAGCAGGTAACAGACAAGAGTTACAGCAGTTACAGAAGTTTTCTTCCTGTCTATCAAGTATTGAAATACCTCCAGAAACATGTTCCTCACACAGCAACACAACTTAGATTACCTAGAATACAACTGAATTTCACTTTGAACTGCAAAGTATGCTGTAGAACAGAAGAGACTACCAGCACAAAATAGGGAAAGAAGGAAGAGGGGCCTTTGTAAGGATAACTTATTTGTAACGTGTCCTGCAAGACCACGCACAGCGTCGGTTTGAATTTTAGTCAGTAAAATAGTGACAGAGTTAGCCTGTGAAGTTACTCCTGCTCTTAGGCAGAGAAGGCAGCTAGGATCTTGCCCCGTTTCAGAGATCCTCAGTAGTTTCAGCTCTGGCTAAAGCCTGACCCACTTCACTGGAGCCGGTGAGTGAAATACCTGAAACAAAGCCCGCGGTACTTAAGCGTATTTCAGAGACAGAAAAAGATCCTGAACAGGAAAGTGAATAAACTGAGTCTCAGACTTCATTTTTACTTCCCCCCCCCGTTATGGCGTCCTGGCCGAGGCACGGCAGGAGCAACGACGGAGGCAGGGCTGCGGCCCTGCGGCAAGACGGTGCCCCGGCCGCTCCGCCGGCGGGAGACACCATATTGCCGAGTCAGCACCGTGGAGCCGAGTGCTCCCGCCGCCGCCCCGCTCTCCCCAGCGAGGGCCGAGCCAGAGCGCAGCCGTACTCACCCGGAAAATGGGGGGAACCCGCTAGCACCGACCAAACCCCGACGCTACCGCTGCCTACGAATAACGGCCGAGCCCCCGTATTTATTGGGAGAGGTCTCCGCCCCGCCCGCCGCCGGCTCTCTCGCGAGACGAGAGAGCGTCACCGCCACGGCCATGGGACGGGACGGTACGGGGGGGGGGACGGGGCGTGGGACAGGGGTGTTCGTAGTGGCAATGGGACTGGTCCTCGTTTAAACAATGAAATCCTAGCGCAGGAGATTGTCGTTCACCTGCTGGCTTGGAGGACAGCACTTCAGCACAAGCACAAGGACCCGAAAGAGAGGCAGAGCCAGGCTTCCGGGTGGGGTGTGCAGGCCCACAAGTAGACCAGCCAGAAACAGGTTACAGATGCTTGCGGTCTTCTCTCATGCAAACCTTTCAGCACGTCTAGTTGGAGGAAAAAACCCGGGGCAAGAGATTTAGCTGTGCTTGTCCTAAATTAACCACCTCTCCTCCTTCACCCAGCTCCTCTGCGCCAGCACTTGTCCCCTGTGGGGCTGGAACGCGAGGTGAACTGAGGTTGGGGTCAGCTGGCTCTCTGGTGGCCGGCAGCCACCCGTCCCTACGGCAGCTTTCCGCTGGGAAAGGAGCCCCCTTCTCCTCCTCCAGCGCTGCAGGCTCAATCCAGCTTGACCACAGATAATTGTCTCAGCAGGTTTGAGCATGCCTTTGGAATGCTGTAAACTTTCCTTACCCCAAAGGTGCACTTTATTTTTAGCCTATAAAGAAACAATAGTGAGGGGTATTGAAACGGCAAGGAAAAACAATTGTGGGCAAAGGTTCAAATATATATTTACAATTGTATTTAGCTTGCTGCAGTAACAGGGTGGCAGAAGAGAACAGCTTGACACAAAAGATTCAGGCCTTGAGGGTAGTCACACACTACAAACATGCAAAAACAACCAGCCGAAGATTGTACAAGTGTTTTTCCTAAAGGAAATTAGCTTCCTTCCTAGAAAAATGTAATTGTTTTAATGGGTAAAACTGACAACAAATTACCTTATCACTAAACCACAAAGACTCCTTTATGCTGTTTCTGCTTCCTAAACAAAAGTTGACCATACATACTGTGCATTCACTTCTGCTTAAACAGACCTCTTTTTCTGCTCAACAATATGACAGGACAACAAATTCTATCAGTACAGAGCAGTACAGAAAGAAATACCGCTGTCTGCCCAGGACAGGAGAAGTCACTTTCTTAATTGGACTGACCACCAAAAAGAGTCTGAGGGCTACCTGTAAGAAAGAGAAGACTTCCTGCAAAGCCTCAGTAGCAAACTCTGCAAGCCATCTGTTCTTATCATGTATACTCACATGCTACAGTATTCTAAAATGTCCTTTGCTTACTGTCAGATTGAGTCTGACCCTTGCTCCCACAAAGCACTATCTTCTTGCGGTGGGGGAAAGCCCATTTCAAGAAGACCTTCCCAGGATGGTTGCTCAGTTTGCTTCTGCAAAGAATTCACTTATTTTTCCATGTTCTAGAGCAGAACAAACAGAAGACTATTCCAGAATAAACCAGGAAGTTTTTCTTCTCTGAACTGCTTTATTATGCTTCTACTAGGATGCAGATCAAACTCTTTACAGGTATTCCACTGTTTTCCTCAAACTGTGTTATCTGAGACCTCCCATTTGTTTCTCATTCACAGTCATGTGTAAAACATTTAATGCACCCATAACAACCGCAAAAGTAATTAACCCCTTTTGTCAGGAGGGTCTGTATTGGGCATTTCAAAGTATTACAGGGATTTTAGTCACTAATATGCATCATTGTTATTTGTAGTACAGGAACACCTGTGGCTCACACAACAGAGGGACACTGAGGGGCTTATCCAAAATTCTGAAAAACTAGTAACTTGCCTTCTGAGAACCTTGTCTTGGTAACTGGACAGGGAGGGGGGGAGGAGAGGTACCTCATGGGTGGACCAAGTTCCTCAAATACATTAGGGAGAAGTACGGTACTGTTCAAGAGCGAAGAAGAGGAAGGCAGGACAGCATCAAGTGAAGCAGAAGTAACAGGTAACATCAAATCATGCCACACCAGCCATTGCTAAAAGAGAAAGGGAATAATAGTATTCCCAGACCTTCTTTCCATGGGGCAAAGGCAAACTTTTTAAGTCACGTAAAGCATCTACTGAAAAGTTTCATTATTTCAATCTGAGTAACACATGAGCATGTTCATCCATCCAAGTCCTTTTAATTAGCCTGAATTAGGCTAATTAATCCATCCAAGTCCTTTTAATTAGCCTGAATTAGAACTGAAGTCAACCTACTTACCCTCCAGGGAAAAAAGAAAAAAAGGTATGAAATTATGGACCAGACAATGAGCATATCTATGCTCTGGTGTTTCTCTTTTAAACTCATAATATCCTCCATGACACGGGGTGGCTCACGTCTCAGGCTCACAAGCTTTGTGACATACCTCTGCTTGAGATAACAGCAATAGGTAGAATTCAGGTCCTTCAGCTTTTCTTACAACCTTAGTACAGCAGGGAGGAGCAACTCTTGCTGCAGTGTCATGGCCCAGTGTGGGTTGGTGGCTTCCTGGCAGCTCGGAGCCATGGTAGCTTCCCATGGGAGTAGAAGGCCTGGAACTGGCTCCTACCACCAAAGCCAAGAGCAGTGCAGCCGCAGGCAGTCCCAGACCCAGGAACTGGGAGTCTGGTAAGCATTGGGATGGGCCAAGGCCAGGCTGAAACATCAGCCCAGGGCCCAGTAGGGCTGAGGGGAGCTAGAGACTTGCCCAGCTGTCGCACTGCTGGGGCAGGGGCTGATGGCTTCAGGGAGCTGACATGGTAGGATGGGAAAGCCCCTGGGGAGGCTGGGCAGGGATGGTACACCCTGTCAGTGCCCTCAAGGCCCTGACAGACAGTTCCAGCTGGTTGCAGGCACTTTGACTTTAACTAGGAACCTTATGAGATCAGAATAACAGCTGTTCAGTAACAAGGTGATAGAAAGGCCAAAGGGGAGAGCAGTGATAATGTCTGTAGAGACCTGGGTGGTCTGATAGACTATTCCTTTATGAACAGGTATAGTCTGTAGACTATTCCTTTATGAACAGGTATAGTCTAATATGCTGAGCCAGAGCTGACTGACAGCTAAAGTGCTAGGGTATTGGCAAGACCTGATACAAGGGTCAGCACAGACAGTAGATGGAGGGACATTCTGTGGAGTCAAAAATGAAGAAGTGACATCTATCCCAAGAGATTAAAGCTACTTTTATTTAAACAAAGGCATTCTTCCACATCAAGATAGCTAACCAGATTCTTTACTCAGTGTTCAGGATGGCAGTTTAAAGCAGTGAAGTGGGGACATGCTCTTAATCACGTTAGGAAAAACTGTTCGTGCTCTTGTCCTGCAAAGCAGAGAGCCCAGAAGGGTGGCCCATTGGAATTGCCAAGAAAGGATGTTCAGTCACAGCCTTAGGCTTTAAGGGGCTACCTCCAGCCACAGTTGGAGGCTGGAGTGAGCTAGAAGAACAAGAAACTTCTGACATGCCTTTTGTGCCTCAATTTCTTACCAGTAGCACCAGCACTGCCGTAGTTCTCAGCAGTCAGGATTGCCTTAGGGACACAAAGAAAAAGAAGGTGTTCAGAGCTGTGAAAAATAGGTGATTCAGGGTCCATAACATAACCAATTCTATTGATTCTAATGGTTCCTCTAGCCTTAAAGATTTCTAATATTCAAAGCACATTTTTCTTTTCCACGTTTATAAAATTTGCTTTGTTGTGTGAAATGCAAGTGATTCTATTGAATTGGGTGTCAATGTACTTGTGTTGAGCACCCTGAAACTGTTATCTGTGAGATAGCACAGCTGTCTTTCCTCAGCTGTCTTACTTTTCCTCTTTCTTTCCAATCCCACAGTAATCCATTTCTAGATTTTGTAATCCTGCCTTGCAGGACTTGCAGCTAACTCCTTATCTACTTGAGATGTTTGTCTACCTTGCTCCTTGGATTTTGGGTTAAACTTTCTCTGTGTTCCTGTATGAAAAGCTTTCCTCTGGTCTTGGTTAAGTCAATAGTTTCCTTGCTGTGATTCACTTGGTTTTTCCTTCTCAAGTAAAGGATATCAGATTTGTGAGGCACAATCCTCCTTTTGTGAGTCCAGACTAGTTGTCTTTACAAAGAATAGCATCCTTATTCTGGACTGTCCCAAAATAAACCACTCTCACCTTTTGTTTCTGAGCAGCATGATCTGCAGGTTTTCTCTATAACATGCTCCATTTCCTCTGCAATGTACTTATCTTACTGGTGTCTTATCGTTGGCTGTTCAACTATCATTACCTCTTATTTCTTCAGCTGTAACTGAGTTAACCTGGCATCGGCTTCAAAAGAGAGGAATTGGGCAAAAGGTAGTTCTCCTCTGAATACTTGAAGAAGGCAAGCAATACTTGAAGAAGGCAAGCAAAAGTACTCTAGGTTACAGGCAGATGGGTGCTATTGCCCATGTAGTGAGTATGAACCACTCCCACAACAGCTGTGATGTGTTTAAGTAAGACAGAAGAAGAGGGAAGGGGACCCACTTGTGCTGGCTGGAAGGGAACAGGGAGTCCATTACACATACCTACATCCTGCACAGGAAATTCTTATTAATTAAGCTACTGTTGTCTATACCCCTGCCACATGTCCTCAGAACGCTAGGCAGCAACATGCTATGATAGCTTGCAGCACCTTCAGAAAGATCACAGCAGGCCTTCAAAAATACCCAGATCCAGTTCTAGAACTAAAACTAAAGAATATATCTATTATTGCTAGGGGATAAAGAACTGCACATTAATTACAAGGATTTAAAATATGGCAATGTCATATTAAACACAGCTGAGAGCAGACGTGTAACCATAATCCACCAACTAAGGTGTCTGTGGGGGACATATCTGAAGTCATAATTTATAGCTGCCTGAAAGCTGCAACAGAAAACATTCTGCTGACCAGAGGCCAGAGAATTTTGTTCTTCAGCACTCCTGACAAGGACATGCCTTCTTCACATGCAGCAGAGGTCCTTAAAAGAGGGCATAGAGCAAGGCAATTATGGTCATTACTCATAAGTCTATGCTACTGAAAAAAAAAAAAAAGCTGTCAGTTTTCAAACAGCTTTGTTCTTTCCTGAAGAAATCAGCATTCCAAAAATGCTTCTGTGTATTTATATAAAGATATGGCTTATTCTTCTTTGAGAACTTAACGCTGTTCTATCAACATTAGTCATTCTGTCACCGTTCATAATTGTCATTGGTAATAACAATGACATTTAAGAATTCTCAACATGATGCATACTTAGAGTCCCTTATAGACAGTCCTTTCAGTATTAGCCTGGTGAGTTTCACATGATTTTATTTTCAGGGAATTTAGCCAGGGTTTCTTCATTTATAACAGTAGACCTAAACCACAGGGTTTTTCCTAGACAACAGAATTGTGACATATTTGCTAGGCTGCATACAATAACAGCTATCATTTGCATTTGACAGATGCCATAGGAGCACTGAGTACAACATATTACATTGATTGTACTATGATGACATTATCAGTCTATTAAGCTACTTCAGTGCCTTTGCTCATTTCTGCTTCATCACAATGCCTTTTACTCTGTATGCTATGCGTATGAATCCCATGACTGCCTATATACAAGGTGATCTTCTAAGTCAGAATTTATAACATAAACAGAGAACACTACATTCATTGTTTTCAAGGCATTCTGATGTGGATGTTATTTTTAGGAATGTATGCCATTTCAGTAGACATCTGTGAGTCTGGGAAGGATAAGGGGTTGAAGAATAGTTTAATATTGGTGATTGCTGTGCTGGAGATGTGGTCTCATCTAAAGATTAGTGTGTTCTAGACAACAGACAGATAAAAAGAATCTGTTTCTGTGTGGTGGTTTACTTGTCAACTGGTGGTTTAACAAAAAATGGTGTAATAGTGGAACACAGATAACATTCAATAACTTAATGTTTGCTCAAAAAGTTGCACAAACTGCCTGATGTTGGTGAAGCCTATATTATCTAAAAGCAACACTGAGAAATTTTAATAAATCAGAACAATAGTGTATTAAGTGTGGTTGCTGATCTCTCAATTTTCATGCTGGTATTGGTAGGAATTACTTTAGTGGAGAACTAGGATATCTATGTAAGCAAGAAGCTTTAAGTGTCAGGGATCAAAAAAGAGTCAGACTGCTCTTTAAGGGTCAAAAAGGCATGAGTCAAAGCTGGCACCAACACAGGCAGTGCCCTCAGTGGCATGGTACAGTCCCAGAGGGTCTGACTGAACAGGGTACCCACACAGGGTCAAGTTCGGGCTTGTGACAGTAAGAGGCCCTGTCAACAGTCTAGTATTCATCAGATAAGGAAAAGTAATGAATCAGGTTCTAGGTGAAGTCAAGAAATCCAAACAATTCAGGATCAATAGAAGACAAGAGTGGAGAAAGGTCAGGTACAGCACAGCTCAGGCCAGGATGGCCTGGACTTAAATGGGACTCCTGGGCTGTGGGCAGAGAGTATGTGGGTGATGGTCACTGGTGAGACCAGTTAAAGCAAGTAAGGCTTATAAGTGCACTCATGACCCTGACATAAAGTTGCAGTTTGTAACCTTAATAAGTCCTGTGATGCAGAGATTTGTATATTTCCCTCCATTTTCTAGGTGATGATAATGACTCTAGGTCAGCTAATAGGATAACAGTTGTCCTAGAAAAAGAGGGCTAGAAGACACATCAATAGATCATTATTTCACACCCCTATCTGAAAGGAAGAGCAATAGTATCTGTCATTTCTCACAGAAATCTGTTGAACCTGCTTTTCTGAGCCTCTGAGAATGGAGGTTTCACATCACACACAGGTAATCTGTGTCCTACCATTGATAAGGTTTTCCTAATATTTATGCATTCCCAGCACATTGGTGGCTTTTCTGTCTTCTGCAAAGACAGAAACAAAGTATTCCTCTTCTTTAAGTTGAAGAACTTAGTTTATCCAGTCCTTCTCTGGTCACATTTGTTAGCTTGATGATATTCATTCTCATCAGTTATCTCAGGTTTTTCTCAGGTTGAAACATTGTGCTCAGACCCTCCCAGGTCAGTCCATATTGCCAGGATCTCACCACAATATGGGCCTCTGTCCTAGTATTAACCAATGTTGACCGCATCAAGATAGCCTGCAATCTGTTGCAATTCCCGGGGTCTTCTCTGAGAAACACCTGCCTCACAAATTCTTCATTGTGCAGTGCCTGAGTAGGTATTTTGCCATCAGACAGCATCCTGCATTCAATTTCAGTAACCTTCATCCCATCTTTTTATTTAGACCATATCTTCAATATGTTCAATAAGCCAAGTTCATTTTGAAATCTGATGCTTTTCTTCATATTTCAAGCTATTTATAGTGAAGTATATTTCCTTGTTTCAGGAGGGTAACTGTCAGTGTAACATAATACTTCAGACAGAGTAACATTCAGACGCCCTTTGTAAGTGTGCAATGACTTACGGCTTATTGGGATTTACCATAGGACATGTCGCCATTAATCATGTAACTCCTGACCTTTGCAACATGACAAGGTGTGGTTGAGATTACTCATTGCATTATCTGCTCTATTTCTTAAAAGAAAATAGAACTTTTTTTGTTGCTCAGTGGCACTGCAAGTACCTAACTATTCTCTAGGATGACAGTGCTTAATAAGGTGCAAAGCTATGTAACACATGCGCACTTGAGCAGGATGCAAGAATTAAAGAGGTTGCTGTTATTATTTACAAGAGATATGAAAAGTAGTAGTGACTTATTTGAAGTCATACAGCAGATCATTAGCAATATTGAAAAGAGAATTGAATTCCACCAACACCCACATTGCTTCACTGAGCAGTGAAACATTTAATAGTGTTCACTTGACAAGTAGTACCCAAGCCCTCACTAATGGAAACGCTTCCACACTCTGAAATCATACCAGCAAGTCAGCTGTCTTGAAATCAACAAATAATAGTAAGGTCTTTGTTTCTGTGCATTCTGTGCTTCCTTACACAAACTGCTCAAGTTCAACACAAGACTGAGCACATTCAGGGAGAATCTTTTCACTGATTTAGCCTCCTGTACTGCCCTTTGGAGTTTATATTACATGCCACTAGAATTTTTACTTTCAGAGACCATTTCGGATCACTTTTTAAAAAAAAAAAAATTAAACTTGACCCCCCCAAAAGGTACAGTCTATATGAGTGCTGTGTATTTACTTAGCTTTCTAGAATACATCTATCTATACCATACAGCACATAGGAATACAGCATTAATAAGCTTCTCACAGAAAATCCTAAAAAAAATTAAATCTCTCTGGCCGTAGCATAGGATATCAAAGCACCCTACCCTTTTACTTTGAAATTCCTCATTTATAACCATTGTACAGTCTGTTATTTTAAAGTTATGGTTAAAAGCTTTTGTTACAGTTAGATCTAAATCCTATTATTGCTATGCTGAACCCTGACTGAGGATTCCAAAGCAGATACTGAAGCAGGATTTTGTACTCTGTCATAGATGGAATTTGGCCACTTCTGTCACACTCACTTGGAAGCCCTGTAAGAAAAGATGGATTGATTGTTGGCTGATATCATATATGAACAGTATTTTCTTTTCATAACTCTTTGTTTTCTCTCAGTAATGAAGAATACTACATTATATCCTGTTTTCCTCAGGACAGAAGAAAATTGCTAGAGGTCTCAAATACATACCAGATTAAATCCTAAATAAAATATTAACTGGCACAATATGGTAATTTATTTTAAGGAAAGGTTTAAACAATGTCTCAAGATCTTAGGAGAAAGGTGTTCCACAGACACTCACTCAGCCACTCTTCCTCAAAGATAAAGGTAGCCCTTTACAAGAGCACTCCTATCTAAAGCAGTAGCTTTCCTTCTTCTCCCATGGGCTCTCATATAAGACTTTGCCACCACAAAAGGTAAGATACCTCCTGTAATTCTTCATCTAAATATAATGTTGGGTTTTTTTTTGTTTGGGTTTTATTTTTTTGTTTTTTAGTTTTAGAAACCAGATACTAATTACTAACTAAAACTAGATCTTTTTCATCTGGGTCTGGCTTCCTTTATTAAGCTTAAAGAGGTTCCTTACCAGAAGGGTATTTATTCTTCTACTTCACATAGAAATCTAGGGGGTGTGCACTACAAAACACTTGAGCTTTCTCTATTTGCATTTCCTTTTACTTGACAGAGAAAGAGAAAACAAAGCCAGAGAGACTGCCACTGTAAATCATTTTAGCATTACTGATTTCAGGGGTTCTATGCTGACTTAGCTGCAAAAAATATCGCTACAAAAGCTTTTGGAGACAGAATCAAGTCTTGGGTCTGACAGTGTGGGAAACATTCTTTTTCTGGAGACCAAGGACACTTCCACCGCAGCCTTGCTGTTGGTCCTTCATGTATGTCCTTCCTTGCTACTCTGAGGTTTCCACAAGCTCCCCACCTTTGTGGGTTCTTTCTTAAATAAAGTTTTCTGTTAGAAGCAAGTTAGTGTCCCAGGGGAGCACTGGATAGTGTCCTTTTGACAAGATACTGACTTTAAATATGAACTACTGGTATGCGACCGGTGCATGGAAGTGTTAACAAACCCTGCTTAGACTCCATTTGGCTGCTTTGCCAGAGTCTATAAAAATGACTCATCTTTTACTGCAGTACAGAGTTCATCAACCTGCTAAATCGAACACTACTACTGAAACAGGCTGTCAGGTGCTTGCTGAACTGTACTGTGCAGAACGGGCATAAGATGCCAGAATTATTCCACATGTACATAGGATGATGTATTTTTGTCGGAGTTGCAGGGGAGTAAGAATGAGCAGATCAAGATTCAAAATCCACTGCTAATGCGGAGGCCCCCCCACCCCCCCGCCAAGGCTACTAGCTAACCACAGGACTGGTGATCCAGAAGTTTTTATCACTGTGTTAGCTTGCCATTCTTTTCAAGCTTATCAGCTCCATTTAGAGAGAGCATTGAGAGGGAGAGCTTAGGCATTCCATTTCATTAATGGTGCTCATGGCTTCCAGACTGCACATGCTTGTGTCCCAGTCAGACTGGAGCATAAGGCATGGAACTGGAGTCCATCTGTGTTGACTGCTGCAGAAAATATATGGACCCAGTCAGAGATCAATCACAGAATGGTTAGGGTTCCACTCAAATATACATGCCCTTCCTACACCAACAAGGCAAGTATCCTGGGGGGCTTATTTTCTGAAGACCTGTTTTCTGAACATCTGTAAAATACTATCTGGAAGGCATCTCCTCTTAGTATATTAAGCAGGTGGAACCTACCTCAGCCATTACTTACAAGAAAATCACCAGTCTTTCTTCCTGACCCCTAACAAAAGCCAAGGCTCCTCCAGCTTTTCTTATTTTTGTCACAAGCAGGTTTTATTGCAGATATGCTTTTAGCTCAGTCAAAATACGTGTTCTAGCCAAGATGACATTAAAATAAAAAATAACCCACATAATATGTAAAGTTTAAACCCATTCCTTTACTACTGCTTATGTTTAAAATTCAGTGTTTTTCCCTTGACTTTCCTCAGAACTATTCAGCTAATTCTGAAGCCCTCTTCTCCTGTAAAGCCACGTTATCTGGATGTGAAGTAACTGTGAGTCAGTGGGTCAGCAGATAACAGGCTTCCTCAGTGAAGTCAGAAGACCCTATTTCCCCCCTATTCTGTCATACGGCAGGATGCGTCAGGCACATATTGCCAGATTGCCTCATACTTCATCTTTGACCTTTCCCCTAGTTTCTCTTGTGTTTTTTTTTCTTTTTGTACTTTCCTAGTTTTCTGTATCTAAATCAATGCCCCTTGATTTGAAAAAGAAGGAAAAGAAACAGATGCACAAATTAAGCTTTCTTGTCCTTCATGCTTTTTTACTTGATCAGCCCTCTGATCAGTAACTACATTACAAAAATATTAAGAACAGAACTAGTCAGGTAACAGAAATACAACCACATTTATTCCATTGAGTAGAAAATGTCACTACCTAATTTTTTGCTAAATCCCTTTAGTGGGGCCTATTTACACAGCTCACTTTCTGATAAAGCTGGAAGATTATGGAGCTTCTGTCAGAAAACAAACATCATGACTGCCTTTACTGGCATATAATGTTTCTCATAACAGCAAAAAAAACCCAGCTCCATGCTATTGTTTCATAAGAACTTTCAAATTTTGCAACCAGTAACAGGGACATCTGTAAATATTATTCGGAAGAAAAAATATCAACTTTCCAAAACACAAAGGTCTTAAATTGTATTATACACTATTTGGAGTAACAAACCTCCTCATGGGTACTAATAACACACATGGAAGCTGCATGTATGTTAGTAACACCAAGTAATAACTCGGAATGATTTTGTACCAATAACTGATAAATGAAAAAAGTACATAATTAGGAGTGGAAGAGCATTGTTTCTTAAACAGCCACTCCACTTCTGATGGTCCTAATTTTCAGAGTTAAAAAGTACATTAGAAACTTGTTCTTGGCAAAATTCTTAACTTCACTCAACTTTGGATTATACTCCAAGTGATCTGTCTTACATCCGTCAAAGAGCAGGCAGAGATTCCAACAGGTGTTGCATCATTCTCTCAAGACTTGGAGGCCACTCTTCTGTGACACTTATTCTGAGAAAAAAAGGTTCTATTTTCTTAGGTTATTGACAGAAAATTACTCATTTAGACCTGAATTAAAACATAGAAATAAAGCATTGTGCTTTGAAATGGCAACCAGTGGAGGTTTTAATTATCATCTTAGTGAAAACTGTATTTAACACTACTATAGCAAATGATGCTTTACAATTCCTGTTCCTCAAATACAACAGAATAAGGAGTTATTTGCAGAAATTCTTTTTTTCCTAAAGTACACTTTTGTCCTCAATGAAACTACTTGGGAGACCTACTTCTGCCCTGCATGAAGAGCAAGGCAGAATGAATATATAAGCATTTTAATTCAACAATATGTTATGGCTTACCATTTACAGACTTCTTTAAACAAAATACATGAATTAAACATACTAAAAGAGTGCTGGTTTCTACATTTGTATGTCACTTACGGAAAGAAGCATATGTCATAACAAAAAGTTTAGACAATTAAACAATTTTTAATACCTTCCTATGAATGCCGCATGAAAAATCTGCAGAATCTTTACAAAAGGCAAGGGTATGAAGGGTGATGGGAGCAAACAGCTAAGAATTCCTCATATTATCTCAATGGAATACGAACAAGTAGAAACTTAAACAGCAGCTTTGTCTACATGTAATAACCACAGACGTATGTACAGAGTTTTGGAAGGAGTAGGTATAATAGGAAATATTTTCCTTTTTTTCTATGAAAATCACACAATTACTAACATATTTAAAACCTGTTGCGCTTCCTCCCACCACCAGATGGAAGAATAAATCCTGTAAACCAGAGATCAACCCCTTCTTCCCATGCTTCAGTACCGTTGTGTATTCTGTGTATTACAATTAAAATTCATGTTTAAAATTACAGCCTGCTATTTTTACTGTATCTGTGTACAGTAACACTCTGCCCACACAAAGCCAATGCAACATCAACAGGACACAATATATTTAAATATATTTGAGGTGTCAGGACCTCCCAGATCATCAATTTTAGCCTGTTTTCACAATTAAAAGATCTACATCAGAGAAGTAGGCAGGTAGACAGGCATTAAGGTCTATGTGATAATCAGTTTTACTTCAGCAGGTATTTCAGTGCAGCAATCCAGACATATGAAGAATACACAAGGTCCAACCCACTAAAGTGCTTAAACATTCGTTTAACTTAAATAGGTAAAGACATAGATTGGAGGTATTTTGTTATTGTACAAGCAATCTGTGACATGCTCCTTTTAAAAAACATGTTGGTCATAAGAATTCACTAAGGATTAGCACAACACTGTGATACACATTTCATGTGCTGTACAAAAATAGTGTGTCAACATCCATAATTAGAGAATCCTGCACTTTGCAATTTTATTGCTGAACTTCTGAGAACAGCTTCAGCTTTATATGTAACACAGAAATCTATTTCAGTGTCTGAAGTTTCCTAAGGGGAGCTTACATAAAGAAGCCAAACTCTATAAGAGAAAACTGAAAGCACATCTAAACCAAGTACAAGAGGGGATAACTTGACGAAAATAAATGAAATCAACTTTTCATTTACAGGATTTTTAGCTCCACCTAAGGGTCAGAGAGGGTAAGATTTTTCTGTCCGCCTCTTGCTTCGTAGTCAGTACTTTAAGACACAACTGAATAGAGTGCAACAAGCAATACACATAATTATATCCAAATAACATTACCAGTAGGACTTACAGCAACAATAAACAAGAAACACTAGCAACTTCACCTCCCACAATCACAGCTAATGGGCATTTGCTATTCTTGAAGCTATATCAGCGTTTAGCATGGCACTTTCCAAAGAACAGGCCATACTCTTCCTGTATTTGTACATTAAATAATAGGAAAGATGCTTAGCGCACAAAGACTGATAGCATTTGAGGGAACTACATGAACTTACCTTGTTGAAGATCAAACCATTATGTTTTGCTTTACTTACTGAAACTATGTTCCATATTGTACCAGTTACTTGTGTAGCATGCATTCTCTGGATAAAAAAAAAATAAGAAACAACTCTTTACGCATGCTGCTCAGATCTATGTACTAATTCATTAGGTACTTTGCAGGGTTTTTGTTTTCTCCAGGCATAAATTTGGAGCATAGAATTTAGGCCAAGTAGTGACATGCTGTGGACCTTTTTTTATGCAAATCTTTTGTATTTATTCCAATGCGTGTCATGCAAAATATCTTTCTTGTAAGTTTTGAGAAAAAAAAAAACCAAACCAAGGTTGCATAAGTTGCATTCTTATAGTAATATTACCACAAAAGGTGGTTGAAGAAACTCTCCAAGACTCAATTTGGAGTTTTAGAAAGCAGGCATTCTTTATTGCTGCACTGGGTGCACACTTTGAGAATCATTTTGCAAAGGTAAGAGTGCCTGAGTCTACAAGCAGCATCCATATATCCAGCAAACTTATGCATATTTACAACCTTTCCAAGAAATGTTTAACATATTTATTAGATTTCCAGGAACTAATTGTAGTATTTGCATTTTAATTATGAATGCGCTTTCTTGCTGGGTCATGGTCTTGAGGGTTCTCTGGTGGTCACAGATAGTCTTCCTTACTGTATTTGCTGATTGACCTCTGTGCTTGCGCATGGGCAAAAGATTCTCGTGAACTACTTAACAATTGTGTCTGCGTTTTAGGCCAGTTTGTTCTGATTTGTTCCTTATCTTGAATAATCAAATCAGACTCCATCAGTCTTGGTCACTCCTTTTTTATCTTCACACCTGGTTGACTACAGAGTGGTGAACTGGCCCCATCCGTCTTGGTTACTCCTTCCTTATCTTCAGAGGCTAACCTTGTTTTGTACATATCCCAAGGCTACAGCAGCCCATTTCCCAAGGCTACAGCAGCCCATATCCCAAGGCTGCACCTGCCCATCTTGCTCTCAGCAGAATGTCCCAATTTACAACCTAACATCTTGCTTAACAGAGCAGTTTTAATTTACAACTTAGCATTTTAGCATACAGTAAGAAGTAATTAATATTTACAAAATTTTCTGCATATTGAATCATTCATATACCTTGTATCTTTCTGGTAGAGATAGGGATAGGGATAAGGATATCTCTAAACTAGATTAGATATTTATTTCCTGTAAGACTGCCCTTTTCAGTATAAAATGCAAGTAGGTATCTTGGCAACACAGCATTCCCCAAGAACGGGTAACCATTACCATCCTAGTCTATCATGTCTTCTGTTTAATGTGAACCACTATGATATTCTCCTTACCTTGACTGTTACTTTATGTATCTGTCACACGCATTATACTATGTGATTACAAGGGTAAGGGAAACCAAACTAACTTCGCGGTCACTTTGCTGTCATCGTTGTATTGCAAAAGTCTAAATGGAACAAAATCAGTTATCTCCATGATAACTACGATGACAAAAGCAGTGAAGACTTACCATACTGAGAGTGTCAGGGTCTGTGGTAGTGACTTGATTACAAGAAACAAGCTTTCTTGGCAAGGAAATTAAAAAATGAGGTTATGTTACTAAACACAGCCAACAGGACTTGGTAAGTACCTGCAGATAGACTAGGCACAGTGTAAGCCAGAATGAAGTGATCTGAACTTCAAAACAAAATGTATGTGCAGAGATTATTGATCCTGTTCTATTGCTGCTATCTCACCGATTACTGGCAGATCAAAAATCACGTCAATCACAAATCTGAGTACTTAAAAAACATCTGTCAGCTGACCAGTCAGGTTCAACATGCAGCAGCATATGGAACATTCAGTTGAGTCAAGTGGCTGTTGTGTTACAGCAACCTCAGGACCCTGCTAAAAACCAAAACAAAAGCTAACAGCAAGGAGCAGACAGTGGACAGTCCTAGCAGAAACAGACATTTGAAGAATCTTGTGCTTGTTTAAAACCCCATTTTCTGTGTGTTGCCAGAACCAAGAGGTACCATGCTCAATCCTTTTTAGCAGGAGTAAGCTCTCTTTTTCAACTGCTGAAGAGTTATGCAAGAGATAATACTCAAAAGAATCATAAGTATTTTGAAAATGGTTCTAAGACCCATTGTTTTCTAAGCTGGACACAGACTGTAACTGAAACTTTTTAAAGAAAAGGTGACATGATGTTTCCAGAAAAATAAACAGAAAAATCCTTAGGAAGACAAATATTTCAAAAAATCCTGTCACATTTTATGCAGAGATCATCAAGATAACTTGATTTTTAAATAAATACACCAGAGTATTCCTGAATGTATGCCAGTATTTTAAGCAACATATGTTGATTTGTTAGAGAAGACTGTATGTATATCTTTCTGCTTCCCTGCTGGTATTAGGAAGACCAGCAAGAACAGCCTCTTTAACTTAGGTTTCAATCCCATAATACAGTGAAAACAAGAAAATACTTCCAAGACTAGGTTGACATTCTGACGCTTTCGTACAAAATGGTGGCTTTGGGGTCTATCGTTTTGCTGAAATACAGTTGTCAATTACAGCTACATTTTTAATTAAGGCAAACGATGTGAGGGAAACTGTATTGTTTTCCCATAATTGGCAGGGGGGACACACGACTTTGCAATATTAAAGCTTTACAATATTAGAGCTTTAAGTTCAATATTAATGCTTTGCAATGTTAAGATTTTTCAATACTGGAGCTGGGGCTAAGTTACTAAGGAAACAAAACAAAGGGTTTGAGATACCATCACTTAGAAAGACACACTCTGTGGTTAAGGACAATATAATTTCTGGACAAAAGATACAGTCTGTGGTTAAAAAGAATACTATCTTTGTACAACCTATGAAACTAAGGTGGTGCAAGCTGGTTCTGTAGTTAAACAGGAAGTTGAGGAACCGCATGTCTGCCAGAGAGTTATGAACCATAAAAGGATATAAATAAATAAGAGGAAGGGGTGTAAGAAATTTAGTAAAAGGAGATGTAAACAGAGGTGGGACAGTTAGCATGTAGATTATACACACTGGATAGGCTATAAACCTTGGAGTACCCAACCGACGGGGAAACAAGGGAGAGAACTTGCTGATGGGATAAGAGATATAAATCGAAGTTCTGCTTTTGCTGTATAAGCCTACTTGCTAGGACACCTGTTTTTTTTGCAAAAAACACTAATAAACGGACAGCTCTCCTCTTTGGAGGTCGCTGTGGCTCCCCAGGGGAGCATTCATTGCCCTGTCTAGAAGCAGACAGATGTACCACAGCCTCTTCAGACTCCTCCTGGGGCTCTTCTTGCTCCCCAGGGATAGGAACAGAGACAGAGGGAGAGCTGCCAGGACCCTCATGAAGGGCAGCTGCTGAGGTGCTGGGAGGTGTCTGCATTGGCTCCTTCAGGGCTGATGGAGTGAGATGAGCCAGGTGTGGGAGACCCTCCTGGGGAGGCATGTGGCTGAGTGCAGCCCCCCGCTGCTCAGTAACAGGTCCACCCTCCAGGCCCAGCAGATGGTGGGCCTCCCACTGCACCTTTGCACTGTGACATTGATAAGCTGGTGCATGAATGTTGCCTTGTGGTTTTGGAGGGAGCGCCCCAACAGGTGGACCAGTAGATCTTCTTCTAGCCCAAAGAGGAGGGACACATCATAACAACATACTCCATTGTGGCTGCCCGCAGGACAGTTTCCAAATATGAACTGAAGCTCTTGACCTACTCAGGACAGAAGGAGCTGGAAGAGAGCTGGGTGGTCATGGAAAAGGGATACCCAGGTGTTTTGAACTGGAGGCCACCCAGAGCAGCCTTGGACATCTGCTGGCTGGAGGGAGCTGGTGATGATGAGTTGCTCCCTCTCACTTGTGCTGCAGTAGCAAATGTTACACGAGAAAGGGAGAACCCCCAAGTCATTGGCTGGCCCAGGGAGGAGTGGAAGAAATGCCCAGGTCCCTCAAGAAGGAAACACTCCCAGCTCCCCAAGGTGAAGGGTCCCCACACACCTCTGATGCTGCAAACACACCTCCTGGGTGCCCCTGCTGCCTGAACCTGGCAAGGCCAGGGAAAATCTGTTGGTGGCTCTCGGTAGGCACCAAGAACTGAAACAAATAACGCCCTGAACAGTACCAAAGTCTTCATTGGCACTCCAAACCTCGCAAACTCGCTCAGTCAGAGTTCAGGCAGCCACCTGGGTGAGACTTGGCACCCAGATATAAGCATCCAGCACTTGGGGGCATCATAATATATTGCTTGAGATGTTGCAGCTCATCCTTTGGTGAGCACAGAACCCATCACTCCGGGATGTCACAATGGGCCATCCTGCCCAAGGCAGCACTGAGGCCCCACTGCACGTATCTCGGGTTATCACAATACCACTGCCCTCTCCATCCCCCCACCTCTTGTCTTGTGCTTGGCATCAGTGTTTCACACCAGTCACCCAGGCCACAGCTGTGTCTTCCCAGTGGCCCATCAGGTCACTCTGGCTGTGGCAGACATCTCCAGGCGCATACGGCAACGGAGTTCATTGGAGGCTGTAGAATAAAATCCGACAGGCTCTCTCCATGCTCCAGCATTGCTTACCCACCCTCTGGGCTCGTCTGCTTCCTCCCACAGGGTGTCAAAGGCAGTGCTGGGATCACTTTCATAGATTCTATCCTATTTTTCTCCCCTAGCTGGAAGACACAAGGGTGATCCCCCTCTGCTCAACACCCCTTTGGCCTCATCCACACAATATGTCCCATTTGGGGTCCTGGACAGGAGAGAGGTCAGCAAACCCAAGGGGTCAGGGGAGGTAAGGAGTGTCTGTGGGTCTGGTTCATCATGAAGCAGAGAGGGCATTGGGGCACCTCACTGCACACCCCAGTGCACATGGCGAAGACATCAGGAAGATGGGGCCAGGCTTTTCCCAGGACTGGCCAGTGGAAGGGCAAGAGTCAGTGAAACTAGACAGGTTCAGGATAGGGATAAGGGATCTGTACCAAAATCCATGGAGGATCATTAAGCACTGGAGTGGGTTGCCCAGAGTGGAGGTGGAATCCCTGAGCCTGGAGGTCTTGAAGAAATGAGTGGCCACAGCCCACAGCACAGCTGTCACAAGCCCATGAAGGCATGCTCACTGAAGTCACAAAAAAGAAACATTGCCAGGGGGAAATGGAGCAAAGGATTCCAGAGGTGCTTCCTGGAGTTACCCACAAGGGACCGATCACTGCTTGGGTTGGGCTGGGAATCAGTCAGCAGGTGCTGAGCAATTGTGTTGTGCATCACTTGTGTTTATTGTTTTCTTTTCTTCCCCCCCCCCCCCTTTCCCTTTAAGTTTTATATCTCTCACCTTGCCATTTTCCTTATTATTCTTAGTAGTAGTATTATATTGTACTTTAGTTATTAAACTATTCTGATCTCAACCTGTTGGTTTTGCATTCTTTCAATTCTCCCATCCCACTTGGGGAGGGGGCAAGGATGTGGTGTGTGAGCATGGTGCTGACTGGTCCTGAGTTACCAGCTGGGATTAAACCACAACAAATAGAATAGTTCCAGTTGAAAGGGACCTACAACAGTCATCTAGTACAACTGCCTGAGAATTCCAGGCAGCACTGACCAAAAGTTTAAGCATGTTGTTAAGGGTGCTAAGTACCTCTTAAACACTGACAGACTTGGGGCATCGACCACCTCTTACAATGTTCAGGTCCTGGAAGAAATGCTTCCTAATGTCCAGCCTAAACTTCTCCTGTCGCTGCTGTGAACCATTCTCATGTGTCCTACCACTGGATCGCAGGGAGAAGAGATGAGCATCCTCCTCCCCACTTCCCCTCCTCAGGAAGCTGGGGGGAGCAATGAGCTCACCCCTCAGCCTCCTTTCCTCCAAACCAGACAAGGCCGGAGCCCTCGGCCACTCCTCACAGGACACGCCTTCCAGACCTTCCACCAGCTTTGTTGCCTTCCTCTGGGTGTATCCAAGGACCTTCACATCCTTCTTAAACATTTCATTTCCTGGTACCAACCAACACCTCGCATAAGGTGAGCAGCAGTCGCCGGGCACTGGCCTGCGCTGGCCGGGAACGGCGCCTCACAGATCCTTAGCCATCAGCGCGCCGCCTGCCTAGCGGGGCCCCGGGCCAGCCCCCTCTCCTTCAAGACCAACCCCCGGCTGTCCACTGCGGGACCCATGCAGGCGGGCTAACAGGTGCTGCTCCGCGGGACCGAGGCGTCGGCGGAGCGCCGGGCTCCCCTCACGCCTCCCGCGGGCGCCCCCTTGCCGCAGCAGCGCTCGCTCCCCTGCCCAGCCACCGCCTCTTTTCGGGGCGGACCCTAAACCCGCCTGTAGGCGCTTGAGGGGGAGAGAGTAACATGGTGGCTGCTTCCTCCCCAGACTGGAGCGGCGGCTGGTCCGGCGGCTCCTGAGGTGGCGGCGGGCGCGGGAAGAGGCTCCGGGTCGGGAGCGCAGCGGAGGAGCGGCTCACGAGGGCAGCTCGGCGTCGGCTGTCGGCAAGCGGGCGGCACGGCTGGCGGCAGGTGAGCGGCCGCGGAAGGGAGAGAAGGAGGGCGCCTGACAAGCGGGGAACAGGCTCTGGACCCGGCGCCTCGGCTACCTTCCACCCACCCCTCCTCGGGGCGCGGCAGGAAGCCGGCACTGCGCCGGGGGGACCCCGTCTTCCCTTCCGCCTCCTGTGAAAACCTCCCTCCTCGTCGGAAAGGGGAGGAGGTTCGGGGTGTTCCTCAGTCCTGGGTCGGTCCTTGGGAAGGGCTTGTTCCCTGCCCCGGCAGCTGGACCGCGCTGAGACTAGTAGCCCTTAGCCCACACCGCGCGGGGCCGGGGGAGCGGAGGTGCTTCCTTGACTTAGTTTTATCAGTTACTGCCATGATAACTCTTAGATTCCCCGCTGCCGGCCTCCGCGGTCGCTTCTTCGCCTCTCTGAGCTCTGCGGGCGGTGTTCGCTCTGCCGCGGCATGCGGCGGGGCCGTGCAGGTGGCGGGCGCTGCAGGTGAGTCCCTGGGCAGCGCCTTCTTTATTTCTCCATTTTCCTCTCGCTTTCCAAGCTCTGGCTCCTCCCCCGGGTTGCGGCGTCAGCGCGTTTAACCCTTTCGGGGGGCAGGGTGAGGCAAGAGCTCCTGTGCGGCGCTAAGGCAGAAGCGACGCTCCCGGCGCCTGATGCGCGGCGTCTGCGGTGAAGGGGTGGGTTTACTCTTACATGTGCCTACATGGAGATTGTGAACGGCGGTGTCATGGCTTTTAGAACGGTGTTTGAATAGAAGGGGCCGTCCCGCCCCGCAACCCAGTGACAAAGGCACTGTTACTGGTAATTATGCTGTGTTAGTTCTGCAGATTTAAAAAAGGAACTAAAAAAAAGTAAAAGCTAGAGCTATAACTTGTAATCAACCTGCACCATCATCTGGAGTTATCTGATGTATTTGCTGCATAACCAGATAATCTATCTAGCAACAGGATCTGGTGATATGCTGCGGCCTTTGTATGTCGAATAGGGGAAAAACATCTTTACAGCAGCTGTCAGGAGCTTTAAATGGGATGTAAGCTAATTAACTGCACTGTTAATGCCAAAAATGGTTTTCTGAAGGGCGTGAAGTGCACAAGTTAGTATGTTCCTGATGCTGAAATCTCAGGAAGAATGCAAAACCCAAATAAGAGTAAATTATATCTAAACTAAAGAGGTATTTCTATACTAACCTTTTAAATATAGGTTTTTCTTTCGCTGTTAACATCAAGCATTTTGCAAACATGGACTGTTGTGGTGATTTCAAACTTAATGCCTGTTGCTAAACTTTTAGATCTGTGTGAGGACTTAGCCTGTATAAAGCAAAACTTGATCTCCCTTTTTTTTTTTTTTTTTGTGTAAGCTGTATTAGTGTGACTTCTGTAGTATTGGTTTTGACTTACGATGTTTTTAAGCAAGTTAAATTTGAGCCTGTACATGGACACGTGAAAAGAAAATAATTTGCTTTTAGGAATATTTTCTTATGCAAACTAGACCCAATGTTAGTGGAAGTTCTTGCATCACTCTTTTTAGGGTAACATGGTAAAAGTTAAGGCAGTAAACATTCTCTGTGTTTTTTTGGAAAAAAATGATGATGGAATGCAAATTGCTTCATACCTGTTTAGAAAAGTAAAGGATTTTTATTTGTGGGATTTTTGTGAAAAGCAGTCATGATCAAACTTAAGTGACTAACCAGACTATTACTAGCATGTATATATATATATATTTATATTTAAAATGCTTGGCACAAAGGAGACAAAATAAAATAATAAAACCTGTTTGATGGCTTGAGAATTACTTTATTGTAAATGTTACTATAAGTCTTTTTTAAGGTCTGTTTTGGTTTTTGGTTTTGTTTCTTTCTTTTTTTTTTTTTTTTTAGTTGGCTGACAGGCTGCTTTTACTCTTCCAGTGGTCATGAAATGCTAATAATACGTTCTGACTTGAGTAGTGCAATGGAAGAGTTCAGCAGGAACCAAAATGTAAAAATTGGCTTGTCTACCTGACTTCTGTCTTGTATGTTAAAATGGTTACAATTATTACTACTAAAATCTCAAAAATTTGGCTTAAAAGAATTATTATAAATTAAGATGTGGATTTTCTTAAATATTTTTGGATGAGTATAATGTTACATTTGGCTGTTCCTTCCTAGGTTAAGGTTGAGCTTTCTGTAGCCCAAAGTGAACATACTCATACCTTCTTGTGGACCGTATCATATGGTTTGGGTTGGAAGGGACCTTAAAGATCACCTAGTTCCAACCCCTTGCCATGGGCAGGGACACCTTCCTGTGTGTTTGCTTTCTCATTTGGGAATTGTCTGTGGAATTCTTTCCCAGTCAACTTCTGGTTGGTTTTTTGTTTTGTGGGTTGTTTTTTTTTGTTTTTTTTTTTGTTTTGTTTGTTTGGGGTTTTTTGTTTTTTTGGTTTCACTGAAAACCATCTAAATCAAGGAAAATCATGTTATTCAGATGGTGATATGGATAAAATCCCTGTGACTCAACATATATGAATTCCTGTTTGGAATGGCAGTGCTACATATTGTTGAAATACAGTGCTTAAGATGGTATCTTTTTGAGCTTTTTATCTTTTTAAGTTTAGTTTTTTCTTAGGTCTGCCCTTGACCAGTGGAGAATTGAATTTGGAATTCAACCTTGATACGCTTTAAGAACAAGTAAGTTTCAGTGTTAGCTATGATGCATGTCTGGGTTTGGTTAAAAATACCATAGGAAAAAAGTGTCTGTAGAATGAGGTAGGAAACATATTGCCAAAGTTGTAAGAGGAAGGCAAGGTATTCGTTTGGCTGTTGTGTAAGATCAGGTGTCTTATTTGTGAAGCTTTCAGATAAGTTTGAATGGCAGCCATAGGCATATAGCGGTATGCATAAAGATTGGCATGTTTGGCGGTCTTAGTGGTTACATGTAGCAGTGTCTCCTTTTCTGATCGACTAAGCATTCTGACTGAAGGAACAACAAAAAGCACCTGTAACTCTAAATCTGGCATCGTTTTGTTTATCTTGCACTGTAGAAATTTATCTGGTATAATTTTTTTTTCTTTTTCCCTGTGCTTGGTAGTCATCCCAAGGCATGGATTACCCACCTTCAGCATGCTGCTTTCTTGAATAATATTCAAAATACTGAATGTTGGTGTACATGACCTCCAAAATGATAGTTGTATTATTGAATTGCTTCCCATGTGATTTCCCAGATAGCTGCCTATTTAAGTCTGCAAAATGAGAACGTTTGATGCTCTGTGCAACATGATACTTGCATTCCTCCTGTAATGCTTCAGTCTGCAAACCGAAGTCTTCAGATTTTTTGATCTTCTGTCTTGCTACAAAAGTCATCCCTCTTTTGACATTGTTGCTCTCAGTTACCTGGGAACGTAATGCTGCTTCTTTCCTGCTGAATAGTAGTGATACGCGGATAGACTCCACAACTCCTTAAAGTTGTAAAGTAGGGATGTTTTTTATTCAGCGCTGAGACGCACGGGGGTAATTCCTCAAAGTCAAAGTCAAACACACGTGCCTCAGTGTTGTTTCCCTCTACATTTATTCTCTAAAGTTATATATATTCATAAGGTTGCACAATACGCCTATACATATTCATGTCCTATCCCCGCTTCGTATTATAAGGGGTTAGAAGGTCCTTTGCGCCTGCGCAGTGCCCCCTCTGGTCATGGGCAGTGGTCTCCAGATGAAATAACTCAGTCTTTCTCCTGTGTGTAGGGGTCTTCAAGATGAAGTAAATGAGTCTTCCTCTTCTTGAACTTTTCACCTTTTAGTCTTCACATATGGCCTTAGGGTTTGGTCGGTGTCCCAGCCATAAACCATCTGCATCTGCCCCTTCAGGCGTCTGCTTTTCCTTATCAATAGCTGCTTATCAGTAGAATCAGGCCTCTGCTTTTCCTTGTCAGTAGAACCAGGTGTCTGCTTTTCCTTATCAATGGTTAGTGCCTTTGTTCTACTTAGTAGGCATGATAGGTACAGACAATACTTTTGTTGAAGCAAGCAAATTCCTCTAACCCCCTCGTACAACCCCCCTGTACAACCCCCCTCTACATCGGTTAACCCTGTGTCAGTCCCCCTTTTTCTATAAAATGAGTAAATTCTTTTAATATATTATTTATAACAGAGCTATCCATGTTCCTTCTACCGATTTATGAATTCATTTCGATATACATTGTTTTATGCCAGGTACAATCATTAAAATGAGTAGTCCTATAGTTAAGATTAGAAGGTCTTGTTTAAGTATTTCCCTGAACCATCCAGTAACTCCTGTGTTATTTAGCCATTCATCCATTCCACCTCCAACAATTCTAAGCTCCTGCATATTTTCCTGCAATTTTCGCAGCTTAGCATGAATTTGGTTCAGAATGGTCAGATAAGTTCATGCAGCACATACTTTCAAAATCCCCACGACCATCCTATAACAATCTTTGTTACCTCCTGGGCTTGTGTGCTTCTAGTTGGAAAGGCTTCTGGTCAACCCGAAAAGGTGTCTGTTAGTACCAACAAATGTCTGTACCCCCTTTTTCTGTCCTTTTGCAAATTCTTTTGGAACGTATTTTCATCCAGAGTATTTTTTGAAGTAGTTTCTTGTTTCTATTTGATATTTAAATTTCATTTCTTTTTTCAATTTTCGTAGTTTATCATAGATTGTTTACAATTCCAGGAGGAAAATTTTGTTATATCACAAGTAATCAATATTAAAATAATTAATAGTAATATTCCTGCAACCAGGTGCCCTAACCAGGAGATATCAGGTAACCATGAAGTTAACTTTTTCCATATTTCCTCTGTGGTTGCTGAGATACTTATGATTGCCTCAAAACACATCTCACAAAATGCAGTATTTTGTTCAGCAATAGGGTTAAACCCTCACTTGACCAATACCATCCTTTCCCTTCAGGAATCAGGCTATCACTGAACCACGATACCATCTATACAGTTTGAATAGTGACTTACACCTGTGGTATTTAAATAAACATAGTCTCCTGTTCTGGTTCCTGGTGTAACACATATTTAAATTCCATTTCTTGTCTGTTTCAGGAAGGCCCTGATTCAGGCAACTGTGCACACTCCCAACAGTCACTACAATTAACAACTTTAGTAACATTCTGCATTAATTTCAGGTATAAGTATTAGTCCCAAGATGGTATGTCAGTTATCACATAAATCCAAATTATGACTGATATAATTTCATATGTGAGGGTCCTGAAGGTTCAATCCGCCATGTCTTCTCTGGTTCTGGTGCTTTCTTTATTCTTGCAAGCAGGTTGTTCCTTCATCTTCACTGCTGTAAAGGTGGTCAATATTGTCTGATATGGTCCGCTCCACTTCTCCTGTAGAGGATCTCCTGAAAAATTCTTAACATAAACCCAGTCTCTGGATCTAAAAGGGTGGGTCGGGTAATCCATGCCTCTCACTCTTGTCTTCAGTATTCTCTTATTTTTTCTAATTGTTTTCCCAGATTGACCAGAAATTTTAGGAGATAACCTTCTTCCACTTCCAGAAGACTTTCTCCTTTAAACTGGGACTGATATGGTCTTCCATATAAAATTTTTACATGGGATAGCCTCTTCTTTCGACCGAGGTTTAGTTCAAATTTTTAACAGAGCCAGTGGTAAGGCTTGGTATTAATATCTTGACATATTTTACTAATCTGTTGTTTGATCATCTTTTCTATTTGCTCACTGGCCTGAGGCCTGTACAGAACATGTAGTTGCCAATCAAGCTCTAATTTTTGCTAATTTCTTGTAACTATTTTGCACTGAAGGGCGAGCCTTGGTCAGAAGAAAGTGCCTCTGGTACTCCAAAACAAGGTATTATGCTGTTTTAACAATGTTCCAATTACTTGTCTTGCATTATTTATTCTACAAGGGAATGCTTCTGGCCGCCCTAAAAGGTATTCGTTAACACCAACAAATATTGGTCTCGGTGATTCAGAAAAATTTGTCAGTTCTGTCAGTTGTACCAATTTGATTTCTATTTTCAATTTGAGGATTATTCTTGAGACAGAGCTGATATTGTCACTAATTGAACTATGATATATAGATTCCTTCCTTCAATTTGTTCATCTAAGTATTTATACAAAGACTTGCTACCTCAATGAGTTTTATTATGTTCCTCCTGAACTAGTGTCCAGAGTTGATTATAGGGGATTATAATTAGATGCCCATACTCCCAGATATACCTGGATTAAGGATTTCTTCTATTTCAGGGAGGTCCTCCTGTTTGCTTTTTCTGTTGAATTAAAGATAAACTCAAAACTGCAATTAATTGATTTTTAACTCTTAATTCCATTTTGCCTTCTTTAAATGTTGCTTCTTGCCCTAATAAAGATTTCAGAGAATTTAGCATGCATAAAAATTTTATGCATTCCTATTTGTTTTTCCAGTTTGTACTTTAAGGGTTTCAGAAAGAATGCCTCTTTTTGCCTTTTTTTTTTTTTTTTGTTGTTCGTTTTGTTTTTTTTTTTTCTTGGTGGCCAGTAGCTCCTACATCTGTAACAAATTCTTTTCCCTCTGAATTAATGCCGAATAAGTTGCTCCTCTATCCACTAAAATTCCACTTTATTTCCTCTGGTCTCTAGTTTTAATTTAACCAGTGGATCTACTAGGGTAGATTCCCCAGGTCCCTTGTCAGTCTAGTTTCAATTCAGCCACCGGAGCCACCCCATGGCACTCCCCCTCAGGGCAGTCTCACTTCCAACGTCCAAAACTCCCCACAGCACACACACACCCATCCCGTCCCATAGGAGAAGAACCCACTTCCCCCACCTTTGCCCAACATTCCTCTTCCACCAATTTCAAAACATTCAACAACCCCTCAGTCCCGTCTATCAACATGTCTGTTCCCACTTGTTTGCCTGCCCCAGCACTCATCCCGTGCTCAAACACAGGAGCTGTGCGAGCTCCCCTCCTTTCCCCCTTGGTTTTCCCCTTTCTTTTTTTCTTCTCACAGCTGCTCACCCTGCTCTGCAGGGGTTACAGGTGCCCGCCTCTGCAACAGCACTTCTGGTTTAATGTGAATGTGCTGCTTGTTGCCAGTGACAGAATCTCCTCCTCCTTATCAATATCTGACAGGACAGATATAGAGGATGTTCCTCTTAGAGGTATCTGTGATATATAATTTTTCTATTTATTTTCCTGATTATTGTTTTTTTAACTTTTAAACATCATTCCCCCAATATCACAGGCTGAACAACATCTCTCCAGCTTAGCTTTCTGGTTTTCTCTGTCCTTTTCCAAAGCCAAAATTAGGGATCTGGCAGAGCAATATTAATTTCACATTCTGTCTGCCACTCTGGGTGCTTTCTTAAAGTGAAAAACCTATCTGTATATAGTATTTCATCCCATTTTCCTGGCCACCTCAAAACCAACATTAATTGTAACAATGTATTATAATTCAAAGTTCCATTTTTAGGCCGTTTCTCCTGATCACAGAATCGTAGAATTAACCAGGTTGGAAAAGACTTTTAAGATCATCAAGTCCAACCATTACCCCAGGACTGCCAAAACCACCACTAAGCCATGTCATTAAAGGCCTCATCTCAATGTTTTTTGAACACTTCCAGGGACGCTGATTCTACCACTTCCCTGGGCCGCCTGTTCCAATGCTTGATCACCTTTTGGTGAAGAAATTTTTCCTAATACCCAGACTAAGCCTCCCCATGTCCAGCTTGAGACATGTCATTATGAGATTAAAATGTGTTTTTTTTAAAATCTCTCTGCTACAATTCAACCATTTTCATTGCTTTACCTAATTAAATTTACTAAGAGTTACCAGACAATGGGAGCTGTATCCCCATTTTCTGATCTGACAAATTTAAAATAAATAAATTATACATGTACACACTGCTGTAAAGGATCCTCTGCCTTAGGCATCAGACATCCTTAAAGAACTGCTATCAAACCCTAACACACGACAGACAGAAGGAGGAATCCAAGCCAGGGAAAATTCCATATCAAATTAGAAAAATGCTTAGGGATCTCCAGAGCAATCCAAGTCTGGAAAGGCAAATCAAACACATTTAATTAATATCACTATTTCTTTATAGGTGAAATGAAAGTTCAGATATTGACCATGGGACAGTTGTTTCATTGACACACTCTTCTCTTTCCATACCATTCCTGAATGTCTTATTTTTTTTTTTTTTTTTTTTACGGATGAGCATATAGTAAATAGGGGGCTAGTACCTGTCCTCTGCTACTTAACTTCAGAGACTTCACACCAAAAACCCAATTAAAACTTTCCCCAATCTCATAAACAATCACAAGCTTGGCAATTAATTTTTCAAAAGCAAGCTTTTTACACTCACAATATTTTTACAGGTACAATTCATACACAGATAGAAACATCACAGTCTTTGTAAAAAGATACACCTCCACACAAGACCTGATACTCTATATGTACGCATCAGGTACTCAACTTTATCCAGAGAAGTTTCCTATCAAATTTTACAAATTAAAAATAACAGGGGTACATCATGCAAAATTACAGGAGTGGAGAATTGTAACTTTTAAGTTGGCAACAGTCTAACTAAAACCAGACATTGGTTACAATATTTTATCAACGTTTTCTTGTTTACCGAACCGCCAGAAGACCCTCCCAGTTCTTTCCAATGTGCCAAAATGTAACCCAATGGGCTTTTCTTCAGAATTCCCTTATTTTGACCGGCTCCCATTTCAATCTTTTACAAATCTCTATAGCTTCTCTTTCCCAGTGCTCTGCAAATGCACTTAAAAATATGAGAGCACCTACACACAAGTTTTATGATATTCTCAGGGGTCAGTAAAATAATATCTCTGGGTTCTGCAGATCAGCTCCCCTGTTGTTAGATCATAGTTTCGGTTCCAGCAAAATTTTCACTGTCCTAGTACCCAGGGCAGGTTCCACTGGTCAAAAGTTACTATGCACCCGTATGTGAGGCTACAAGCTTCTGGTACTGAGTGTAAAGTCCAGATCTCAAGAACAGGACTACAGATATTAGAGGTTATACTTCTCTTATACAGCCACTGGGGCGCAGAGAGGGAACTCTTCTTAACCCCCCCATTAGCCACAGTTTACTTTTGTCTACTCCTCCCCCACCGCTTAAACACTGTAATCTTTAACACTAACGACAGACATACATACACACACAGCATTTAGGCACAACACAAAACAAAGACGCTTCTTCAGTCCCCGGCCGCTCTCCTCGCGGAGAACACGGAACTGCGGAGCAGGACTCCGCACTCACTTTGTAGCTATGCTACGTCTCAGTCACACAGAAACACAAACGCACATGGGATCCCACACACTCACACTATGGTTCCGCCTTACCCTTCTCCTGCTTCTTATGGTAGCAGGTCTGTCCTGGTTCCCAGAATTTGAGATGCAGCGGAGACCTGGTGGGTTCGCCTACCCCTTCACCTGCTTCCACTACGGTCATTAGCAGATCCTTCCTGGCTCCCCAAACTTGGGATGCAGCGAAAACCCGAACTCACCCGATCCACCCTCAGGATCGCTAGCAGCCGCTCTACCGGTCGGCGAGTCCCCTGCTTGCAAGCCCTATCTGCCGAGGGGAACTACGCTGTGCACCAGACGTCTCTGCGCGCCTTACCAGCAGCCCTGGGCCACGCGTACGCCTTACAGGCCCTCTAAATTTCAAGCATACCGTTTCTCCGCAGCCAGCACAGGTTGTTGTCTGTCCTCACAGTGAGTGGAAGAGGAGCGGAGCTCCTCCAGAAAAGCGGCCTGGGGCGCCTAGGATGTCCGCCCCTCAGCAGGTCCTGCAGCCGAACAGAGACCTCCTGGCTGGCTCGCCAAATTGATGTGCGGATAGACTCCACAACTCCTTAAAGTTGTAGGCATGCTTTTTATTCAGCGCTGAGACACACGGGGATAATTCCTCAAAGTCATGCGTGCCTCAGTGTTTCCCTCTATATTTATTCTCTAAAGTTATATATATTCATAAGGTTGCACAATACGCCTATACATATTCATGTCCTATCCCCGCTTCGTATTATAAGGGGTTAGAAGGTCCTTTGCGCCTGCGCAGTGCCCCCTCTGGTCATGGGCAGTGGTCTCCAGATGAAATAACTCAGTCTTTCTCCTGTGTGTAGGGGTCTTCAAGATGAAGTAAATGAGTCTTCCTCTTCTTGAACTTTTCACCTTTTAGTCTTCACATATGGCCTTAGGGTTTGGTCGGTGTCCCAGCCATAAACCATCTGCATCTGCCCCTTCAGGCGTCTGCTTTTCCTTATCAATAGCTGCTTATCAGTAGAATCAGGCCTCTGCTTTTCCTTGTCAGTAGAACCAGGTGTCTGCTTTTCCTTATCAATGGTTAGTGCCTTTGTTCTACTTAGTAGGCATGATAGGTACAGACAATACTTTTGTTGAAGCAAGCAAATTCCTCTAACCCCCTCGTACAACCCCCCTGTACAACCCCCCTCTACATTGGTTAACCCTGTATCAGCAGTGTTGCTGGAAATACTTCCCCCCAACACCCCCCCACCCCACCCCACCCCCCTCCCCCGAGAGTAATTTGCAAATTTGTGGAGATAAAGGCTGACAACTCTGACCTCTATGCAAATGGTTGTTAGAAGCCAAGTGAGTTAGATCAAAACCGTTTCTGGACTGCATCCGGCATAGGTTCTGGTGGAGTGTGACTGTTTCTTGTTCAGTTATTCTTATTGCTGCATCTGTTACAAAGTGTGCACAAACTTTATCCTAAAGTTTCAGGAATAGTTACACTGTGCTGTTCATTCCAAGCTGGAATACAGCAGAAAGTTTTGTTGTGGTTGATCTCTTATTCTAGTCCTTTGTTTCTGCTTACAGGCTCTTCAGGTGTATAAATGTGGTCCTGATGTTTACTGTTTGCTTTGGAAGATAGTAAGCTTGAAAACAGTTTTCAAAAGCAAAGATTATAATGATGTTCTCTGTTTATGCATGTGATTTGTTGTCACCTTTTTTTTTTCAAGACCAGCAAACTCAGCGTTGTTGGTAGGACAGTAGACACATACCCATGATTTTTTGCATAAAGATTGGCTTACATGTCATTAAACATTCAATTTATTTTGTTTCAGTTAAACGCAGTGAGCCAGTTTTGCCTTACTCTGCTTTCATCTTCATCTTTTGTGACGCTTCAGTTCCTTTCCTTTACGCTCAAAAACCTCCCTTAAAGAGACTTGCTTCTTTTCAAGCATCACCCAAGAGCCTGTGTTTTTCTGTCTAAAAGATGTTAGAAATTGTGTAAATCAGGGATTGACTTGCAAATTAAATTGTTTGGTTCTCGCAGCGAAAGCTGAGTTTACAATTACAAGACTCCAAAGTAGCAGAAGCTTTCTTCCTCCCAAAATGGATGTGTTTTCCAGTTGTGAACAGACTGCAGCTCTACTACAAAACTTATCCATTTTTCACAAGCCAGGCAAAGAACCTCAAGTTTTTGCTTTCTCTTCAAACCTACACATTTTAATAATAGCTTTTGCCTTTATAATTAATTACAGCCTTTGATCAATAATGCTGAAACTGAAGTATAGCCACTGATGCATTCTTCAATGCTTCTCTTCCCCTTCACAGATCTGTCATGTGGAGGCATTGTGATTGTGTGACTGGTGAAAGCAAGACCTTTCCTTCAACATGTTCTTTTTTTTTTTTTTTTTTTTTTTTTTTTTGCTTCCTCTGGTGGGCAACCCGGTGCTGCTGTTCCCAGTGTCACGTAACGTGGCTTCAGCCTTCTTTGTTATTCCCCAGGGAAGAAACTATACTCTTACCCAGATAAGAAACCTTACATACGTAGAAGTCTTGCAAGTAAGATACCCTCCAGGCTTGTCTATATTATGTGTAACCTGTATCTTTCTGCTTTAAGAAGGGATAAAACTGTGGCTGAAGTTGGGAGAAAGAGAACCAGAACTAGAGAACAGCTAGCTAGGAGCAGCATATGAAGAGAAAGAAGTTCAAGCACAAGCATTTAATTAATGTTTCAGAAAAGGCAAGAAATAAAGGCATCAATAGCTTTATGTTTAAGCCCTGAAACTTCTACAGTGTATCCATCTTGGTGTAAGAGAAAGTTATAAGAAAGGAGAAATAAGGTAAACTGCTGAGTCACAGCAACAGGTTATTTAGTTGGTTACTCTAATCATTGAATAGGACTATTGCAAAACTTGAAAACCAGTGTGGCCCGTTCTCAACAGTTGATCAGCCAATTGTCCTTGGAATTAACAGCAGCAGCTCATCTAGACTATGGAGTCATTTGTGCCTATGCCTTCATTGTTTTCTTGATACTTGAGTTCTCCCAGTAATATTTTAAGTAATGAGTGACCCTAATGTGGGTATAAACTGCGGGGTATCTATGTGTAAGTTGTGTTTGAAGGTAATATGAACTTGAGGTTTCCTTGAAGCAGATCATTAAACTGTGTGTTTGCCGGAAGAAATACTTTATATGGATAGCCTGAGAAATGTTTAATAGATGTAACACCTATGTATCTTGTACCTATTAAGCTTCTGAAACCACCAGAGATGGGATTGAAGAGGGATATTGACAGAAGTTAATTTTAGCCTAGGGAAACCCATCTTTCTTGGGTCCTTTCTCAGCCTGTTAAATAGCACTTACTTTTTAGGGTGTAATTCCCAGTGAAAGCCTGACTTTAGTTGCCCTGATTTATCATTTGAAGCTCCTCTTAACGCTCTCTGAAAGGAACCTAGGAGAGCTAATCATGTGAGGTTAACTTTGATTTTCTGAATATGCACACATGCACGAATAAAATTTGGTTTTGGCAGGAGGAGGAAGAGTACAAGTCATTTTCTTATAAGCTAAGTCTTGAACCACTGTAATGTATATATCTGATTTGTTTATGAGTGGGAGCAGTATGCCTTCTACTGATTGCATCCAGGTTTGATTTCAGTTGTTAACATTAAAGGGTAAGCAGGACATAAAAGAGAAAACTTCCTACCTGCATAAACATGTTACAGTGTTCTCAAAGTTGTGATGAAACTGGAAAAAGCGGGTCTGCATGTTTCCAGTACAATGTTTACTTGAGTCAATGTGAATTCTTGTAATTGGAATCATTAGTGAAAGACCTGATTTTTTTCTGGCCAAAAATTTTTGAATTAGCTTTTCTTTCTTCATTTTTTTTTTTTGTTCCCTCCCTGTCTTAGTTGTGCCTTAGGCTTTAAGTAGAAATTTTCCATATATAGGACTTTTTTTTGGGGTTGCTACGTGGATAAGATATAAACATCATTAAAGTTTTCCAATACTAATAAGCTACGTAGACAAACTTGCAGTTGTGCTGATGAAAGAAAGTCACAAGTCATAAACAGAACAGGATTTGCAAATGAAAAATTGTTTTTGCTGGTTGTGTTCTTACACAGGGGCCTGTACTAGAATACCTGCGTGTCCTTGAAGAGCAGAATTCTTTTGTACACTTCTGGGTATCATGGTACAGTTCAGTTTTGTAATAAAAAAACCTTTACGTTATGCATAATAAAAGGAGGAGTGTGTTGTTCAGAATTGGGCAGACCAAGAAGAAAGTTTACCTTTGAAAAAAGGCACAATATATGAACTGTACTTTCTTAAAAAGGCAGTGTCATATACTTCGCAGCATTTCTGCTTTGGACTTTTTTTGTAGGCATCTTCTTGTAAGATAATTACATGTAAAAGCCTTAAGTTCCTTTGGGTTATGATGACTCATTCGCCATGAATGTAATGACTAATATGACATTTCAGTTTATTTTAAAGAAAACAGAACAAATCCTGCACAAAGATATTTACAGCTTTTCTTCTGTGAGGTTCAGATTCAGTATATGCACTGTAAATCTCAAAACCTCTCCTTCTTAGTCTTTTTGTACTGATTCTGCTAGGGAAAAAAACATCTTAATTTAGTAAGTAACTTTTCTAATTTTAAACTGTTTTCCTAGCTATATTAATATCCACAAATCTGAGAAGGGAAACTGCTTAGAGTCTCAAGTACTTAGTTAGCTTTTGTACATTTGTAAAAACCTCATCATTAACTTGTAAGCTTGCTGGAACATCTGAGTTGAAATACTTCACATTTGCGTTGTCCAGATTGATAAGTGCAGAATTGTCTTCCGTTTGTATCCCTACTTTTTTTGTCTATATGGACTATTGATGCGGCCTTAGGCCTGTTAAAAAAAACGGAGGAAGAAGGAGGGAAGGAAAAAAGAAAAAAAATAGTGTAAAGCATTAAAACTGTCTTACAGACGGCTGTGTGGTGCTCTTTGTTTTGATCAGGGACTGAGGTGCTGGTAACCTACCTCTTCGGTGGTTACTCCTCTGACATACCTCTTCCTCGAGCCGATAATATGTTAAAGGGTACAATGGAGCAGTATCAGTGATGGAGAATGAGGATGTTCCACTACCATGTACTTAGGAGCAGATTGTGAGAGCTGTCATAATTTTTTTGCGAAGGGAGAAATGGTGAATTCCACTCTACCCTGTGCAGAGCAATAAGCATAGGGGGCTCAAATCTTTTGTGCATGTCACAGCAACTGAGTGTTGGGTTGAGTGACAGGACTGTGTTGTTGTGTAAGTTGTGTGGAAATAAATCTTGGGAAAGGATGTCTTTGAAATTTGGAAAAAAGCTGAGATCAGCCCTCTAAGTAAAAGGAATTAATCTTAATCTATTTATAGGTGCTTAAACTGAAAATAGGAATACTAAAAATTGTGAATTATATCAATAATGGGTCATAGCCTGCTTTAGGAAAACAGATTTTTAATCTGTTATAACATCAATAAAAACATAGAATCACAGCAGAGTTAGGGTTGGAAAGGACCCTAAGATCATCTAATTTCAGACCCCATGCCTTGGGCAGGGACACCTCACACTAAACCATGTCACCCAAGACTCTCTCCAACCTGGCCTGGAACACTGCCAGGAATGGAGCATTCACAGCTTCCTTGGGCAACTACTTCAGTGCCTCACCACCCTTACAGTAAAGAACTTCTTCCTTATATCCAATCTAAACTTCCCCTGTTTAAGTTTTAACCCATTACCCCTTGTCCTATCACTACAGTCCCTAGTGAAGAGTCCATCCCCAGCATCCTTGTAGGCCCCCTTCAGATACAGGAAGGCTGCTATGAGGTCTCCACGCAGCCTTCTCTTCTCCAGGCTGAACAGCCCCAACTTCCTCAGCCTATCTTCATACAGGAGATGCTCCAGTCCCCTGATCATCCTCATGGCCCTTCTCTGGACTTGTTCCAACAGTTCCATGTCCTTTTTATGCTGAGGACACCAGAACTGCACACAATACTCCAAGTGAGGTCTCATGAGAGCAGACTAGAGGGGCAGGATCACCTACTAAAAATTATGTATCCTAAACATTATGTATCAAAAAATACAGAAAAGCATGTATGAAGAGTACTTTAAATAGGAAGATAAGTGCATTTGTAAAATTATGACAGAAATGAATGTTGCAAATAATAAAGGGTAATAACAAGAAAAACACAGCAATGTAAACCAGTAAATCAGTATTTCTTTTTGCATTGCTTTCTCTTTGCACAAAAGAGAATATGACTTAATACTTAATTTTGCTTTTAGAATCCTACCACAGGTAAGTTTTAGGCTTTCTGAAAGGGTATTTCTCAAGATTTTTAGAAAGTATGTTGGAGGCTGCTAGTAATTTTGGCTGAAATTTTATAAAAGATAACCTTTTATAAAGGATAACCCTTCTCTCTGTATTGTAACTACGCAGATATGCTCTTAGAAATGATCTGTCTTAAGCACTTCTTTTACTGTTTAAAATCTGTGTAGTTCATCCTAGAATATCAAGGTTCCCTTAAGTGTTTTATCTAAGAACTCCACCGGTATGTTGAGTAATGCCGTATAGATACTTTGAGTGTTAGATAAAGATACTATGAGAAAGATCAAAATATGTGTAATGTCGACCTTCGCATTTACTTGCCATCTGGTGAGTGATAAGGCTTCATGACAGGGAATCTCAGGCTTTCTATCCTTCGATGACTTTTTTTTTAGTGTTTGGGGAAAATACCTGTTGATACATTTGTCTAAGTAGTACCTTTCTAATATCTTTTGTAATTATTTTCTTCAGAAGTTCATGTAATCCACATCATTTTAATATTCTAATGATCTCACATTTGACATACATCCAGACGACTGAAATGTGGGCTTTAATGGATTCAGCTTTTCTGAATATACATATTCAGGATTATAAGTCAGCACAGCAAGAAGCAAGGGTTGATAACCAAGGGCTTTTAAGGGATAGAAAAATAAGTTTCTTCATAGATATTGAGAATTCAGAGGGGGAGAAAGGGTTTCCTGGTTTTGTAATGAGTTTCTGAGTAAAAAAACGAATGTTCTGGTCGTCTCAGAAGTGACTGAAAGTTTTAACAGAAATTTTAAAAGAAATAAGAAAAATACAGATCAGGTTTTCCACAGAATGACAAAATTTTCTTGTCTGTGGATAAAAAAATAACTTTGTCAGTACAAGCTTAAGCAATATTTTGATGTTTATTTTGGAGCAAGAGTTGTAGTCATAATAAAGAATGTGAATCGCTTTACATATATGCTTTTGCAGATACACAGTCCAGTTGATGACTTTTATTTGTGAATACTTTTCCATTTCCATACTTCTGCTATTAAGATAGTTTTATTATCCTATAGGTGGATTTGGTCCATTTTGTTCTGGAGTTTTGGAGTTACAACCTCTGGAATGTGGTTGCATTTGTCCTTTTGTGATTATTCTTTAAAATAAACAAGAAGATACACAGGAGGCTATCGTTGACAGTTACTGCACTTTTTTATATTGCTGTCATCTATTTCAGTATTTACCTAGAAATGGGAAGAGTAGCTTAGTTTCTAAGCAAAGAGCTTGTCTAGAAAGTTTTGTGAAAACATTTGACAACACAGATAATACTTAAGAATGCTGAGGGTCCAAGTTTTCAGGAACCATACTCTTTCCTAAGTTGTTTACATGTAATTTATGTTTGCAGTAACTTCATTGAGAGGCAGCCTGCAAAGTGGGTGATGTAGAGGATTTACCTGGAGGCTTAACCTACGCTCTTTCCACATTTGCTGCAGATGTGGTAATGCAAACCCTAGCTGCAAAAATATGCTACAAATCAATATTGTGGTATGCCTGGTGCAGGATAAAAATAAAAAACAGTTCCTTCTGTAAGAGCCTTACTGCTGCAACGTAAGACCGAAAGCATGAATATTCTGCTGTTAAGCATGTGGTTTAGACTTTTTTAAGCCATCTTGGCAAAAGAGAGTTTCTTAATGAGGACTTGGCAAGAAGATTAAAAGACAGACTTCTAAGTGTTAATAAGCTCCTGCCAAGCTTGAAAAGCAGCCGAGAAAGAATGAAAATGCTGACATGAAATTGAGTTATTTGAGGCCAGTGTCATAGGCCAACCAGAAATGGCAATTATCCTCTTGACAGCCAGGAAAGGTGTTCAGTGGAGCAGGGATAGGCTGTGAGGTTCTGAAAATGTTGATGAAGCAGCCTGTGCTTGATGTGATGAAGTTGTCAGTGAAGAGACCTGCAGAGGAGAATGATGTCTTCTTGCAGTGTTTTTGGTTTTGGTTGTTTTTTTTTGGGGGGGGGGGGGGGGGATGTTTGATTGGTTGATTTGGTTGTTGGTTTTTTTTTTCCCTCCACTAGAAAAGTAAGAATGGGGAAAATCATGTTCCTCAAAAACAGTGAATGGGTTTTCCACTTTGGATTTGTGGAGCCCTTAGGGCATGATTTCAAGAGCAGTATGGCTAACGGTATTGTAGGTAGCTAACAAAAATGAAATCAAAGCACGTTTCTGTAATCTGGCATATCAGTGCAACAGGAAAGAAAGTATCTTAAACCCTTACAGCTTACTTTGAGTAACGCCTTAGGTGGATTTGAGAGAACATCTCTCCTTTGACCTCTTAAAACCAAAACGTAGTATGGCCTCACATCGACTGAGAAAGGACCTTTACAAAAAAAGGTCCTTTACAAAAAGTCATCTAAGAGATTTGGTCTCCCAAAAAAGACTTAACCAGTGGATTGTTGTCTCTTGACTTTTTCTCTGTTTTATTTTTGTTTCAGGCTACTATATCTGGCATTGTTCCAATGGAGTTTCCAATTACGGAAAGAGTTCTCTAACAAAGAATGTTTCCAGGGCTGCAGATGTTTCACTCATTACATAATATTGAGCATGGCTAACCTTTAAAGCTTGCAACTTTGGCAGAAAGTGCACTTAATAATGTACTTCCCTTGCTCTGAGAACTATTATTATTCATTTTTTTCTCTTGGACTATTTTCTTTGCAGCCTCTGGAGTAGTTACTGTCTTCTGTTATGTGAAATAATAGTTTGGGTACAACACCGGCAAAACAAGATTAAATTCGTTTACTATAGGAGTGTGCCTGGACTGCTGGCTGATTATTATTCTTCCCTTTTCACATCTTTTCCATTTCTGGCTCTCCTTGGCAATAGAGCTTAACTTACTGGTACCAAACTTGCCTTCGTTGATTCCAGCTGCTTCTTCTCTGGACTCTGTAGGTCACATCAGAATTTGTTTTTTTGGCCTTGCTTGTCTGTAACCTCTCCAGTTTTTATACCATTGGACAACTTGAAATTGCTGTACAATAGGAAAACCTGAACTAGTGAGTATGGTAGAGGTAGTCTGCATAGTCTGGAGTCAGGGTTTCTAGGGTTTTGTTTCTGAGTTTGTGTTTTGTTTTTTTTTTTCCCCCCACTTTTTTCTTTTCTTTATTTTGCTCCATGTAAGATTTTTCTGAGGGGCATTTTCAAACTCCTGAGCATCCTGGATTACAGGGTCCATTAACTTAGTGATGCTTTCAGTCATCTATAATTCAGAAGTAGCTGTTCAAATTTGCTGTTGCAAAACTTGCTTCTCAAAGCTTTGTTGTGTTTGACACAGGCATTTATATCATGACCTTGTTGTCCCACTGTTTTGCAGCAATGGAAACCGTTTTTGCTGACAACCAAAAAAATCAGAGTAAAAGCACAGTTCTGCTTCCTAAGACAGAATCTTAGTTGTTAGTAGTTTGCTTTTGTGTCTTTTCTGAGTAATTCCAGTTTATTAAATAAAAAGCTGAAAATCTGTGACTAATTTCCTCCTTTCTTTGACAATTTTTCCTCCAGCAATCCAAGGAATTGCATACAGGACAGAAAAACACCTAAAATGCAGAGAAAATTCAGGGTAATGGAGAACTGCTATATAATTTATTCTAGGCTTGGTGCCTTTGCTTCCATAGGAAATTCTTTCCTCAGGTGATTTGATGTGGTGTTTCTGCTAGTTTCCTACTGTAGTGTCCTGATCTGTTTGGAATGATTTAGAAAACTTTTGCCCCAAGTTGATTGCATTCAATTTATGCCTGATTTTTGTGTTTGTATACTGTCAGAAAACAGTCTGGTACACAAACAGTACAGAGTCAACACTTTGAATATGTACAAATTTCCAGCAATTTAGCTGTCTGACACAAAAAAAGCAGTTTGCAACTTGTTTTCTGGATGAGGTTCTGTCCTGGGTTCAGCAGCAGCAGTCATTTTTCCCCTTCTTGGTAGCTGGTGCAGTGCTGTGTTTTGACTTTCGGCCTGGGAACAGAGCTGATAGCGATGTTTTGGTTTGGCCAAGGACTTTGTGAGCCTCATGCTCTGCCAGGGGGGAGGAGGGGAAGCCAGGAGGAAGCAGAGACAGGACACCTGACCCAAACTGACCAAAGAGGTATTCCATACCACAGCACGTCATGCCCAGGAGGTAACTGGGAGTTAGCCGGAAGGGCTGGGAGACTGCAGGGTTGGAGGAGGTATCGGTCGGTGCTTGGTTGGGCTTGGGGGGCGAGTTATCGGTCAGCTGGTGCTGAGGTGTTGTATTCTCTTCCCTTGTTATTTCCTTTATCATTGTTATCACTGGTGGTAGCAGTAGTGATTTGTTTTATACCTTAGTTACTAAACTGTTCTTATCTCAACCCGTGGGAGTTGCATTCTTTTCGATTCTCCTCTCCGTCCCTCCGAGAGCAGGGGGAGGGCAAGAAAAGAGGGGGAAGTGAGCGAACGAATTACCTGACTGGGTTTAAACCACAACAGTTCTTTTTTGGCGCCCAACGTGGGGCACGAAGGGTTGAGGTAACAACAGATCTGACTGGATTAATAGTCACTCGTCGCAATGCTGATTTATTGGCTCTCAGAGTTGTTCTTGTTGATCTCACAGCTTCAGAATGTTGTAACTTACGTAGAGCCGGTATTTGCTGTGTTAGTGTTTATCAAGTGTGGGGCCTGGGCTAAGGTTCTTGTCTCACTGTGCTTTATGGCAATGGCTTGTAATACGGGGGGGCTCCAGCAGCAGGGCGGGACGGACGTGGCCGTGGACTTGTACCTGGCCGTCCGGCTGCTCTTCACCGTCCTGGCCCTCACCCTACTCTCCATCTTCGTGAGGCTGCGGGGAGCCGAGGGGGAGCGGCCCCGGGAGCCGGCGGCAGCCGAACCGGCCCGGGAGAGCGGCCCCGGGGACCAAGCGGCGGCGGGAGCGGGGCCGGAGGCCGCGAGGGGACGGCTGCCGGTGGAGGAGGTCGGGGCGGTCAAGGAGAGGAAGGAGGCGGCTGCCGAGCAGCGGGAGAAGGCGGCGGAGGAGCCGAGCCCCGCGGAGGAGCCGAACCCCGCGGAGGAGCTGAGCCCCGCGGCCGAGCCAAGCCCCTCGACGGCCGAGAGCATTCCCCGGAAGCCGCCCGCCGAGCCCCAGGAGGACGCCGGAGACCACGCAGCATTTCCCAGCAAGGCAGAGGAGGAAGAGCTGGACTCAGGAAAAGAGAAGCTGGTGGTGGGAGAGCCGGCAAGCACAGCAGCTACACCAGCCCCAGTGACAAGTACAGCAGCATCAACTGAGAGTTCTGAAGGTTTTGAATGGCCTTTGGGTATCCTTGGGACCTGCCTGCTGATTGTGATGGGGATCAACATGTTGGCACACACACAGGCTGTGTTCTACCCACAACCATTTTGTCTGATCTCAAAAGTTAAGCAGAGTCAGGTTTGGGTCTTGTCTGGGGTTAGACGACGATATAGGGTGACAAGAGATTTTCCCCAAAGCTGGACAGTCATGAGTGGCAGGGCATGTGTGACAGTATGGGCAAGTATCTAGTCCACTGGGCCCCTCCAGTGCTTTGGAAGCATCGGAGATGGAAGGCAGCTGTATGGAGTCCCCAGCAGCAAGCTGCAGAAACTGCTAAAGGGGACAGTGAATTATTTTAAGCCTGGTGGGCCCATGGCACTTCAGGCCATCAGAGCAGAGATGCAGCATAGAGATGGACTCATGATCGAGGGGTGGACTTAGCAATGGACACTATTGCCCAGGTTATTCACAAGTGTGAACACTGCACACAGTCTCTCCTGTTCTGGAAGACTGTTACAAGAGATGGAGCCTGACATCATGGACCAGATGGACACAGCAGCTTTATAGGGACTGGTCCGTGCACTAAGATAAGAGTGCACTGAGATAAGAGTGATAGTATATTGAAAATGTGGGATCTGAGCATGACATGAATGGTATGGAATAAGGGGTGGATAATGTCCTGGGTTCAGCAGCAGCAGTCATTTTTCCCCGTCTTGGTAGCTGGTGCAGTGCTGTGTTTTGACTTTCGGCCTGGGAACAGAGCTGATAGAGATGTTTTGGTTTGGCCAAGGACTTTGTGAGCCTCATGCTCTGCCAGGGGGGAGGAGGGGAAGCCAGGAGGAAGCAGACAGGACACCTGACCCAAACTGACCAAAGAGGTATTCCATACCACAGCATGTCATGCCCAGGAGGTAACTGGGAGTTAGCCGGAAGGGCTGGGAGACTGCAGGGTTGGAGGAGGTATCGGTCGGTGCTTGGTTGGGCTTGGGGGGCAAGTTATCGGTCGGCTGGTGCTGAGGTGTTGTATTCTCTCCCTTGTTATTTCCTTTATCATTATTATCACTGGTGGTAGCAGTAGTGATTTGTGTTATACCTTAGTTACTAAACTGTTCTTACCTCAACCCGTGGGAGTTGCATTCTTTTCGATTCTCCTCTCCGTCCCTCCGAGAGCAGGGGGAGGGCAAGAAAAGGGGGGGAAGTGAGCGAACGAATTACCTGACTGGGTTTAAACCACGACAGGTTCAATTAGCAGATAAAAGCCACCTTATAGGAATACTTCAGTAAATAATTGTCAAGCCTTTTATCTTTCACCTTGTCCTTAAGTTTATTTTCATGATGTTATAGACCTCTATAAGATAACTAGCTTGTAGCTTGGAACCTATTTGAATTATGCAACCATTACATTCTCAAATGTTTATTTGAAAACTGCTATGAAGGAATGGTCCTGTATTTGCATACATGCATGTTCAGACCCAGGCACGAGTGACACCCAACCATTCTTGTTCCGCAGCTGGTTGTGTTCAGAGAGGTAGAAGGCCATTGCAGGTCTTTGAAGTTATTTTTGCAAATCCTGTTTTCCTAATGCTCATGAGATTTAGTCAAGTGACTGTAACTGTTATTTCATTTCATAATTTGTGACACTGATATACATTCCAAAAAAGAAAGTATTTAAATGCATGTTTAGGAATTCTTTTTTCTCTTGTTGTTTGCTGTTTGTGGCTATTAATCTGTGGACTACTTTTTTTTTTTTTTTTCTTTTCTTTTGGCTTTAATCCTCTTCAGTGCTAATGGTATGCTTGGAAGTAATGTTGCCTTACCTTGTGTTTTGTTGTGGTATGTATATATATATATGTGTGTGTATATATTCATGGTATATTCTTATACATAGCATAATAGAAATGTCCATGTAACCTCTCTGTGTGTTGCTAATAACATGTTAAGTGTTTGGTAACCTCCTTGGTTCATCTGAACTCGTATAACTTTGTTGAATAGTCTAGTATATAATTTTCCATTCTGTAGTAATTTTAAATCCTTTGTGATGCATACACAAAGTCTGATTTCTGCTGTCCTACACTGCACCAAACTGACATGCATAGGCTGAGTTGCACACTTATCTGGGTAGAAATGGGCTTGCTTGAAAGTGACTGGTATGGACAAGCGTACTGATGGAAGCAATAATATGCTGAAATGGACAAGCAGTTGGAGTGCAAGCTCTTTGGGAACCCTGTGATATATACCAGTGTGTTCTGGTTGTTAAGTCATAGTACTGGTGACTGTCTTTGCATAGATGCTTAGATATAAGCCAGTATTATATATATGTAGAATCATATAGCCAGGTTATATATATGTAGAATCACATCTGTATTTTGTGTTTAAAAAAGTCTAAAGTTTCCATTGCCAAGTATAGTCTGTGACTCATTGATCATTCTTTTTCAAAGTGACTTCAAGTGTTAGCTTCCATGTCTTGAAATCCAGTTAAGCAAAGACAAAATTTTAGGCAATTGGAACAAAAACAATCATTCTGATATAGTGAATAGAAGTAATGCTGAGAACCACCTTCACTGTGTTCTTTTTTGTTGCTGTGGACTACAACTAGGAAATAGTTTAAAAAACCAATAGATTAAGGAAGCATGACTGCTGATGCATTTCCACTAATGTGAAATTTTTAAAAAATAGTATTCATAGTATTAGTACTAACCATGATTTCCAATAGTAGTTTCAGTCCTTTAGCATTTCTATTTAGATTTGATTTTTATAAGCAGTCCTAGAGGCAGAACTCTTAAATATTCAAATCCTCACTGTTGGTTAAATTCGCCAAGTTCAGGCCTTCAAGTTCTACCTTCTCCTGTCGCGTGTGACTAAACTTTATTGTTCTGATTCAAGATCACCTGTTTCTGGTGGGGAAAAAAAAAGTATAAAATCAGTGTCATAGGTCTCTTCACACCAACTTTATCCTGCCTTTATCTTTACCACTGTTGCAAAATACAACATAAAGATTTGTTGTTGGTGTTTTTTTGTTGTTGTTGTTTTTTTGTTGTTTTTTTTTTTTACCAGGGCCAGTAGTGACAGGTCGAGGAGCAGCAGTTTCATACTGAAAGAGGCTATGTGTACGCTGGACATCAGGAAAACTTTTATTACAATGAGGTTGGTGAGGCGGTAGCACAGGTTGCCCAGAGAAGTTGTAGCTGCCCCATCCCTGGCGGTGTTCAAAGCCAGGCTGGAGCTTTTAGCAACCTGGTCTAGTGGAAGGTGGCCCTGCCTGTGGCAGGGAGGTTGGAATCAGACCATTCTGTGATTCTGAAATTTGAAATGAATGCAGAAAGAAGAGGGGCAAGCTGAAGGCTTAATGAGACCTAGCTGTATCTCTTTGCTGTTTGTAACAGTGATTTAGCTTCTCCAAACATACCTTTAAAGGCATTTACAAATCCTGTTTTAGTTTCTTTCTGGTTTCAGTTTCAATGAATAGGTGATACTGCTTTGTCTCAAGAAGTATGCTGTCTTGCTGGCTACTTATTTCATCTAATGGGTATGCATGTTATGTAACACTTTTAATGTGAATAAGGGACATTTCAGAATTCACTCATTAAAACAAATTCTGCACTGTTTGCTGTGGTATAAAACTAAGTTTTAACAAGCATCAATGAAAATTCTTTTAGACAAAGGGGAAACAAATTGTTCTTTCCATCCCTCAATAACATTATTTAATCCCTTACCAGTTTTCTAACATTTAATAGTATCAGGAAATAAATGAAAATTTCTAGGATATTAAGGTTTTAGCGTGCTGTTTTTTGCTGGTGTTTATATCTGCTGCACCTGCGTCTTTACTTTAGATGAGCAGACAGCTTGAAAGATGAAATACTGTTCACCATATGGAGAATTCTAAGCAAACATTACTTACAGCAAACAGCCAGTGTAGTGGTAAAGCAAAACATGTCATTAGTGAATTTAAATGGAAGAATCCTGGGAAAACAGTAGTCAATCTAGCAATATTAAGATGAATTTTTGTTATTACTCGGGTTATGACAGGAAGCAGACTTCCACAAATTGATATGTCTTAGAGAAATCACTTTTTTCTGTGTTTTATATGTAATGCAGAATAATACTTTTATATATACGTATGTATGTATGTATATGTAAAGAATAGGATTCTTCAGCTGTGGCAGTGTCTGTAAATGAAGACGGAGAACTTTAAATTAGTGATCTCCATTTTGGAACTGAAAACTTATAACTATGTGATAAAAGCGATATAGCTATGAAATAAACTACAAATACAGTGTATACTTATATTGTTATCTCTGCTTCATTGCTTGAAACTTGGTCTCACAGATTTTTCTGTATTTGCAAAACAACTTTGTTGTGGTGCAGCTTACTATAAACAGAGGAAATTGCAGCCTAGCTGTATTGAAAGAAAAATCTTGTGTTTTAGACAGCAGTCAATAAACTGAAGCAGTTCCTAATGATGTAGGATTTTTTTCATAATTGTTCAAAATTTAAAAATGATCTTTAGAATGGAAACCTTTTCTCCAAGGCAGTTTCACTATGGAATCTCCCCTTAAGGGCTATGGTCTGTATCATAGAATCATAGAGTAGTTAGGGTTGGAAAAGACCTTAAGATGAAGTATGAAGCTAATAGTTGAGTTGCTACATTTTTTATAGGACATTATGAAAGAATTGTAAAATTGCATTTTAGTTGTGAGAAAGGCTGTTGTCTTTTTACAGAGGTGAACCTAAAATGAACAGTAGGAGAGGAGAACACTTTGCCATATTTCTGGCATTTAGCAGCAAAAATAATTTACTTTTTTTTGCTCCTGCATATTTCTGCTACACGATCTCTTGACTCAGTACAACTCTACAACTGTAGCTGTACTAAGTGCCTTTAAGTGTTGTCTGTACAGGCTGGTTTTTTTTTTCATCTGCAAAACTAATTGCTTCCAGTGGCAATTAAAAAAGCATGGAGATTTTAAAAGTGCATCTTTTATTCTAAAGACTTTTTTCCTATTTTTTCTTTTATTTAAAAAATAATTTTGGTCCTAAACTGCTCATAGCAGGCTTCCCTATTGTGGCCTATGAATGAATTGGAAACTTCATTGAAATAGTTTCTCCATAGCTCCTATGGGTCTATAGGGACTTGAAAGTTTGTAATTTCTGAAGCAATACTGACTGCTGATGTTCTTAAAACATTCCCAGTTTTTGTTTTCAGTGTATTTGATTGAAATTGAAGTCTGTTTGTAGGCTTAAAATAAATAAGAATTTTCATGGGACTTGTATGTTGGCTCATTTCGAATATATCCTGCGTTTTCATCAGCCAATGCTAACTTAACACTTTTCATTTATAGATATATTTTATTTTTTTTTAAGTTGGGTTTTGTCTTGCAAAGGAATGGAGTGTTAGAATAAAAATCTTGGTATTTTTCTGAATGTTGAGTTTTCTTATTATTCTTATGATGTACAGAAAAATCTACTCATAGAAGGCTGTCAGAGAACATATCTCTTGAAATTATGAATTAAACTTAGCTAGAGGTATTAAAGATAACAGGAAGGCATTCTACAAGTACATAGCAAATAAAAAACAGACTAGGGAGAACGTAGGCCCCCTCAGGAAGCTCTCGGGAGAACTGGCTACACAGGATTTGGAGAAGGCTGAGGTTCTGAATGACTTCTTTGCCTCGGTCTTCACTGGCAAAGGCTCTGACCAAATCACCCAAGTCTTGAAAGGCAGATGCAGGGACTGTGAGAATGAAGACCTTGGGCCCACTGTAGGAGAGGAACTGGTTCGAGACCATCTTAAAAATCTGAATGTGCTCAAGTCCGTGGGTCCTGATGAAATCCATCCGTGGGTCCTGAAGGAGCTGGCAAATGAAGTTGCGAAGCCACATCATATTTGAGAAATCATGGCAGTCAGGTGAAGTTCCCGACAACTGGAAAAAGGGAAATATAACCCCCATTTTCAAGAAGGGGAAAATGGATGACCCAGGGAATTACAGACCAGTCAGTCTCACCTCTGTGCCTGGCAAAGTCTTGGAGCAGATTCTCCTGGAAGGCATGCTAATGCACATGAAAATCAACAAGGTGCTTGGTGACAGCCAGCATGGCTTCACTAAGGGGAAATCCTGCCTGACCAATTTGGTGGCCTTCTATGATGGGGCTACAGAACTGATGGACAGGGGTAGAGCAGTTGATGTCATCTCCCTGGACTTGTGTCCCACATGACATCCTTGTCTCTAGATTGAAGCGACATCAATTTGATGGATGGACCACTTGGTGGATAAAGAACTGGCTGGATGGCCACACACAAAGAGTTGTGGTCAATGGCTCAGTGTCTGGCTGGAGACCAGTAACGAGTGGCATCCCTCAGGGATCGGTGTTGGGACTGGTCTTGTTTAACATCTTTTGTTGCTGACATGGACAGTGGGATTGAGTGCGCCCTCAGCAAGTTTGCCGATGATACCAAGCTGTGTGGTTCGGTTGATACCCTGGAGGGAAGGAATGCCATCCAGAGGGACCTTGACACGCTTGTGAGGTGGGCTGATGCCAGCCTTGTGAAGTTTAACCATGCCAAGTGCAAGGTCCTACACCTGGGTCGGAGCAATCCCAGGCACAGCTACAGGTTGGGCAGAGGAGAGATTCAGAGCAGCCCTGTGGAGAAGGACTTGGGGGTGTTGGTTGATGAGAAAATGAACATGAGCCAGCTTCAGTGTGTGCTTGCAGCCCAGAAAGCCAACTGTATCCTGGGCTGCATCAAAAGGAGCGTGACCAGCAGGTCGAAGGAGGTGATCCTGCCCGTCTACTCTGCTCTTGTGAGACCTCACCTGGAGTATTGTGTGCAGTTCTGGTGTCCTCAACATAAAAAGGACATGGAACTGTTGGAACAAGTCCAGAGGAGGGCCATGAGGAGGGTCAAGGGACTGGAGCACCTCCTGCATGAAGACAGGCTGAGAAAGTTGGGGGTTTTCAGCCTGGAGAAAGAGAAGGCTGCGTGGAGACCTCATAGGGTCAAGAGGGCCTATAGGGATGCTGGAGAGGGACTCTTCATTAGAGACTGTAGTGATAGGACAAGGGGTGGGTAACGGGTTAAAACTTAAACAGGGGAAGTTTAGCTTGGATATAAGGAGGAAATTCTTTCCTGTTAGGGTGGTGAGCCACTGGAATGGGTTGCCCAGGGAGGTTGTGAATGCTCCATCCCTGGCAGTGTTCAAGGCCAGGTTGGACGAGGCCTTGGATGATATGATTTAGCGTAAGGTGTCCCTGCCCATGGCAGGGGGGTTGGAACTAGATGATCTTAAGGTCCTTTCCAACCCTAACTATTCTATGGTTCTATTCTCTGATGAGGAAATGTTGCTGTGATAAAACTTATGATAGAAGGTCTCAGAAGACTGTTCCCTTTTCTGTTCAGATGAACAGTATGCATATTTACTCTTGTGTGAGGTATCCCAAAAATAGTGGAAAATGGCAGTGGATTCATCTTGTTCCCCCACGAATTACATGCTTATTTTTTACTTTACTTTTTGAAGGAAATACCCTTGGGTTAACTGGATTGTGCTGGTTTTGTTTGGTTTGGTGGCTATGTGCTAATTCAGTTCATTGTCTTATTTATATTTATAAAGTTGTTGCATTAAAGAAGATAGCTATGGCTTAATTAAGAGCCCTTACTTTAAGGTCTCTTGTAAGAAATCCTGTTGCTTTAAATCTTTCTGAAATTAAAGAATAAATTCTTGAAGAACTGAGTTGCAGTGCTTATTTGAAACCTTACTTCTCTTGTCCTTATGGAAGAGAGCTGATTTGAGAGACTCGGAACATTTTTAAAAGCTTTTAAATGTTGTGCTGATATTTAAAGCTTGATATACCAGGTTTCTCAGCTGAATTGTCTGGTGCTCTGACTTTTGCTTGCCACATGTCACACAGAGTTTCTGTGGAGTAAAATGTGGCATAGCTAAAAGAAAAATATAAAATCGTGGATCTAAGTGTATGTACCTCTTGCAACCAATTGCAACTGGAACAAAAAATTGCTGTAGTTTTTTGGTAAAAAATTGGGGATGGATTCTTTTCATTGGCATTCTAACCTTACAAATTTCTTTCCTTGTTTTTTTGTTTTTTTTTTTTACACATCCTTTTAAATCTCTTCCCTCAGTTTATCCAGGAAGGTAAATTTTCACTTAATACACAGTTGAGGACAACATTAATGCAATTCCAGGAGCTACAGCTGTGATAAAAATTACAAACTGTTGTAAGATTTTTGATGTATACTGTTATCATTACTGTTTTATTTCCTGCTCTGTGTGCTAAAAGTAATGTGGGCAATGATTTTGTGTTGCATTGAGAGAATATGATACTGAGCTATGTGAACATGCAGCAGGTAATAAAAACCTGGATCAAAGAGGTTTTGTTTAAAAAAACAAAACAACATTAATATGATGCCAGCCATTTTGCTATTTTTAGCAGCTTGTTCCAGTAACTAGGTTTCACATATATCAAGTGCAAACAGTACTTTCCAGATAACAAGATATTCTGGCTCAGGACTTTTTCTTTCTTCTAAGAGGAGCAGAGAGAGGTTGGTTTCTTTATTTTTATAATTCTGTGAACAAGTCCAAGCATCTAAGAGGCAAACTGAAATATTTTAGGCTTCACAGTTCTATGATTAGTCAGGAGCAAGTCAGTGCTGCTGCTGAAAGGGGCATACTGCTGTTGCTTTTGTGCTGACACAGTGAATTGTTGGAAGACTGCTCTGATTGAACACTTAACGGTCTCTGCCAGGTTAGCTTTCAGCCAGAGCAATTTCTTCTTCCAGTTCATCACGCTGCACAAACTATATAGTTCTGGACAAAGCGAAGGTGGGAATGAACAGTGGCCGGAGAGCAGGTCTTTTAACAGAAGCACCAGTTTCTGTGAGATTAAGTTGAAGCCGTTCTCCCTGCATTTCATGCTGGCTAGCTTATCTGTAAAGGGCTTTATCACTAATTTCATGTTATTTATAACAGTAGGAAGGGGTCAACTACTGTAGGTTCTGTAGCTGCAAGTGATTCAGCAAGCTTCGCAAGCAGCTATGGCTTTGGAGTCATTTGCTTGTTCTTCAGGAGACATAGGCACATTTTCCTGACACCTGACAAATTGAATGTAACTTTTATTGTTCCTGGTGATATGACATCCATATATTTTAGGCCTGAAGACTCAGTCATGTGAGTAGCTGTTCCTTGGCTTTCTCCTTTTCAGGGAAGCCAAACACTTCTGTGTCTCTTCCCAGAATCCCTGCTTGTGGATTGACCTACAAAAGCTGTTAGCTGAAGTGTTTAGAGAACACTGATGTTGCAAAAAGCACTGTGGAAAAGTACTGCAGAAATGAAGAGTCTTTAAAGGGTGTAGATACTATCGGGTTTGAGGGTTTTGAAAGGCTGTCGTTTCAGTTTTGGAAAACAAAAAATGGATTTAGTTGGAGTATGGAGGTACTACAAATCGGTGTGAAGTCATTTCTCTGACTTCCCACTTCCATCTCATGCCACAGTACCTTGAAATATAGTAGCTGGCCCCCTGAATTGCATAATCTTATGCTAAGATTTCTTAGTAAGCATGCAGGAAGAATAACTGAGTTTTCCTTCAGCTGAGTACTTGGAACACTTTTAATAACAAGTTTTAGAAGTCTTGTAAAATGTGCAGATGGAAAATACATTTTCAGTACAATTTCAGTAAGAAAGAGCAGGGTAAGAACAGGAGAAAGCAGGTTGCAGGGAACAGGTTTGTACTGTCCTCACCAAACCACCTTTCTGTTAGCAGACGTCAGTGTTTCTTCAGTTACCAGAGTAGGACATTCTGAGTAGAAGAAACTTTTCAATATTGGTGCACTTACTATTTGTTAATTTCTAGGGAGACCCACTCCTTGGTAGGTGGTGACTTTTGCAGCTGTGGCAGTCTTGTTTTCAAAGATGGTAACCAGACTTCCATTCCTGCTTAGCTTTCTAGATGGGATCCCCAGTAATCTGTTGATGGAAACATAGGAATCTAAAAGAAGGTGATCCCTAGCTCCCTGAAGGGAGATAACAGTATTCAGGTTTATTGCTGGCAACTACTGTTTAAATATTTCTCACTCAACTTCTAAAAAGGTAGGTATTCCATAAGATTGGGTACTTAAATTTGTAGTTGTGGGCTTTGAGCATAGTCTGTCAGCTAGTTTTGCTCTTAATGGAAACTTGTGTTTCACCACCTTAAAGTCATATGCTTAGTGAACATCGCTGGTGTTAGGAAAAACAACTCTTTCCAAATCTGCAATGTGCAGCTGAGCAGTGATGTGTACTGCCTGATCAGCTGATGACATGTGGGTTTGGATGTGTGATTTTTGTAAATGACTTCCAGATGTTACAGTTGCCAGCTGAATGTCTCAAGACTGCACTGTTAGGTCTAGATTGTGAAACAAAATGGATGAAATATGCAGAAGATAAACTAATGAGCCTATAATTGTAACGGACCCTTGCCCTCCTTCTTTGCTATGTCAGATTACTCACTAAGCAATGACAGAATGCTGTAATTAAACGGTAAATAATACTGTAAATAAAGGGTACCTGCATTAATTCATAGCCTGCAAAGCACTTGAATGGCCTAACAGCTAACATCAATCGTCTGCGTACCTGCTATGTAAGAATCTTTGGATTCTTCTTTATTTCACTTAAACTTCTTTGTGCTAAAACATTACTTTATGGTATTAGAACTGAAATCCAGTTACTGACAATATTGCCTTTTTAAGCAGTAAAAACAAAAGTTTGTTTTGGATTTGTCTTAGAATTTTCATGGAATCTCTAAATGGGAATTTTTTATTTGAAAAAAATTCTTTATAGGTTTCAGATCCTCATACTTGCTGAGGGAATGGGTTCAGCTTGAAAGCAGTGTTTGATTTATCTCTCTTTATTTTCCCCAGGAAGTACTGACATAACCATGACAGAAGACAAAGGTCCACGGGTGGCTGACTATTTTGTGGTGGCAGGACTCACTGATACAGATACTGCAACCCTCCTGGACCAAGAAATAAGCCGACATGAAACAAAATCTGCTGGTCCAAAAGCTCCAATTACTGATATTGCTGTGATAATTAAATCAGCAGGTGAAACTGTCCCAGAGGGATACACCTGTGTTGAAGCCACCCCTACAGCCCTTCAAGCCAACTTAAACTATGGAAGTCTAAAGAGTCCTGAACTTTTTCTTTGCTACAAGAGAGGACGAGACAAACCACCTCTTACTGACATTGGGTGAGATTTCTATAACAATTCAGTTCCTCCTTCAATAATGATTAAGTCTTACTGTTCACAGATGATGAAAACAGATGTGGGAAGCTTTTAAAAACATGTCTCTGAATCTATATTGCATCTTGTGTGAATCTGTAGTATTTTCTTTATGAAATACGTTGAAAAAAGTGTCATTCTTCTGGAGAACTTGTCATTTTAAAATTAATGATAATATTTTACTTAAAAATATATGATCTATATTTATAGAAAGAAATACAGGGAGCAAATTAAGTTCTCTGCTGCAGTTTGATGAAAGGTGAAAGAATAAAAAATTAATTTATAGAGATGGTAGAGCAAAAATCCAGAAATATAACGTGTTTAATCTGAAAGTGATGACTACAGAAGACAAAAATTATCACTTTCCGGAATTCACTTCAGTGCTCAAGATAAAAGGCATTACTTAAAGATGGTAGGACACTATAACAAAGTTCTCAAAATGGTGCGCCTACCTGGAATCTTGTAGCCTGCCTTACTGTCACATCAGAGTATTTGCAGGGTTGCTTGCAAGTTCTGACATGCTGCAAACACTGGATTATGTGGTCTCTTGGTAACTCTAGTCATGCTTGTATTTCACAAACAGTGTTTTTTGATGCCTGAGGCATAAATTCCTAAAGAGTTACTAGTACTGTGTTTGAAAACTGTAGATATAGTCAAGCTTCAAGTTCAGTGCTTAAAAGCAGGGGGCAACGGGCAGGGAAGATCTGAAGTAATTTCGTTACTTACAGGGTACTGTAATGTAAGTGTTGGGTCAAGATCACAAAATCCCCCAAGATCTTGAGGTAGTGAATATTATAGTCTGTGCTACTAGCATATAGATGTAATGCTCAATCTGTAATAAGGCATGCAGCACTACAGTGTTGTTTAAATTGCTCTATATAGCACTTCTGTCATTTGACTAAAGACATTGTAGAATTACTGGGGATGCTATGAGAAACAGAAAATGGAGCATGGGTGAGGGGAGCTGTTACAATGGTGGCAAAATAATGAATGTGTGTGTTTTCCTTACTTAATTATTAAATAAGTAAAGTTCAGCCTGAAGAAGAGAACGCTCCAAGAAGACATTAGAGCAAGCAGCCTTCTAGTACCTAAAGGGAACCTACAAGAAAGCTAGAAAAGGGACCTTTCACAAGGGCACGTAGAGATTGGACAAGGGGGAATGGTTTTAAACTGACAGAGGGGAGATTTAGATTAGACGTTAGGAAGCAATTGTTTGCTGTGAGGATGAGGATTGGAACCAGATTATCTTTAAGGTCCTTTCTGACCCAAACTATTCTGTGGTTCTGTTATTACTAAGTAATGTACCTTATACTTGCATTGTCTAAGTAAAGAAATGCTTTGCTTTTTTTTCTTTTTTTCTTTTTTTAAGCTACAATGTGGAGCTTTTGCTTGGTTAGTGGTTCTTTGCTAAGGACCCATCTCTTCTCATTTTTGTCCTTTTTACGAAGAAAGGACCTAACATCTGGATGAAACTGCAGGTTGCATTTTGCTTAAAATGAAGCTTTATTGAAGTTGATAGAATAATGTAGCAAATGAGGTGTATGTAGGATCTAGGCCAAAGTATTAGCTTGAGAAGAAGGAAACAATTCTTACCCTGATCAGTATTAATTAATAGTTAGGCAAAGGCAGGCATTGGGAAGTTAAAACAAGTAGGAGTAAACTTACCCTTTCATGGTGAACTTTGTGTATACATGTTATATATGTATGTCATGTTAAATATTTCATTAATCACTTCTGAACTTTTTGTCTGAATCATTAAAATAATTGTTTAATTTGTGTTATCCATGGATGTTGGTTTTCATCTGCTTGCTTGCTTTCTTAAATTTAGTACTATGCATGAGGTCAGGATATGGTATGTTTTTAATAATACCTCTGGTGGTATATATCTAGGGATGAGAGTTACTTTCATTTTCTTTTTGCTTTTGATGGGAAGTGACCTCACTGGTACCAGTCTTGAACACTGGTCAGCCCTTCACCTCTTAGAAGTACTTGTACGACTGAGAAATTCTTCAGTCTCTTAAGTATCCTTCTGAGAATACTTTTAAACCTATTACATTGAAATGCTGGAATTGTGGGATTAATATGATTTTCTTTCTCAAAGGATGTCAGCTGACAAATGTTTCAGGAATAACTTTAAATTCATGGATTTTATTTAAAATACATGAAATTGGAATAAAACTGAACTGAAATGTCCATTGGAGACTGCTTTGTTAATAGTCTTTCATGATTAATTTCTTTCTTCAGTTCATTGGCTAGTTTTGTGGGCATTTGTTTGTGATGATTAGACTCTCTACAGCCAAACCCATTACTGAAGACAAGAATGTTGTCCTCCACGAACTAACTGAATAAATTTATGTGGCAGCTTGGTAGCTACATCAGTATACTCTCAAATCATCTAATTTCCTTTATTAGAGTATTCTAGGACTGGAGTTCATGTATATCCTCAATACTATGACAAGATATACATATTCAATACTACAACATACTACTACTACAAGATACACATTCAGCCTGGAGAAGAGAAGGCTCTGGAGAAACCTTATAGCAGCCTTCCAGTACCTAAAGGGAACCTACAATAAATCTGGAGAGAGGCGTTTTGCAAGGGCATGTAGTGACTGGACAAGCAGGAATGGCTTTAAACTGATGGAGGGGAGATTTAGATCAGATATTAGAAAAAAATTCTTCACTGTGAGGATGGTCAGACACTGGCACAGGTTGCCTAGAGAAATTGTGGGTGCCCCACCCCTGGCAGTGTTCAAGGAGAGGTTGGATAGGGCTTGGAGCAACCTTGTTTGGTGGAAGGTGTCCCTGCCACAGGCAGGGACATCGGAACTGAATGATCTTTAAGGTCTCTTCCAACCCAAACCATTCTGATTCTATGATTTGTTCAGTGGAATCAGAATAAACAGTAATATTTGCATATTCCAGTTTAAATATAGATAGTAGCATGTAAGTAATTTGGGAAGTTTAATAATATATATTTTTATTTGAAAGTTCTGAGAATTCTTGGATCTGGAAACAGACTTTTTTTCTTTTATGTGCATGACTTTTTGAAGTTTTCAACCATGCTTACTAGTAGTCTGTTAAACACTTAACTGAGAGTACTTACAGATAGTAGAAGATACATTGCCTCATTATTTTAAAGTAAGGTTCTGTTGGACTAAATGTGGGAAGCTGCAGGTCACAAGATAAAAAGTTTTAATGTGTTACTTTTATTCTAAAAGTTGTCATAAATTGTAGCATTCATTTGAAGGTGGCAAGTACTCTGTACATATTGCAGGAAATCAGGCAAATGTATCCATGGCTTATTTGGCTGTGGAATAGGAGGTGAAGCTTGCCATAGCATCTGTGCATTAAAACTATGCAGTGATGTATGGTTTGACTTCCACATCACTTCTCTTGGTCAATTCCTAATAGCTTTATGTTTGGGAAAGATCAAACAGTAAAGTTTTAGCTTATGTAGGTATACATTCTGGTTTCTAGGAGTACGGTTAACTGTAGTTATTATTTCTTCCATTTTTACAGAATGAAGTATTAGTTTGACTTTCTCTTCCAACCCCCCTCCCCCCCGTAAGGAATGTTATTCAAACTATAAATGTAAATGATTACTGTTTTCTTTTTTTTTTGTGAGGTTTTTGTTTGGTTGTGTATTTTTCTATACAAATTAATCTGGGAAGCAGACGTCTGTCTTCTACTGGTCTTTTCTTATAGTATTCCTTAAAAAAAGAAAAAGAAAAACTTGAAATTACTTTCCAGACATTCTAGTGATGGAAATAATTTCTAAGAAATTATCAGTCATCATGTTTACAAACAGTTCAAGGCTTAAATATTTTCATTGATAGTGCAGCATTCCTACTAATTCTATTACAAAATCCTTTTCAGTATGGCTTGATTTTATTTTCCCATAACTGTGATTTGTTCCCACAGAGATTTCTTACAATATTTAAATACATTCTTTGCCTCAAATCATGCGTGATAAAAGGCAAGATACAAAATGCTCATTAGAATGTTGCAGTGATGACGTAGATTTTTAATGGATGGACAATTTGTGTGTATTTCTCCAAGTAACTTCACATGTCTTTGTGCATAATATTCTGTTTCCTTCCTGTCTTCAGAGTTCTGTATGAAGGGAAAGAACGCATCATTGCAGGCTGCGAGGTGATTCAAGCTACTCCTTATGGTCGTTGCGCTAATGTTAACAACAGTTCGGCTTCTTCTCAACGGATCTTTATCACATATCGAAGGGCTCCTCCAGTACGACCTCAGAATTCATTGGCAGTGACAGATATTTGTGTTATTGTTACAAGCAAAGGAGAAACACCTCCTCATACATTCTGCAAAGTTGATAAGAATTTAAATTGTGGTATGGTGAGTATTTAAAAGCTTGAGTCTTATTTTTTTATTATTTTTTTTCTTTAAACCCAAAGGAGTAGCTCCGTGAACTCTTTTTAACACCTTCATAGTTGTGCTCTATCACTGCCTGTATTGTAATTCTTTCATTATATTTAGTATGCGTGAGACTTCAGTTTTGTAGGCTTTGTTGCTCTTATTTCCTTTCATATTAGGAATTACTCCTCCATACTGATTACTCACTACTTCAGTTTGCATATTCATGTCTAGGTGCTATTTAGGAGTAGTGTGATGGATTTTTTAATTATTACTCTTATTGTTGTTCCCCCAGTCACCCCTCCTGTAGTGATGCTGACATTCAGGATGAATCACAAATGCTTTTTTCTTAGTTATTAATAATGCCTGTGTTACTAAGATGTGTGATAATCATAATTACTGCCTACAGTTTCTTTTTTTTTTTTGTCAATCAGTTCACTTTATTTAGTCTGTTTAACATTTAGTTTACTCATACTGAATTAAGTGATTTTTTCTGAATGGTAGCGTGTATTCAAACAAACTGCAAATGCCCACCCTTGTAAATAACCAGTTTATTAATAAAAGCTTAAAGTGCTGATGTTTAGAATTTCACTTCCACTGATGGTGTTCACAAGAGTCTCTTTTTAAATAATGAGAAAATGAATCTGCAAATTAAAAAAAGCGTCACTTTTCCCTATTCTGTTGGAATAAGTCAGAGAGTAGTTTAGTGGTGTGATTATTTTACATAAATCTTGTAATCTGTAAAAAATGTAGAAAGAGTGAATGCTTGATTTCATGATTTACATGCACTCAGCAGCTAACCAGTCATTTTATTCTGTAATGCTCTTTATTTAAATGTCTGCTTAGTTTGTAAATGGGAATATATTCAAATGCTTATACTTGATTTCTCTGCCGCCTATGTCATCTTTGCTGGTTTTGAAATGAAATTTGTGTCTTCCAGTGGGGTTCCAGTGTATACCTTTGTTACAAGAAGTCGGTGCCAGCTTCTAATTCTTTAGCATATAAAGCTGGTAAGTAACTTTACAGGCATACTGTCTAAACATGCTAACAGAAGGATTCGAATACCTTGTTGAAATAAAATAATTTTAAAGGTTTAAATGCTGTCTGTCAGAACTCTGTTCCTAGAGCATGTCAGTTGAAATCAACTCCCATAATTGCCATCCTTGATTACGTCACTTTTCCCCAGGAAAAGATATTAATTAAAAAAAAACCAAAAAACTGACTAGGAGTACATTATTTTGTATTAATTTAGTTCTTATCATGAAGCATTTCAGATGTAACAAAAGACTTCATATTTCTTGTGTTTGTGATGATGGAGAAAGAGTAATTAAAAATTCTATTCAACCTTACTCATATTTCTGTTTATGTCTCACAGCTAATGCAACATCTTTCATTTAATTTGAAAGTTAAATATGTTTCTTCCCTTCAGTTCCACAGCTATTCAGTTATTTTTTTATTTGAGAAGAGTAGGAAATATTCTGAACGATATAATACAAAAGGTCTTTTCTTCTAAGTCTGGCTTGTATAATTTTTTAATGCATTGCCACAGATTTTTTTATCTTTTTTTTTTCTCCAAAAAAGTCCAAAAAATCTTTCAAAAAAGATTTTACTGAGCATTAAATGCTCAAAAATTCTTTGAAAGAAGTAAACTACTAAGTAGAAGTGGAAAGCATAGATAATGAAGTCAATGTGCCATAAAATAAGCTAGATGAACTAGAACAGTAAACCAGTGCTTGTGTGCCTATTTTCTACCAGCAAGCATTAGATCTATTTCTGAAAACTAAATAAACATTTTGTTTAAACTGAACATGTTGACTGGTTGGAACTAGATGATCTTAAGGTCCTTTCCAACCCTAACCGTTCTATGATTCTATGATTAGAAGAAAATGTGGGCAGTCAGCTAGTCATCCTATTTTCAGTGAGGTATTGCTGTTGTTTTTACAGTAGATAAATTTACGGTTTCTTCATAGGAATTTTTTGGTAATAAAATCCATTCCAATAGCACATATAAATAGCACAGATAATTCCCAACTGGTTTAAAGTAAAAATCTTCACTAGTTAGTTTTTACTATGTATTGTTTTTTAAGCAGTTACCAAAAGGAATTGTTTCAATGTTCATACACAATTTTAAAATTATTACTTGGATGACTTAGTTTTACTGTCAAATGATATATTACATCTGCAGAAGAAGAAAGTCTTCAGTTATTAAGTGCAGATAACCAGCAGACTTTGCTGTATATTATGGAAAATACATTGCTTACGTTATTTAGGACTTGCAGAGCAAATATGCTTACTTTTCATTCTCCCATTCTGAAGGCTTAATTTTCAGATATCCACAAGAGAACTATGAGTCATTCCCACTGTCAGAATCTGTACCTCTCTTCTGCCTTCCTATGGGAGCTACTATTGAGTGCTGGGACTCTCAAACCAAATATCCATTACCAGTATTCTCAACATTTGTACTGACCTGCTCTTCTGCAGAAAAGGTATGGTTCTATGCTGTGACTAGTTTTTGCTTTTAGTTCAAATGGCTGCTAAGGAGATAAGTAGGTGTTATTTCTGTGATATTTGGGAAATACTACAGAATAAATTGTTAAATACTTACCTTATGAGATTGTATTTCTTAAGCCTTCATAAAAGATGGAAGTAAACCAGAACAGGAAATAGCTAGAAATACCTTAAAAGCCACCTCCGTGTGAATTTGTGTCATTGGACTCTAGGTATCTATGTAGGTATCTATGTGTGTGTATAGGAAAATAGTTACCAGAAAACAGCAGGGTGGAGAAGGGAAAAGTATGTGCTCAGAGGCAGCATGTGAGGGTCTCTGAAGAACTGATGATGTCCTGAGACCAGTGATCCTGTTTAATTGCCGTGTCTGCTGAATCTGTATAAGGTCACCAGCGCACACAGGTACCAAAAATGTGTTGCTTGACTCAGCCCACATGTGAGAAGGCAGTGTCTGCTCTACATGGGCAGAGACTACAGGATTATAGGTACACCTGATAAAGCAGGGGAGCCCTTGTTTGGGCTCCCAGCTGCTGCTTCAGCTGGCCAACTGTGTGCATCTCTGTGTGTGAACCACATGAGGGAATAAGTGACTGTAATTCGTGATTTGCTCTCTGTGACTAATAAACAGCAGTTTGGCTCTATTAGTAATAACAGCTCAGCTTCCACTCTGCCTCAGTCCCCTATCAGGGAAATTTATGCACTTTTTTATTTCTGAACAATAAGAAAAGTATTTCTCTGATACAGTAATACGTCTTTTGCAAGGAAGAGTGCAGTAGCTGGCAGTATTTTTCTCAGAGAGAATGCTTACTGTGATATCCATCTTTCCCTGTTTTCCTTTTGCTAAGCTTGTCACAATAATTCAGTTATTTATGAAACTCTGACAAATAGGGAAGGAATATTAGAAAAGGTCGGTTGCTATTTAGCATGATAAAATGAGTGAAGTCAAAACTTAAATAATGCTTGCTATCATTTGGTGTTGTAATGATAGAGGAGTTCACTGAACTCAAGCATTTCACGAGGGTTGTTTTCTTGGTTTGTTTTACCATAACAGTTAATGGACCGAGTTCTGTCACAGCATGCAGTTTGGTTCCTTCCCTTTCAATTTACTGAGTATGAATACTCTTTCAAGGAAAGTGCAACGTAAAAGAGGAAGAGAGGCACAAGAATCCAAAGTATTTGTTTATAAGCATACTTGGTGGTTTTACATAAATGAAATGTGTGTACAAACACCAAAGATTCAGTGATGCTTCAAAAGTTCTAACCCAACCTCCTGTTAAATACTGGGTCTGCTCAGCTGGTTTTCTTCATTTTTTAGGTTTATGGTGCTGCTATTCAGTTTTATGAACCTTATCCCCGAGAGCTGCTAACAGAAAAACAACAATTGCAGCTGGGTCTCCTGACAACTGTAGAGAGGAAAGTGATTACTTCCAAGTCCATCAATTCCAACAAATGCATCTGCCTTCTCTCACACTGGCCTTTCTTTGAAGCATTTCGAAAATTTCTTATGTTCATCTACAAACTGTCTGTCTCTGGACCTCATCCTCTTCCCATTGAAAAGTACGTAAAACATTTTTCAAGTTAAAGTGGGAAGACAGTTATATGAGCTCAAGAAATCAGGTGATTTATACATGTCACACTTACGTAGTTGGTATATTTGCTCCATCCCCTTACTTGCACTGGGTGGCTTATGTTGTAGTGATAGAAATTTTTGCCACTTCTGTTCAATAGTAGTGGCTTTGTAGTGCCAGGAAGTTGAACTGGGTTTTACTGTAGGTTTTCTGTTAGAATATGTTAAGCCTGTTTACATTTCTCTTAGCTATGTCAAACACAGAAAATGTCTGAGATGTGAGACACATGCCTACATTTGCATTCTTGCATTTTAGATTAATAAACAAAAACTTAGGGACTGTGCGCATTAGCCATGAGTATTTGTCTGTTCCTAAGTACTGCAACTAATGCAGACCTTTTTTGTGTGTGTGTGAACTGCTTTTCATAATCCTGAAAGTTTGCTGAAATATGGTGTTACCTTCGAAACTGTACTGCATGTCTGGCAGTGAAGTATATAGTTTCTCTTAGCTAAGCCTCGTTAGAAACTCAGTAGAATTGGGTTAGGCTTCCTGGAATTTTAAATGGGTTGCCTAACTGCTAGTGTGTTCTTATCTTTTGCATACATATCTGAAGCTGCCAGTATTCATTTTCATGTATGAAATGTGAGTGAATGGAGGTTCTTTGTTTCAGTTTGCATAAATAGGCTCTTCAGTTTATCAAAACAGTAAAAAAATCTTAACAGCCTTTCAAAGACGTGATACCACAGTAATTCCAAAATGTGATTAACATTGTTGTCATTCCCTGATTAGTCCCCGGTGCTGGTTTTCTAATATCTTGTTTTCTCTTCAGGCACATATCCCATTTTATGCACAATATACCTTTCCCTTCACCACAAAGACCAAGAATTCTTGTGCAGGTAAGCAAAATATTTGCTTCCATTTTTAGTTACAATAATGGCAAGACCTCTTTCTTGCTTTTGCAAACCTGTATTCTTCCTTTACGATTTTTGTTCAGCTTTGTATACCCATCTGCTGGAAGGGAGAGGGGAGAAGATGGATGGGTTGGCCTTCTCTTTGATGTAAACTTGGGGGAACTAAGCAAAGGAAAATATTTCAAACTTCGGGTGCTGTGGATGGCAGCAGTGTCCTACTCGCACTTGTGAAATTTCTGCCATACATTACCCTCAGTTTATAGTCATTATTTACCTTACCTTTTGAGGTGGGTGTTGTTTTCTGTCTTTTTCTCACTTGTCCACCCACTACCTTGGGTCAGAGGTTAGTCTCCCAGGTCACTGTCTCTTCTGCTTCTCTGTTTAATCACCTAGCAGCAGTTCCATGTTCAACACTGAGTCAGACAATTTCCTGTAACTTCTGAGAATCATTTCAGTGACTAATACAAGCTCTGTTGACCTAGTGAATGCCAGTCCCAAAGATTGTCTCTAGTTTGCAGCTTTTGTATGACATTGCCACTCTGTCTGCCAGGCAGTTTATGAGACTATGGATTTACATTTATATTAGAATATTATACTGTGTGTATGGAGTTGTCCATCTCAATCATACACCACTTTATGTGTTTCAGCTTTCTGCCCATGATGCATTAATACTGTCTCAGCCAGTTTCTACACCATTGCCATTAAGGTATTGTTATTAATGCTTTGTATGTATGCTACTTGAAAAATTCAGAGGCAAACAGGCATAAGTCATAGAAGGAAGCCAAACATTACTGGAATATTATTAGATAGTCTAAACAGAAAGCTCAATAAACATTTATAATATACGGTGTTATCTTTTTGACATAGACCAGTTCCTTGTGGAAGAATAATATCTCTAATTATCCTGAAATAAAGATGCATTTCCAGATTATTGTAGAAACTCAGAAGAAAGAAGAAACAGGCTATGAGGAATTTAAATATCATGTATTTTCAGAACATGTGTAGTAAGCAAAAGTATTTTAATAGCATAGATAGAGTGTTACCTTGGTTTTTTGCTTTTTGGATCTGAATAGAGACATTTATGTCAAGCACTTAGGTGAAATCAGTTAATTCAGAAGTGTGCAAAGATTTCATTTCAGAAATGCAAAATTATATCTAAAAACTGGTATTTGTGCTTGAAGGTTGATGCAGTCTGTGGATACTGCTTGCATCTTCTGGGCTGGAGCTCCCATTGTGACATGGGGTTTTGTTTGGATAGTTTTGTTGATTTTTGGTTTGGTTTTAAGTTAAAAAGGAAAATACTCTCTTCTTTATTTTTTTTTAAATCCTCCCCCCTTAAACATTATCGTCTAATATTCTGTATGCAGAAGAATCCCATGTTTAATCGCATCTGTTATGCAGCCTTTTAAATGAAAAATTGCAGACAGCCACCAAACTGCAAAGTATCATGTAAGCACTTTTCTAAGGACAGATTTTACACTTCTGTGTTCTTTCAGATGTCATCAAAATTTCTATGTGTACAGTCCAAACAAATGAACTGGAGTCTAAACTGTAGAAACTAAAGGCATGTTGCTGTCAGGATGATGGGTTGATATTACTTGACTCGTATTAGAATTTGATATTGTGATGCTAAGGTCAAATTCTGTAGTTCGTAATTTTTGCCTGAGGTAAACCACCATTGTAAATTACTGGTGTTTTGGACTTTGATTAGTTGTTAAACAGTTAGATCTGTTTTACTGTTACTAAGACGATATGCCTGTGTGTGTATGAGAGTGCCATAAACAACATAAACTCAGCAAGGTCCCAAAGTCCTAAACAGTAGTCAGAAACTTGATAGGAGTGATATTTTTCTTTCTTTCTTTTTCAAAAGCCAAACCTGTAACATTCTTATTCTCTTCCCACCCGCCCCTTAGTGGAGCAAAGTTTAGCACTCTGCTCATTAATCTTGGACCGGAAAACTGTGCCACTCTGTTACTCTTTGTATTACTAGAAGGCAAGATCCTCCTCCATTCTCTTAGACCAGCTGTGTTGACCGGAGTTGCTGAAGCTGTAGTAGCTGTAAGTACAAAGTATTCTATACAGCAGTAAGAGAAATCAGTTCAAACTCCACAGGCTTTTTTAAGTTGAAATTATTGATACACTAAATGAGCTTTTTTCCAATCAAAAGCATTTAGTTGAAGTGCCCTACCATGTCTAGTTATTATAGCTGTTAGAATGATAAGCATTTTTGCATAGATAACTAAAAGATGTGCTGTAAATAACTGATCAAATTTAAAGACTCTTTTCTGGCAGGTTTTTAACAATTTCGTTTCAATTTGCTGCATGCAACTTCTTGGGCTTTTTATTGTAGATACCTGCTGTCTTGTTTTAATGCATGGATTCCATTTAATTTTTCCTTCAGATGATATTTCCATTTCAGTGGCAATGTCCATACATCCCACTCTGTCCTTTGTCTCTGGCCACTGTACTCAGTGCACCTGTTCCGTTTATTGTTGGAGTTGATTCACGATACTTTGATCTGTACGATCCACCACAGGATATTGTGTGCATTGACTTAGACACAAACATGGTATACATGTAAGTTCTATGGAATTTTTACATTTATCTGTAGATGTAGAGATTGCTGAAATGCTCAGAAGATAAAACTAATAAACACTATTATACCCAATATGGTTTGTTTTTTTTTTTTACTGCAATCTGCGCTTTTTCTCATTGCTAATGCTTCACAGCAAATTAAAACTTACTAAATCAAGGGTTGGTGCTTGGTGCTACCTATAAATATGTGAAGTAGTTGTTGCTATAAGTTTAGTAATAGTGGTAATGTGGTCTAGTTTAGTTTTTCTACTTCTAATACTGCTTATTAGGGAAATGGGACAAAAGCTAGAGAAGAGAAAGAAGAGTTGGGTTTTGGTGTTTTCTGTTTTTTTAGGTTTTTGTTTGTTTGCCTGGGGTTGTTTGTTTTTTTGTTTGTTTTTTTTTCTGCTTCACCACTTGTTGCATTTTCACCTTGACATGCTACTTTTGAATTTGGTTTGCGTGTGTTCAGTGACTGTTGATATGAACATGACAGCTGTTGACGCTGTTGTGCGCTCAGTGCACTTTATGTTAGTGTTAATAAGTTTTTCTCAAGTAACAAGTACCGTATTTTTGGTGAGACCAATCAAGCAAAATTTGGTATTTTGACTACATTAAATCTAAAATATCTTCACTTAATTATGATGTTTTTAATGCTTTTGTCAAGTTGAAGGTGTCACATGAACAGTTTCCTCACAGCTTCTTGAAGGGGGCTGATTCAGAGTAACTTTTCTGTTTTTCTATAATATATAAAATGAGAGTTCAAATAACTGAATTGAAAATTCAGCTGTTTCAGGTGTTTAATTTAGTAATTTTATTAATTACCTTTCCATTTTAAATGTATTAGGTCATAAACAGAGGCATCTAAGCTACTTCAAGATGAGGGTGAACATCAATGAATAAAGTGCGCATCTTTGTGAAAATATGGTTTTACTTCATCTCATGTATCTTTTTAACTTTTGAATTTGTTTTTATTAACTTGAGTTGAATTAGTCATTTGATCTATTGGTCAGTTGATTTTCATTGTGTCAAAAGGACCCTGCCTCTACTGAAACAAATGTTTCCTGTACATTACCGAAATGCTTTGTTTTATTAGTAGCATCAAAGGAAACATGAATCAACAGAGCAGATTGTTTTATGTTTTTATTTTCTCCTTCCTCTAGTTCCCCATTAAAAACACTGCAAAAAGCATTTTGATCACTGTATATCAAGGTATTATGCCATCAAAAGTATAATTATAGTAGGTGTTGCATAAGAAGATTGTATTGAGGAAACTCAAGGAAGATAACTTAGTTATATAAAGGTATTTGAAATGAAAAATACCTGAATGTTCATAAGTAGAACGGAAGTTGTAGACTGGGTTCCAGAAAAATGGAGGAGATGGAAATGGGGTATTTAGCAGGGAGATAAATGTCAAGATTCTGCTGGGATGACTGCTAGAAAGATCAAGTACCAACCTCACTTGGGTTGGTTACTGAAATAAATCTACCAATGGCTGACCTATTATGAGGCACTTAACTGTAAATATCATTGCACTTTTTCTTTTATTGTCTTATAAGCCAATTTCTCATCCAGTAATCAACTATCTTTTTCTCTTTTTTTGATGCATATATCTCATCTGTACCACCTAATTCACTTTCAGAGGAATCTAACATCTGTAACATTTGAATTATGTAAATGTGATATGTTGGTGCTTCCATTATAGAACTTATTTTAACCTGGAAATGAGGATATTTTTCAGTTTTGGAGATGTTTAGGTGAAACTATATCTCCATAAAGCACTTCGTTGAATATCATACAGAATTCTGAAATACTACATTATTAGTGAGAAAAGATTAATGTTCCATTTTATTTCGTCCATTTCTGTTTCTGCACCTCTATTTCTGTGCAATACTGTTTGGGGTTTTGGGGGTATTTTTTCTTGTGTGTTTGTTTTTTTTCTTGGCATAAAAGCATTTGACAGCACTGTTGCCAACTTTGAAAGACTGCATAATAGAATAATAACATCTGAAAAAATCAGTATTTTCTAGTAAATCTGTCTGTCCAGTGTCTTTTTAAAGCAAGGCTGATGCTATCTTCATTATGATATACTAAAGCTTTTTTACTGCCAAAAAATACCGAAGGGCTTTTATTCATTCAGTATCTTCCTTAATGCCCTTTTGGGGGATATTTTCAACTATCTCTGTGAAAGTTCCATTGAAAGCTGGTTAAGGAAAGTAGCCTTTTTAGGGCAAAGGTTTTGAGAGTTTGTTTTATTTTTATAGCAGGACTTTTTATCTTGTGTTTTTGGAACAGAACCGCTTATACTTTTTATAGGCATGCCATTATGGTGGGGGAACAGAAATGGACAAAGGCATCCGTAGGCATGCATATTTCCTTCAACTTTGCCTTTCTTCATAAGATGGTTTCTGTGTTGATGCCAACTGACCAAATAATAATTGAACAAACATTTCACTGATGAAAGTACAAAAAAGCAAAACAAGCAGTGTCAGCATCTGCTCAGATAGTAATAACTAATTAGGTCTTGTGGCCACAGGTTATTTGTGCTCCTTATTAATAGCAGTTCTCCTCCACCATCTACCTTCCAGAAAGTGGCATAGGAGTTCTCAGGATTTAGTCCCCGTTCTCTTGCTCTTTCTATTCAACTACTTGAAAAAGGTTTGGCATTGTACCAGTTGTCCTTCTAAGAAAAACTAGCATCCCTTTAGGCCAGTTTTCCCCATTGCTTAATCAATCACATTATTCTCAAATTGAACTGAATTCCCAATCTTCCTAGTCCCTGCTAGCCTGTGATTGAAGCTGGAACTGAATTGCCATAGACATGTTACAGTGTACCATATGACCATAAAGCTCCCAGACTGGTCTTCCAGCATTTTGCAGTAACAAGTTCATGTTATATACGAAACTGCCTTTATTTGTATCAGTAGCAGTATAGCAGATTTATGGTAGTATAGACTTTGCATATTAATCACTTCTTAGTGATTAGCTTAAATTTTATTAGCAGGATAGATAAAAGTTCTGAAAGGGAAACCAGCTAAGTGAAACTTCAACTAAGAAGTCAAAATGAAGTCTTAATGTGGATCCTCCTTACAGACTTGAAAGAACTGTAGTCATAACTTGATTTATGCTCTTCTATATCTGAGGAAATTGAATTCTAAGTAATGTGACCCCTATTTTTTTTTTATTTTTGACAAATAGGAACAGTAACAAGATTTCTTTTCAAATTTTTTTTTTTTTGTGGAAGCTGCTCTTTTTTATGTGGTCTCTATTTTATATATTCTTTTTTTCCCTATCCCTGTGTTTTAGATCAGATGATAAGAAGAGCACTAACTGGAAGCAGTTTCCTAAGAAGCCATGTAAAAGTCTGCTGAGCACCTTAAAGAAACTGCACCCACAGCTAGCAGCAGGTGAAATATATAAAATAAAATGGGAAGGGGTAAGAACAGAAGTTGCCTAAAGCATGAAAAGTAAATATTCAGAAAAAACTCTTAAATTTTCTGATACACACCTATAGGTCTTAAATTATACTTTTCATATAAATGTAAGAAATTATTTATGTGTGATGTAAATTATTTTTTAAGACTTTTCTATGAATTCTTAAAACTTCAGCTTTTTTTTAGCTTTTACTCATAACTAAATTATATTTAAATTATATTAAAATATAAAATGTAATGCATAATAACAAATATAATTTAAATATAAAACATTTAATTATAAGTTAAATTATACAGTTTAAATATGATATAATTAAAATTTTATTAACAGATATAATGTATAAATCATATGATATTGTAAATTAAATAAAACAACTCAGCTAAAACACCTTTGGATCTAAAACTATTCACAATTCTGATCAAAAATAATAGATGAAATGGGATATGAGTAAAATAATATAGCATATCTCAGCTGCTGTGCAGATACTGCTGAATATCTCAGATAATTTTCTACAAAAATAATTGAGTAGCTAAATTTTGACAAAGTATTTTATCAAAAGAAAAAGAAAAACTAACCCTCTTCAGCCTAATGACTTGGACACATGAGAGCAAAGTTATATGTGACTTAACAGTTTTCAGATATTTCTTCTTTCTAACTGTAGATAAGCTCTTTAAGATAAGCTGGTTCAGAGTTGGGTTGCATCATTACAGAGAAAGAGACAATGGTATAGCCTCATAGATATACAAAATTTGTAAATTACAGAAACAGAAAAGTGCACTGATTAAGAGGTAGGTGTACTTGCCTCAATTTTCCGTTTTTTTTCTTTTTCTTTTTTTTTCTTTTTTTTTTTTTTCAGAGAGCCAGAGAGCCTTTACTTCATATGTTAGAAAAGCTCAACTTTTCTTTTGGTTTTATCAGCAGGGTATGTCATGAAATCTACCTAATACAGAATTGCTTCCTAATTTTAACTTGAGCAGAACCAGTGGTCTTTTTTAGATAGTTATTTTTTCTATTTTGGCAATATTATAATATTATAAAAAGTTATAATAAGTTATAATATTTTCTAATGTAGAAATACTTTATGGCAATTGATATTTTTGTTACGATAAAAAGAGTGGAAATAAAATTTTCAGCAGCATCTGCTACTCTTTTTTCAAGAGTGCAAGAGTAAACTCTGAATGTCATCTACTTGTTTCTTCCCTTTGGTGCACTCAAATGTTAGAATTTTGACTAGAAAAATAGTTTTAGGCCATTTTTTTCTGGATGTGCAATCTTCAGAAATGGGAAAATATGGTCCTTTGTATTTGTGTTGATACATTACTGAAAAGGTACATTCAGTTGTATATGTGGTAGCATTATCTCTACTGAGATCCTGTTCATTGTTTTGTGTCCTAGAGGGCTGGATGAATTAGAAAAACACATAATCACCTCTTGAAGTAACCTGCATTTTATATAGGCCAGATCAATTGGAAAATAATCACAGATTTTCTAGTGTTTGTCACTACTGAATATGGGCAAAAGAGAAATTAGTTGTCAGTATTATGTAAAAGTTACTTGCTTGAATGTATTGAGTTTTAATATAGGATTATATGTGTTGCTTATTGGTAGTTCACAGGAAAACTCAAGAAGGCTCTGCAGTGGAGATGACTCCTATTGAGGCAGATTTCTCCTGGCAGAAGAAAATGACAGAACTCGAGATGGAGATCCAGGAAGCTTTTCTCCGTTTTATGGCATCTATTTTAAAGGGTTACAGAACATTTCTCAAGCCAATCACACAGGCGCCTTCAAATAAAGCAACTGCTGCTGATTCCTTGTTTGACCATCAAGGTGAGGGTGAGGCAAACCAGCTGCTGGTAGCATGGGCAGTGTTAGAGTTTTAGGGTTGAGGAGGTGCTGAACTTTAAAAGCTCAAGGTTCACTTTGGTTGTACAGTTCTTAGCAAAATTTAAAATCACAATTGTATAAACTTAAACTATTCAAATTTGGTTAGAATATGGATGTACACACACAGAACTGCAATTTTGCATTATCTGAAGTATTAGAAAAACTGTTGTTCAGTAACATGATTCACTCTCTGTGTGGTATATTCCATAAGGACATTTGGAATATTTGAATAATTTGGAATGTAAGAATTTCTCAATTTGTACAAAGCAAAAATGCCAGAAGCCCTATAATGAAGAGCAAAATAACACTCTTTATGTAAATGGGAAGGTAATAGAGAATGGGGTAGAGATCAGAAATGTAACAAACAAAACAGTGGTCAGCAAAGGTCATCGTATTTTCCTCATCACTTTGACTTTTCAGGTCTGTTTATGATTGAATGCTAGATAAAATGTCACAAGGGTTTTTTTATTTGTGGTGGTTGTGTTTTGGGTTTTTTTGTTTGCCTGTTTATTTGGGGATTTTGTCCCATTTTGTATTTTAATTAATGGAAGAGAGATTTGAGAAGAAATTTTTAGCCAAAGATTCGGAAAGTTTTAAATGTTTTCAGGCCCACGCCTCCCGGGATAACAATTTTAATTTTAGTATTGTTTTAACTGTTAGGTATTTCTGGTTTTATACAAGGTAATCATTTCCTTTTTCTTGCACAAAAAGTCAACAAACACAGCAGAATACATGGAGGTGACTGCCAAATATTGTCAACTATGGTAAAAATAATTACTTAAAAAATGCTGTTATTTGAATCTTCCACGTGCAAGTAGTGCTTAGTAATTGTTTTTATGGATCAATACTTTATGTATTATCACTTTAAATATTTACTGTTGACACTTTACATGTTAATTTCTTATGGTACTCATAACAGGTATTCAGTTGTGTGTTATTCTTATAACCAGGATTTTTAAAAAGCAGAGACCGTGCCTATACAAAATTCTACACACATCTCACCAAAACACAGATATTCAGCCGCTTCATTGAAGAGTGCAGTTTTGTGAGTGACAAGGATACTGGCTTGGCATTTTTTGATGACTGCATAGAAAAGGTGAAAACTGTGTTGCAACACTGTTAATATATGCTTCAGTTCGTTTTGTGTTATTGTCCTGGTTTTTAGTTGTAAAGATAGATAGCCTCTGTTTAAGGGATTGCAATTCTTCATGGCTATTGCTGAGTCATTTTATTCCTTCATCTTCTTGCATGATCATAATTTTCTTTGTTGATGCACCAAATTTCATTAAAACCCTCTACCATGTCAAACTGTAAGATACTATGAGAAATACCAGTAGCTGACACTTCAGCACAATGCCATCCATGTCCTCCCTTTAAAAGTTAATCACCCTTCTTCTAATGTGGAATTATCTACCAGTGGTCATCAGCCTTTGTTGCTCAATTTAAACCTAAATCACAAAAACACACCTAGTGCTCTACTTACAGTCTAACCGGATTTATGTAGATAAGATCCGTTTTTGTTGTCTGTATTTTATATGAAAGATATGTAACCCATTCTTGGCTTTTTGAAAGAAAGTCTCTTCGGCATCTTTCTGGTCTGGATAGGCTACTGAGTTTATAGCTTCATCTGTAAAATCCCAAGTTCACAATATAAAAATTGGGAGCAAGAAAATTATATGTATTTTTTAAAGGTTTATATATATGATTCTTTCTGGACAGAACCTTAATTTTCATACCAAGTTCTTACAGAACGAGTCTTTGATTTAGTATGGATTCCAAACAAATTAACACTTGTAAACAGACCTTAAAATTAGGTTTTTAAAAGTTTCTTTGCCTTATTTTTCTTTCTGCTGAGTATGGGTATAGATATAGAGTATGTATCTAGATTATACTATGTTTAATATTGTTAATAGTTTGATATTATTGCAGGTTGTTAATGTGTTGCATTCTTAAATTGTCATATAGAAAATAGCAGATTCTTAAGTTTAGCTGAATGAAAGCACTTTCCTTTGATAGATTTAGGATTTTGTACTTAGTAGATAATGTCAACAAATTGAAAGCATGCTGATTCCTGCAATTGCTTAATTTCAGCAAAGGAAGTATTTGAAAAGAGATTGATTGCCTCTGCACCAATGTGAAAATTTATTGTTTCTTATTCAATATTTCAATAAATGACACAACTTTAACAGAATTATTTAGGACCTTTTAAATTTTTTTTAATTATTTTTGATTTTTAGCTGAGAAGAAAATAAGTTTTTTCTTTCTCTTTCCCCAGCTCTTTCCAGATAAAGGAACAGAAAAAGGAGAGAAGGTACTTTGTCCTTCAAAATGTTTAGGGCTATCTGATTTAGAAATAAAAATGAAAAAGACATCTGAATAATTAGAATAAGTATAATTTTATATATTATATATATAATCAAGTACAGTATATATTAAACATATTTTTACATGTACTAACATAGTATTAAAAAGGACATTTTATCCTAAAGTCAAACTTTGTACTTAGAGTTCCAGTTCTGTTTTCAGGTTGATGTAGATTCTGTCGAAGAGGCACGGTTGATTGAGCTTGATGAGTCACAAAAAAGTGAACACACAGTGTTCATAATGCCACCAGAACCTCCTGCTGATGATGGACAGGATCGAGTGCCAAAATACAGGTACAAGTCAAACAGCCACATGTAGTAAAACTAGATCGTTTAACTAGATTTTTAAACAGTGCAGATGTTCCATCTTGGTGTGAGACTTGCCTTACTATAATGCTCAGAAGAATCTTTAAGAAGGTGGAAACTGCCCAGATTCTGGTAAGTTTCCGAAGCTCTGTAAGTCAGCATTTTGTGTGTGGATTTTTATTTTTATTTTTCAGTAGCTTCTTGTTAACTTTACAGTAATACCTTTCCACTTGTCTTCACTGTCTTTCTTCCTGTTTGAGCCATTTATGTGTATTTTGTAGCAACTGCAGTGAACTTAAGTTTCAGTTGGAGTGACAGAGCGGTGGGTAATGGATCTGCCTGGTACTGTTTGTCTCCCGCCAGTGAACCAAAAGAGCAAAACACCCACTCCACTTTTCAGACTCATTCAATGTTTTTCAGCCCTATGCAGGAAATTTGGAGCTTCAGACACCACATGTGATTTTTTTTCTTCTTTCTTGGAGGTCACGAAGGTTCTGTTTCCCACTGTTGCCCTGGTTAATCATCATCTGTGCTGCCCTGACCTTTGTGACATGAATGGCATTCTAGTTATTGTTTCCACTGTCTATGGAGATTTAATGTCCGAGGCATTTTCTTGTAATATCTTTGTGAATAAGGCTTAAAGGATCTTGCTGTATTCTTCTTCCCACTCCCCTTTCCCCCCCCCTCTTTACCCCTCACCCCCTACTTCTTTATTCTCATGTTTGTCAGTTCTTTGCACACAAATTGTCTTTGTATGACTTTCTTGATATCACCAGGTAGTGAAAAGCTGTTCTTTTCTGGTTTTGTTTGTTTGTTTGTTTTTTTCTCTAATCATCTGTATAGCTATAAAAACTTCCCACGACTAGATTTCAAGCTCTTTGACAGGCCACAGGAGCTCAAGCTCTCCTTCAGCAGACACTCAGCTGGAAGCAGCATTTCAAATAGTCCAGCACTTATGGCAAAGAGGACAAAACAGGTCAGATGAGTCTTACTGTAATTACTGTATGAACACTGAAATATACAAAGTTTTTTGGTAAAATTGGCCCTTCCTATTTATAAGTTAATATTGTTAGAGGTTAGGTCTTTGTAACTATTGAGAATCAACACTTGCAAAAGAAAGAAATAGGGCAGCGAATAAAGAAATTATCATATGAAATTACAGTTTATTATCAAAAGCACTTCTAAGTTTTAGTCTGTAGTAAAAACAAAAGCAAATTAAAATTAGTGCTCAAATGGTGAAGGAAAAAAAAAAAAAAGAGGATCCTGATGCTAGTCTTTGCTTGCAGAGAGTTTTAGTAACCGAGTGGTAAGAAGAGTGCTTCAGTTGAATGCTTGTCCATTATTACTAAATGTTTACCTTTAAGGAGCCAGTATCTGGGTAATGGCTTCTACATTCAGGTTGTTATATCTTTTGTGTGTTTTTTTATTTTGTCACCCTTACAGGAGATAAAAACAGCCCATAAATTAGCCAAGAAGTATTACTTAAGCCCCCCACAATGGGCAAAGTGTCTCTTCAGTCATAGTTACAGCCTGTGGTTTATTTGTCTGCCAGCCTATGTCAGAGTTGCACATCTCAAGGTCAAAGCACTGCAGCAGGCATACGATGTTCTAATTAAAATGAGGAAAACTGATGTGGAACCACTAGATGAGGCAAGTGTGAATGGAAAAACTGTTATCATAAAACATGGGATAGAAGACACGGTGCAAATGTAGTGCATTTCACCACCACCAGACTGAGCATACTTACAGTTTGACCTGTTTTAAAGACACTTTGAAATGATCTCAAGGAAGTCTGCTTAACTAGGACAGCTGGAAATGAATTTCCATTTCCATCATGAGTGTAGTGTCAGCTTGGGTCAAGTATTACAACTTAGTGTTGCTAATCTTCTCCCAGACTTCTTCAAGAAGGAAGTTCTTGAATATCCTGTTTTTTAAATGCACTTTATATTAATGTTTTACAGCCTTACTGAACTGAAGGGATAATGGGTTTGTGTGCAGCATACCTTCTTTCAGTAGTATGCACAGACACACAGCAGCACTGCTTTTTGTGTGGGTGTTTCCTTCCCTCCTTTATTTCGCAAACAGTAGAACCGAGTGGAAAAAACTTCAGCGTTCTCAACAAAGGGACTGCTGATGTTATTTCAGCTCGTGTGATTTCCTGTTTAACTCCTGCTCCCTCTTCTGGCTGCTGAGTGTTGGGTAGCTGCCATCCCATGGCTTTGCCGTTTACATGCGTAAAAGTTAGAAATCAGGGAAGAGCTTAAGCTGTTTGAAAATCCTTGTCATCAATCCATTTATGCATTTCTGTATCTTGTTAGGTCTGCTACAGAGTTGTTATGCAGCTCTGTGGACTGTGGGGTCAGCCTGTTCAGGCTGTGAGAGTCCTTTTTGAAATGAAAAATGCTGGAATACAGCCAAATGCAATCACCTATGGTTATTACAATAAGGTAAGAGAAGTCTTAGCAAGGGGTACTGGCCCACTGTCTATCTTGCTATTGTCTCTCCCCTTGTCCTGTAGCGTGCCTTGAAGATTGTTTCTCACAGCTCTTTACTTGGATTTGCTGATCCTGCTGGGCAAGCAGTCATTTTGGAAATGCTTATGGTTCATTGGATCTACACTGTATGATTTTACACTGTTAAGTTTACATCCCTGTGCTGTTTGGCTAACCAAAAATTCTGTTGAAATACACATTTATCATGTTTCCACTTCCACATTTTGGAACCTGTCTAGTGCTTCCAGGTCAAATCCATGTGTTCCTAGGTATATCCTTTGAAGTAGCACGATCTATGCTGGAGAAGGCTGGAATTAAGCTAGCTGAAGTAGCCTCCCCCCTTTTTCTTGCTTCCAAGTTCCTGATAGATCCTGATGAAACTTCTTAGTAAAGTAAACTTTGTAAAGTCATGGGAAAAGAGATGATCTTTTGTTGCTGCCAAAGTATATAAATAAGAACAAACCCCATCTTGTTTACTGAAAGAAATCTTAATCCATTATTTATTGTTACTCAGCTATTGTATCCAGAGCTGTGGGATAAAAGGAACAGCTCATAAGAGGGAACAGGTCATAAAAACACAAATGCTTTTCTTTCTTCACGTGGGTGACAGGAAATGTCTTTTTTTGAGTATGGAAAGAAAAACTTCTCACTGTACTGTGTTTATTAGTGTAACTTTCTTACTGGTTTTGTTATTGCTATGTCTTTTTCTGTAGGCAGTCTTAGAGTCATCTTGGCCTAGCAGTAACCGCAGTGGCATATTCCTTTGGACAAAGGTACGAAATGTAGTTCATGGCACAGCACAATTTAGGCAGTGCTTAAAGAAATCAACGCAGAGCCCACGAGTACCTTTGATATCAGGTAATAAATTAGTTAAATGAGTTTATTTCTGCTGGACAAGAGCATGACATGCTTTCTGAGAGATTACAGCTAACTTTGTGACTTTTACAAGTGGACAATCTTTCCTGATGTGTATAGAAATTGATAATTGCCAACTTGATGCTTGAAACCGTCTTGGAACGTCTTTCACAAACTGAAGCATTAATTGTCTGAATTCTGTTGCTAGAATTTCGTAATCTTATTTTATATGTGCAAGCAAAAGTATTTACTGTTGTCTGAAGAGGTTAGATCTGTTTAAAAAACTAAGAAGTTAAATCCTCTCTTACTAACCAGCTCTCGTTCATGTCTTTAGCTCTGCGAAGTGCCACGGGTGGAAGTGTTGGGGACATGGTGAGCCATGGTAGCGTGGATAGTTCTAATGATGCTAACAGTGGGGAGCACGCTGTCTTCGTCAGTGACTTAGTCAGGCTTGATTCCATTGATAATCACTCTAGCACAGGTACTAGATTCTGCTGGGTTTCAATACTAACAGACCTCCAAAAGGCTAAATTTTCTAGTTTCCTTTTGGTTTCTCCTCCACAATCACCACCTTCACCTTTGGGTCTGTAGAGAACAAAACCTGGAGTTAAACTGTGTAAAGAAAAAGAAATGCACCGCTGTTGAATATTACTCCTTTACCACAGATCATGCTGCATTTTTAGTTCATGCTTTTTCTTTAGAGTGAACCATAGCAGAAATACTGTCCTGTTAAAATAAATGTCTTGCTGTGGTCTCATAAACCTTGCTTTTTATGCTAATCTTCAGAAAAGGTATGAAGCACCTGACAAATTTTGCGTATTATTATTTATTAACAGAAGTTATAGTCTGTGTGAGTAAAACCTTTCTCTGCGTTAAAGGAAAGGAGTGAAAGTTGCTGAGATGATTAGAAGCTAACTCTTTAAAATGGTGTTCCTTATGGTAATCTGGAAATTACCATCTGGTAATCTGGAAATGCCTAATTATCATTCCTGGAGTTAGCATGTGATGTTTGGTTATAGTAAACTATGGTTTTAGAGGCCATATTCAAGCTTCTTAGTAGTAGTTGCTAAACTTAGAAATAAATACAGAAATTGTAAGAACCTTGTCATACAGTCTGTATGAGACACCCTAGGAATGGAAAGAAAGGTGACAAGCTGGGGAAAAACTCTGACTTAAACATAGTATGCACTCTTCTAGACAAACTGGAGTAAAAAGAGTGTACAGGAAATTAATCACTTGAGATGGCAAGACAAAATTCCTAGTTCTTCATATCTGCTTAAATACTGATTACGTCCTACCTGTGCACAGTCTCAACTAAACTTTCTTTCTGTGTGTACTTCAAAACTTAAAGTACAAATGGTTCTTGCACACTTTTCATGTTTTTAATATCTTGAGCCCTTCTGTAAAGAAAACTTTGTCTGATTCCTGTGCTTCATCTGATATGCCTGCCTAGATTACTGAACTTCCCTTCTCTTTGCTCTTTGTTGCTCTGCTTTTTGCTCTTTGCTGTCTCTTGGGTGCCGCATTTGTCCTTGGCTATCACGGTGTGGGGTGCAGACTTGTGTGGTGTGAAGCCTTGGATGCACGTGTGCATTATTTCTACCCTTGAATGTTACTTCTGCAGGTAATTCACCCATTTATTGATAGGGTGGTTTTACTTCTGTGCAAAGCAGACATTATTGAAATGATGGTAGAGGGAAAATAAGGATGGAAAAATGTCAGGACCTACTTTTCTGTGTAAAAGTTTTTTAATATAATAGCCAAATGTAATTATTGGTGGCTGCACAAACTTTTAAATTTAAATAATCTTTACATTTGTGGTTTGTTGGTAAAATCAGCAGCAATAGGTATTGTAGGTAAATCATGTCTGTCACCCAAGTTTTATGGAGGTTCCTAATACCTTTCACACTGTCTAACTTACTTACACTTTGATCTTTTTCAATACTCTCATGTATTCTAATAGGTACACTAGGACATATAAATAATTCTGTTTAACATGTTGCTGTGGGATATGCCCCATATAGTATTTTTATATTTTGCATATGCAGCAACTTTTAGGATAAAAATAACAAAGAAAAGATAAAAATGTCTTTCTATATTGTTTTCTGATCATACAGGCTTTTTGGACTACTGTAAACTCTTGTTGAGCTATAGCTCAATGACTGGTGTCATGGAGGAACAAACTTTTTAAAAAAGTTTAGATTTTTACTTTTTTTTTTTCTGTCACATTTTATACTTTGCACTATAGCACAAGGATACAGCAGGGTTTATGGTACAGTTATTGTCAGGGTTGTATTCATTATTAGAAGCTTACTCAATTACTGTTGTGCTTGTTGTAATTTCTTTTGTAGATGCATTCGAGAATTAACTTGCCCAGCAACGAAATATTTTATGCTCAAAGAAATGTGAAAGGAGATAAAGTGCATTAAAAGTAGTTAGTCATTATAGTGTTCCTTAGGGAATAACTTGGTTTTAATATGGTAATTAGAAAAGTAAATTTATATTGTATTCCCTCATTATCCCTGCTGTCACCATCACCAAGTAAATCTGTGCACAGATTAATTACTTTGGTGATTTTACTATTAACTTTTCTGGTGGGAAAAAAAAACACAACCAAAACCCAGATTAATTTCAGTTTTTACATTCTTCTTACTGAATAAAAAAAAAAAAGGAAATAAAACCAAATCTGAGGCATACATTTGTATTCCTTCAAGCAGGTGGTCAGTCAGACCAGGGCTATGGATCCAAGGATGAACTTCTAAGAGATGATGGGGATAGCCTTCATGCAACTGAAATACAAGTAGAGAAGGATACTTCTTCTAAAGCTGAAGATCTAATAGGAGGTTAAGTATGCATGTTTACACTAATGAAGGCTTTTTGTAATAAATCTGCTTCATGCATTAGACTACTATGAATACCTAATGTATTGAATTCATAATGTTGCCAAGGTCAAAACATGAGTCTGTGAAATCTGGTGGCCTACTTCTGTGCCCTAGATAATAGCAGTAGCATACATAGAGGTAGAAAAGGCCTTTTGTTAGACTAATTTAATGTAGGTGGAAAAAGTGGACAAGTGCTGGGGCACACAGTGTTTTGTATTCTTTTCCTCTCATTTTGGTATTTGAAAACTTGCCTGAATTTTCAGCTGTACCAATTGACCTAATAAAAGACACTATTTTTTCTTGAAAACTCTTCCCAGCTGTAGAAAATAATGGTCGTCTCTTGTCTTCCATCCTGGTTTTGCTCTTAGTTCTTCTGTATTTTGTTGTTCTCATTACTGAATCTCTTCCATATCTGTGTTACTAGGTCCTTAATGTTCATTAGGGCCTCTAAAGCTGTTATTAGACAAAGAGCCTGCATGAAAATCTATGAACTGCTGCCGCAGAAAAATTATGTACTCAGTCAGAGATCAATGTAATCAGACAAAAGCCATTTATTATAGACCATCAGTCCTTTTTATACTGTTGTCTGCATCTCCTTACAATACCTTGGTGTATTATAATTGGATACATATTCTTGCAGCACACAGCAACTAGTAACAATTAATCAAATAAGCATATGAGAACTTAGCCTTTAAAATTTGCTATCAGTCCACTATTTTGTATCTTAGCACAGTCCAGTTTCTTCTTATCCTCCTTGCACTGTTGCTTCTTTACCCACGTCCTCCTTCATCCTCGGTTCATGTTGAGCTCCATGTAAGCTCTTGCTGACTTGGGAACGTGGCCATTCTTTGCTGAAAATTCATCCAAAGACTGCTCTTCCTGCTATACTTTGGGTAGTTGAAAAAGTACTGTGGGAAGAAATTGGCCTATTTTCTAATCTTGTGAACAGCTAAGCACTCTCTGCGTAATACTGTCTAGTGTCATTTTTCTGGGTAGTATGTCCAGGAAGTGTTCAGTGCCTCATAGGACTGATCCTTTAAGTTGTAATTACATAGGGAACAGTGTTTTGAGTTTATGTTTTCTGTAACAGTGTAAATTAAATGATTTAGTTGAATTAACTTAAGTTCTCATTCTCTTTCCTGTAGAGCTTTTCAGTGAGAAATTTGATGAAAAGCGACAACTTAATATAGAAACTCATAGTCCAACAGACCCACCTGCTTGGGGTAGCAGTATTGTGAAAGTTCCATCTGGCATTTTTGATAGCAGTGGAAGGAAAAGCAGTGGTGGTGAGTCACTGGGTGAAACAGCTTGCTAAAGCACTGATCTTGTTGTACTATATGTTTTGCAATCTTTTTCATGCTATGAAATGAAACAAAACATCTATTTGAGGTGCAGGTATCTTGCGACAGTTGCTTTCTGCCATTGTCCTTTGCAGGTGACTTAAGAGGAACCTGTGGATTCTTAGATTGTAAGTCACTGTTGAGTAGATCGAAATCAAGATTTTTCCCTGTCCTGCACTGAGACTGTTTCAGTAATGTACTAGAAAAACAAAAAAATTACTCTTCATTTTGTCACTTAAGCCTCACTAAGCTTGGACAAGCCTCTTTTTTTCCTGGCTTATATTGCCAGTGTGTAACTTGGGAACAGTGCATGCACAGCCATACAAAATTTATTTACCTATCTAGATCTTTACAATGAAGAAGACTTATGGAAGACTTTGACTTTTATATAAAAGCCAAATCTTGGGGCTCATTTTTTTTTCTGCCTTTGTGCCTGTTCTTGACTAAGGCAATGTAGTCCAGCTTCAGTATAGCTTAATAGCAAATCATGTAATTGAGCCTCAGGCAAAAATTTGTCTTGAACCTTTCTGGCAGTTATGAGAGCTGATGACTAGTCAAGAAGCAGCATCAATGTGAGACTCAAGCACCCTCCAGTAGAGGGGTATGGTACATCAGGGTGCTTGACTTAGGGATGTTTTTCTATAGCTAACACAGCTTTCTAGGCAATAAATATTCCCAATTCCCCAAGGAAATGGGAATATTTATAAATTTAGTTTGTATCTTCCACATGGTAAATTTAATGAGCTTTTTCTAAAAATGGTTGTGTCATAAATGAAGTAATGCTTCTATGTTGTGCAGACAAACACAATAGGTTTTTTTTTTGTTTTTTTTCTAGAACCAGGATGGAGTTTGATGTATAGAACTCTGAATATAGCTCTGGGAAAAAAAAAAAAGAACAAACAAAACCCCACAACAAAACAAAACCAACCCCAAACAAAGCTGAACGAAAAAAAAACCAAAAAACCCAGAACAATCTTTACTTATAATTGTACTTTCCCTTGGTTAATGGACGTAGTACCTAGTCTGTGCCAAGTATTGGCACAGGGAAAGGAGGTAGAAGCCGTAAAAGGCTTTGACTTCAAGAAGTCAAAGCGTAGATGACTTTTGATCTGCAGGATGCCTTTGCAACCAGTAAAATAACTTGTTAATGCTGGTGTAACTTAGTAATGCATAACTTGAGATTGTGGAGCTCCAAGTCTTCTCCCCAGTAAGGAGATACAGAGATTTCACATGACTTCAGGAAATAAACATTTTCTGTGGCTATGGATACCATATTAATGCCTTTTCTCTTTTAGAAACTGGTTCTAGCACACTGGTCATAACTCAGGATTCAGCTGAAGATGCTGTCTTTGGTGATGTTTCTCCTAAGAAAACAAGTGAAAAAAGACAGAAGAGGCAGAAACTGTTTTCAGAGAGAAGCTGCAGTTTCAGCAGTGAAAGCAGAGCAGGAATGCTCATGAAAAAAGGCAGCTTGGACTTGCATTCTAAAGAACTGGCAATAATGATGGGAGCAGATGCCAAGATCCTAACAGCAGCTTTATCTGGGGCCAAAACTTCACCCTCTCACATGAGTAAATCCCACAACTTTGAAAGTATCATTGACCAGGAGGTTTCTGGCGTAAGTGGCAGGTGGAATTGTGCGACTGAGAGTGACTGGGAATTGGAGCATAGGTCTTCACCAGTGCTGGAAGAACCTCGGGAAGGGCATGAGTATCTTGAGAATGGAAGAGATGAAAACTTGACCACAGTGGAGGCCCTAAATGTAGAACAGTCAGTTGAGTCCAAAAACGAGAAACCAGAATCCAAAGATGCAAGTACTAAAAGGAATAGCTTATATGGAGTGCTTAAGCCTATTGAAAGGGAAGATGTTGAAGTAGGCTTGGACCCTTTATCTTTGCTGGCTACTTACAGCACGGAACCAAGGCATCTGGAACCTGAGGAAAAGTTGGTGTCACCAGTTGCAGCACGTAATTTAGCAGATGAAATAGAAAGTTATATGAATCTGAAGAGCCCCTTGGGTAATAAGTTTCCCAGCATGGAGCTGCACAAGCTGGACAGGGAAGCAAAAGCCTCTGGTACACTTGGTCACTCCCAAGAAAGGAGGTCAAGCCTGCCTTTGGATCCCGTCCTGCCATTCCCAAAGTCTTATGAAAGTCAGAGAAGTCCTTCTGTCTCCAGATCCAAAACATTCACTGTACGACCAAAGCAGCAAACCCATCTGCAAGTTCAAAAGGAGCGGTCTTCATCTTTGACAGGACTGGGTCATTCTTCTCCACATGGCTCATTAGGATCTGTCGTAACAACTTTATCCAGTCTGAAGCTGGACAATATACTGTCTGGACCAAAAATGGATGTCCTGAAATCAGGCATGAAGCAGGCTGCCAATGTAGCCAGTAAGATGTGGGGAGTTGTAACTTCAGCATATAGTTACTCAGATGATGAGGCAAGTGTTTTCCAATAGTAGACAAAGCTAGAGTCATTACTTTTGTGTCCAAAAGATTGCTCCATGAGATGGTGTTTTTATCAAGTACTGACTTTTGTTAGCTAATACAAATTGTATTTAATGTGTGGTGGAGCTTTTCTCTGTCATTTAAAAACACTTTTCAGACAAAATCAAATTAAATAGTCTTGATGCAATAAACTTAAAATATAACCTTTTTTCTCAACATTCCCCCTTTCCTGTTTATTTATTTATGTTTAAAGAAACTGCACCAAGAAACCCTACAAAGAGAAAAATTATGTCATCTTGAATGATACCATACTACCTGTCTTATTTAAAAAATTAAGGAAAGGTTATGAAAAATCAAACCTAAGAAGCCAGGTTGGTGATTTAAAGTTGAAAGTAGAAAAGTACAGCCTGAGATCTAGTAAATTCATGCATTGAAAATTTTAAAAGTAAATGTTATGATTCTTGTCTGAGCACAATTGATTAACAGTCTTTTTCAGAGTCAAGCAGTTCAGAGTATAATGACACAAATGAAAGATGAGATGGAGGAATGAATATTATAACTTCCTTCTTTACATATATGTCTTGTTATTCTGGCTTCAAACTTAGGTTTGGCCTTTTCTTTTTTTTTTTTTGTTTTACCCTAAAGGCTCCTGCTTGATCCATTTAACCCCTTAATCTGATTTGGCTTTAAGGATCTTTTGTCTCTCCTCGTGAGGCTGTCAAGATAGATACTTATTTCCTTTTTCAAATTCTCCCTCCATTCCCCAAACTTTATAAAAGATGTGAAATGGAAAGATTGTTCTCTGGCTTTATTTCTATGTGAAGAAAATTTGACTTATGTTACTCCTGGGGTCTTTTCTATTAAATAAAAAAAATATATATTTCTTACTAGTATTTTTTTAACCTTATTTTGACTGTGACAGTGAAAACTCACTCGTTACCTTTCTTCCCAATTTTTTTTTCTGTGACTTAGGTTTTGCTATGTGCTTTTCTATTATACTTACCTGTTCTGTAGAATTTTGTTTAATGGCACATCATAATCTCTCACCAACATGATTTGATTTCCATCAAAAATCTTCTATTTCTGCAACTTTTCATTTTTAATATCCTAATTTTCATACTTCATTGCATCTTGTGGCTTAGTGACTGTGTTATTGCTGCATCATTTCAGCTGATACATTTCATTCCTGTTTTTAATTCTGAAAATTTCACTTTCTGAATTTTTTTTCTGATAATTCCTTTTTTTCTGATAATTTCTTAATTTTGAGTAATGTTTGCCAAATCAAAATTTTTGCATCATTTTTTTCTGTTTCTCTTGTAATAAAGACATTTATATTTCAGTGTCTTTGTCACTCAGTTTGATCTTCAGCCAAGTATTTTTGTTCATGAAGCCTTTCATTTTTCCAGTATCCTTGTGGTTTGTTCAATATCTCTTCTTTTTGAGGTTGCATAGATTTATCTTAAATGTAAGAATTTTTTTACATGGGGTTTTCATCTTAATCTGCTACTTTAATTCTTTATTTATTAGGATAAAAATGGAAGTCAAATAATTGATCTGGAATACTATTTTTCTTCTTTTTGTATTAAAGGAAGAAAACAATCGACTGGACTTTAATTTCCCTGCTGGTTTTGAAGATAATATTTTGGGAGATAATCTGACATCAAGAACTGGCGTCCCAGGGCTCATTACAAATGAGCTTGCACAAAGCACTACTAGTCTTGGCAGTAGCAGTAGCAGTGGAGATGCAGGAAGACAGCATTACAGTGCACGTGAGATTGGTTTTTTTTGTTTGGGTTGTTTGTTTGTTTGTTTGTTCGGTTTTCCCATCATAATTTGTTTATAATGTAACAAACAGGGAAAACTGATATGTGTGAAATGATTCATAACAATGGAAGCTATGGTAATTTGAAATTATTTAAAACCCTGAATTACAAGCAAATTTGTACTTCCGTTCTAAACTTCCGTCTTGCAATAGCAAATAGCTAATGCTTCTCTTCATTGAATGTTTAAAAAGTTGATAAAAAAACGCAGTGATTTAACTGTAAAAATACTTCTGTATGTGTGATAGGAAGATTGCTAGCTAGGAGCATGTGCTCAGTCATGGAAAGTCAAATATCCTGAAGGTTCTTGAAATACTAATACAGAAAAGCAAAGCAGTGTCCAAGAACTGCAAAACCGCAAATAGTTGCATAACTAACAGAGGCAGATCTTTCAGTGGGGGGAGGTGGAAATAAAAAATAAACAAAACCAACTCCACAGCCCCAAGGGCCAAGAAACCCAAAGCAACACACACAAAAAATTCTTAAGTTTTACTGTTGAATGGGAGGTAATGAATGCATACTTGATTTGAAGTTGTGAAGGTAAATAGATTAATATATATGCCTATTGCTAAATTGCCCTTCCCTACCTCCCCAAAGTTCTAAAACTGCATGAAGTAAATCTAATAATTTCAAGTTCAGATGTGGTTCTTATTTTGAGAAAAAGATGTGTGCTGAACCTACAGATCTGTAGGTTTGGTTTACCTTTCTTTGCAATACTTTAATGATGTGAATATCATAAAGCCATGTGCATCAAGAGAGGAAGAACTATGTTGTGGAATGGAGATAAGCTGGCCTTACCTAGCAAAACCCTGACATGATTATCTTCTAGTTCCAGTTAGTTAGGAGGGTTATAAGAACTAACTATGAAGAGTGGCAGCTGTCAACAGAATATGTAAAATTTTTTCACAAGCATGAACTTTAGCGGAAGAAGCAGAGGAGCTTTCTTTAGAGAGTGATTTATTTTTTTTTTTAAATAGGGAAGTTTGGGATTGTCAGAGGAAGTAATACTAATAGTTTTGCTTTCTAAACCTGATTCCAACCATTTCCTTCTGGTAAATATATTCCAGTTCCTTTTTCCCTCCTGGGCAAAGCTCATAACCCTAAAACCCAACCTTACCAAAGAAAGATTGTTTGTTTTACTGCAATGTTAGCCAGCGGTAACTTAAGCACAGTAATGGCATATTTGGTATTATGTGTCTTCCCTGGTACAATTCTTCTCTTTGTTATTTACACATGGATGTATCATTCAAGAAATGTTGAGCAGCTTTTAAAAGGATATGTATTGAGCAGTCTTACTGTTTGCCTTTCTCCATTCTTTCTTTGTTCTTTCCTTTTACCAGTGTGGGATATATTGTGTTAGACAAAAATAACTTCTAAATGTTAAACACAAAAATGATATTTATTGATATTGTAATTATATCAGTGAAGTTACAGAGCTACACATATTTTGAAGATCTTCTGGTACAATTTTCTGTCTTGGTCGTATGGAAATTATTTTCTTTGGGAACAGGTGAATTCTCTTTCCTTGAATATAAAACCCAAATGGCTCTTTCTGTGCAGGTGAAGTTTCATTGCCAAGAAGTATGAAAATTCAAGATTCTGAGAAGTCAGAGCAAAGCTCTTCACATAATACTAGCCTATCCAGCATTTTCCAGAACTACGCGATGGAGGTAAGATTAATAAACTTATGCAGCCAAAGTCTACCACATCACTATAAATGTTTCTTTTGTGTTCGATTAGTTTGTTTGTAGGATTTTTTGTTTTCTTTTTTGTAGAAGCAGACATACAATCACTTATAGAATTGAAAGCAATTCATATATACACTGGAGGCTTCGTAGGAGTGAACATTTGCAAATACTAAATTTGTAGCATTTCAGGGTAATGTTTCTTCCAGGTCTGAAAATAACAAACAAAAATAAATTATTAGTATTTGCATTTCATAGGTAAAACTTATGCTGGCAGGATAACTCAAGTATGGTCGGTAAGCAGTGATGAACTCATGTCTCCCAGCTGGCATTCTGATACCTGTTAAACTCCTGTGGACACTAAGCCTATAAAGCCAATTATTAAAAAACCCTGAAACAAGATTGATAGTATTAATTCTTTGCTGTTTTAGGTATTGATGTCTAGCTGCTCTCAATGTAGAGCTTGTGGTGCTTTGGTTTATGATGAAGAAATTATGGCTGGATGGACAGCTGATGATTCAAACTTGAACACTACCTGTCCTTTCTGTAAAAGTATCTTCTTACCTTTACTTAATATTGAATTTAAAGACCTACGTGGCTCTGCCAGGTTAGTGGGTTTTATGCGTACTCTTTTTCTGCCTTTTCACTTGGACAAGGTTATATTTTTTTCCAAAAGGATCTTAGTTATCTTTTCCAGTATTTTTGTCTAGATGGTTGCAAGAATGTCTGCCTGTTTGACGGTCGTGAAGGAAGTTGTAAGTCATGTACACTATTGCATTTCATTGTAAAATAGCCAAAAAGCAAAGAATCAGTTGCCTTTTACCACTTTTTCTTTTTGTATTTTCTTTCTAAGCCTAACTGTACGGAAGGTATAGATCTGGTTTTGTTTAGCTTTTAAAATAAAGCTAATGGATCATGAACTTTAAAAGCATATAAAGTAGTTTTTAAATCTGTCAGCAAAGAATTGCACCCAAATTAAATTTATTAGCAGCTTTTAGTTACAGATGCTGCAGCTTATTGTTTCTCCAGTAGTTCTCCAGTTTAAGCTTCTCTGCTTACTATTTTTACCTTTTTTAATTGCACTGTGAAGGCTGCAACTTACTTTAAGGTAATTTAAAATGGATTCTCACTGTAGTAGTTATTATTGTGAAACAGAGCTTTCATTAGTGTTCTCTAATGCTGAAACTTAGCGAAGCATGACACATTCCTGCTGTCTTGTACCTATAATGGTGTATAGTCTCTAGTCAGTAATGTCACTTTACAGCAACAGCAATTTTCAGTGATGTGTCAGCTGTTGATATATTGTTGATGGGGAACCATGATAAATGAAGGTCACTAATGACTTACAGCATAGGATTTCTTCTTTTGCATATCAAATCTCTGTGTTTGTTTACTTTGTGTTTGTTTACTCTGCCTATATAAGTTACAGTGGTCAAGCTTTTAATGTTGTGTTTCCTTATTTTTACTACTTTTTGAAAGTAAAGGTAGAGATTCATAACTTTTTTAATGACTTTATGCTTAAATCTTGTTCTTGCTATTTCTCTTCCCTCCCATTCCTGTTGTAACTTAGCTTTTTCCTGAAGCAAAGTACTTCGGGAGATAGTTTACAGAGTGGCACCCTTCCATTAACCACGGACCCCCTGGAGCAGAAGCTGTTGTCCAGTCCAGCTGTTGCTGACTTGATCAGTTTTTCAGATCACCCACAGTCCAGCCACACCATAGCTGAAGAAACTAGCTCTGTAGTTGAGCAGAGGTAGGTAAAACAAGGGTTTAGTTCTGTCAGAAATGTATCAACACATTATTTCTCCTCTGCTTTAAAGTGAAGATCGACTTATGGACCAAGTATGGTAAAGCACAAGTTACAAAGTAACTTGATGATCATCTGTTTTCTCTTATTCTTTTTGCATGCTTTTATCAATTTGAAGTAACTGGTTCCACTAAGTGAGTGAGTATTAGAGATACAACTCTAGAAATAAATCTTCAGGTTCATCTTCTAATAATTAATAGGTAAAATAGGTATTGTTAAAACACACCTTTTAGAGACATAAATATAAGAATTTCTTCTCCTTTCCTTGTGTTTAGAATTTAACAAGAAGGACAGTGCATTATGGGGAAAAATAAGTCCATTTGCTGAAACATTCTATTTTGAGAGAAAAGCCTTGGACCCTTGACACTTGTACAAAGCATACATTCTATGACAAACAATACTGGTGTAAAATTGAAACTCAGAAAATAATGCTACTACTTTTGAAACAGTATGAGGGAGGAAGCATTAAGAAAGTTTAAAGTTGGAAGAGGGAAGAACTGAAATAGGGCTGCTATGAATTGTGACCTTTTTGCTGGAATTTGTTAACATTATGTTGCAATAGGTACTAAGTCATATAACAGTTGCTCTACTTATGACACTTAGAGAAAGTAAACAAAGGGAATGAGGAAGTAAAAATGAACATAATCAGAACAAGATTGTCTTTGTGTGTTGACAAAACTGCACTGCTGTTTTTCTAAGCAAGGTAGAGCTGTACCAGAGCAATGGTACCTATACAAAACTGCGATTCAGATTCATGTCTTAGGTTCTACTTAGCTGCTTTTCTGGAAGGATTGTTATACTGTTCTGTATACTGTGGAGCTAACAGGTCAAATATGATTCCCTATTAATAGAGAAACTTGGCTTGTGATACTCACTTGGCAGCCTTTCTCCTCTTCTTTCCCGTTGCCATAGGAATGATGAATAGTTTCATGTTAGCATATTCTCTTTCAAAATCCAGTGATGTGGGAGAAGAACACAGTAAAGATCCCAGAACCCTGAAGACATCTTCCAATAATCCACCAAAAAGGGGAGTGTCCTTGACTCGGAGCCACAGTGTTGGAGGTCCACTGCAAAATATTGATCTTTCCCAGAGACCATCTCATGGAATTTCAACAGTTAGTCTTCCAAACAGTCTGCAGGAAGTTGTGGTAAGTCTAGAAGCTGCACATTCAGTTGACAGCAAAAAACAGTGCAGTGAACAATACATAATGTTCTATTCCTATCATTCCTGTCCATTTGGGGAATGGAAATGGCCAGGCATATTTTCACATTCTTAACGATCAAAAAAAATAAAAATTAAAATCTTGGTTCAGTTAATCTAAAATTGGGGGGGGGGTTAGTACATTGTACAAATGGTGCTGCTTGATTGAAATGTTCTCTCTAGCAGAATGAAGTCTTTGTCTTTCTAAGAGTGGAAGTTTTTTTTAAAAATAACCCAACTTCTACAGCAGACTGAACGCAATAGTACAAGCAGTACACAGTTGCAAGATTGAAAGTTTGTTCCTTTTCCAAGCATTTACTTACACTCTTCCTATCTGTTCTATTAGGCTTACCTCTTGAGTGGATAAGGTAAGAGGCAGTATTGAGACTGTTACATTGTTATTGCATATGAAACGAAGTGTTTCTTCTCTTTCTGGTGTTTTTTATTGGCAGGAAGCTGTCTTTAACATGTGAATACATGGTTCAGTTCCACAGCTGATGTAATTATATTTCTATGTTTCCACAATCTATATTGCCACCAGCTTATACAGCTTGAAACTGCACAGTCGTGAACAAACTATAACAAATTAGCATTTTCTCCTTTTCACATAACAGCGAGAGCTTAGGTGATTGTTCTTTAAAGTTAATAAACACCTCAATCATCACAACTGTTGATGCTATTGAAGTTATTGTGTGTTCGGTACTTCCAGATGTTTCTTCCAAATACAAAAATAAACTCTGCAATGAGTGATTTCCAGGGCAAGTAATCCTGAAGAGTATTTCTGGAAGAAAATCCTTTGATTCTGTAAAACCCCACAGTTTCCTTTTGTGTGTGTTGTTCTGTTTTTAGGGTCCTCTAGTAAAAAGACCTAATCCTCTCCCTGTATCTGTGCCCTACTTGAGCCCTTTGGTACTGCATAAGGAGCTTGAATCACTGTTGGAAAATGAGGGAGAGCAAGTAATTCATACATCCAAATTCATCAATCAACACCCCATAATTTTCTGGAACCTAGTTTGGTATTTCCGACGGTTGGATCTGCCTAGCAACTTACCTGGACTCATTTTAACATCTGAACACTGTAATGATGGAGTGCAGGTAAGTGGCTTCTTCCTATTAGAGCTGCAGATGTTAGGAGAAGCTACATTTGAGAGTTTGGTTCAAAAAAAATAGTTAAGTAATACCTGAGTAGCTTGGATCTAGTTTCCTGGGTTTTATAATATAAGTAGAAAGGTATGTTTTCCACAAGGAATCTTAAAATAGGATGGGTGAAAACAGCATTCAAATTCTAGTCAAGCCATTCTCTTCTAAAAAGCCAGAGACTAAGATTCATTAAAGAGAAGGTGATGCATGGAAGGAAACAAGATGTATCTGTTGAGAACTCACAAATAGCAATGCATTGAAATCCACATAGTATGGGTTGTGTACTTCAGTATATAAACCTTTTACGTTATTAGTCAATATTTTTTGTTCTTTTCCACTAATAGGTTTTGCTATTCAAAGTCCGCTGAGTTTCAGTACTATATGAATGGAACAAAAGAACATAGAATGGATGCTATCTTTTGAGTATTTTGCTTTTTCCATTTTAAGGGAAACCTATAGGATTTGTGTATGTAATTAGCAGATTTACAAGCATGCATGCAAAAAAAGTAGTATTTTCCTATCTACTTGTATGCACTGAAATTTTAAAATTCTCTCCCTCAATTTTCAAAAAAACCCAGAACCCTGGAATCAAGAACAATTTTCCAGAAAATGTAGTTGAAGACCAATACTAGTGAAATCTAAAGCATACTGACTAAATAGAATGCATTAGCAGGGTAAAGCAGAAGATGGAGCTTAATATCTGTAACTGCTTCTTTGAATTGACACATTAGTGGTAAATTTTTCTTTCCCACTAAGCCTTACTGTATTAGAGATTCTAAAGGCACTTACTTTTATAAAATAATTATGCGTCTAATGTTTTGAGTACCATATATTTTAATGGCAGCAAATGGTTCATACAAATTCTTCCTGCATGTTGGAAAGATCAACACAAGGACATGCATAGCAGGTCTTAGTCAGGTTAGAAAATACTACAGTGTGGCATGATAAACGGTACAAATTAAGTAACATCCTTAGTGCACAAAACCCATTTTTTAATACATGCTCATTCAAATTTTTTTCAGATATAGAAAATTTTTCTGTAGAAAACTGAATGGTCTTCGTACATTAGGCTAAACCAGAAAAGGCAATTAAATGTTGCAGTAGTTGTGATTTTGCTCTGATTGAGTGAATTTATCTCTAGAAGACATCAACTGTTCCTGTTTGATGGATTCAAGATGAATAAAGTAAACCTTCATGAAAGAGCAATTTTTTAAATAATGGGAGTATACTGATGTTAGAAAAACTTTTTTCCCTTCGTGTTTTTTTAGCTTCCTTTGACATCTCTTGCTCAAGATAGCAAGCTAGTATACATCCATCTTCTGTGGGACAATATCAACCTCCACCAAGAGCCGGGGGAGCCCCTCTATATATCTTGGAGAAATCTCAGTAAGTAAAACAAATGTTACAGAAAGCAGAGGGAGGAGAAGCTGTGGAAAAAAAACCTGTGTTTTGTATCGTCTGAAGTGTACACAGCCCGTCAAGTTGGAAAGCTTTCTTAGTGTGTAAGGCATCTGCAATCCCTGAGGTACTTAACATAGTCTCAGTGTCAAATTATGAAAGTATTTTACTAATCTGTGTAAAAAGGTATGTTATCTATTCTTTATATGTCATATGGCTATAAATAGGGTAGGAAGATTTGCTGTAAATGTGAGGCTAAGTAATCTTCACCTGATTTCAATGTTTAACTGCATTATGTAGTTATATCTATGCAGACATGAAAAAGACGAATTATCTTGTGTTTCTATAACTGAATGAAAGGTAACAAGTCCCATTAATATGTACATTTGGCGGGCTACTTGGCTGTCAGAAAGTAACATCAAAAAAAGCCTTTGTCTACCATAACTTGATTTGAAGAAAAAACAGGCAGACTGCTCATGAGAACTTGGGATTTCATTACTTCTGATCAGCAAAAAAAACATTGTTGACATAGACTTCTCAGTCTGTGCTCTTTGATGAGAAAAGTTTCTTTGATAAGAAATATGATGGTGTTTTCTTTTGTTCTACTTCTTTTCCATTGTGTAAAAATAACCTTCGTGAACTTAGTATCTGAAACTGAAGTAGAGCCATAAGTCTGAGCTAGCAAACCATCACAGCTAGCCTCTGATGCTGGATACTCTTCAGTCTCTTATATCTCTCTGTCACGTTGAAAGTGCTTGCACATGGGTAGTTGATGCATCCAGTAACTTTTGTGGTGGAATAGAGACCATAAGCAGACAAAACGTTTCCATTGTGACAGATTTCTGTAGATTGAGTAGAGGTTCTGAATATTTATCTTACTTTCTGAAATACCTTCTTCTTATTAAAGTGAAAATATATGAGATTTTTAATGTTTAATAGTCTATATGGTTGTGTTTCCCAGATTCTTCTGAAAAGAGACCCTCCACACTGGCAGAAGATCAGCAGGCAATAAACACTTTGCTGGAGAACATTAAACTAAGTATTCAACACAATAATGTTGTTAAACCAATCAACCTGCTGCTACAGAAAGTTAAGCCAGATGTGAAACGACAGAGGTAAAGGGGTAATCTCTTCTTATTTTCTCCCCACTCAAAGTTAAGTAAGATCAGACCATATGCACTTAATAATGAGAATTCTGTAAGGATGTCTCGCAATATTGTTTTATTTTGTGTTCACCAAACACTGTGTGTATTTGTTTATGCCCATGATTACAAACAAATGCATTCTGTGGTTAGATGCATAACTCATCCAAATCAAATGAATAAATAAGTTCCTTGATCAAAATGGACATTTTATGAATTAATGAGAAAAACACATATACTGACGATGCCGATTTTTTTGGTGCTGCTCCAGATCTAGAAAATTGATAAATGTAAGTGTGCAGTACCCTGTTGCAGTGTCTGGAATATTCTCCAAACTACCTGGTTATAACTATTGGAATTCTAGCAACCTGGAGTACTGGCTTAGAAAGTGTATACAGTATGATCCACAAATAAAGGGAGACATGTAAATAACGCTTCTACTGTACAATTTGCCATCTGCACTGCAATTCAGAGAGGGCTTTGTTAAAAAGCAAGCCTCTGAATTAAATTACAGGAAATATAAGATGTATTCGAAGTTTATCATGCTAGGTCATCTCTGCTTCTGTGGTTTGTAGTTACTAAAAAAAAAAAAAAAAAAAAGTAGTAATCTGCCTACAGAAGAATCTTCATGAGTTCCATGAGGAAAAAAGTTAATATACCATTGTTTAGTGATACTCAGTTCTGAGATATATTGTGACATTCTGAAACAAAAAAAAGAACCAAAATATGGGTGATCTGAAATACTTCTGCTCCCTTTACTTCACCCTCAGGCAGGAATAAGTTAAATAAGTGGTGCTTAATTCTGTATTTATCATTTTTCTGGAATTTTTATGGCACATTTGAGAGAGGGATTTTTCATAGAAAACTTAGATGCTGGGATCTGACAATACTGTATCTTCATGTGTTAAGGAAAAATACTCAGGCACGAGGAAATCTTAAGCTAACAGTCATGTAGATCAGTCACTCTCTGCACAAGAAATAGTAACAGAACAGTTGCAGAAACTATACAATAAAAGGTTAGCATCTTCAACATTGACTTTGTAAACTTACGATAGGTGGTGCTTTCATTGACTTCCCCTTCAAAATATTTCCTAGGAGTTTTTACAGAGAAATTCTTTTCCTCTCTCTGGTGTCTCTTGGAAGAGAGAACATTGACATCGGTAAGTTAAAAAATACTGTGAAATGCATATGTCTGTTTCTAAAATACATGAATACTTTATGTGGAAACTAGTGTATATATTCAACCATGAGTTTCTAAGTAGCTTTTCAATTGCTGTATTTTAGTGCAAAGTACTATGCTGTTACTCTTCAAGAAGGTGTTGCTTTTATAGAAAAGTAATTCAGATGGGGTGTTAATTTGAAACTAGTTATCAGCTGTTTTAAACAAAATTTGTTAGCTTGAAGCTTTAATTCCTTGTGTCTGAAAACATGTTCCGAGTTTTGTCCATCTTTCTCTGACCTACATGTTAGGCATATGTCATCTAGCCATCTGAATGCTCATCTCTTACTGATCTCCTCCACCCTGACTTTTATTTGGTACTATGCAGGCAAAGGGACTTCTTTATGGGATATGACAGGGGAAATACCCTGGGAACAGGCAAACTGAACTGCAATAGAAGTAATGGGCATCCACTGTGATGTGTTGTGATGATCCAACGTGAAGAAACTTTTCAGGTTCTCTGAGAGAACTTGGAAAAAAAAAAAAAGGGTGTCTAGTCAAGATAATTAATGTTGTTATTAGATAAAAATCATCAAAAGGATTTTATAGGAACAGAGTGGGTGCTCTACAGGGTTTCTTCAATAACTTCAACTATGCTTTTCTATTTCAGAGGTTTTTGATAGCGAATACAGAATTGCATATAAAAATCTACCAAAGGAAGTTCTTGAAAAGATGCACAAAATAGATGCTCCACCAAGCATCAGAGTTGAATGTTGTAGGAAGTGCTTTGGAGCACCTTTAATATAAAAATGAGGAAGATGCACTAAACTTCGGTGTGGCAAAAGTAGAGGGGAACAAACCAGGAGCATGGTGATACGTACACTTTCAATCCCAAAAGGTGATAACTGAGCAATTTGTCAAAGCAATTTCCTTGAGATAAATCATACATTTTTGTCTTTCATCTCACAAAACAGAGTGTAAAGTATGTTAAAATGTTTTTAAACTATGTTAATGGGGTGAGTTGGTTTCAGTGATTGATCTGCTTTTTTTCACTGTATATACTTTTTGTCCTTCCTCAGATCCTTCTCCCACAACATGAAGTTGTTCAAAAAGGTGATGATAGAACAGACTCTTAAGTTGCTGACTTAAGAGCCATCAATATTTATGTGTTTTAATGAACTACTTTTCCTGCCACAGAATACTTAGGTTCTTCACTAATACTATAAAATAGCCTTTTCCTAAAGATTTTTTTATTAGTGTGCAGTATGTATGTATGAATGTAAATACTTGAGTCCTTGCATTGGAAATTGCAATGCAGTTGCTTTTGTCAGATCACAGCACCTAAAATTGCTACCCTTTTCCTGACCCATGTCCCAGTATTGTAAAAACCACTCAGTTTTTCTGTATTCTCTATCTGACACATTAAAGATCCTATGAGCATGCTGCTGCTTTCTCCAAGAGAATGATGGGCTTCTACACGAAGCAGCTCAGAAATGGATGGCTTTCTAAAAACTTTTTTTAGGAAGCTTTAAAATGGCATTAGAATACATACAGGGTTTGTTAAACAGATGCTGTCTGAAAAAATATTACGCTCTATACTGTATGCATGTGTGCTTAAAAGGTATCTTTTCCTTGAATTCTTCTATCACCTTTTTTCATGGTTTTATACAAGCCTGTGGGTTAATTATTTTGCACTGAGATAGTCCAAATCCAAAATTTCAATTAAAATGTATTTAGAAATGTGGTCTTCAAGGTATATATTAGCACAAATGAAGTGCTTGAGTGTATGATCTGGAAAGATGAATCCGTCTTTTGGATTGCTTCTAGTAGATAAGACACTTCCTCACCTCACATTCTAACTGACTCTAGTAGTCATAGACTTGGCAAGAGCCTGGATGCTGATTAACAATTTCAGTGTTTCTATTACTTGAGGAATAGGATAAGGTTGATTCCAATTTTTTTTTTTTTGTGAAATTTAATAGTATGGCTTTTCTGGTGAAATTAAAAGTAAGGTTTGTAGCTTGTTAAAAGAGCATAGCTAAAACTGTAGTCGCGTCTCAGTATGAATGTATTTACTTCATATTACTCTCTTAAAATGATGAGGGATGAAGATATGTCTGCAAGAGCTTTTACATGAAACAAGAAAGCTAACTCTTGTTTTTTCATGAGGCTACACAAAGGATTTGCACTATTCATAACAAAATACATTTGTGTCATAGACTGATTTCTTTGTAATTTGTCTAAAAGTGCTGATCCAGAGTTTATATGGGGATATTATCTGGACAGATTCTTTCCTAATGAAAATATTGTGCTTTCTTAACAATTAAAAGCAAGAAAGCACATGGTGACTTTGTTTTTTTTTTTGGGGGGGTTCGGTTTTTTTTTTTCATCCTGTATTCTTTGGGTTTATGCATGGTTGCCTGCAGGTATCTGATCTGCATCACAATGGAAGTGTAGAGCTTAATTCTTCGTATTTTTCTCTCTTCTTCAATTACATAATTGACACACATAGTTCCATCCTTTCAAGATAAAAGTCTGTGTGAAGCATTCATCCAAACAACTTAATTCTTATACAAATCAAACCAGCAAATTTTCCTGTATTGTTCTATACTTATCTTAAATGTACAGCTATACAAAGACAGTTAAGTGTTAAATGGACAGATTGTGTGATTATTCAAAGAATCAGATTTTAGCTATCCTTAACTTCTCCTGGCTCATTAAATTACAAAGAAAAACTGTGCAGTGAGTGCTGTTTGAAGTAATTGGTGACATCCAAATTGTTTTAAACCATTGTAAATAACATTATTATAAACTGGATCCTGTAAGAGATCACTTTGATTTCAAAACAACCTTCCCATCCGTAGCTGAAAATACAGATTATTCGGGCAGTAGGGTTGTAGAAACAGCAAAGCAGGTTGTGTCATAGCATCTAGTGCTAAATGTTAGACTTTCCACAGGTATGTACACTAAACAAAACAAAAACCAAAAACCAAACCAACAACTGCCCCTCCTGCCCCAACACAACAACAACAAAAAAACCCCACAAACTAAAGCCTGAAGGGAACAAGACAACTGCAGGATTGAACTTGCTTTGATTCGTTCCTTCATACTGGCATTTCTATACACTACAAATTAATTTCTATTCCTTGTGTATGTACCTGGATTTCAGAGTAGTAGAAGTCCTGCATGTAATTACTTGAACTCTTTAATCTGCCTACTGTAATTAACTCGTTAATATAGAATGACAAAAGTGCTTACTCTTTATAATTTGGATTTTTTTAATGCCTAGTTTTAATAGCTAACTAATCAGCTGGTTCTTGAATAAAATCTGTAGTTCAAATGAAAAGGAAGATCTCTGAATGCAGTTTGTTAAATTGTCAACGGGGGGGGGTGGAAGTTCACAAAAATTTGAAGGGAATTAAGAACTGACTATTTTTTTCGTAGTTGCTTTCTTTCCTTACAAATACATGATGGCACTCCCTGTTCTTCCTTTGCCTTTTGGGTCTACTACAAACAGAGAGAGAGTGCAGGTTTTCCTACACAAACTTTCAGAGATGTAGGCTTCCCTAATCTGAATGCTGAAAGAACCGTGAGTGTGCGTAAGAGAAGGGCAGGGCATAAAATGCATATCATGGCTAAATAGTCACATGGTCAAAAATCTGGCCAAAAAATAAACAAACATTTTTTGTGAGTGCGTTGCAAACACTTTTGTCTTTCTGAAAATTGCACTCTGAAGGCATAGGAAGTTCTTCTCTGCTAGTAAATAGCATGAACTTCTTGGGCTACATAGGAATGACTTAGCTACCTATGAATGCTCAAAATTAGTGGACACTCCACTCCTAGTAATCCAAACTTATCTGAATCCATAATGCATGAATGAGGCGTACAAAGTGTTGTGAAAGAGGGATAAGCTTGATCTTGGTTCTGTTTTCCTCTTGGTGTAAGCAGAAACAGGAGCATGTTGCTCACTTGCGAAGCTCTTGCCTCCACATACTCTTTGTAGTAGCATCAAAGCCAGTGCTCAGGTGATGGTTTTCTGTGTGCATTTTGGAATTCTCACATGAAGAAAAAGGTTGCAGATCAGTAGTAACTTCAAAGCCAGCAGTGTGTGCAGAAAACGAGGGTTTAAACCAAACATTGCATACATGGATGTAAACTTAATGAATTTCAAGTAAGCCCAAAAACTTGGAGAGTTTGTGTTGGAATAATAATTATCACAGAGAAGCTTCCTTGAATTGTTGCGTTAAAGATACTGAACTGCAGTCAGTTATGCTGAGAAGATTACATCTTTCACCCAACTATAAAAGTTACCAATAGTTTATGTTCTAGTTTATCAAAATATCTGGGTTTCTTTTTGTAGAATTAAAACATCAAGTGGAGTCTTACAGGTTTTGGTTTGCTTTAAATCAGGATTCTTAAGTGACAAAGGTTTGTTTATATATTATATTCTGCCACATTACCAAGATATCTTTCAAAACCTCATGGGTAAAGGAGACTGATGCGGCTGTGGTATTGGTAACAGGTACCAGCTTTTATTACATGTTATTAGAAGCATCTCTGTGTTACTCATATTCTGTATTCACATTTTTTATGACTCCAGTTTAGACAATGCAATTTTAATGGAAAATATTTTATTCAGTATATGGTTTCAAACTAAATTAATTTGTTTTGCAAGTAACTTAGCCTTGTTCCTAGTGGAATTTCACATTGGTTATGCTCAAGCTACGTTGCACTTGTGAATGAGTGATTTTTATTCCATTTTAACTGTGAATTAATGGCTTTTTGTATTGCTGCAGCTAGAAGAGTATACTTTTCATGAAGTTTACTGCTTTCCTTGAATAACTGCAACATAGGGGATATTTTCAAAACGTATATTAAATTAGATCATAGAAATTATATTTTAAAAAAAATGTTAAAATGTAAGTAACTGAGGAATCCACCTAATAGTTTTATCTTTTTAAAACTTTTAATTAAACAATTATTTCAATGCAGATTAACTTGATTAAATGGTAAGCAGGTCATCTTATTCACATAACTCCACATTTTCAACAAAAGGTTTTTTTTTCTTTTAACTAATAAAATCTTTAAAATGCCTTCTGTATATCAGCTGTTCATTATGGACCTTTTCAAAACACACACACACACACACACACACACACCTGCAACTGTTAAAGTCTTGAAACTGAATGGTTGAATTGGACTCTAGATTTGTATTCCACTGTGCTGTGTATATTGTAATGCGTAAGAGGAGAGAAACGGATGGTCTTTCAGTGCCTGCATCAGTGGTGCAAATAAAAGGGATTGTTTGCTGTTTTTTTTGAAACACATTGAACTCCTTTTAGGAGCTTAAAATAAACTGTATTGTAATGAGGATGAAAGGATGTCATGTGAATAAATTATGAATTAAGTGAGCTGGGAGGTTTAATGCAATAAAATTTGCACTATTTTAGCAACTGTTTCGAACTGTTGAAAAATGGCATCCATTTACTGTGCTTTGATTAACAAATGTTTGTACATTTGACAAATATTTCTTGAGTTTAAAAGGGCACTCTGCATATGCTGAATTATGTATAGATATCCTAGACTAAGATGCAATTTTTAATGTATTTCCCAAAATAAAATACATATGCATCCTGTGTAAAAATTGTTCAGCTTTTTTGCCATTGGAACTTACCTGTTTGACAGAATTTAATCGTAAATGGAAATTCGGCCTATAGCTGGGCAAAAGCAAAGCCTTTCAAATACCTTTTTGGGGAATTGTGTCATAGTACCTCAGCAACTTCTGAATAATAGAAAAGAGCAGGAGTCAGTTGAGGAGGGAGAGAGGATGAGAAAAGATGCGATTCACTTGCAGTGCTCGGGGTTGTGAGAGTATGTCTGTGTGGCACCTTAAGCAAGCTCTGACAACCAACAGAGGTAAGAACTGAAAACCAGGGTCAGGGAGGCAGAATCCATGAAGATCTTGTTTGCAGGGAAGCCATGGACCCTGGCTTCCTGACCACAAAGCTGCTGCCCACAAAGAGCGTTGTTGACCAGTGGGTGGGAACAGGTTGGTGGCTGACCTTGACAGATCACTTCCCATGAGTTCTGGTTTCTTGGTGACTTTATAATGGGGACAGAGAGTGATGCTTTCAGTGACACATCCTGGCTATCAGGAGACACTGGTGGCCCTCCTGCCTCAGAACAGACCTGCAGGTTTACACATGGCTTCCAGGCTTTATTTTTTTGTTTTTCAGGGTTGGGGAGTGGGGTGAGCCTGGCATGAACTTTAAGCAGTAGAAACTGACAGTTACTGTCAAATGCTTCAGGCCTTCACAATGGAATATTTTTCACACTCCCTCATGTATGGCAGCCAGTTTATTAATCTGTTAGTAAAAATAAGAATACCAGACCCCAAATACTTGTATCTCTGGGAAACTGATATGCATAGCACAGACTGGTAGTTTGTGGGAAAGATTCATAATAAATCATATCTCAGGCCTGTTTTCAAGCAGCGAGTTCATGAACAGTCTTTTGGACTTTCACAGTCTTGCCAGCATTACAATGACTTTGCTTGTCTTCCTCTGGATGCTTTTGTCACTGTGGTCTTTTTAGGAATGCCACCTGCTAAAAATACTACATTGCCTTCCTAATTTGCTGCCTTTAATGTGGCCTATGAGAGGGGAGGCTGGAGGAGGAAGTGTGTAACAGAGAGACAGCAATAAAAACTTGCATTTGAGGAATCCCTAAAGAAGCATGAACACAGGATTGGTTTAAAGCTTTAGCTGGGAAGGAACTGTTGGTTCTTGTGCCAAAATCAGGTGGGAAAACTTACCTGGGGGAATGTGATGGTAGAAGGTGATAGCAGGAGCGAGCTTATGGAAGCCTGGATCCGTCATATGCTCAGAGCTACCCTCACATTACTTGTTAGAGGTAGTTCTGCCCAGCTCCGTAGAGACAAACTTTCTCTGTAAAGGAGAAAAGCTGCAGGCTGGGAAGAGGGAGAATCTCATCCACATGTCTGAATACATGACATGAGAAGACAAACTTGACACCCACTAACAGAATGCACCCAGAAGTGCCGAGGGAGCTGGCTGCTGTACTTGCAAAGCCACTCCATCACCTTTTCTTAAATGTCACAGCAAGCTGGAGAGGTCTCTGAGGACTGGCTGAACACCAGTGTCACTCCAGCCTTCAAAAGGGACATGGCGGACGCAGGAAACTATAGGCCAGCGTTGTACCACAGAGGTCTGAACTCAGTCTAGTCTTGATGAGCTTAACTTACTCAGCACTGACCTGGTTGAAGGGACAGTGTACCCTCAGCGTGTTTGCTGCCGATACAGAATGGGAAGGAATTGATGATATACCAGAAAGCTGCACTGCCATTCAGCAAAACCTGGACAGGCTAGAGCTAGGTGGAAAGGAACCTAATGAAGATTCAACAAAGGTCAGGATCCTGCACTAGGGGAGAAATAACATGCACCAGTATGGGTTAGGGGTTGACCTGCTGGAAGGTAGCTCTGTGGGAGAGAACCTGGGGGTCCTGGTGGACAAGTAGTGAATGAGCAAAACATTTGCCCTTGTGGCCAAGGCCAGAGGTATTCTGAGGTCCATTAGGAAAAGCACTACACCAACAGGTTGTGGGATGTGTTCCTCCCACACTACTGTGCCTTCTGTGTCCAGGTACAAGACAAGGAACTACTGGAGTGAAGGGCTACAGTGACAATTAGAGGACTGGAACATCTCTCTGATGAGGAAAGGCTGAGAGGGCTGTGCCTGTTCAGCCTACAGAAGACAACTGAGAGGGGATCTTACCAATGCACACAAGTATCTTCAGGGCCAGTGTCTAGAGGATGGGGCCACACTTTGCAGTGGTGCCCACCAACAGGATGAGCGGCAACGGGCACAAACTGTAACACAGGAGCTTCTATCTGAATATGATAAAGAACTTCTTTACTTTGAGGGTGGCAGAGCACTAGGACAGGCTGCCCAGAAGTTGTGGAGTCTCCTTTTTGGAAAATATTCAAAACCTGCATGTACACAATCCTGTGCAACCTGCTCTAGGTGAACCTGCTTTAGCAGGGGGGACGATCTCCAGAGGTCTCTCCCAAACCCAACAGTTTTATGTGTATGTGCGATTTGATTCATCCATGACATTTTACAAGGGCATGTAGGGATAGGACAAGTAATGGCTTAACCTGAAAGGGGGCAATTTGGATTAGGTATTAGGAATAAATTCTTCACTGTGAGGGTGGTGAGACTGGAACAGGTTGCCCAGAGAAGCTGTGGATGCCCACCTCTGGCAGTGATCAAGGCCAGGTTGGGTTGGACTTTGAGCAACCAGGTCTAGTAGAAGGTGTCACTGACTAGCAGGGGTTTGGAACCAGATGAGCTTTAAGGTCCCTTGCAACCCAAGCCTTTCTATGATTCTATGAAAGTATTTTGAGTTGGAAAGGACCCATATGGATCACGCAATGCTACAGATATTGGCAAGAGCAGCTGGAAAGCTACTCTGCAGAAAGAGACCTGGCGGCACTAATTGATGGAGCTGAACATGAGCCACCTTGTGCCCAGGCAGCCAAGGTCAACAGCATCCTGGCCTGTATCAGCAGTAGCGTAACCAGCAGGGCCAGAGCAGTGATCATCCCCATGTACTGGGCCCTGGCAAGGCTGCACCTTGAATCCTGTTTTCAGTTCTGGGACCCTCACTACAAGAAAGACATTTAGGTGCTGGAGTGGGTCCAGAGAACGGCAACAAATCTGGTGAAGGGATTTGGAGAGTAAGTCCTATAATAAATGGCTGAGGGAACAGGAGCTGTTTAGTCTGGAGGAGTCTCAGGAGGGATGTTATTTCTCTCTACAACTACCTGTTAAGGAAGATGAGCAAGGAGGTGCCTGGTCTCTTTTCCCAAGTAAGAAGTGATAGCACAAGAGGTAACAGCCTCAAACTGCACCAGGGGAGGTTTAGATTGGATATTAGGAAAAATTTCTTCACCTTAGAGGGTGATCAAGCATTCAAACAGGCTGCCCAGTGAAGCGGTGGAATCCCTGGAAGTGCTCAAAAAAATCTGTAAATGAGGCCTTCAGTGACATGGTTTAGTGGTGGACTTGGTAGTGATAGGGTAATGGCTGGACTTGATGACCTTAAAAGCTCTTTTCCAACCTAGCTGATTCTATGATTCTATCAAACCCAACTCCCTACTCCTCGCAGAACTACCTAAAACTAAACCATATGACAAAGCATTATCCAGACACTCCCTGAACTCTGACAGGCCTGGTGCTGTGACCACTTCCTGGGGAATCTGTTCTAGTGACTGACTTAATCCTACCAAAAAATCACCTGCAGCCTTTATGTTTTACCACCCTTAGTCTAAATATTTAAGAGTCAGCCAGTAATAATACGCACTGAAAAGTCTCATACTGAAGCTTAACCACAAACGGGTTTATTTTCAATATCACGTACATCTTTACTTCTGACTTGACTCAGACTTAGATGTAGAAGCTCTCAATGAAGAAAGCCGGCGTCTCTTTGCAATCTGTTCCTGGCGTTTCTCCTTGGCTTCCTGAAAAACAAAGCAGCATGAATTAAATTATGTTTAATGTCTTAGTAACCAAGTGCTTCAAAACATCTACAAATGAAGAAAAAATGCAACTTGAAGGAAGCTACCAGAATGGATTCCTTAAGTCAATGAAGCAAAAGAGTTTCCCCTCTTCACAGTTCAGAATTCTACAGGTATACAAATTTGTACAGACCCATGTCTTCAAACAACATGGACTAGTACCCAAAAGCACAGTAGAAATACTAATGCAGAGTTCACAGCATACTAGAGGTCTACCTACTCTCAGTTTCCATCTAGAAGTTGTGAAAACACAAGTACTGTGCCAAATATTCCAACAACATTGCTTTGCCAGTTGCTATGGTTTTTGGTGCAAGAACAAACTCATCCAGACAAATGGCTTCTTGCCAAATTATCTTCCATCTAGGTCAACTGCTGGATCCTGTTTCTCCATGCAGTCACTCAAACAGCTACTGCAAAACTTGTCTTCACAGGCTCTAACCTCTCGGAGTTTTTTCTTCAAAATAAATTCTCAATTAATTAATTGGTGCATTAAATTTCTACTATTCTTGGACTGGGAAAAATGCTCAAAGAACATTTGGTCAGCAATGTTTATATTCATATTCAGGTATTCCTATTCAAAATGCCCTAGGTACAAAGCAGCTCTAAGTGAACAATCAACTTTATCACATCCCTTGATTCTGTGAGGTATCCCATATATCATATTCATTTGTATGGGGCAAACGAACCTTCATTCTCTTGGCTAAGAGCTTCGCATATTCTGCTGCCTCCTCCTTATTCTTCTGGGTGCGCTGCTTCTTCAGGGCAATACGTCTGCGCTTGTGCTGCAGAACTCGAGGAGTCACTAGTCGCTGGATCTTGGGAGCCTTGGTTCTGGGTTTCTTGCCTAAGAAAGCATTGCAGATCAGCAGATTATTTTCCAAAAAGGCCCCATCTAACAAGCTTACAAGTAAGTTCCATTTACTGTTATGCAAACAGTATCTGGCATGCTACATATTATAGCAGCTTATACAGAGTTAGATCTTCAGGAAAAATGATCAATTATAAAATACAGTCTTAATGTTCATGATTTGTTATCAGCAATGAAGCATTATTACATCCCCAATTTCCAGTATTTTTTGTGAAAATTCCTAGTTTCTCAGCAAGCCTGTCTTTAATTCCCTCCCCCAGAATCAGAATGGTTAAGAATATGGAAACTCATCATGTAGCTTTCGTATCTAACCATAATGTTTTCAGTTTTAAAAAGCTCTCTGCAGGTCCACATAGGCTTGACATGCGTATCTCTAAAACAGACCTACGTAGCCCATAATGAGCAAACAAAATGCACTATCACACCCATATGTAAAATTTCACTACTCAGCGCTGCCTGACTTCTACTAGTCACAAACAGCTGTATGATGTCCATCCTGGTCACATTCTTTCATAGACAGAACAGTTCCTCTGACACAGAAAACAGCAGCTTTTTACCCAACAAGCTTTCACTGTGCCTAAGCTTTATCATGTCCCTTCTGCTTAATGTCCTCACCCTTTCAGTTCCCTGATGAAATGCAAAGAAGCCAAATGCAGAGAACTGCAAGATAGGTAGAGTAAGCAACACAGTACCCTACCAACAAAAGCTCGTTTCAGAAGCTGCCATAAGTAATGGGGGAAAAAAAAATAATATTATCTTCTCTATATACTGCTTTTATCCTCCACTCATAAAAATGCTTCCACAAACATTCCACCTCATATTTAACTTTCTCTTAATAGCAATTATTTTATTATTCTTAGAACTAAATAAATATTTGGAGCAAACACTACTCCAGATTTTATCCAATATTTAAAAACAAACTGCTAAAGTAGACAGAAGGGGCAGATAGGGGTAGAAGAAACGAAGCAAACACACTCTTCTTATCCAGAAGTTACAACTCCTGCATCTACTACTATAGTGTACCTCATTCAATGCAAGAGGCTGGACACTTCTCTATAGACAATGCCATGAAACCAAAGAGTTGTAAAATTTGAGCTCTTACCCTCTTTATTTAGAGGCTTCCTCACAACATACTGGCGAACATCATCCTCCTTCGAAAGGTTGAACAGCTTGCGGATTTTGCTAGCCCTCTTGGGACCAAGGCGACGGGGCACAGTGGTGTCTGTCAGCCCAGGAATATCCTTTTCACCTTTGAGAACGTAAGTTTAAATGTGACAATTCTGCATCTACTGAACGCTTGCTTCATTAATGAATTTCAATTATAAGTTTAAAATGCATAAAAATTCAAGATAATACCAGATGCTCCTTTGGTTTCACCTACTAATAGCACCACCCTGTGGTACACTTTTGCCAATTTAATGCAATCACATTGCCGGCAGCAATAAAAGCGTTGCAGTGACCAGTTTTAAAATTACACAAATGTAATATCCAGAGCGGATTTCAAGCTACATTCACACTCTAAAGTGGGGACTCCATTTGCTTTCTACACAACTCCAAAGCCACTAGCAAGGAGATTCCTTCAAGATGCCTGCTTCTACCTCTTACCCTTTTTCACAATGACCAAGTTCAGAACACTCAAGTTGGCATCAACAATGCAACCACGAACAGATTTGCGTTTTCTCTCTCCAGTTCTTCTTGGGCGATAGCAGGAGTGGCCCTTGCTGAGCAGAAGGCGAACACGTCCATGAGTCAGGACACCTTGCTTCATGGGGAACCCTTGTTTGTCGTTGCCCCCACTGATTCGGACAACATAGCCCTATGAAAGCACAGAAACACACTCAGTAGTAGCTCACACATTTCTGTTAATTCAACAAGAAGTTGTATCACAAGATCCTGTTCAAAACAGGGCACTGTGCCTATGACTCAGGAAAAATAACTGTTACTGCTAATGGAAACAACTTCTTTAACCAACATTGCCCCAAGAGATATGAAAAATACTTTTGTATACCATAATTTACATTTATTCTACTTATCTACAAAAATATATATAAAAATTAAACTCTATCCAGTCAAAGTTTAGTCTAAGGTGCACCAGACTGAAGCTTGCCCATTATCGTCTAGCTTATCCTTAATCCTAAACCTAACTAAAGCCTGTTGTCACAAACTAGAAATCTGCATACAATGCGAGTATCTTGAATAGGAATATATGGGAAAATGAGAAGCAAAGCTTTTATTGCCTTCTTTTTGGGGGTGGCAATACAAAACATCAACTTACCTGAATTCAGCTGAACTGTCCATATTAACACTCACATATTCTACACCCACCCATTAGACCCAACATACTTTTTCCCCACGCACCAGCAGCACTTTAAATGCAATGAAGACAATTTTAAACTTGTTCAGTAAAGAAGGGATCAGCAGTATTATAGTACAGATTTAAATTGTTCTGAATACCAAGACAGCACTTAAATGAAGAGCAAAAAATTACTGAAAGAAGCAGCAAGAAATTCTAATCACAACACTGAAAAAAAAAACCAACAACATTTAGATAAATCAAAGTAGAAGAACAAACTAGCCTGATCACCAAATTCAGTATATATACCCAGAGAAACTTTCAACATACTGGCTAAACGCATACCACACAAACACCCTACTGAAACAACTGCATACTGGAGAAAATCTATGATTTAAGGTTCTCAAATACAGACAGATCCAACACATCCTTCTATGCTTACCTTCCACTCCTCGCCAAGATTATCAGCCGCAACCTCTGTGGCCATCCGCTTCTCATAGAATGTTCTCAGCTTGCGCTCATCATCCACTTCAATGAGTTTCTGGCAGCCAGTGGCTGGGAAAGAGATGTTCAGCTAGAAAGAGCAAAAAAAAACCAACCCACATTTGATTGAATCATCCCATGGAACATTTTAAAAGAAAAATTACAGTTTTGCTGCCAGGTTCACCTTAGCATTTCAAAGCTGAAATTCCCCAACTGCTTACATGAATGTTTACTAGCCATAACTTGTCACTATCGTGTTCAAGACAGCCAGGCAGGTCTGTTCTTGGCCACACTGGACGGCATTACTTGTTCATTCATAGAATAAAACTGGCTTTACCACAGCACCAGAAACTAGTTTCCTCTTCTTCTGCAAGTCCATTACAACATACACTGCATCAGAAAATTAAATAAGCAACCTAAGGTGAGCGACACTCGTGGTGGTTCCTTACTTATGTCTTTTAGGGGCCGCTGCAAAGCCCACAGCCTCGGGGACGCCTTCTGGCACTCTCAGCTCGAGCACGGCCTGTGCTGGACACAGGCACAGCTCCGACGCACACTGCGCCCCCCTGACAGGCCCCAGCACCAACAGCGCAGGCCTGCTACTACGAAATAGCCTTGTCATAGCAGTACCGACCGCCACCGGAACCCGGCCTCATGCCCGAAGCCCCACTGACAGAACGAGGCCCGCGCGGCCGCCATGTCAGCCCGCCGACAATCCGCTCCCATCCGCCCCACAGCGGCGCTCCAGCCCCACCACCAGGGACCATCACTCCCCACCAGCGGCCCCACACATAACACTGGAGGCATTTGTGTCTGGGGAGCACCCGAACCCCAACCGGCGACAACCCAAACCCTACCTTCATCCTCGCCGATCCGCGCCACCACTAAAAAAGACCTTACTTCCGTCCGCAGCCTTCACATACACCCGCCAACTCTCGCGAGAACAGCACCGCCTGAGCCGGGCGTGACCGGGCTGCCCAATGACGGCCGAGGCTTCGCCGGCAGAGGGGCGCGGCGGGGAGAACCTGTTCTGTAAGTGGCGGAGGGGTCGGCCCCCCACCCAGCCCCGCCGCGGCAGGCAGCCGGGACACGCCCCAGTGCCCTCAGGATATGTACGAGGTAGTCCCGGCGGGCGCCGCTAGCCCGCGATGAGGAGCAGACCGGGGGTGGCCTGCGGCAGGATTAGCCGTTTCCTTCGGAGGGAGAGCGCGCTCTCGCGGTTGGAGTGAGAACACTAGAGCCCCGGCGAGCGGCGGGTGGCGCGTCTTCCCGCGAACGGGAAGCACCGGCCGCCGGAGGTGCCATCAGTCAGCACGTGCAGTGCTCGCGCGGGCGCTGGGGGACGGTGTCTGCGCGGCTCCCGCCCGGCTGTGCTGCCCCTCACGGCGGCGCGACGGGCCGCGCTCCCGCGGACACCGCCGGCTGTGCCGGCCAGGCGCTGGGCAAGAGGCTCTCACTTGCGAGGGTCCCGCCGCGCACAGGCACAGCTCAGACCCTGCAGAACTGCCCTACGCAGCCCCGACTGTCCCGTAGACAGCGCGACACGCGGCATGCCGGCCAACCGAGCCCCGACCTTCACGCAGGTCCGAGGCGTGCCGAGAGGCGGGGCATGAGGAGGTGGGGCTGTCCGACTAGCATCTCAGGAGTGGCGGAGCCAGAGCGCAGGGTGGACGGGCTACCGTCATGGGCGTGCAGCTGTGGTGGGACCAGCTGCGGGCTGGCAGCTCGGAGGTGGACTGGTGCGAGGACAACTACACCATCGTGCCCGCCATAGCCGAGTTCTACAACACGGTGCGTGGCGGCGACGGCGGTTTTCAGGGGGTGCGGGAGCGGTGGCCGACTTGGGGCCAGGGGGCGGAGAAGAGGGCTCGGCGGCCAGGCAGGGCGCTCTGCGGGGAGGGCAGTGGCGCTCGCCGCGCTCGGCGACTGCCCCGGTTCGGGAGCGGAGGGCGGGTGGGTGGGCGGATGGGAGGTACCTCTGAAGCCCGGCGCGGTCCTGCTGCCTGCGAAGTCCATCAAACAGGGCTTTCATGGGACTGTAGAATGCCCTTCTATCGCTGCCTGCTTCTTCCTTCTCCGGTCCCTGGTACACCTAAAATTAAAGAAAAAGAGCGATTTGGTGTTGTAGATATAAAATCGGGAGGTTTAGAGAGGGCTCATGACGAGCTGTTCGGTAAATAGCGTGCAGCGGGCCCTTGCGGCGCCCGGGTGCAAAACTGATGCTAGATTGCCGGCGTCCAGTACCCGTTTCCACAGGTGTCACCAGGGCGGTGGCGGGTCAAGAAAAAAAACACCGAAGTGTTTTGTCGTGGTTTAAGCCCAGCCGGTAACTCAGAACCAGGCAGCCACTCTCACTTCCCCTCTTCTTCCTCCCCCTGCTCCCAGAGGAATGAGCAGGAGAATCAGAAGAGTGTTAACTCCCATGGGTTGAGATTAGGCCAGCCCAGTAACTAAGGTATAACACAAACCACTACTGCTGCCACCAATAATAATAATGATAAGGGAAATAACAAGGGAAGAGAATACAACCGCTCACCACCCGCCAGTTGTTACCCAGACTGACCCGAGCAGCGATCTAGCCCTTCCGGGTAACTGCCCCCAGTTTATATCCTGGGCATGACGTGCAGTGGTATGGAATACCCCTTTGTCTAGTTTGGGTCAGGTGTCCTGTCCCTGCTTCCTCCTGACTTCCCTTCCTCCCTAACAGAGCATGAGTCTCAGAAAGTCCTTGGTCAGAATAAACATTACTGAGCAGCAACTAAAAACATCGGTGTTACCAGCGCTGTTCTCAGGCTGAAAGTCAAAACCACAGCACTGCACCAGCTACTAAGAAGGAGAAAAATGACTGCTGCTGCTGAACCCAGGACAGGATCCACCCCCTTATTCAAGTTATGCTCAGATCCCACATTTTTCAATATACCATCACTCTTGTTTCATATATATATATATATGTACATGTCCACACATGCACAAAGAGAGAGATCATTCCTTAGTGCATGGACAAATCCCTATAAAGCTGCTGAGTTCATCCGGTCCATGATGTCGGGCTCCATCTCTTGTAACAGTCTTTCAGAGCAGGAGAGGCTGTGTGCAGTGTTGGACTGTTGCCTGCCAATGACACCATGGAACTCGTCACTGCTAAGCTTGTCTGGTTTCTTCAAAGTCCATTCTTTGTTGGGTTAATGGTCAGAGGGAAGTCAGGGCCAGTCGCTAGTGACCTGAAGACATCTAGTTGATGGGCTATAAAAATACTACATAGCAGGCAATAGCATCCAATTGAGTTCGTCGGCTGTTTTCCCCTAAAATCAAATCCACTTGAGGTACACATCAGACTTCCCATCTTCCCACATTACCCACCAAGTATATTTGGGTCCCTGAGCAAAAGCAATCCCAAGGGTGGGTTTGCCTTTACCTGAAGCAGGAGTAACCCAGACTGTCTTCCCTGGCAAATTCTTTATGTCCACCACAGGAACTTTATCCCCTTCTACAGTATGTAAAAGTTCTGAGTGCACTGGGCCAGCTCTGTTGGCAGATCCTCTGGTGTTGACCCACCAGGTGCCTTTTGGTAAATGTGTATCCCAGTGTTTGAAAGTCCCAGCACCCACTGCACTCAGTGTAGTTTTTAACAGCCCATTGTACTGTTCGATTTTCCCAGAGGCTGGTGCATGGTAGGGGATGTGATATACCCACTCAATGCCATGCTCTTTGGCCCAAATGTCTGTAAGATTGTTCCAGAAATGAGTCCCATTGTCTGACTCAGTTCTGTCTGGGGTGCCATGTCACCACAAGATTTTTTTCTCAAGGCCCAGGATACTGTCCCGGGCAGTGGTGTGGGTGCACAGCATGTGTTTCCAGCGATCCAGTGGTTACTTTCACCATGGTAAGCACATGGCGCTTGCCTTGGCGGGTTGGTGGCAGTGTGATATAGTCAATCTGCCAGGCCTCCCCATATTTATACTTCAACCATCGTCCTCCACACCAAAGAGGCTTTAACCGCTTGTCTTGTTTAATTGCAGCACGTGTTTCACACTCATGAATAACCTGGGCAATAGCGCCCATTGTTAAGTCCACCCCTCGATCACGGGCCCATCTATATGTTGCATCTCTGCCCTGATGGCCTGAAGTGTCATGGGCCCACCGGGCCAAAAATAATTCACCTTTATGTTGCCAATCTAAGTCCATCTGAGCCACTTCAATCTTAGCCGCTTTATCCACTTGTTGGTTGTTCTGGTGTTCCTCAGTGGCCCAACTCTTGGGTATATGGGCATCTACATGACGTACTTTCACCACCAGGTTCTGCACCCGGGCAGCAATATCTTTCCACAGTGCAGCAGCCCAGATGGGTTTACCTCTGCGTTGCCAGTTGCTCTGCTTCCATTGCTTCAACCACCCCCACAGGGCATTTGCCACCATCCATGAGTCAGTATAGAGGTAAAGTACTGGCCACTTTTCTCGTTCAGCAATGTCCAGGGCCAGCTGGATGGCTTTCACCTCCGCAAACTGACTCGATTCACCCTCTCCTTCAGCAGTTTCTGCAACTTGTCATCCAGGACTCCATACAGCTGCCTTCCATCTCCGATGCTTTCCCACAATACGGCAAGAGCCATCAGTAAACAAGGCATACTGCTTTTCACTTTCTGGCAGTTTATTATATGGTGGGGCCTCTTCAGCACGCACCACCTCCTCCTTTGGTGACATTCCAAAATCTTTGCCCTCTGGCCAGTCCATGATGACTTCTAGAATGCCTGGACGACTGAGATTTCCTATTCGAGTTTGTTGTGTAATTAGTGCAGCCCATTTACTCCATGTAGCATCAGTTGCATGATGTGTAGAGGAGACCCTGCCTTTGAACATCCAGCCCAGCACGGGCAATGGGGGTGCCAGGAGGAGCTGTGCTTCAGTGCCAATCACTTCCAAAGCAGCTCGAACCCCTTCATAGGCTGCCAGTATCTCTTTCTCAGTTGGGGTATAGCTGGCCTCAGATCCTTTATATCCCCGACTCCAAAAGCCGAGGGGTCGACCTCGAGTCTCCCCTGGAGCTTTCTGCCAGAGGCTCCAGGTAGGACCGTTCTCCCCAGCTGCAGTGTACAGCACATTTTTTACATCTGGCCCGGTCCGGACTGGTCCAAGGGCTACTGCATGAACTCTCTCGTGTTTAATTTGCTCAAAGGCTTGTTGCTGCTCAGGGCCCCATTTAAAATCATTCTTCTTCTGGGTCACATGATAGAGAGGGCTTACAATCGAACTGTAATTTGGGATGTGCATTCTCCAGAACCCCACTGCACCCAAGAAAGCTTGCGTTTCTTTCTTATTAGTTGGTGGAGACATTGCTGTTATCTTGTTGATCACATCTGTGGGGATCTGTCTACGTCCATCTTGCCATTTTATTCCCCAAAATTGAATCTCCTGTGCAGGTCCCTTGACCTTAGTCCGTTTTATGGCAAAACCAGCTTTCAGCAGGATTTGGATTATTTTCCTCCCTTTCTCAAAGACTTCTTCCGCTGTATCGCCCCACGTTGGGCGCCAAAAAGAACTGTCGTGGTTTAAACCCAGTCAGGTAACTTGTTCACTCACTCCCAGTGAGTGGTGCCGAGCTGACAACAATCGAGGTCCGTTCCCCCCCCACCCCACCGGGGCTCTCCCCTTCCCCGCTCCCGGAGGAATGGGGAGGAGAATCGAAAGAGTGCAACTCCTACGGGTTGAGACAAGAACAGTCCAGCAACCAATGTACAACACAAATCACCACCGCTACTATCAACTACAACAATGATAAGGGAAAATAACAAGGGAAGAGAATACGATACCACCGGCCAAGAAAACGAGTCCCACCCGGAAGCCCGTGTCCTTCCGGGTAACTCCCAGTTACCCCCCACCCCGGGCATGATGTGCTGTGGTATGGAATACCTCCTTGGCTAGCCCGGGTCAGGCGCCCCATCTCTGCTTCCTCATGGCTACCCCTCCTCCCTGGCAGAGCATGAGCCTCACAAAGTCCTTGGTCAGGGTAAACATCACTTAGGAATAACCGAAAACATCGGCTTCACCAACACTGTTCCCAGGCTGGAAGTCAAAACACAGCACTGCACCAGCTACCACAAAGGAAAAACATGACTGCTACTGCTGAACCCAGGACATAGTCCCAAAAATTGAATCTCCTGTGCAGGTCCCTTGACCTTACTCTGTTTTATGGCAAAACCGGCTTTCAGCAGGATTTGGATTATTTTCCTCCCTTTCGCAAAGACTTCTTCTGCTTTATCACCTGACATGATAATGTCATCAATGTATTGCAGGTGTTCTGGAGCTTGCCCCTGTTCCACTGCAGTCTGGATCGGTCTGTGGCAGATGGTAGGGCTGTGTTTCCACCCCTGGGGCAGTCGGTTCCAAGTGAACTGGACACCACTCCAAAAGCAAACTGTAGCTTGCACTCTGCTGCCAAAGGAATGGAGAAAAATGCATTGGCAATATCAATCGTGGCATACCACTTGGCTGCCTTTGACTCTAGTTCATACTGAAGTTCTAGCATGTCAGGTATGCCAGCACTCAGTGGTGGTGTGACTTCATTCAGGCCACGATAGTCTATTAGTCTCCACTCTCCATTAGGCTTTTGCACTGGCTATATGGGGCTATTAAAGGGTAAGCAGGTCCTACTGATCACTCCTTGCCTCTCCAGTCTGCGGATCAGCTTATGGATGAGATTCAGGGAGTCTTGGTTGGTGCACTCTTGCCGCCGTTGCACTGTTGTGGTCATGATTGGCACTTGTTGTTCTTTGACCTTCAGCAACCCCACAACAGAAGGATCCTCTGAGAGACCAGGCAAGGTGGGCAGCTGCTTAATTTCCTCTGTCTCCAAAGCAGCAGTGCCACCAGCCCATCAGTACCCTTTTGGGTCTTTGAAGTACCCTCTCTTGAGGTAGTCTGTGCCAAAGATGCATGGAGCCTCTGGACCAGTCACAATAGGGTGCTTTTCCCATTTCCTCCCAGCCAGGCTGATTTCAGCCTCCAGTACAGTCAACTTTTGGGATCCTTCTGTCACTCCAGAAATACAGACGGGTTCCACCCCTTGACAGCTTGATGGCATCAGGGTACACTGTGCATCGGTATCTACTAGAGCCTTATGCTTCTGTGGGACTGATGTACCAGGCCATCTGATCCACACAGTCCAGTAAATCTGATTGTCCCCTACCTTCATCTGGCTAGAGGCAGGGCCCTTCTGATAGTGATCACAATATTGGCCACTTACGTCTTGTAGAAAAGGATAAGTCTTCTTTATCACAGGAGCTGGAATAAAGTCAGCTCTTCCACTCTGTCTGAAGCCTGCTCACCAGACACTGAAGCCCCAGCTTTCATGGGATGATCATCCTTGACTTTTGTTCTCCTCTTCAATTCATGCACCCGTTCCTCCAGAGCTGAGGTAGGTTTTCCATCCCACTTTCTCAGCTCTTGTCTGTGATCACGCAGGTAAAACCATAGGCCTGTGGCGTGTACTTCCTGTATCTTCTCTCTCAAGCAGTAGGGCGCCTTTTGTTAATAGCTGAGATGTGTGTTGATACACGTGGGGAACTGGATAGATTGGATAGATCGTCTCTCAGTTGTTTGAACTCCTGGGACAGTTTTTCCACAGCTGAAATGATGGAAGGGGTGAGATTGTTGTCGAACTCTCGGAGTTGACAAATCATTTCATCCACTGTTGGTGGTACTATGTCATTCCAGATTATTGCTGCCAGTGAGTCAGCGTATGATGATGGTGCACTCCATATAAGTTTCTACCTCATGGGTTGTGTACATTTGGCTTCATCTACAGATCTACAGGTGCATTCCAGCATCCGGCCTGTGATAGGTCATCTCTACAATGGCTGATTCTGTCAGAGACTGGATGCCTTTCTCTGTCGTGGTCCAGTTGGCTGAACAACTTATCATCCTTGTACAGAAACCTTTCTTTCACATCTGCCAAGAGCCACCTCCAAGGGCTGAGGAACTTTTTCTCTTTTGCAGTTGCTTTGTCAATTCCCCCTTCCCTAGCAAGTGATCCTAGCTGCTTGGCTTCCCTACCTTCTAGTTTGTGACCATTGGCCCAGCGTTGGAGCAAACAGGTGATGATGTGCTCCCCTGGTTGACAGGTGAAATCTTTTTGCATATTCCATAGCTCGTTTGAGGTCCAGGGTTGAGAAGTAACCTCTTCTTCCCCTTTCTCTGATCTACTTAATAATAGCTCTTGTTCAGATGCTGTCCTGTGTAGTAAGTGCATTGGTTCTTCATCTTTCTTCACTGTACGGGTTGCTTTTTGTGCCTCTTGTTTGCTTTTCCCCTTATGTACAGGGGCAACTGATATTGGCACAAATTGCTCCTCTGGTTTAGCTGCAGTGATTATCACTGTAGTTGGAGTGGCTGCAGTATGTGTTGTCGGGGTTGATGCAGCTGCTGTGCTTGGGGGTTGAGTAGCACCAGCAGCTGCACTGTCTGTTGTTGTCAGGGTTTGAGTAGCTGCTGTACTTGTCACTGGGGTTGGTGTAATTTCTGTGCTTGGAGTTGGAGTAGCTGCATTGTTTCTTGTAGTCAGTGTGAGTAGCTGCTGTAATTGTCACTGGGGTTGGTGTAGCTGCTGTACTTGGAGTAGCTTCATTGTCTGTTGTAGACAAGAGTGTGAGTAGCTGCTGTACTTGTCACTGGGGCTGGTGTAGCTGCTGCATTTGGAGTTGGAGTAGCTGCGTTGTCTGTTGTTTTGCCATCAGATCCAGTGACATCTTTTTCCCTTTGAAGGTGCTGGATAGTGTTGAACAGGTTTCTGTAAGCATAGGCCAAGTCCCAGCATGTTGCCATGATTTCTCCTTCTCTGGTATGACCAGGATGACAACACAACTCATATAAGACTTTTACTAGTTTTTCCAGATATTGCACTTGTTCAGCAGTAAAGTTCCAAAGCTCTTGAGGGGACCACTGGCCTAGATACTTGCCCGTACTATCCCACACACCTTGCCACTCATGACTGTCCAGCCTTGGGGAAAATCTCTTGGTCCTCCTATGTAGTCATCTAACCCTAAACCAGACCCAAACCTGACTCTGCTTAACTTTTGAGATCAGATGAAATGGTCAGGAGTAAAACACACTCCGTATCTGTGCCAACATGCTGATCCCCATTGTCGTGGTTTAAACCCAGTCAGGTAACTTGTTCACTCACTCCCAGTGAGTGGTGCCGAGCTGACAACAATCAAGGTCCGTGTCCGTCTCCCCCCCTCCTGCACCGGGGCTCTCCCCTTCCCCGCTCCCGGAGGAACGGGGAGGAGGATCGAGAGAGTGCAACTCCTACGGGTTGAGACAAGAACAGTCCAGCAACAAATCACCACCGCTACTATCAGCTAAAACAATGATAAGGGAAAATAACAAGAGAAGAGAATACGATACCACCGGCCAAGAAAGCGAGTTCCACCCGGAAGCCCCTGTCCTTCCGGGTAACTCCCAGTTACCCCCCACCCCGGGCATGACGTGCTGTGGTATGGAATACCTCCCTGGCTAGCCCGGGTCAGGCGCCCCGTCTCTGCTTCCTCACAGCCTCCCCTCCTCCCTGGCAGAGCATGAGCCTCACAGAGTCCTTGGTCAGGGTAAACATCACTTAGCAACAACCGAAAACATCGGCTTCACCAACACTGTTCTCAAACTAGAAGTCAAAACACAGCACTGCACCAGTTAACACAAAGGAAAAAACATGACTGCTACTGCTGAACCCAGGACATTATCCACCCCTTATTCCATACCATTCACGTCGTGCTCAGATCCCACATTTTCAATACACCATCGCTCTCCCACATATATACATCCATATACATACAGACCAAGAGGAAAAAATCATTTTCTTAGTGCATGGACCAATCCCTATAATGCTGCCGAGTCCATTCGGTCCATGATGTTCCAAGTTCATTCTCTGTTGGGATGATGGCTGGAGGGAAGTCAGGGCCAGTCGCTGGTGACCTGGAGACATCTAGTTGATGGGCTATAAAAGCATTACACAGCAGGCAACGGCATACAATTGAGTTCACTGGCTGTTTTCCCCTAAAATCAAATCCCCTTGAGGTATACATCGGACTTCCCCATCTTCCCGCATTACCCACCAAGTATATCCAGGTCCCTGAGCAAAAGCAATCCCACGAGTGGGTTTGCCTTTACCTGAAGCAGGAATAACCCAGACTGTCTTCCCCAGCAAATTCTTCATATGCACCACGGGAACTTTGTCCCCCTCTACAATATGTAAAAGTTCTGACTGGGCTGGGCCAGCCCTGTTGGCAGATCCTCTGGTGTTGACCAATCAGGTGGCCTTTGGTAAATGTGTATCCCAATGCTTGAAAGTTCCCCCACCCATCGCTCTCAGTGTAGTTTTTAACAGCCCATTGTACCGTTCGATTTTCCCAGAGGCTGGAGCATGGTAGGGGATGTGATATACCCACTCAATGCCATGCTCTTTGGCCCAAATATCTATAAGGTTATTCCGGAAATGAGTCCCATTGTCTGACTCAATTCTCTCTGGGGTGCCGTGTCGCCACAAAATCTGTTTCTCAAGGCCCAGGATGGTGTTCCGGGCAGTGGCATGGGGCACAGCGTATGTTTCCAGCCACCCGGTGGTTACTTCCACCATGGTAAGCACATGGCGCTTGCCTTGGCGGGTTGGTGGCAGTGTGATATAGTCAATCTTCCAGGCCTCCCCATATTTATACTTCAACCATCGTCCTCCATACGAAAGAGGCTTTAACCGCTTGGCTTGTTTAATTGCAGCACATGTTTCACACTCATGAATAACCTGGGCAATAGTGTCCATTGTTAAGTCCACCCCTCGGTCACGGGCCCATCTGTATGTTGCATCTCTGCCCTGATGGCCTGAAGTGTCATGGGCCCACCGGGCCAAAAATAATTCACCTTTATGTTGCCAATCTAAGTCCATCTGAGCCACTTCAATCTTAGCCGCTTTATCCACTTGTTGGTTGTTCTGGTGTTCCTCAGTGGCCCGACTCTTGGGTACATGGGCATCTACATGACGTACCTTCACCACCAGGTTCTGCACCCTGGCAGCAATATCTTTCCACAGGGCAGCAGCCCAGATGGGTTTACCTCTGCGTTGCCAGTTGCTCTGCTTCCATTGCTTCAACCACCCCCACAGGGCATTTGCCACCATCCATGAGTCAGTATAGAGATAAAGTACTGGCCACTTTTCTCGTTCAGCAATGTCCAGGGCCAGCTGGATGGCTTTCACCTCCGCAAACTGACTCGATTCACCCTCTCCTTCAGCAGTTTCTGCAACTTGTCGTCTAGGACTCCATACAGCTGCCTTCCATCTCCGATGCTTTCCCACAATACGGCAAGAGCCATCAGTAAACAAGGCATACTGCTTTTCACTTTCTGACAGTTTATTATATGGTGGAGCCTCTTCAGCACGCACCACCTCCTCCTCTGGTGACATTCCGAAATCTTTGCCCTCTGGCCAGTCCATGATGACTTCTAGAATGCCTGGACGACTGGGATTTCCTATTCGAGTTCGTTGTGTAATTAGTGCAGCCCATTTACTCCATGTAGCATCAGTTGCATGATGTGTAGAGGAGACCCTGCCTTTGAACATCCAGCCCAGCACGGGCAATGGGGGTGCCAGGAGGAGCTGTGCTTCAGTGCCAATCACTTCCAAAGCAGCTCGAACCCCTTCATAGGCTGCCAGTATCTCTTTCTCAGCTGGGGTATAGCTGGCCTCAGATCCTTTGTATCCCCGACTCCAAAAGCCGAGGGGTCGACCTCGAGTCTCCCCTGGAGCTTTCTGCCAGAGGCTCCAGGTAGGACCGTTCTCCCCAGCTGCAGTGTACAGCACATTTTTTACATCTGGCCCGGTCCGGACTGGTCCAAGGGCTACTGCATGAACTCTCTCGTGTTTAATTTGCTCAAAGGCTTGTTGCTGCTCAGGGCCCCATTTAAAATCATTCTTCTTCTGGGTCACATGATAGAGAGGGCTTACAATCGAACTGTAATTTGGGATGTGCATTCTCCAGAACCCCACTGCACCCAAGAAAGCTTGCGTTTCTTTCTTATTAGTTGGTGGAGACATTGCTGTTATCTTGTTGATCACATCTGTGGGGATCTGTCTACGTCCATCTTGCCATTTTATTCCCCAAAATTGAATCTCCTGTGCAGGTCCCTTGACCTTAGTCCGTTTTATGGCAAAACCAGCTTTCAGCAGGATTTGGATTATTTTCCTCCCTTTCTCAAAGACTTCTTCCGCTGTATCGCCCCACACAATAATGTCATCAATGTATTGCAGGTGTTCTGGAGCTTGCCCCTGTTCCAGTGCAGTCTGGATCAGTCCATGGCAAATGGTAGGGCTGTGTTTCCACCCCTGGGGCAGTCGGTTCCAAGTGAACTGGACACCCCTCCAAGTAAAAGCAAACTGTGGCCTGCACTCTGCTGCCAAAGGAATGGAGAAAAATGCATTGGCAATATCAATCGTGGCATACCACTTGGCTGCCTTTGACTCTAGTTCATACTGAAGTTCTAGCATGTCCGGTACGGCAGCACTCAATGGTGGTGTGACTTCATTCAGGCCACGATAGTCTACTGTTAGTCTCCATTCTCCATTAGACTTTCGCACTGGCCATATGGGGCTATTGAAGGGTGAGCGGGTCCTGCTGATCACCCCCTGACTCTCCAGTCTACGGATCAGCTGATGGATGGGAATCAGGGAGTCTCGGTTGGTGCGATATTGCCGCCGGTGCACTGTTGTGGTCGCAATTGGCACTTGTTTTTCTTCAACTTTCAGCAACCCCACAGCAGAGGGATCTTCTGAGAGACCAGGCAAGGTGGACAGCTGCTCAATTTCCTCAGTCTCCACAGCAGCAATACCAAAAGCCCATCAGTACCCTTTTGGGTCTTTGAAGTACCCTCTCTTGAGGTAGTCTATGCCGAGGATGCATGGAACCTCTGGACCAGTCACAATAGGGTGCTTTTGCCACTCCCTCCCAGTAAGGCTGATTTCAGCCTCCAGCACAGTCAACTCTTGGGATCCTCCTGTTACTCCAGAAATATAGATGGGTTCCACCCCTTGACAGCTTGATGGCATCAGGGTACACTGTGCACCGGTATCTACTAGAGCCTTATACTTCTGTGGGACTGATGTGCCAGGCCATCTGATCCACACAGTCCAGTAAATCTGATTGTCCCCTACCTCCACCTGGCTGGAGGCAGGGCCCCTCTAATGGTCGTCACAGCATTGGACACTTAAGTCGTGTTGAAAGGGATTATTCTTCGTTATCACAGGAGCTGGAGTAAAATCAGCTCTTCCACTCCATCTGGGAAACTGCTCACCAGAGACTGAAGCCGTAGCTCTCATGGGACGATCAGTCTTGGCCCTTGCTCCCCTCTTCAGTTCACTCACCCGTTCCTCCAAAGCTGAAGTAGGTTTTCCATCCCACTTTGTCATGTCTTCTCCGTGATCCAGCAGGTAAAACCATAGGGTACCCCGTGGCGTATACCTTCTGTATCTCCTCTCTTGAACAATAGGACGTCTTTTGTTAATAGCTGAGACATGTGTTGGTACACGTGAGGAGCTGGATAAATCAGATAGATCGTCCCTCAATTTGTCGAGGTCCTGGGACAGTTTTTCCACAGCTGAGATGATGGAAGAAGTGAGATTGTCTTCAAACTCTAAGAGTTTATGAACCATTTCATCCACTGTTAGTGGTACTATGTCATTCCAGGTCACTGTTGCCAATGAATGGGCATATGATGACGGTGCATTCCGTGTAAGTTTTCGCCACATGGGTCGTGTACATTCAACTTCATCTGGATCTATAGGTGTATCCCCGTTATTCGGCTTGATGTGATAGATCATCTCTACGATGGCCGATTCCCTCAGAGACTGGATGCCTTTGTCTATAGTAGTCCACTTGGCCGAATGACTCGTAACATCGTCCTTGTACGGAAACCTTTCTTTCACAGCTGCCAAGAGCCTCCTCCAAAGGCTGAGGGACTTTTTCTCTCTTGCAATTGCTTTGTCAATTCCCCCTTCTCTAGCAAGTGATCCCAGCTGCTTGGCTTCTGTACCTTCTAGTTCGTGACCATCGGCCCCATTGTCCCAGCATCGGAGTAACCAGGTGATGATGTGCTCCCCTGGTTGACGAGTAAAATCTTTTCGCATATTCCGCAGCTCGGTTGAGGTCCGAGGTCGAGAAGTTACCTCTTCTTCTTCTTCTTCGTCATGTGATGATGACTCCTGATCAGATTCTGGACCGGGTGGTGAATTCATTGGTTCTTCATCTCGCTTCACCCTTTTTGCCTCCTTTTTGCTTGTTCTCTTGCGTACAGGGGCAACTGATATTGGTACGAATTGGTCCTCTGGTTTGGCTGCAGTGATTATCACTGTGGTTTGAGTAGCGACTGTACTTGTTGCTGGGGGTGGTGTAGCTACCGTGCTTGGAGCTGGGGTAACCGCGCTGTCTGTTGCAGTTGAAGTTTGAGCAGCTGCTGTACTTGCCACTGGGGTAGCTGCGCAGTTCATTGCAGCCAAAGTTTGAGTAGCGACTGTCGCTTTGCCCTCAAATCCGCCGACATTCTTTTCCTTTTGAAGGTGCTGGATAGTGTTGAACAAGGCCCTGTAAGCATAGGCCAAGCCCCAGCACGTTGCCGTGATTTGTCCATCTCTGGTATGGCCAGAATGACCACACACCTCATTTAAGTGTTTTACTAATTCTTCTGGATTTTGCAGTTGTTCGGTAGTGAAATTCCAAAATACTGGAGGGGCCCACTGACCTAGATACTTGCCCATACTGTCCCACACACCCTGCCACTCATGGCTGTCCAGCCTCTGGGAAAATCTCTCGGTCCTCCTACATCGTCGTTTGACCCCAGACAAGACCCAAACCTGAATCTGCTTAACTCTTGAAATCAGTAGTGGGCAAAACACACTCTGTATGCGTGTTAGCATGGTGATTCCCATCACCATCAGCAAACAAGTCTCAACAGCATTAAAAGGCCATTCAAAAAATTCAAAACTCTCAAATGTAAATGGTCTGGGGGGACGACTAGGAGGGTAAAAGGATGTCTCCTTCACAGGTTGAGCACCTGAGAAGGAGAAAAAAGATGTGTAATTGCTAAGCACCTCCATCATATACCTCCCAAAGTATAAAGGTGGTGACCACACTGGGAACATAAGCCAGATCAGTTTCATGATCAATGATTCTATTGTATTACAAGTCATTACCATAAAGTACAATGGGATAAAAACCTTAGCCCAAGCCCCACACTTGAAAAACACTAATACAGCCAATACCGGATGGACGTAAGATATGATATACTGAAACTGTGAGATCAAGAGGAAAAACCTTGAGAGCCAATAAATCAGCATTGTGACGAGTGACTATCAATCCAGTCAGATCTGTTCTTATCTCAACCCCTCGTGCCCCACGTTGGGCGCCAAAAAGAACTGTCGTGGTTTAAACCCAGTCAGGTAACTTGTTCACTCACTCCCAGTGAGTGGTGCCGAGCTGACAACAATCAAGGTCCGTGTCCGTCTCCCCCCCCCCCCTGCACCAGGGCTCTCCCCTTCCCCGCTCCCGGAGGAACGGGGAGGAGGATCGAGAGAGTGCAACTCCTACGGGTTGAGACAAGAACAGTCCAGCAACAAATCACCACCGCTACTATCAGCTAAAACAATGATAAGGGAAAATAACAAGAGAAGAGAATACGATACCACCGGCCAAGAAAGCGAGTTCCACCCGGAAGCCCCTGTCCTTCCGGGTAACTCCCAGTTACCCCCCACCCCGGGCATGACGTGCTGTGGTATGGAATACCTCCCCGGCTAGCCCGGGTCAGGCGCCCCGTCTCTGCTTCCTCACAGCCTCCCCTCCTCCCTGGCAGAGCATGAGCCTCACAGAGTCCTTGGTCAGGGTAAACATCACCCAGCAACAACCGAAAACATCGGCTTCACCAACACTGTTCTCAAACTAGAAGTCAAAACACAGCACTGCACCAGTTAACACAAAGGAAAAAACATGACTGCTACTGCTGAACCCAGGATACCCATCACAATCAGCAGGCAGGTCTCAAGGGTACCCAAAGGCCAGACAAAACCTTCAGAACTCTCAAATGATGCTGTAAATGGTCTGGTGGGGGAGCTGGGAGCATAATGGAATGTCTCCTTCATAGGGTGACCACCTGAGAAGGGAAAAAAGATGTGTAATTGCTAAACACTTCCATTATATACCTCCCAAAGTATAGAGATGGTGACCACACTGGGAACACAAGCCAGATCAGTTTCATGATCAATGAGTCTATTGTATTACAAGTAATTACCATACAGTACAATGAAACAAAAACCTTAGGCCAAGGTCCCCAGCTGATAAATACTAACACAGCAAATACCAGCTGAAAGTAAGGTATTCTGAAACTCCAAGATGAAGAGCAACAACTTTGAGAGCCAATAAATCAGCATTGTAACAAGTGACTATTAATCCAAAACAATGAATGCTTATCACAAATACAATTAGACACACTCTGGTCAGATCTGTTGTTACCTCAACCCTTTGTGCCCCACATTGGGCGCCACAAAGAGCTGTGGTGGTTTAAACCCAGCCATTAACTCACAACCATGCAGCCGCCTGCTCGCTCCTCCCTCCGCCTTTCTTCTTCCCTCCTGCTCCGGGAGGGATGAGGAGGAGAACTAAAAGAATGTAACTCCCATGGGCTGAGATAAGAACAGTCCAGTAACTAAGGTATAACACAAACCACTACTGCTACCACCAATAATAATAATGATAATGGAAATAACAAGGGAAGAGAATACCACCACTCACCACCTGCTGATCAATACCCAGCCTGACCCGAGAAGTGGTCTAGCCCTTCTGGGTAACTGCCCCCCGTTTACATACTGGGCATGACGTGCAGTGGTATGGAATACCTCTTTGGCTAGTTTGGGTCAGGTGTCCTGTCCCTGCTTCCTCACGGCTTCCCCTCCTCCCTGGCAGAGCATGAGACTCACAAAGTCCTTGGTCAGAGTAAACATTACGTAGGAACAACTAAAAACATCGGTGTTATCAGCGTTGTTCCCAGGCTGAAAGTCAAAACCACAGCACTGCACCAGCTACTAAGAAGGAGAAAAATGCCTGGTACTGCTTAACCCAGGACATGTTTGGAAGCAAAACTCGGATTCATCCATGTAGTTTTGGCGCAAAAAAGGCAAAGCTTGCCCTGAGTTTGCAGGATGAAGGCAGCAATGTACTTTTGGGAGAAAAAGAAATATCTGTTTGTGAAAGTAGCTGAAGAAAGGAAAGAGGGGGAAAAGGACAAATGTTCCAGCAAGCTATGGTTCATCCCTGAGCCGTTACACCACACCAGTACCCCTCAGCTGATGGTGAGAACCTGTCAAGTCGTAGCCCAGCAACAGCTGGATTGCCCTGTACCACGCATCTTGGAAAGGGTGCAGTGCTCCTTACATCCTATGGATTTAAAGAATTGCAGTGACAGGTAGATTGACCAGAGATAGTGCATTGGACTTTCTGGTAGTTTGCCTTTCCATGCAAAACACATGTACAGGAGCAAACCCTGCCAATATCCAATCTGTTTTCTGTTCTTTAGTGTCTGAGGTGTGCACAAATGAGGAGCTGGTGCTTCTGCCTTGCCTCTTTTGTACTTTAAAATGGTATTTTATTTTCTCCCAAATTCCATCCAGAGCTGTCTTTCCCTTTCAAGCTGTTTCTTCAACTACTGACATCCAGTGGAAGAAATGTGACCGGCTTCACTTACTGGAGCGTGTACAGTGGGGTGTGCTGCACATACAGAGCAAGTAATTAGTGCAAGATGCACATTGCTAACGTGTTGTTTTTTTTTCTTGTAGTTTGCTCCCAAAGGCGTCCAGGTGGTGGCTGGTCTAATAGGGGGAACTGTCTGCTTTCTTTGTGTCTGATGTCACTGTGCAAGAACCAAAAACAAAGGGAGAAAAAGGTCAGGATAAACAAGTTTCTTGAAGACAGCCAGTGTGTTTTGGAGCCAGCTATGCAGGGGGATGAGTATCCTTCTAACTGTACTGAGCTGATCAGCAGTGGTACAGAAGCTTGCAAAACGCTAGGAGATAGAGGTATGTCTGGATGAATAACTGAGGTTCCATACAGGGTAACAGAGAGACAGAGCAAAACTTTATCCCTGAATCCCCTGTACTGTGGCAGCTGTGTGTGAGTTGGTGAGCTGTCCACTGAAAGGCGAAGCAGAAAGAGTCTCCCTTGAGGGTAGCTGTGTTTAGCCTCTTGTCCTGGGTTCACCTCAAGGGAATTTGATTTTAGGGGGAGGGAAAGAAGGGGGGGGGGGGTGTGAGTTAACGAGTTACCTGACTGGGTTTAAACCACGACACCTCTCTTCAATAGTAACAAGTCATTGTGAAGTTCGACTTCTGTGTTAGTAACTTCTGAAAATTAAGACAGTGACTCACAATAGATTGATGGCGTTGTTCAACTGTGACCCCCAAAAGCCAGATGCTCACAGGACAGTTGGGAGATTTTGGCTCGACTCTAACACGCAACTTAAGTCTAAATTTTATTACTTCTAAGATGGTTCAGGTCTGACTCTGACTCAAACCCTCTTGAAGTTTCAGGAAGGACTCTTCAACAGACCAGAATGTAGCATCTGGGTCTTTAAGCTGTATATTAAAACCTTGCTAATCCACATTTCAAAGTGTCTGGCCGAGGTCAGAGATGAAGTGCTCATTCAATCTTCCTCTCACTCAATATTCCTGTAAGCACACAACTGAAACACTATCTGAAATGTTTTTGGTTTGTTTTTTTTTTGTTGTTTTGATGTTTTTCTTTCTTTAGTCATTGGTTTGTTCTGATGGGACTCAATCCTCATATGTTATACCTAAATTTAACTCGATTTAGTTAAAAAGCAAACCAAAGTGCTTGGCAGGATTAAATCAGTAGGAGAATATCTTTTCAGAGGTTTTGTACAAATTGATCAGCCTAATTTCCTAAAACACATGTGGGTTAGATGGATATGATTTTGTGTTCAGGTCTTACACAGTTTCAGGAAGAAGGCCATCAAGTACTTTGTAACTGAAATTAAAAGAGCAGTTACAAGAAGACTGGCTTTCCCTGCCCCCTGCCCCCCCCCCCCCCCCAAATGAGTGATGTGTCCTGATGCAGTCTAAACTTACTCAAGAACACAAACAAGTGCCCCCATATGAGCAAAAAGGATTTATCCAGTGCACAGTTATTTACAAAAAAAAAAGCTGTTGTTTGTGTTTCAATCATCCAAAAACAGTAACTTTTTTCTTTTTTTTCTCTGTTGTTACCAAAGTAAGTACTTTACAGTTCAGTATGTTGCATAAAGTTGTGCATGTCATACGTATTTCTTGCCAGATTTCCATTTGAAGAGGGAATTGCCAGTGGTTTTATTCCTCAACTTTTGTCCCCTAGTGGTATGTAAATGAAAGTTTTAAAAAGTTGTGGGATAGTTGTAAGAGTGTAAAAGAATGCTTGTAGTCTCTCTACATCATCTTTTTTACTTAAAGAAGTCTTTTCGCTTATGGAAGTGGCATGCTCGTGGATCAGAATATAAAAGAAACAAACTTGGTGAACTCACCAAGAGCTACTTAGTCTATTTTTACTTTTTCCTCACAAAGAGTTAGTGCAATAAGTGTTGCTGTGGTGGTTGAATGCTACAGCTGCTGTCTGGGAGGCGTACTGGATAGTGAAGAATACTTGAGCTTTGGCAGGACTGCAGGAAACATCCTCTGTCAGGACTGTGGCCAAATACGGGTGAAGTTTTGTGGTCATGATCTGAGGAAGCCTCTGGTGTTCCCTCTGTGGCTCATGTCCTGTATCCCTTTCATACAATTAAGTAGTTGGAAATTGAAACTAAAGGTCCAGAAATGCATGAAGATGGAGGATGGACTGTTAATGATGAGCCACTTACCTTTTTCGAGGGCAGTAACTTTTAATCCCTGTCTTTTGCAGATCCCAAAGAAAATACTCCTGTTACTGTTGCACTAAACTGTGTCATCATTTTAATTATACATTATGAAGCCATGCAGTGTAATTGTATATTATGTAAAAAAAATTGCACATGCAGCATGAAACCAGAGCCAAACGGATAGGTGCCTCACTTGCTTGGAAAGGGTGGTGTTAGTTGTGGAATATTTAAGGGTGTGTGTCCTCATAGGGAGCCAGGCTGATACCAGTGAGGGAAAAGCAGCAGGTCAGTTGTAGTATATCTTTTATTGACACTGAACTTGGAACTAAGAGAACTTCAGCGAAGTGTTTCAGAACATGTTCCAGAGTCTTGATTTGAATATAGTTTGTGAAAAATACAGTTTGTGGAACTACGTATTGCATGGAAGAGATACCATATTAGCACATTTTTTTAAAACTTCATAGAAAAGGATTTCAGTACTAAAGTTATTTCAATGTGTACAATATTAGAAAATCTTCCTGGTGGCTTTCTTGAAGAGCACAAGTCATGGTCAAATCCAGGTTGCAAGGGTATTCTTGCATTTGCAGGCAGGACCTTAGCATGAACAGGAGTTCAGTGCCAGAAGCGCACTAACTTGGGACAGAATTGCTAATTGTCTAATTGCTAGTATAAACCTTCATTGCTGCAGGTATGGTAAGTAGGTGTGTTTCCTTCATCATGTTCTTCCTAGGCAGAAAAAGGACTTCCTAGCCATATTTGTATAGACTGCACTTAGCTGGTCTGATTTCTTTGTTTGTTAGTCCTAGCTGTGGAGATGGAAAGGGTTTTTTGACACCACTTTGTTTATAACCATCTATTTTTTCCCCCTTAACACCACCCTTTGGCCTAACAGTGGCTTAAAGCCTAAAATGTGTAGAGCACTCCCAGGTTCCCAGAGGTCTTGTTCATATTCCATCATCCCTGCTGTCAGTCACTGTGTATGCATTCTACCTGTTTGGGGGTGAGGGGAGCCCTCCCATTCTGTGCTTAGGTCAGCACATTGCACTCTGGGATCCTGTCCTATGGCTTTATTCTCAGTGTTGCTAACATTCTCTGCTGCGTGGAGTTGGTGAGTTTTTTGTGAATGGAAGATGCTCAAGTGAGCCTGTTTGCTTGAATGTGTAGGTTGGTTTACATGAATTAAGGAAATGGATCTGTCTCTTAAAATATATTGAAATACGATATTACTTTATAAATAATGTTTTGGTCTCACATGAATTAAGGAAATAGATCTGCCTCTTAAAATATGCTAAAATAGGATATTACTTTATAAATAATACTTTGTTCTTTACCTTGCCTCCCCAGGATTGTGCAGTATCCTGCAATCTGACACTGCCACATGCCCATATTGTCAACCTTCCACCCATCTTAATTTGTGAACAACAAACGCAGAATTTGCTGCCTTGGTGGGGTGAAGGATTTCTGTACTATGAGTCCTTTTATTCCTACTTGAAGAGGTGCTTGGTCTATGGCACTTGCTGCCCCTCAGGTTTGTACTTCTGCTTTATGAAGATGGATTCCTGCATGACAAGCATGCTGCAGGAGATGGTAACTGGCAGAAGGATTCAACCCTTGCATTGATTCAGACAGGGCAGTCCAGTGGGAGGTGGCTCTCTGGCCTGACTGCAAGGAGCCCTCTGCATTAGCAAGTCTTTGGCTGGTCTGTGTGCTATTACCAGGGTGCTGCTGGTAGAGATTTGCATAGTATTTGCAGCTATGAACTGTGTGGGTGATTGCTTTTTCTAAGTATTTGAATGAAATCTTAAAGCCAAGACTTTGGAATGAAACACAGCTTGCCTGTTGAGGATGTACCTTTAGTGTGAGGGAAGGTGTCTGATGTGAAGTAGATGGTGCTGAGAAATTGCTTCTGTAGTCACTGTCATTTTGGATGGCAGCTTAGGAACATGCTTTGATAGGCCTTGCAGATGTTAAATAGACGTGTCCGTTTTAATCATCATAAGCTCTGTCCTCAGACCATGTAGAGTTTTGGAGCACAGGGTGTAAATGAACAAATGCCTTTTTTGTGTGTTGTTCTTGAACCCTTTCTCCATCAGATTTTCATTAATGTCAGGAAAAGTTTACAGGTCTCGGCAAAGAGGGGACCTGTCCCAAGGGAATGCTCTTTCCCAGTTGTTTTCTACATCTGCTTTAGGGAATGTCGCTGGGAATTACTTTCTCTTGTGCTTGGGATATGTGGGGGAAGGTAAGGAAACTGGGGCTGGTGAATTCATCCTGTCCCATTGTGAATCAGCAGTAGGGCCTTCCTGTAACTGCCTAGTGCCACAGCTGGCCCTCAGCACTGGCAGCTCCTTCTGGGGAGAACCAAGTGATGACTGCAGTGAGAGCTCCTGATAATTGCCAGTAAAGTGTTTTCAGCCTTTAACTAGAGAGCCATGTTTTAGATTGTTGGTAAGCAAGAGAAATAAGTTTTTGTTGAACTTTCACATATTAAATTAAAGCCCCTTACAGTAGTTTGAATTCTAAGCCTTTTCACCTTCCTATAACCAGTTTTCAATCATACTGAGTTGTTTTTGTAATGGAGAATCAAAAGATACAAATTGTAAAAGGATTTGCAGCTTTAGGCTTTCTACACCACACAAAAAGGGTTCTAACTTTTAGCTTGGTTTTGTATTTCAGCTTCCAGACAGTAGTTATTGCTCAGTGAATTGACTGCCACAAAACTTGATTAACCCGGTACTTACACTGCTTTTTACATGCTAGGCTTGACAGCCACTTAGAGGAAAGGTCACTTGTCAGGACATCCTGTTCCTCAGCTGTTTGTTCTTGTAAGCTTCCTGAATTGCAACAGTTGAGTATTTGTAGATTTGCAAGAAAATTCCTCTGGGAATAGATTTGAAAGGTAATTTAATGATGTGACTAGCTACTAGTTTTACATTGTTTAAAGTTTTATGCTCTTACTAGGTTTTAATGGTACTAAACAAGTTGATGCTTTGCAAAACCAGCTCATCTTTGGCAGAAACTGAGACCTCTAATTTGTTGATCTGGGACTTCCCTGGATGACACAGTGTTTCTATAACTGTCTCAGGCAGCCTATGAATATTTAAGGTTTATTTATTTTCTGTCATTGTGAAACTGTTTTGTTTATTTTTTTCCCTAGATAAGCAACGTCTTGTTTTTTGTTTTACCACCCATATGTATGTGCTTGTTCCGTCAATATGCAACCTGTTTCAACAGCGGAATATATTTAATATGGACTCTGCTAGTTGTGGTTGGTAAGTTGCTTAGTCTCCATTTCCCTGTTCATGCATGAAATGAGAGAGGAAATCAGTTTTTCCTGCTTGTGCTTGATTGTTTTGTGAAACAAAGCAATCTTGACATCTGTGGAGTAGTTTGGTTATACTTGCTTGGAGCTGAAGCAACCTGGTTTCTGAAAGGAAAATGCTTTTTGCAATTTGAGGTTGATGGACGTAGGCATTAGCTCTGTTCCCTTCCTATCCTTCTTCTGCATAACTTCTTTTGTTTATATCTGTGCTTAATCTTGTCACTGGGCCAGGACACTCTCCAGCAGTGTTGATGCTCTTTCCTCTGTTGCTTAAATGAGAGCTGAAAGCGTTTGTGCTAGTGATACCAGCACGACAGAAGAGGGTAATAGGTTTTGCATTAAGTGAGAAGGCCCAAAGGCTTAGCTATTTTGTAGATGCAAGATTCTTTTAATTCCTAGAGGCACTGGCAACTTACAAACTTTTACATCAGAGCCATGTGGGGGGGCAGTGTGATATTTTTCACCTCTAAACCTGTATCATGGAGTAGTCATCAGATGCTACTTTTGATCTTTGTCTTGCCCATTCTCATCCTATTGAGGGAATTCCAAAGCAGCATTTGGCTTTTATTTCTTAATTGGTTTTATATTTAACTTTACCACTGGATGGTTCTTCACATCTACTTTTTTAGTAGAAGCTGGCATCTTTAGCTGCTGCTTTTGTAAAGGGTCTGCTTCTTTATTAATGAGGTGCTGATGATTTGGATTGCCTTCTTTGGAAAGTTGGCATTTGTGTTTTGGTTGTTTGGATTTGTTCTTTTTTTTTAAAAATCTTTTCTAGGCCAAATGGTATCCATCATTTGCTATGAAATTCTGAACATGCACAGCATGTTTTGATCTCTATAGTACTGCAACTGTTCATAATGCCTTTTTTATTGATTATTCCAGGAATTGGATCTGTTTACTTCCACGCCACCCTCAGTTTCCTGGGCCAGATGCTGGATGAGCTGGCTATTCTCTGGGTCCTGATGTGTGCTTTTGCCATGTGGTTCCCTAGGAGATACCTGCCCAAAGTTTTTCGGAATGACAGGTAAACATACAATCATACATGTATATTTTCATGTTTGTTGAAACTTCTTATGCTGATACCTAAATCTGCACATAATGGCACTGAGTTGTCATCCAACCTTAGCGCTGCCACCACTACTTTTTCTCACTCCATTCTCTTCCTATTGCTTGTAGCCTGGAGAAGAGCAGGCTGTGTGGAGACCTCATAGCAGGCTTCCAGGATGCTGGAGAGGGGCTCTTCATTAGGAACTGTAGCAAGAGGACAAGGGGTAACGGGTTCAGACTTAAACAGGGGAAGTTTAGGAAGAAATTCTTTACTGTAAGAGTGGTGAGACACTGGAATGGGTTGCCCAAGGATGTTGTGAATGCTCCATCCCTGGCTGTGTTCAAGGCCAGGTTGGACGAAGTCTTGGGTAACATGGTCTAGCGTGAGATGTCCCTGTCCATGGTAGGGGGGTTGGAACTAGATGATCTGAAGGGCCTTTCCAACCCTAACCATTCTGTGATTCTATGATCTCAGCCCATTTTTTTCAGAATTCCCAAGTCTGCAGTTGCTGATGGTTTATGCCCTGTAACTTCAGATCTTGGGATGAGGTGAGTTGCCTCTGGAAGTGCTTGTTCTTGTTGATTCTAGGGAGACCTTTACATGAGTAGCTTACATAAGCTGCAGCTAAAGTAAGGGAAACCCTCTTACCTTCTTCCTTCTGTATAGCCTAAGTGTGCATGAAGGTGGACCTATGGAAGTCAGCTGTATTTTCGTCGGAATAATTAAGGCAGTGGTTAAGGATGGTGTTTAAGTATTCAAAGTCTAGGTGTTTATTATAAGCCTGTTATGAACATAATTTTAAGAATTGTGGGTTTAGTATTTAGAATTTAGTAATTAGAAATTTTCTCCCCCCAAAAATCCTATTCAGGAGCCGATTTAAAGCTGCTGTAGGTGTCCTGTCTGGAGTTACTACCTGCCTTGCCTTCATTAAGCCTGCCATCAACAACATTTCACTAATGACTCTGGGTGTTCCCTGCACAGCTTTGCTCGTTGCTGAGTTGAAGAGGTGAGTACATTTCTCCTGTATGCAGTGTTGTCTTCTGAGATCCTTAGGCCAACGTGTGACAATACAGTAGATCTGACTTCATCTCCTTCTGCAGATCAAAAATTCTTCTACCACAGGTAAGTGCAGATCTGGTATAAACTTCCTCTGCCAGTTCAAGACATTTTTGACAAGGATTTTTCTCTTTTTCCCCTGGGCCAAATAGTAGGTCAGCTATTGGCTGACTTCTTGTGACAAAATGTCTTGCTGCAACCTGATCTAACTCAAATTTGTTTGTTTATTGTGGAATCAGGGCAAGGGTTTCACTCTACTGAGCATTTCTGCTCTATAGTCTATGTAAGGGTGAGGTGATTGCATGATCACAGTCTAGATACTAGAAGGAATGTGGATCAAGGCCCAAGCATGCATGGAAAATTCTCAATAGTTCTCAAAATTGTACATTACTTTTACACCACTTTGTCTTCTGACATGTATTATATGATGGAGCCAGACCAACAAAGATAAGGTTAATCACTAGATTGTGGAGGATAACTGTCAATCATGGTCTTAGAAACTATAAAGCCAGAATGCAAATAGAGAAGAACCTGAGACAGATCTTAGCATTTTAGTGTTACCATGGTAGCAATACCAGCAGCTGTACAGATACTTCTTTTCTTCAATCTTTTCATTGGGTGCACAAATGACCAGACAAGCATGGGCATATGAACTTGTCTTTTCCCCTTCTTCTCCAGTGTCTAAGAAAGATTTTACAACTTATGTTGCCCTTAGATATTGCTTATGTCCATCAAAAGAAACAAACAGGACTAAATATCTGCATTCTGACTGTTCCTATTAGAAAAGAGATTCTCCTGTTTGCTATCTTACCCTATTGTGCCACTGCTTCTCCATACAGTGGAAGCCTTTGCTAACAGTGTTTTGTAAAGGTGCTTGTGAGTCTTATCTCATTAGACAACCTGCTGAGCAGTATTTATTTCTGTCAAAGAAGCTTGGGAGACAGCACACAAGTTAATTGTAGACAAGTAGTTGAATGTTGGTGGGGACGTCTCATTTTGATGTGAGCACTGAGGAACTACTGACAAAGCAAATGGAGATCTGTATATGGCACTGAATAATATATGTGAACTCTATACATATCAGTTTTCCAGGCATAAGCTCCTGAGAAAATTGGACGGTTAGTGTGCTTCAAAATTAGTATTGCTTCAAATCCAGGAATAGGTATGCCTACAGATTTTGCTTTTTCAAACTCCCTCTGAAAAAAGTTCTTATCTTACCAAAATGTGGAGTTTTCCTGTCTGTTGTTTGAAAAAGAATTAAAAACACAGATAAACTTTCTTTTGAATTGGTGATTAAAAAGGGACCTAAAGTGACGTATGCCGTCTTGATTGTGTATTGGATGATGTAATACCTTTTTTTTTTTTTTTTTTACAAATTCCTAAGTATAAAAGGGAAATAAGTAAGAGTTTTATTTTAAGCTATATTGATCCCTAGGAGATTTAAGTAAGATATATTCTTGTAAACCTGGAAGAGAGAAGTTGTGGTGTATCATGACACGGACTCAAGATGATGAGGAGACACAAATCCAACCTTATTACAATCAAGTCCTCTTTATCCCCTTGTTCGGTACTTTCCCAACCTGCACAAGCATGCCATGTTCAGTCTCATTGGCCCCTGTAAAAATCCCCAGGTAAATAGTCCAATTGCAGTGCTGAGGACACACTGTAACAGTTTCACCCCGCTGTCTCAGACCCGCTGGTCTGGCCTCGACTGAGACTCCCTGCTACAGCAACATCCTGGCCTAATCCCCCAAGGCTTGCTTGTTTACCTTTGCTGTCTTTCAATATTCCAACTTAACTGCCCCAGGTCTTGTTAAGTGTCAAGCCCTCAGAGCTCATTCCCAGACTGTTTTTCATGCAAATCTTACCACCTTCACTCTTCACAAGAAGTCATCTCATCCATTTTGGTAGTAGGGAAAATAATACAAGCATTATTTAAAATGCCTGCAATTCTTCCCTTCTCTACTAGCACAGTCATTAGGGAGCTACACATCTGAGGCCTGGCAATCTGCAGCAGAAGTTTATCTGTGAAACTGGTATTTGGGGAAGGAAGAGAAAAGCCTCCAGAGAAGTTTCTTCTGTTCTGTGCTGTGTTGTGTTGTGATGTGTTAGACCAAAACTCCCTGTTCTTATTCCCCTGGTGTCAATCTTGTACAGAATTCTGGTGAATCAGAACAACTGTGTTTTCAAATGAGAATTCTCTGTACCTCACTTGTCCTTGATGAGGAGATAGTATTGTCACAAAAGAGTGCTATGTTCTTGAATGAAGAGTTGGTAGGGTAGTTTATGCTAGGAAGTATTGTGAGTGGGAGATGATCAAAAGAGAAAAAGGTAGCTAAGTGCATTACTTGTGCATGAAAGACAAAGAAATGGTAAAACTGTATTCTCGTTTCTGTCCAAACAAATCCCTTAATGTGTTTCATAAAGAGACCCCCACAAAAGCTCTCCTAGGGGATGGTGTCAGGGGCGAAGCAGATATGGATCCTTTGGTTTGCTGGTTCAAGCCAAACCACCAGTGAGATTAAAATGTCATCAAATTAGTATGAGAGTTATTCAGTGAGTTACTGTTGACGCGGGAGTCACGGACAATGCAGAGATGATCAATGTGATCAAGCGATTGCCAAATTTATTACAAAGCCTTAACTCCTTATATACTGTTTCTTACATGCACTTACAGTCATTTGGCCTATTATGATTGGGTACATGTCTTGAAGACCCTTAGTGACTAACATATAATTGGTTAAACACAGGTGTGAGAACTCGACCTACGAAAGCTTGCCAACAGTCCACAGTTCTCATTAGCTCAGTGAATTCCAGCTTCTTATCTTGCTTGCTTAAGCTTCTTCGGGCCTCTCATGGCCTTGCTGTATCTTTCAGGATTATTCAGAGTTTATGTACTACTTATGCATTCTCCTGTGAGAGCACTGTCTCCACATCTCCCCCTTTTTGTTTTATATATGTTTTGGGTGACCCTACTTGAGCAGGGGATTTGGGCTAGATCATATCTCCAACATATGCCAACTACAGGCTGCTGGGCCTGCCCCTTTTTTCTGCTGTATGGCTCTCTGATAACAGGGGAGGCCATCCTTCACATCAAGGTCTGGCATGGCATGTGTCCCCACCGCTTCACGCCTGCTGGGTTGCAGCCAACAGCGGAGCTAAAGGTTCTTCTTGGTGGCAAACACAGAGGCCAACCCAGTCTTGCCCTTGACTGTGGTAGCAGGCATTTTGTCAGCCTCAGTCCTTGCACCTTGTTGTCAATGCAGAGTTTCACCTGCTTCATCCAGTAACAAGTCGCTACTACAGCAAGGCACACACAAATTTACATTAGCAGAGTGACTATTACAGGGTGCAGCAGCATGTTGAAGATGCTGATGGCAGCGAGGGACTAGCCAAAGAAATTTCTTACCAGTGGAATTCTCCCACCCTCTTAATTTGTTCCATCACCTGCTTTATAACACTACCATTGTGTTAGAATCTTTCCAGCTTTTGCCTTAGCATTTTCTAGCAGCTACTGCAAATTTCCGTACTCTTAGCATTTCTTTTACAAGTGACAAATCCATACAATACAAGGTGTAGTTCTTCATTAGCAACTGGCTAGTAAATACAGGTGGTTTTATACACAAAATCACAGCCTCTAATAATAGCTACTTTACAAGCACACATATTCAGGATGTTACTTTTCAGTTGTCCCCAAGTGATGTTTTGCAATCGTTAGTTTTTCTCTTCCTCTGTCTCATGCTGCCTGGGGTACTCACAGTCAGCTCCTGTAGCTGAGGCATCAGGTTTTTCCATTCGTCTGTCCAGCTCATGGCAAGGGTTGACAAACTTTGCAGGCAGTCGCCATGGACCTGTAGGCAGGAGGACACATATATACCCCCTCCTCCAGGTTATCAGTTCTTGAGAAGCAGACAGGTTAAACTGCACATTGTTAACAGTCACGGAGTTTGATGCATCATTGCCTCTTTTTTTTTTTTTTTTTTTCTGTCACCCTGATGCTGCTTAGGTGATGGCTCATAAAGCTTGTGGTTGCACTACCCCACTCGCTTTTTTAGTTAGCAGTTCTTATTTCAACCGATCTATCTATTCCTCTATTCCTCCAAGGCTTGGATTCACCCCCAGGTTACCTTAAACATACTAAGCAAGGCTCCTACCATGCACCCACTGTGTTTCGGGTGCTCTTTAGGCTTTGTCTGTGGTGTCTCTACAAACTGCCTCAGTACCGCAATAGATTGAGGGGTTGGGTTTTGCTTTGTTTTGTTTTGTTTTTTATTGGTTTGTTTGTTTTGTTGGTTTTTTTTTTCTTCACTCCTCGGCTCTGGCGTCCATCCTGGCTGTTCCGCCGGTGGAGCACTAGGAGCTGAATTGGAGGTCAGGTTTTTTTGTTTTGTTTTGGTTTTTTTTGTTTGTTTGTTTGTTGTGTTTTTGTTTTTTTTTAAAAGTCGCTCACCCTGCTTTGCACAGCTACAAACGCCGGCCTGCTCGGCAGCAGCCATAAAAGCGTGCCTGCTCGGCAGCAGCTACAGCTGCCTGCCTGCTTCAGCAGCAACCATAAATACCAGCCGGCAACCTTACTTTTGTATTAACCCTTTCTTGCCCGAAATGTTAAACTGCTACCGGTTAAAAACTTTTACATGAACCCAACAACAAAAAATACACAGAACACTGTCTGCCCTCAACACACACACACACACACACACACACACACACACACACACACACATATGGGATCCCACAAGCACACGCCACACAACTACAATATTTGAAGCACAAAATCCAGACAATCATTACTCCCACTACAGCCCCACATACAGAATGTGGCACAAGGACCCTGTGGAGACTAACAGGAAACCAGCTCCGAGAAGCATTATTGCAGTGCGAGGTGGCAGGCTCATCCTTAGTGGGCGTCCCCACAGAGGCTCTGCCTTCCCCACATCGTATGAGGCTTGGGCTTTTATACTGACCAAAATGCACACTCATTCCGACACAGGTGGCCAGCCTATGTTGAAAGAAGTGGCCAGCAATATCTATAAAGGTCTCCAAAGGTCGATACAAACCTTGACATACTTATATTTACCAACTTCTAGTACATGAGTATCACAGAGAAGCTGTATCAAATGACTTGTTTAAGGGGTCCCAAGTCCACAGTCCATCACAGTATGCCCAATACCCCTGATAAGAGCATAAAAGAGACCTTCCCACCACCAGAAAATCACACAATACATCTGCATCCCGCGCTGGTTTCGCTTCCCTAGAGGTTCGGGGGGGGGAGGGGGGGGGGGTGTCTGTTTTTTTTGTTTTTTTGTTTTTGGTAACTTTAACATAAAAAAAGGTTGCTCCCTTCACTTTAAGAAGGGCTGAAAACATCCATAAAACGGATGTCCTGAGCTCAAATTTCAGTTCATTCAATCACTGACAAGGGAGGTGTCCTGGAGCGGTGCTGACTCTTTCCAGGGTTTCACCCATCGAGCTGGTACCCACCGCAAACTGGAATCTGTAATTTACACACATATAACCTCAACCTGTTAGTTTTGATTCCACAGGACCTTTCCAAATGCCAGTTTCCAAATCCTTGTACTGGACCAGAATACCCAGAGTTTTAGTCATATAACCTGAACCTAATGCCTGACCGTGTATTATAGCAGGGGAGTCATTAAAGTCTCCTGTCAATAGCACAAAAAAATCATAACATATACAGCTTGAGTATAAGAGGATTTTAACCCATATGTGGTCACCGCTTGTCGGGCCTCCTTAACTATTTTGAGATCAAAAGCTTCCCGCTCTTTAGCCCCCTGCTGTGTAGTAAACACAGGATATGCAGAGAGGCCCATTGCAGAAAATTCACCTGTAATAATCACATCTTTGATTAACCCGTGCCAAAAGTGCGCAGGATTTGTGCCCCCCCCCCGATACCTCTCCCACCCCCTCCCCGTTTGCCTTCTTTAAGGAAGGGGTTTTACGGAGGATAAGGTGGAGGCACTGATGGAGATGTCTCAATCCCAGTCTCGAGGGCTTCAAGCTTTTTCATCAATTGTTGCAGCTGAGCGTCTCCAAGGCCAGTAAGTAGTTGCTGATGAGCTGAGCAGACTGACCTGGGAGACGAAGAGTCAGAGTCTGGAAGCAGAGGATATAAATCTGGCTTGGATTCAGGGAACTCGGAGTCTGGTCCTGGGTCAAACTCAGGGTCTCTGTTGTTCACAGCTATGTCTTTCTTGTCAGGTGTCTCTTGTTTGGTGTGTGGCCATCTGCGGACCTGGCTCTTGCTTTCATTGGCTCGGGGCGTTGATTTTTTCAGCGCCATTCCAGGTACCACAGGAGGTGCAAAAGTCATACCCGCAGCACTATGATGGGGGTTAGGGGAGACAGCCCCTTCTGGAACTGTGGAGGCAAATACAGAAGCTACCGCCACCCTTTCCAGTTTCATCTCTTTCAAAGTCTCAAACACCCATCTCCAAAGTGTAGAGTGTTTCTGTGCATCTTTGGTCCCTTTACTAACCTTGCGATCACGGGACCACTTTAACAGCCTCTGTAAGGCGGCACTATCATATTGCAGTCCTCTCTTAGAGAGAATGTGTTGGAGGAGCTTCACCACCACCTGTTCCTGTTTGGATAGCAAGTGCCCCATCTCCTCCCAGGCTGCTCACCTGATCAGGGCGAGATTCCCCAAGTTTTGCAGACATCTGACTTCTCAGCGCCGGGGCAGCGCTGAATTTCGGCCGGCTCTCTGCCCCCTCCTTTTCGTTGGACCTTCAAACTCATCTTTGTCGAGTTATCGATCAGAGGGTCCCTGTCCGGGCGCCACTTGTTGACACGGGAGTCACGGACAATGCAGAGATGATCAATGTGATCAAGCGATTGCCAAATTTATTACAAAGCCTTAACTCCTTATATACTGTTTCTTACATGCACTTACAGTCATTTGGCCTATTATGATTGGATACATGTCTTGAAGACCCTTAGTGACTAACATATAATTGGTTAAACACAGGTGTGAGAACTTGACCTCAAAAGCTTGCCAACAGTCCACAGTTCTCATTAGCTCAGTGAATTCCAGCTTCTTATCTTGCTTGCTTGAGCTTCTTCGGGCCTCTCATGGCCTTGCTGTATCTTTCAGGATTATTCAGAGTTTATGTACTGCTTATGCATTCTCCTGTGAGAACACTGTCTCCACAAGTTACCATCAGGCATCTAACTATCTCCATGTGCAGACAGATGCTAGAATATTGTTGCATAGCTGGCATTAGCCCTGAGCATTGAAGGTTTACTCTGTCCATTCGTGCCTGATTCTCCTACTAGAAACCTGTCTGTGGGGAAGCCCTGCTTCATTGTTGCAGGTTGCTTACTGCTCTTTTATTCCCTTGACTAAAAGGTTAAGCTACTTAAAAATTTAAAATATTCCTTAGGGTATAAAGGGAGATAACTGTGTCAAAATGAATCAGACAATTAATTGACATCCAACAAGTTGCATGATTTGAAGAAACGCTGCTGTGTTTTGCTGGGGGTGCCATGACTTTGGAAGCTAAAGCTGCTGAAATCGTGTACCAGTGCAGTCCCTCAGACAGCAAATGGCTAGGACACAGTAGTGTTTGCAGAAACTATGGTATTAAAATAACTGCTGTTTGTGTTAAACCAAAAAGACCATGCTTTATGTAGGCAAAAGTTGGAAGTGGAAGTGCAAGCGCAAGCTTCTTTCAGACCAGAGCAGGATAGGAGCATGTCACAAATCTGTGCACAGCGGCATAAAGAGCTCTTTAAACCCTTAGCTGGCAGTTTCTGTGTCAGTGGTAGTTTGAATGATCAGTGTCTGTGTCTATTAAGAAATAAAAGAAATGGGTTGGGTCTGTCTCTCTTGCCAGCATCTGGGTGGTATTTATGTTATATCTCCTCATTGTAGTAAAAGCAGTGGCAGGTAGGAAGCTTTGAAGTCTTCTGTCTCCCCTGCAAGCTTGTCCTTAGCCCATCCAAAACCCAGTTACTGCAGGAACTGAAGGCTCTATAATGGGTGAAAACCTGAGAGTTTGCACAGACCATCAAGTTGTGCTGCCCTTGTTGTGCTTGACTCTTTCTGCCTTAGAGTTATCTTTTGCAGTACACCTTGCAACATCCTGTCTGAAGTTTATAAAAATAAATGGTAGTACCTGATGGTGGTAGTGAGCAAACCTGTCATTAAAATCTGTACCATTTCTATGGCTGATCTCGCACTGGGAAAGTTTCTTCATGTAAGCTTTCAGTTTTCCTTTGCAGCCTTGAATCCTAGGTAATATGAAGGTTAATTTTTCTCTCCTCTTGGTGTTCAAACTAGTCCGATATTGTCAGGCACAGTCAATTACAAAGAAGGTGGGTATTTGAGGCCAAGCGTCTTATCTTAAATGGAATGCAGTTGCACATTTATGTCCTTCAGAAAAGTCCAAGAAAGCCCCTGTGTTCTTAATACACACACCCTTTCCTCTGTCAGAATACACAAGTATCTAGCACAGCAGTCCAGTTTTATCTGTCAAAAGTGCAAAACTGACCCATCCAGTTTGGTCACAGTTCTTATGAACAGTTGTGCATCTCACTGAAGAGTATAAATCTGCCTTAGCATTAATGGGTGAGAATTAAGCTCTGTATACATAATACAGCAGTGGTTTTTGACCAGTAACAATTTCCCCCATCTTTTATGAAGGGATCCATGCTCTCTAGTTATTTGGTAGAAGCAGGAATCCTTCAAAATATGGAGGATTTACCAGTATAGTTTTACTTACAAAACCATGCCAAGTCTTGATTGTATTTCTTACTGGGATGTCTCATAAAAGAGCATAAGGAAGAACTTGTATAGCTGAGCTCTGGAACTTGATACGCAACTCAAAAATCTCCTTACTCTTTCCTTTCTTTGTGATTCTTGTAGCCTTTTTAAACTTAAAAACACTATTTCAGAGGAAACAAGCCTTTTCACAGTATGCAGCATAGACAATCTTGAAGCCATTTGGGCAAGCCCTGTCTCCTCTGACTATGTCTTGTGGCTTGCCAAGTGGATTGGAGGGTTCAGGTGTAAGAAAAAAAGCCATTTTGGTTTATATGTTATGTGGAGTGTTAATTTTTGTGGCAGTCGTGTAGGTGTGTTTATTATGAAAACAGCTATTGTGGTATCTTTCTTGTGGAGAGGATTATGGTTTAAACTGGTAGTTGAAGTGCTCTTTTGAATAATAAAGATAAGTGTGATGATTTTGAATGTGGCATCATTTAAGGATGGCTTAAAAAAGAAGTATGAGATCCTGAAATCAACTTGTGCAAAGGACACTAGAGAAAATCCTCTATCAACAAGATTAGGCAGTTGGTAGCTTTTCTGTTGTTAATCCAGTAGCTATAAAGGTGCCTTCTGTTCATCTTTAGGAGTTTCTTAATCCCAAATATCTGTTAAAATGGCAACTGAAAGAGCATTTCAAGAGTGAAAAAAATATATTCTACAGGGAAAACTCTGCTAATCCTTTAGCTTGCAATACACCAGTGCCAGCTATACTGCTGCTCCAGCAATATATTCCTGGACAGAGCACTCTGTGTACATTTTTAATTTTTCTGAATGCTTTCCTGGGTTCCTTTTTGTTGTGGTTTAAGCCCACCTGGCAGCGCAGCACCATGAGCCGTTTGCTCACCCTCCCCTTCCTCTTCCAGGCAGGATGGTGTTCCAAGTTCATAGGATTCCCATGAACAAAGACTGGACACCAAACACAATGTAAACAATCAAATGCTCTAGTCTATTTATTGAGTTATTAGTGCAAAGCAAATATATATATATGAACGCGAAGCAGGTTACATAGATACCAACCCCTGGTTGAATGGGATACCGCCGAGCAGAAGGAGATGGAACATGTTGTGTGGTTGAAGAGGTGACAGGCAGTGGGTCGTCAGGGCATCCTCCAAATCAAGATGTGTGTCTGGTCTTCTCACCCATCCATCCTTGCACAGGTTCTTATATACCCCCTTGGGTTGGAGTGGAAAATTACAAGTTGCAACATGAGCGCACACTTAACCAGCATGTGAACAGAGGTTTACTGGTGTAAGACTCCCTTTTGCTAACAGCGGTGTTAGCTCCCCTATTTTCAAGGTGATGTTCCCACAACCTGTGCCAAACAGTACTTTTCTATTTTTGTGTGTTTCACCATGGACCATTATCCATTGTCACTGACACATGCCACCCCATGGTCTGTGGTTGGAACACACAAATATTTTACCATCCTTGCTACAGTTTTATATAATTTACTGTCTATAAGAGAATGGATTAGCGCTAAAAGACAAGGAACACAACATAAAATGCATAAAACCCCAATACCTATTACCACTAATAACATAACAGCTTCTAGCAGCCAGTCTCACCCCCAGGTCCATCCCTGAAAGAGGTTCCACCTGGTGTTTTCTGCTAGCTGGCTAGTGAGGGTCTTTAACTTTTGTATTTATGCATGTATTGAACTGGAGCGGTCACTTAAATTCATGCAACATAACCCGTCAAAGTCTTCACACCCATGCTTATGCACTAAAAGCAAAAAAATTAATAGCTGCCCTATTTTTGTTTTGCACGATCAAGGCGGCAAGCACTTTGGCTTCGGTTCTTTGCAGACTGGTAACAAGTTTCTAGATGACATGGAGGAAAAACAAAGCAAAGCAAAGCAGTGATATGCAGGCTCCAAAACCAATGTGTTGGCCAGATATACTGGGAGTCTTGGGAACCTGGAGATAGATGCTGTTACTTGCAAAGACAGTCCTTGGCTTTCTTTATCCCCTTCTCTGCTTAAGGAATCTTAAATCACACAAGAGCAGCTTCTTGACATTAGCCTTAGAGAACAGAAGATTCAACTATAATAGTTAGTTATTATTGTAGTTACTTACACTAATGATGAAACCTGCTTTAGATGACCCTGCTTGAGCAGGGAATTTGGACTAGATCACTTCTCATGCCAAACACAGAATGCTTGGCCTCCCTTCCCTCCTGGATGGCACTCTTATAACAGAGGAGGCCATTCCTCACATCAAGCTCTGGCATGGCATGTGTCCCCACTGCTCAGTGCCTGCTGGGTTGCAGCCAACAGCAGAGCTAAAGGTTCTTCTTGGTGGCAAAAGCAGAGGCCAACCCCGTCGTGCCCTTGACTATGGTAGGAGGCATTTGGCCAGCCTCAGGCCTTGCACCTCGTTGTCAATGCGGAGTTTCACCTGCCTCATCCAATAAAGAGTTGCTACTATGGCAAAGCACACACAGATTTACATTAGCAGTATAACTACTACAGGGTGCAGCAGTGCATTGAAGATGCTGGTGGCAGTGGGGGACCAGCCAAAGAAAATTTCCCACCAGTGGAATTCTCCCACCCTCTTAATTGGTTCCATTGCCTGCGTTATAATACTACCATCGTATTAGTTTCTCTGGCTTCTGCCTTAGCATTTTCTATCAGCTGCTGTAAATTTGCATGCTCTAACATCTCTTTTACAAGTGACAAATCCATATGATGCAAGGTGTAGTTTCTTATTAGCAACTGGCTAGTAAATAGAGGTGGTTTATACACAAAATCATAGCCTCTAGTAACAGCTACATTGCAAGCACACATACTCAGGTAATTACTTTTTAGTTGCCCAAGTGATGCTTTGCAAATCATTCCTTTTTCTCTTCCTCTGTCTCATTCTGCTTGGGGTCTTCAAGGACAGCACCTGAAGCTGAGGCATCGGGTTCTTCAACTTGTCTGTCCAGCTCCAACAGGTCTGACCACCATGGACCTGTAGGTAGGACACAAACATACCCCCTCCCCTAGGTTATCAGTTCCACTGACCCTTCCCGTTTCTGAGGGCCCAAAGGATCACAATACGACATTCACCTTCAAGCCACAGGGATTTACACCCATGGCAAATGAGGATTGAGCTGTCGACTGACAGTCAGGGCAAGACCTGACAAAATCTGCTTTGCTTGAGAAGAAGACAGGTTAAGCTGTTTCTTTAAAACAGAGGCACTCTGATGAAAAAAGGAATGTGAAGCAGCTGCAGAAGTGAACTGCAGAGTGTTAACAGTCAAGGAGTTAGCTATGTCATTACCCACAGTTAAAGGGCCAAACAGGTTGGAATGCGACCTAATATGACCAATAAAAACAGAATAATTAATGCAGCAGCCAATACAGGAGCCCTACAAGCCTCTGCTCCAACGTCCCAACTTGCCCCAGTCAACTCGGCAATGTCTGTAAATTTTCGTCTGACTGGGGCTAACACAGCCCTGCAATCCCCACACCCCCACACCTGCACCCTCATATGCTAACAGAAGTGCACAAGCAGCCCCGTGACCCTCAATCTGCCTTTGTATAGCATTGTCCAGTCGGTATATAAAAGACCCCCAGGTGAACACCTGCTAAAGAAGTAGTCTCCCTGCCCCTATCCAGGCACTCTTCTCCAGGCCCAAACAGCAACACAAGTGGCCTGCTGGAACTCTAGAGGGCTTAGATCTGAGCTATGAAGCCAAACAGAAACCACATCAATCACAGTGACTGTCTTCAGTCCCTGTAATTCTGTTCTATAAACAGTCACTCCTCAGGCTGTTTCCCAGCCCAGCCTGGCACCCGTGCACACAAACACTCCCTGGCCTGCTCAAGACCCAGGTGCACTATCAGCAATTCTTCAATTATCCACGTAACAGGAACAGGATGGCTTGCAGTTGTTTATATCTCCTCCTTTTCTACTCTGCCCTTATCATGAGCTGCTTTGTCCAAGGCAAGTCCTGGTGAATTCCCTAACTGGCTTAGCTTTTCAGTCACTTGTTCAATGGGTTTTCCTTGTTCTATGGTAGTATGGGGTTTTTTGCATCCACCCCATCTAGCAACACAGTATCTGCTCCGTCCTCTGTGAGGCAAACTGGCCAGTTCTGATGTGTCTCCCCTGGCCTTTGCTTCAGTTTATCCAATAAGTTCTTAATCTCCTCAAGACTATAGTCTGTCGATTCATCTGTTCTTACTTGTCTATTTGCCTTGGTAATCATCTTACATTTAAACACAGGAGATTTGCAGGCTGCTTTCTTTTTCATGTCTGTCTCATCTGCGGTATTTGATTCTGACTCAGGGGTACCCCAAATATCTCCATTCTGTGTCTCCTGGTCCCAGTCAGGATCAGACACAAGGGCATGGACCCATGGCCTCACTGCCCTGGTATCTTTTTTATTGCTCTTTTTTTTTTGCGACGCAGCGGCTATAAATGCCTGCCTCTGCAACAGCAATTCTGCTGTGTCCCTTTCTAGCTTGGAATGTAAATCAGCTACTTGTTGCTGCAACTCTGTGTTCTTATCTACCATGCCTTTGTAGGCAAGCAGCAAGCAGCCTGTCATGTGTCCAGCATGACTCGGTCACTCCTTCAAGTGGGTATGGGTGGTTTCTACAAACTCACCCCAATACTTTAGCACTCCTGTGGGGTCCTTAGCTCCCCATGGTTCAGGTCCTACATTAGTGCAAGTCTCTATTTTATCCCACAATGTGCTTCATGGTTCCTGTGTACACCCTGGCCACTCCACAGGAGGAGCCACGGCCCAAGGCTCTTTCCTATGAAATATAGCAATAGTATATGACACAACAACCTTAAAGCAACCCTGACAGCACACACACAGACCAAGCCGCGCTTCCACACACACAGAACAGCTCCTCTTGGTGCAGCTCTGCGCCCCATTGCCCAGGCCCTGTTCTCAGTCTGCACTGTTTGTACTGTGAGAATCCGGGATTCCGGGTTGAGAGAAATGAAACACAATAAAGGAGTACAACTAGTTTGTTAATACACAACCCTATCACAACTACCAAGGCGTGGCACGATCCAGTAGCTGTGCACTCGCTACACGGCCCCACTAAGGTGTGGCACGATCCGATAGCTGTGCACTCCACTACACGGCCCCACTCTACTCGTATTATCCCAAAATGTTTCTCACAATCTCACAGACCCGGAATCCCATACTTGTCACCAGTTATGTTGCAATACCTAGCATTCCCATGAGCAAAGACTGGACACCAAACACAATGTAAGCAATCAAATGCTCTAGGCTATTTATTATTAGTGCAAAGCAGATATTTTTGTATTAATGCAAAGCAGGTTACATACATACCAACCCCTGGTTGAATGGGATACTGCTGAGCAGGAGAAGGAGATGGAACATGTTGCCTGGTCGGAGGGGTGGTAGGCAGTGTGTTGGTAGGGCGTCCCCTGAATCAAGGTGCTCATCTGTCCTTCTCACCCATCCATCCCTGCGCAGGTGCTTATATCCCCCCTTGTGTTGGAGTGGAAAATTACAAGTTGCAACATCAGCGCACATGTGGCCAGCATGTGAACAGAGGTTTACTGGTATAAGACTCGCTTTTTCTAACAGCCCTGTTAACTCCCCTATTTTGAAGGTGATGTTCCCACAAACTGTGCCAAACAGTACTTTTCTGGTTTTGTGTGTTTCACCATGGACCATTATCCATTGTCACTGACACAGATGGGGAGGAGAATCAAAAGAGTGTAAACCCCCTGGGCTGAGATAAGAACAGTCCAATAACTAAAGTATAATACAAAACTACTACTACTACTAACAATAACAATAAGGCAAATAACAAGGGGAGAGAATATAAAGCTAAAAAGTGAAAGGAAAAAAAGCCCCCATAAACAGAAGTGATGTGCAACACAATTGCTCACCACCTGCCGACCGATATCCAGCCCTGCCTGAGTACTGATCTGCCCTTCTGGGTGTCTTCCGCCAGTTTATATACTGGGCATGACATGCTGTGGTATGGAATACCTCTTTGGCTAGTTTGGGTCAGGTGTCCTGTCTCTGCTTCCTTCTGGCTTCTTGTGCCCCTCCTTACTGGCAGAGCATGAGAGACTGAAAAATCTTTGATCAGAGTAAGCATTACTTAGTAACAGCTAAAATCTCTGTGTGTTACCAGCATTGTTCGCAGACTAAAGCCAAAACACAGCACTGCACCAGCTGCTAGGAAGGAGGAAAATCACTGTTACAGCTGAAATAGGACACCTTAGCTAAACTCTGCTACTAGTGGCAGTTCTGCTTTTCTACCACAGAGAGACAGGAGTTATTCTCTTCTGTCCTTCTACAGCTGAGTAGCTGGAGATCATCTTTGTGTTGGAGGGTGTAGTGATATATTTTAGCTTGGGACGAGCTGGCATTACTACTTCCCTGACACTGAATGCAGGGTAGCCTGTGGCTTGTAGGCTGTGTAGGGCCATGCAGACAATTAGCAGTAAGTGTTGGAAAAGTTAGAACTCTCTAAATATATCAAATGAGAACATCAGGTTTCAGGCTGACAAGTATTTTGTGTGAAAGACAGGAAGACCAAATTGCTTTCTGGCCTGTGTTGCACTGTGTTAGTCTGTTGTCAAGGACAGTTGTGTATAAAGATTAGGGAGCATAAATACTACTGCAATACAGGCAGTAAAGACATGTTTGACTATTCAAGCTCCCTCCTTCAAGGATACACATTTTTATTGCTTATGAGTGTCACAATGTAAAGTGTCCCTTTAAAAGACCTGTTTGCCAGGCATTTCTCGTCTTCAGATGCAGTGAATTGTCCCAGGAATTGTGTGGAAGAAGACTTGTGATTCAGTGTCAAATCTACTGGGATGGCTAGATTGGAGCAGAGAGAAGAGTTGGCTGCTGATCTGATGAAGGGGAAGAGACATTCCCAATATATTCATGACAGAAGTGTAAGACGTAGAAGATGAGTGTGGAATAGAGAAGCCCCTCTTGAAGACCTTGGGACAGAGGAAGTGATTGTGGGGTGATTGGCATTGACTTGTTTTTTTTCTACAATACAGAAGACAGGGGCCTGCAATCCTCACAAAGTTTGAGTATTCCTTGTTACACTGACTAGAGATTTGGCTTTTTGGTTTACTGTTGACATGTACTTCAAACAAGTCACTTTAAGCAAATTATTCTGTCATCTGATCAGTAGATGTGGGACTGCTTTAGGAGATAGGAATTAACCAACTAAAAAAACTGTCATCCAGTTCCTTTTTTTACCAGTCTCTGTATAGTGACAAGTACTGTCCTGGGTTCAGCAGTAGCAGTCATTTTTATTCCTTCTTAGTAGCTGGTGCAGCTCTGTGTTTTGACTTTCGGCCTGGGAATAGAGCTGATAACACTGATGTTTTAGTCTGACCAAGGACTTTCTGAGCCTCATGCTCTGCCAGGGAGGAGGGGAAGCTGGGAAGAAGCAGAGACAGGACACCTGATCCAAACTAGCCAAAGAGGTATTCCATACCACAGCATGTCACGTCCAGTATATAAACTGGGGGCAGTTACCTGGAAGGGCTAGTGGACTTCGGGGTTGGACAAGGTATCGGGGAGAGCTTGGTCGGGCTGGAGGGGGCGAGTTATCGGTCAGCGGGTGATGAGGTGTTGTATTCTCTTCCCTTGTTATTTCCTTTATCATTATTATCATTGGTGGTAGCAGTAGTGATTTGTGTTATACCTTAGTTACTAAACTGTTCTTATCTCAACCCGTGGGAGATGCATTCTTTTCGATTCTCCTCTCCGTCCCTGTCCCTCCGGGAGTAGGGGGAGGGAAAGAAGGGGGGGGGAGTGAGTAAATGAGCTGCCTGACTGGTTTTAAACCACGACAAATACCAACAAATCTGAGCACTTCCTGTGTGGCTGATTGTTCGCAGACAGCATGTGTAACTACCAGTCACTAGTTAGTAGGTCCTAGATGCCCCTCCATGCGTATGGGAATGCTTTGATGTTTGCCCACCATTTGCAGATTGGTCTTTCGTAGAATACCCAAAACACATCTACTGATTGGAAGGTTTGGTTTGTTACCTTGCCACTGCCTTGCATCAGAGCCATATTTACTGTAAGTAAAGTGTCTCTATTAAAGACATTTATTGTGGAGCCATATTAAAGACGGCATTATGAATCCTACCCTAAAATATGTATGGCCAAAAATCATCAAGCTGACATTACAAAGCAAATTTTACATTGTTTCATAACAACTTCTTTGTGTTTTCTTCCTTAGATGTGAAAACCTACGTGTGTACAAACTGGGCCTCTTTTCAGGCCTTTGGTGGACGCTAGCACTTTTCTGCTGGATCAGTGACAAAGCATTTTGTGAGACCTGGTCCTCATTTAATTTCCCTTATTTGCACTGTGTGTGGTAAGTGTTGTGTATAAAGTCCAGAGTTTGATTAGAATATAATATATTGTCACCACGTTACAAAATCACAACATGGTTGGGGTTGGAAGAGACTTCTGGAGATCATCCCCCTGATAAAGGAGGTTCACCTAGAGCAGGTTGCACAGGATTGTGTACAGGCAGGTTTTGAATATTTCCCAAGAAAGAGACTCCACATCTTTTGGGCAATCTGTCCTAGTGCTCTGCCACCCTCAAAGTAAAGAAGTTCTTTATCATATTCAGATAGAAGCTCCTGTGTTCCAGTTTATGCGCGTTGCCCCTCATCCTGTTGCTGAGCACCACTGCAAAGTGTCTGGCCCCATCCTCTAGACACTGGCCCTGAAGATATTTGTGTGCATTGGTAGATCCCCTCTCAGTTGTCTTCTGTAGGCTGAACAGGCACAGCCCTCTCAGCCTTTCCTCATCAGAGATGTTCCAGTCCTCTAATCGTCACTGTAGCCCTCCACTGGACTCTCTCCAGTGGCTCCTTGTCTTGTACTGAGGAGTCCAGACCTGGACACAGTACTGTGGATGCAGCCTCATGAGCGCAGAGTAGTGTGGGAGGATCGCATCCCGCAACCTGCTGGCAGTGCTTTTTCCTCATGGACCTCAGAATACCACTGGCCTTCTTAGCCACAAGGGCACATTACCCTTCTGTGCAGTCTGGTGGCTATTTCTGGTTAAGGCTTCATAGGATTACTGTTAAGATTATACGTCAGAGCAAGTCTCATGCTATCCAAGGTGTTAGATTTAGGAGTCTCCCTGGCTTGATCAGATTCTTCAGACACTAAGTTCATTAATTCTAGCCGAATTCCTTGCTCTACTGGTTACTGAAAATTCTGCAGCACTGCTCAATTGGAAGCTTAAACTTCCACTGTTAACAACTGAGGTGAAGTGGGGGAGCAGTGAGGGACTTTGGTGCTTTTTCTCTTTTACCACTTGGCAAGTTGTGCTCTCTTATTCAAGATACCATATCTCAGCATTTCTACTCAGATCTGTCGTGTGCAGAGAGGCAAAAAAGCTGCAGCCAGTTTAGACCAAGGATAAGCTATGGTTTTGTTGTTTTCTTTATTTTCTGTATTCTTTGCCTGTATGCAAAAGGCAGCCAGCAACCCTCGGGGGGATAGTCAGGGGAAGAAGATGGATAGACTGATTATAAAGCTTGGTGAGATGTTTGATTGCTTTACTGAAGTCATGTTACTTATTTTTCCTTTTTTCTGGGGGGGCGGGGGTGGGTGTCTATTCTTAGGCACATTTTGATTTGTCTTGCGGCGTACCTGGGCTGTGTCTGCTTTGCTTACTTCGATGCTGCCTCTGAGATCCCCGAGCAGGGCCCTGTCATAAAGTTCTGGCCCAGTGAAAGATGGGCGTTCATTGGGGTTCCCTACGTCACCCTCCTCTGTGCACACAAGAAAGCACCTGTGAAGGTCACATGAAGTTAGCCACGGAATGAGGATGGAGATGCAACTTATATTCCAGTACAGACAGTATTTAAATGATGATAATTGAATAGGGTTGTATTTTATCTTCTTCCTAAGATATGCAGCACTTCAGGTGTCATAGAAAGAGGAAGCAAGTGTGTTCTTTCCTCTCTGGAGAGGAATGAGGAAGCAGGAAGGTGGAGGCCCTCAAGCACTAAAGTAACCACTGCCTTCTCTGGCTGGCTCTGTTTTGCACTGTATTTTCAATGGAGCATTTTTCTTGATAAAAGCTCTTTCCAAATACCAGGCTCAAGGAATGATGTTTCTGCAGTAGGTCTCCTCTGGTGCTTAATTTGCTCCATTTGTAACTTGTGGCTAAAGGCCTCGTTTGCGACATAAGCCAGTCCAAGATGCCTGCATGCCATCCTGTGTTCTTCTCAACTATAATTTTGATGTGGGTGCACATCGCCACAAGAGTGTGCTCAAAGCACGTGCTCCTCCCAGCCTGGCATATATACAGTGAGTTTGGCTGTGCATCACATTGGATCACAGAGTATGTGGTTACTTCCCCAAGTACAACAGGAGACAAGTGCAAAGTGTTTGCAACTGGGCAACTGAATCAGTGCAGTTAGGCAGTGTAAATGCAAGAATAGCTGACAGAAGATTGTCACTAAAATTAAATAGGAGTTCAAAGGTTTTGAAAGGTTTTGAATTTTTCTGTAGACTGACCTTTAGACATTTGTATGCTGCATATTTCCCTCTTACAGAAATGTCACAGAAATCCCTTTCTACCTCTACAGAGACATTTGGTCTTGAATTTGGTATTGAAGTTCACACAGAAGGCTGAACATTAACTTCAGTGACAGCTCAGGTCAGCATGTGGATTGACAGTGTGATTAAACTACAAAAACTCATAGGTGCCTACCTGTACATCCAATTTGAGAGTTAACTTCTCACCAAGGCGTTGCAAAGTGACGTGAACGATAGTCCAGTGCTCCGCTAGCTATACTGACACTTTTTTAGAAAAAAAAGTAGATGACTGCTTAAGAACCAAGCTGAAGACTTAGATTTCAGTGAACAATGAAATGCAACATTGAATCTTGCATTCTTAGAAAACAACAGTATATTCAAATTTTCTGTTTGTTTTCAGCCTGTTTTGTAAAGATAAGCATGTCTAGATCTATTTAATTTTAAGGTTATATTTTGGGTTGAGATTCAGGAATGGCTCTGTTTTTTGCAGCAATTTATGCTAGTTCTGTTTAAAAAATGGTGCAAAGTGTAGGCATATTTTTCAAATATTAGCAGTTGTAGATGCTAGTAGCTGCAGTCTTGGAAAAAAAAGGTCTGCTTACATTCCACCTAACATCTGAACTGTAAGTAGGTTAAGGCTTCGGATATTTTTCCAAATACTTTTTTTCATATTAGACCAGGAAATACCATTTCCTCTGTGCTTTCCTTTGTCTCATGTTGTACTTTCTTTCTAGTAATGTGAAAATGTAACTCTATACAGTGTTATCTTTAGGAAGGTGACTTTTAACAAGAATTTTGGGGTGAATTAACTTTCAAGCATTGTAAAACATTTACGATAACTTTTATGTTCAAATCTGTGCTTAGAAAACAAGAGCTAAGGTGTATGCTGTTATGCTTAAAGCAAAGTTTTATTAGTGGGAGATGTGACTGTCTTCTTGAGAACTTCAAAGCTGGTAAGTAGCCTACTGTCAGGTTGACTGACAGATCATAAATCCAGCAAAATCTGTCCAGTGGAACAGTGCAAAATTTGTATCACTTGCTAGTAGATTCGTCTGAGAGAAACATGATCTTTTTGACACAGTCATGTAATTTTTATATGAAACTTGTTTGTGAAAATTCATATGGTAACGTTTGTTAGTCTTTGAAACACTGCTGCTTTTTCCTTTTCCTTCCTCTTTCCCTAAATATGAAATACGCTTCTCAGATATTAAAATTCATATGATTAGATCCTTAAACACATAGGCTTGCTGGCTGGAACCCAGCTAATGGTGTTGTTGCCTGACATGGTCCTACTTTGAGTAAGATTTTTCAATAGTGTTTTCTAAATTATTATATTATGGTAAATAAGTTATTTTCAGTATTGCTTGGGAACTTGGTAACTGCCGATGTAATGAAGAATTACTGGAGCCTTCCTACTCAGTATTTTTTTGAAAGCAACCTTTGACTCAAAGAGCTCTAATCAACCTGCTGTCAACTGCTGTCTTATGCTCTACAGAGTCTGACTGCTCACAAAGAAGTAATTTTGTAATTGAAAGACCTATCAGAGAGCATTCAGCTATTGCAGAGGTGAGCAAATGTAGGTACAGGCCAAGAATCATCTCCTGTATTTTTATTAACTAACCTCTGGCCTTTGTACTCTTCAAACAAAGATCACTATCTGATCTCCACTATAGAATTAGTTGGGAGTATTCCACTGTAATAACAGCCCACAACTTCTTGGTGTAGCTACTGCATTTTATATTAAATTAATATTAACTTATATGTTATGACAAAGGCTACACTTGTTTCAAAAAGGTAAGAAAAGGGCAGTTTTTATCAGATTCACAGCTTTACAGAGTGAACTTTCATGATAACATTAGTACCCAAAGAAGTATGTGATTGGCATACAGGGGGTTTGTGCACTGCCCTGATCATACACAGGAATAAACATGCACAAGTAAGTGCATTATGTTGGAGATAAAATGATTTATATGCACCCTCAGATTTTAAAGCCTCAAAATGCTTTCTTCCCTTGCTGGCAGGAAGTGTGTGGGTTTGTAGTCTTTAGGTTCAATTAGTATTTTAGTTTAAATAGTGGGATGCAATATTGTGTTGAGTATAATGTCGATTCTGTATATTGGTGTGTGAAACCCATCATTCCTTGAAGGTTAAACTTCAGGTTATTCAAGAAAGGGTATTTAGCTCTCTGTGATGGCAAACACTTGCCCAGTTCACAGTCACTAAAATTCAATAAGTAGCATGTAAGGAGTGATGTTGGGGTTTTTGTTTTTCTTCATCTCTGTTGAAGTCTGTATACTGAATGTTTGTGGAAAGCATGTAATACTTTGCAACATTAAATTGCATTTGAAACAAATATTGTTTGCCTTTTCATACGTTGTATTTGTGGAAAAGAATGCAGCTGCCTAATGCCTTGAAGTATAGGAAGGATAACCTTCCTCACTCAGGAGTTCTGGCTTTTAAAGGAGGAGGGAGACTGTTGAAGACCATTAATAAATGAAATAGGGACCAAACTGATTTTTTGTAGGTAAAGCAAATACTTGGAAAACTGCAAGCCCAGGAGTCAATAAGTGTCAAGGAATCACTAAGAATGAGTGGCCTGTGTTTCCACAAATCGAAAAATCTGTGTCAGAGTAAGTACTTGGAGAACAAAGTGTGTATCTTCAGTGTTTGTTACCCAACAGTGTGCTCCTTACTTAGGCTACATAGTAGCTTTGCATCTCCCTCTCTGCTCCTGCTTCCCTTTTACCACATTTCCTCTCACCCCACGTAAAAGACCTTTTTTGAGACGTTTGCAGATCCCCATAAGCCAATGTGATCTGGTTTGAAATAACTGTTGTGTGAAAGCATAGCTATAATTCAAGAATATTACTCACCCAGAGTTAATCTCTTGCAGTTGGTAAGATGTCAAAAACAGCTGGTGAATTGGCTCATATATCATCCTGTTACTCAGCCTGCTGTATCTGGAGATTATTGACATGGTTTCCCATGGAAACCAGGAGAATGTCATCATAGCACTGAATTTTTTCTGATAACTTCAGAGCTTCTGGTTTCTTTTGACCAGATATGACAGAGGAAGAGGCTTAGACATAATTTCCTACAAGCTGTGCAAGACAGATGGTTAGGAAGAGAAGCCAAGCCTCTGGGACAAGCTGTCTCAAGAACCTTGTTGTTAAAATAACAGAGAACATACCCAGGAAAGAAAGCAAAGCAGTGATCAAGTTCTGGGTGGGCTTTGATTGAGGCTCATACCAGCTGCAGCATCAGGAGCCAGTTACACATGGAAGAAGTTTGACAGGTTTCTGTTCCAGAGATGAAGGAATTACTTTACTCTACACAGACTTGCCTTTTTCTCCAAACTTCTGAGAGAGAAACTTCATCAAGAGAGGCAGTTTGGAATCGCATAACACCTGACTGTTGGTAAAACACTGCAAACTGAGAAAGACTGAAGTTTCAAAGAGGTGACTTTTATGCCCACAAACTCAGGAACCATGAAAAAAGTTTGTAAACTCCCAGTATATACTGAGGAGTTTCTCAGGGGCAAGTGATGTCTTCCTCGTTTAGTTTTCTTCTGTGATACAGTATTTCCCTGTGGCTGTGGAACAAGCAGTTACACTGTTAGATTTTGATACTGATAAAATTTCTAACACAGTCTGACAGGACATTATCGTAAAAGTCCTAGTGAGTTTGGCAAAAATGTTTAAAGATAAAGGTTTATAAAAGGTTTAAAGATAAATAAAAGATCTTGCACCATGTTTCCACTATAGGAAGTCTTTGCATATCTGAGATCATGAGGAGCAGACTGGCTAAGTGGTACGTGTTTTCTCCACAGGCACAAGGGAGAGGGTTAATGACACAGACTAGTCCCTCAAAAGCACAGTGTGAGGCACGCAGCAAAGGGGAAGCTATGTCTGCTGTCTGTTTAACAAATGCTCAGTTCTTACTTCATGCTCCATGTTCATTTTGTGTCACTTCCCAAACTGTGATGAACAGCACTATGTATTTTCACTGAGGGGCAGGGCTAATTACCATGGGGAGGGACACAGCTTTGGAAACAGCTTTGAAAACACTGAAGCAGGTTTGCAGCTGAATGCCAGTTTAGGTACTCCATGATCGCTCACAACAGGCTTTCTCTGTGAGGAACCATCCTTTTATTTCTTTTTTTATGTAGAATGGCATAATCAAATATGTGATTGGCCCTTAAACTGTACCTAGCAGTAACCACAGTGTCAGGAAAGAATGGACATCCTGATGGGAAAAAACATCGAAATATTTTGCAGTGATCTCATGTTTTGCTCTGTTTCCATTGTTCCTCCTTTCTCTGACCACAAATATTAGTTCTAGAAAAAGCCAACTCAAAAAACAGAAAACTGTTTGAGGTGAATGTGGGTATGTAAGGCATTATTTATGTATAAATGTGCATCTTAAAAAGTTGTACAGTCCTGGACCTTGCTTTAAAAGCAGGAAAGTCTTGTAAGTTCAAAACATTCAGAAAAATGGATGAGACACTGCTTTCCGTGCACACCACAGTATCTGAGCACCAAAATGCATGCTAGCTGTTAGGGAAGATGAAACTGGTAATTGTATCATGTAACAGAGATACTCATAGTGGAGGTTTGGGGTTTTTGTTTTGTAGAACTGGAAGATGTTACACTTCTGTTAAATACAGGAGTACTTCTTGGTGCCTTTTATGACTCAGCTAGGAAGGCCTGTGATAGGGACCATGCTATGGTATATAGGATGCAGACATTCAAAAGTGTTCCTTTCAACACTTCATCTTATAGACCACAGAGGAAGTGAAGGGAGCTGTTTGTTTTAGATTAGCTGTATGGGACGGAAAGGATGGGACTGATAGCTGTTACCTGCTGTTGGGTTTGAGCACTTTATAAACAGCCCAGCCACTCCATCTCCCCTTCCAAAACTCTTAGTGAGAACTGTACCCCCTCCACCTCGCCAGGGAAAGAGGTTCGCTCTCTCAGGTTGTGATCTTACAGGGGTCACTCCCATGTCACTGAAGAGAGTGAACAAACCTGAGAACTTGACCTCGCACATGATAAAGACAGGCTGTGGGGGCTGTAATGGTTTCAGTTCCTGACTAAATGTCAGATGATCAGTGGATGGTTAAATCCAAGAAGCCAGGAGCTCATTATGGTACTTCTGTTTCTTCTTTAGCACCATCTGTGAGTTACCTGTGCTAGATTTTTCATCAACCATAAGACTGTCATCTTTACGCTACTGTTCTTCAGAGAGTAGGAAGAATGGGGAATGGTGCAGTCTGACAGACATTTCAGTTCCATCCAAATCTTCTGTCGTTTGAGTCTCTGTTGTCTTCATATTTGCCTTATCAGCACCAAATAAGATGTAGAAAAAGAATCTATTTTCTTTATGCCTCTCTCAAGCAGGCTTTTTAAATGAAGCAGAAGTTCACAATGATTTTTGTTCTGTGGTCTGGTTGGTACAACATGCAAATTACTCAGCTGTATTTTTTTGATCCTGGACAGTAATATTTGACAGTAGTGTTTCCTGAAAACCATAAATTGACCAAGTGGTATGATTATCTCTAACTGGCTGAATGGGATACTTAAGAAAGATTTCAATGGGATTACTTCTAGAAAAAGAATTGGTGAACTACTAAGATACAGTTTGTGAGGCTAGCTGGGTATAGCAATAATTTCTTGAGCACCACTAAGACTATTTTATTCTTTTAGATGGTGATAATTTTTACCTTAGAGGGTTGAGGATGTCTGATTTTAAGTGTTACTGGTATTCTTACCTTTTCTCCACTGCCAGGATGGGCCCATGACATTAAATTTACAATTATAAGAATCATGGGGAAGAATCTGAAAATTCAGTTAGGCTCTGATGGGCAAGTTAGGAAACAGTATGTTTATTTGAGCTACCTTTGGAATGTTGCCACTGTTGTCACAGAATCATGGAATGATTGAGGCTGGAGGGGAGCACCAGAGGTCATCTAGTCCAACCTTCCTACTCAAGCAAGGTCACCTAGAGCACATAACTCAGATTTGTGTCTGGACAGTTCTTGAACATCTCCAGGGAAGGAGGCTCCACAACCCCTCTGAGCAACCTGTTCCAGTGCTCTGCCACCCTCACAGGATCTCCTCCCTTGACCTGCTGGCAGTGCTCTTCCTGATGCAGCCCAGGATACCATTGACCTGCTTGGCCACAAGGGCACATTGCTGCTGGCTCATGGACAATGTTTTGCCCACCAGGACCCCTAGGTTCTTCTCCACAGAGCTGCTTTCCCGCAGGTTGACCCCTCACATGTGCCGGTGCATGGGGTTGTTCCTCCCAGGTGCAGGACCCTGCACTTGCCTTTGTTGTATTTCAAAAGTTTCCCACCTGCCTCTCTCACGCCTGTCTAGATCTTTCTGAATGACAACACAGCTCCCTGGGGTCCCTCAGCCAAGTCATTGATGGGTGTATGTTACACAACACTGGACCCAGTATTGGCCCCTGGAGTACACCGCTAGTTACAGGTCTCCAACCAGACCCTGTGCCACTGATCACAACCCCTGACACCTGCCATTCAGTCAGTTCTCAAGTCACCTCACCTTCCACTCATCCAGCCTGTACTTCCTGAGCTCCTCTGTGAGGATGTCATGGGAGACAGTATTGAAAGCCTTGCTTAAGTCCAGGTAGACAACATCCCCAGCTTCCCCCTCATCTATCCAGCTGGTTTTCCCATCACAGAAGGCAACCAGGTTGGTTAAGCATGATTTTCCTTTAGTGAATCCGTGCTGACTACTCCTGGTCATCTTCTTGTCCTTCATGTGCTTACAGGTTGGTTCCAGGATGAGCTGTTCCATCATTTTCCAGGTATGGAGGTGAGGCTGAGTAGCCTGTAGTTCCCTGGGTTCTCTTTCTTGCCCTTTTTAAAGACAGGGGTGACATTAGCTATCTTCTAGTCCCCAGGCACCTCTCCTGATTGACATGACCCTTAAAAGATGATTGAAGGTGACCTGGGAATGGTGTCTGCCAGGTCCCTCAGCACTTGTAGGTACACACCGTCAGGGCCCTTCGACATGTGGATGTCAAGTTTGACTAAATGATTTTTAAACCAATCCTCTTCAAATACGGGAAAGACATCTCCAGATGTTTCCCTGGTCTCTTGGGATAATGATTCCTGAGGGCTGGTCTTGGCAATGAAGACTGAAGCAAAGAAGGCATTCAGTATCTCTGCCTTCTCTGCATCCTCTGTTGCCAGGGTCCCTGCTCCATTCAGCAGCAGGCCCACATTTTCCCTGCTTTTTCTCTTACTGATGTACTTGAAGAAGCCCTTTTCCTTAGCCAAAAAGTTGTCAAAATCAGTCCGGTTGATGGCACAAAGTATGTCTGTGAGGTTACTCATTTCTTACTACAAGAGGTGTTAGCCTTTATGGGTGCAGATTTATGATGCAAACTCATCAGACCATTGCTCAGCGGATGCTAGGGGGAAGACCTGCTGCAAGGATTCTCTTGCATTCTGTCAGCACTGGAGTGGGGCCTCAGGCTTTAATAAATATCTTTTGAGTTTAATTCTTTTGCTAACAGAAGTCCATGTCATGCTTTAAGCCCAGCCAGCAAACCAGAACCATGCAGCCACTCATTCACACGCCCGCCTTCCTCCCCTGCTCCCAGAAGGATGGGGAGGAGAATCAAAAGAATGTAACGCCCATGGGTTGAGATAAGAACAGTCCAGTAACTAAGGTATAACACAAACCACTGCTGCTACCACCAATAATGATAATGATAAGGGAAATAACAAGGGAAGAGAATACTGCTCGCCACCCACCCACAGATACCCAGCCTGACCTGAGCAGCGATCCAACCCTTCCAGGTAACTGCCCCCAGTTTATATACTGGACGTGATGTGCTGTGGTATGGATTAGCTCTTTGGCTAGTTTGGGTCAGGTGTCCTGTCTCTGCTTCCTCCCGGCTTCCCCTCCTCCCTGCCAGAGCATGAGACTCAGAAAGTCCTTGGTCAGAGTAACCATTACTGAGCAGCAACTAAAAACATTGGTGTTACCAGTGCTGTTCCCAGGCTGAAAGTCAAAACCACAGCACTGCAGCAGCTACTAAGAAGGAGAAAAAATGACTGCTGCTGCTGAACCCAGGACAGTATCCATCCCTTATTCCATACCATTGACATCATGCTCAGATCACACGTTTTCCAATACACCATCACTCTTGTCTCATATATATATATGTATATATATATGTATACATATATATATATGAGACATATATATATATATGATGTATATATATATATGTATATATATATATATACATCAACACACACACAAGGAGAGAGAGAGATCGTTCCTTAGTGCATGGACGATTCCCTATAAAGCTTCTGAATTAATCCGGTCCATGATGTTGGGCTCCATCTCTTGTAAGTCTTTCAGAGCAGGAGAGGCTGTGTGCAGTGTTGGACTGTTGCCTGCTGATGGTACCACAGAACTCGTCTGGTTTCATCAAACTTCATTCTTTGTTGGAATGATGGTGGGAAGGAAGTCTCATGGGTGACTTCAACCACCCTGACATCTGTTGGAAGGATAGTACAGCCTGGCACAAGCAATCCAAGAGGTTCCTCGATTGTGTAGAAGACAACTTCCTTCTGCAAGTAATAGAGGAGCTGACAAGGAGAGGTGCCATGCTTGACCTCGTGCTCAACAACAGGGAAGGGCTGGTTGGAAATGTGATGCTCCAGGGCAGCCTTGGATGCAGCGATCATGAGATGCTCGAATTTGAGATCCTCAGGACAGTGAGAAGAGCGTGCAGCAAGCTTACTGCCCTGAACTTAGAGCAGACTTTGGCCTCTTCAGGAGCCTGCTTCGGAAGGTTCCATGGGATACAGCCCTAGGGGGCAGGGGGGCCCAAGACTCTTGGTTGATATTCAAGGATCACCTGCTACAAGCTCAGGAGTGTTGCATTCCAACTAGAAGGAAGTGCAGCAGGAGGGCCAGGAGACCTCCTTGGATGGATAAGGAGCTCCTGAGGAAAATTCAAATGAAAAAAGAGGCTTATAAAAGATGGAAGCAAGGACAGGTAGCATGGGAAGAGTACAGGGATGTTGTCCGGGAAGTTAGGTACCAGGTTAGGAAAGCTAAGGCCCAGTTAGAATTAAACTTGGCTAGAGGTATTAAAGATAACAGGAAGGGATTCTACAGGTACATAGCAAATAAAAAACAGACCAGGGAGAATGTAGGCCCCCTCAGGAAGCTCTCAGGAGAACTGGCTACACAGGATTTGGAGAAGGCTGAGGTTCTGAATGACTTCTTTGCCTCGGTCTTCACTGGCAAAGGCTCTGACTGCACCACCCAAGTCTTGAAAGGCAGATGCAGGGACTGTGAGAATGAAGACCTTGGGCCCACTGTAGGAGAGGAACTGGTTCGAGACCATCTTAAAAATCTGAATGTGCACAAGTCCATGGGTCCTGATGAGATCCATCCGTGGGTCCTGAAGGAGCTGGCAAATGAAGTTGCGAAGCCACTGGCCATCATATTTGAGAAATCATGGCAGTCAGGTGAAGTTCCCAATGACTAGAGAAAGGGAAATATAACCCCCATTTTCAAGAAGGGGAAAATGGATGACCCGGGGAATTACAGACCAGTCAGTCTCACCTCTGTGCCTGGCAAAGTCTTGGAGCAGATTCTCCTGGAAGGCATGCTAAGTAAGGCACATGAAAACCAACAAGGTGCTTGGTGACAGCCAGCATGGCTCCACCAAAGGGAAATCCTGCCTGACCAATTTGGTGGCCTTCTATGATAGGGCTACAGAACTGATGGACAGGGGTAGAGCAGTTGATGTCATCTACCTGGACTTGTGCAAAGCGTTTGACAGGGGAAAGATCACCTGGGATAACTAGCATTCCTTCCCCCCTTGCTGCAGGACTCCATGCAGGAGTTTGGAGCAGGCAATCTGTGTCTTCAGACTCATACTCTCCAATGCTCCTCACTGTTCCTAACCCTGCACACTACTTGCAGGACTGCTGGTACAGCAGAGACTTTTGTTATTATAACAGCCAGCCAGCCACTGAAAGCAAAGGAATCATAGAGCTTCACCAGCTGATGAACTGGACTTACTATATTTCTCTGCCTTATATGCAAATTGAGAGAGTTCATGCCATTAAGGTATTTATAAAGTCTTTGGTTCTCCCTCCCATGACTTCTCTACGTCTAATAGTGGAGAAGGTAGTTCACCTCTTTTTAAGCAGAAGCACTTCATAGCAACTATTTCCTCCACACTAAGGTGTCTGCTTCCATGAAGCTCATGGGAACTGAATTCCCTTTGAGATCTCCACCTTTCTCTCAAATCTGAATGAAACTAGCCAATGAGTAAAATACATGAAAAAGTCACAACTAGAAATGGTGTAGGGGATGAAAAAGTCACAACTAGAAATGGCGTAGGGGCAGGCATCCTCCTGTATTTTCCTGAGGAAATAATGGCAGAATTTTAAAGGAAACTGACAACTGAGATATTTGGGTAATGTGTTTTTTATTGATTCCTATTATTTCAACTCTAGTAGACTTCATACTTGCAGGATGTTTCTTCATTGCACCTTGCAAGACTGAGCAAGGTGTAATCGGCAATTACCATTCCACAGGATGCATTTTATCTTTTTTTTATAATGAATTCTAACTCGATATACTGTCTCCACAGCCCTTTGGTTCATGCAGAAGTACTGCACAAATTGAACTCATCTGTGTGTGTTTTTAATCTTTTGTCTTTACTAATGGATTTATCTTGCTTTCATTTCATAGAATTTAGAATCATAGAATCGTTAGGATTGGAAAGGACCTTAAGATCATCTAGTTCCAACCCCCCTGCCGTGGGCAGGGACACCTTACGCTAAATCATATCACCCAAGGCCTCGTCCAACCTGGCCTTGAACACTGCCAGGGATGGAGCATTCACAACTTCCTGGGCAACCCATTCCAGTGCCTCACCACCCTAACAGGAAAGAATTTCCTTCTTATATCCAACCTAAACTTCCCCTGTTTAAGTTTTAACCCATTACCCCTTGTCCTATCACTACAGTCTCTAATGAAGAGTCCCTCTCCAGCATCCCTATAGGCCCCCTTCAGATACTGGAAGGCTGCTATGAGGTCTCCAGGCAGGCTTCTCTTCTCCAGGCTGAACAGCCCCAACTTTCTCAGCCTGTCTTCATACAGCAGGTGCTCCAGTCCCCTGATCATCCTCGTGGCCCTTCTCTGGACTTGTTCCAACAGTTCCATGTCCTTTTTATGTTGAGGACACCAGAACTGCACACAATACTCCAGGTGAGGTCTCACAAGAGCAGAGTAGAGGGGCAGGATCACCTCCTTCGACCTGCTGGTCACACTCCTTTTGATGCAGCCCAGGATACAGTTGGCTTTCTGGGCTGCAAGCACACACTGAAGCCGGCTCATGTTCATTTTCTCATCGACCAGCACACCCAAGTCCTTCTCCACAGGGCTGCTCTGAATCTCCTCTCTGCCCAACCTGTAGCTGTGCCTGGGATTGCTCCGACCCAGGTGTAGGACCTCGCACTTGTCATGGTTAAACCTCATGAGGTTGGCATCAGCCCACCTCACAAGCGTGTCAAGGTCCCTCTGAATGGCATTCCTTCCCTCCAGCGTATCAACCGAACCACACAGCTTGGTGTCATCAGCAAACTTGCTGAGGGCGCACTCAATCTCACTGTCTATGTCAGTGACGAAGATGTTAAACAAGACTGGTCCCAACACCAATCCCTGAGGGACACCACTCGTTACTCATTTCTCTTGATACAACCTCTGAAAGCAGCAGTCCAACAACTAAGACACACAGTCAGCCTTTAGACTCAGTCTTTGTGCAGCTACTAAATGTTTGATCATGAAGCCAATGGAGATTTTGCTACCACTGGGGGCAAGACCAGGCCTGTAGAGGCTGTTTAGATAGTGAAAGAAACTATCTTGACCATTAACTCAAGAGACGCTACAAAATTGAAGAGAATATAGACTCCAGTAGGAGTAAGTCAGACCAGTTAAAGGAGATCAGGAAATACAGACCTCATGGAAACAAGACAAGTGACTGTGTCATGCAGAAATGGAAACGTCCCCTTCTCACTTTCCTATCCCATCATGCATCTCTCTCTTTTGTATTCGCTCCCTGATCTTTTCTGTCTGTACGTACAAGATAATCATTGCTATTGTGGTTTCAGCTGGGATAGTCATTTTTCTTCCTAGTACCTGGTACAGTGCTGTGTTTTGGATTTAGTCTGAGAATGATGTTGATAACACACTGACATCTTCAGTTGTTGCTAAGTAGTGTTTCAGCTTAAGTCAAGTACTTCTCAGCTTTTCATGCTCTGACGGCAAGTGGACTTGGGGGCTCAAGATACTGGGAGGAGACACAGTCAGGACAGCTGACACAAACTGGCCAAAGGGATGATGCCATGCTACATATACTATGGGGAAAGATGGCTGGGGGCCGCTGGTCAGGAACTGGTTGGGCAAATGGTGAGCAATTGCATTGTTCATCACTTGCTGTGTATATTCTAATTCTGTTATCATTGTTACTATTTTCTTCATTTTCTGTCCCATTAAACTGCCTGTATCTCAATCCACAGGCTTTCTCGCTTTTACTCTTTCGATTCTCTCCCACATCCTACTGACGGCAATGAGAGGGTGGTTGGGGGGAGGTGGGGCTTAGTTGCTGGCTGAGGTTAAACCAAGCCAGTCACTCAAGTGGCGGAGCAGTGCTGTCTGTGGCTTTGATCTGAGGGCTTTAGAGAACACCCTCATTGAGGTTTTCTGCCTTCTCCATTGTTCTCCAGACAAAGGCACTGAAGGTAAAATAAGTAGATTGCTCTGCACTGAAGGTAAAATAAATAGATTATTCTTCAGAGCTTCTCAAAGGGCATTTCCCACCCCTTCTGTGAATCCTATGATTCTTAGTATTGCCCTTCACCCAGATAATGTCCCTCAGTTAGGGGAACTCATAGTCCTTTTTCAGCCTCAAGGTCTGAACATAGTTTTTTCAGGGCAGAAATGCCTTCCTTCAGACAAAGTCATCCAAAAAGACTGGAGATTATGGATATGCGCAATGGATTGCTTTGGGTAGGTGTCTCTGGAATGGGAGATCATCATTCCCCTGGGTTCTCAGCCATGCTGCTGTGAATAGAAAGCTGAAATGCATCGCTGTATGTGGTATCAAATTAAAGAGAAATCGGTAGAAGGAATGCTAAGGTTGAGAGATATCATCTACCTTAAATCTATTTTAGCAGTGGGAGCTCTGTAGTTTAGCATATGTTGCACATAAAAATAGAAATCATGGTTTCCAGTATAATTTGATTTTTAAGATATAAAAATTATCTCAGCCTAATAATGCACATGGAAAACACGTGTTTATTTCTGATTTTCATCCTGTGTTAGCTGCCAAGTCCCAGTTAGTAGGGTATAAGGGCAGAAAGATGTTAATGGGACCAGCTGATACAAGTGAACTAGGTTTTTCTCTCCCATAGGTTTCTGTATCTCTTCTTGTCATCATTCAGACAGAGCAAACACCTTATGAGAGAAGAGGGTTTTGCCCTAAAGCAAATACTCAGAACTGGTAAAGATGAGCCTCTCTGTAGGATGAGCTTCAGCAGAACAAAACATGTGATTAACCATTTCACAGGCTGGAGGTCAGAAGCAGAATCTGAGGAGCTGTAACGTCAGGAGCAAACTGTGCTACTACTCACAGGTTGGAAAAAACAGGTACACAAGACAGTTACACCAGGAAAACACTTAGGTCTACAGCAGTCTGATGAAGTTAATACATGGAAGCAATGCATAAACCCTGAACACCTGAAAATTGCAGCATAAGTTATATTCTGGCAGTGTATGTGAAACAAGTTGTCAGTTGCTGTGAAACTCCAGCATGTTTTCTTTCTTTATATGTCTCAAGGAAGGCCATTAGGGATTTTGACTGTGGAGGAGAACAGCTGCAGGAACACTAACAGAAATCTGTATTTGGAACAAGGACAGGAGGAAATGTACTACCCTGCTTACTGTACCTGCATTGGCTGCATATTGCTCTCTCTTGCATTAGAGGTTTTATTATTATCTCTTTGTTGTCAGCAAGGACAATTGCCTGCAAACACGCCTGCTGCTGGGCACTTTGGCACTGATGTAATTCCAAGAAAATGAGAGCTTCAGTAACAATAATAGGCTATTAATCCAGATAATAACCAGTGTACTGTGCACCAAGGACACGACCTGTTTGTGTTGCAGTCCACTTACCTCCCCTGCATGACTAGTACTTCTCTGGGAGATAGATCACTGTGTCCACCTCTCTCCCTAATGCAGTTTGTGGCAGAGCCAGTGGCTGGCAGGTTTGCTCCTTTCCAGAAGTGTCTGCTTACAAGTTCTTCTGCACTGGGGTCTATGACTTCAGCCGTACTAGACAAGCTGGAGCAGGTGGCAAAGCATGTATGCCAATATATTGGCATACATACATGCCAATGTATGCATACCAATGCATTGTTTCTATTTGCCTTCTGTAAGGCCGGAGCGGTAGAGCTCATCAGGGCAGGTGCAGCAGTGGGTACATGTATGTAGTGTTACCTTTCCTTTGGCATCCAGTCTTTGGCACAAACCCACTGTGAGATGACTGAGAATGCCCTGTTGCACCAGTTGCTCTTTGCTTCCTTCATGATGCCTGGTGGTGCCTACAGAGCAGACCCTCATTGCTGTTCTTTTTGGCTGCCAAGTGATAACAGAAACAGTGCCCATTGTGCTGCCAGCTGGAGCAAACTGACCTCGCCTGAATACTGAAGGAGAATTGATTTGATATCAGTCCCTTACACTGCTCTTTTCCATATAAATAAAACTTCAGAGACAGAACCTGACTTATGCCAAGACAGATTCATTCCCGTTTAGCCAGGGCTGTGGATTTACTTCTAGATAGGGCTCCTTCCCACTGCCCAAGTCTTACGAGGTGTGAAAAAAGGCCTGAGCCCTTCATTCTCTGACAGTTGCCTGTCTCCACTTGCTGGGGTACAGCTTGTGACAGTATTTATCTTGGATGCTGGGGAGTGTTGGGAGCAGAGAGGACAGCAGTGTGTAGGGGCCCAAAGCAGCATGAATGGGGCTGAGGACAGGGCAGGTTTAGCTCTACCATTCTTGGTCTTGTCCTTCTGAGGACACAAAACCTTGGCAGGTTTTAAAAAGGTTTTTAGCAGGATAGGTGTTGTTGGGGAGAGGCTGTCCAGGAAATACGTTTTTTATGAAAAATTGTTCATTAGCAATAATGAACCCTAAGGAATTCTCATTGAAAGCATGCTAAGGCACATGAAAACTAACAAGGTGCTTGGTGACAGCCAGCATGGCTTCACTAAGGGGAAATCCTGCCTGACCAATTTGGTGGCCTTCTGTGATGGGGCTACAGAACTGATGGACGGGGTAGAGCAGTTGATGTCATCTACCTGGACTTGTGTAAAGCGTTCGACACTGTCCCACACGACATCCTTGTCTCTAAGTTGGAGAGACATCAATTTGATGGGTGGAGCATTCAGTGGATAAAGAACTGGCTGGATGGCTGCCCACAAAGAGTTGTGGTCAATGGCTCAATGTCCAGCTGGAGACCAGTAACGAGTGGTGTCCCTCAGGGATCGGTGTCGGGACCGGTCATGTTCAACATCTTTGTTGCTGACATGGACAGTGAGATTGAGTGCGCCCTCAGCAAGTTTGCTGATGACACCAAGCTGTGTGGTTCGGTTGATACGCTGGAGGGAAGGAATGCCATCCAGAGGGACCTCGACACACTTGTGGGGTGGGCTGATGCGAACCTTGTGAAGTTTAACCATGACAAGTGCAAGGTCCTACACCTGGGTCGGAGCAATCCCAGGCACAGCTACAGGTTGGGCAGAGGAGAGATTCAAAGCAGCCCTGCAGGGAAGGACTTGGGGTGTTGGTTGATGAGAAAATGAACATGAGCCGGCTTCAGTGTGTGCTTGCAGCCCAGAAAGCCAACCGTATCCTGGGCTGCATCAAAAGGAGCATGACCAGCAGGTCGAAGGAGGTGATCCTGCCCCTCTACTCTGCTCTTGTGAGACCTCACCTGGAGTATTGTGTGCAGTTCTGGTGTCCTCAACATAAAAAGGACATGGAACTGTTGGAACAAGTCCAGAGAAGGGCCACGAGGATGATCAGGGGACTGGAGCACCTCCTGTATGAAGACAGGCTGAGAAGGTTGGGGCTGTTCAGCCTGGAGAAGAGAAGCCTACCTGGAGACCTCATAGCAGCCTTCCAGTATCTGAAGGGGACTATAAAAATGCTGGAGAGGGACTGTTCATTAGGGACTGTAGTGATAGGACAAAGGGTACCAGGTTAAAACCTAAATAGGGAAAGTTTATATTGTATATAAGGAAGAAATTTATTTACTGTGAGGGTGGTGAGGCACTGGAATGGGTTGCCCAGGGAAGTTGTGAATGCTCCATCCCTGGCAGTGCTCAAGGCCAGGTTGGACAGAGTCTTGGGTGACGTGGCTTAGCGTGAGTTGTCAGGGGGGTTGGAACTAGATGATCTTAAGGTCCTTTCCAGCCCTAACCATTCTATGATTCTATGAATTTCTGCTTTTCAGTCAGTTTCTGGTATAGGCTTTGCTGAAAATCATTGTTCTGAGTGGGAAGTAAAATAGATTTTAGGATTTTATTTTATTTATTTTTTTTTAATGTAAGGTATAAAATATATCAAAAATGGATTTACTAACACTTTTGACAGATGTTCAAATGCTGACTAATACAGCATGTTAGCCTGGGAGGAGGTGTTTCAAATATCCAAAAAAGTTTTTCTTGCATGTTGTAAGATAATAAATCAAGCTCTATGGAGCTAGTTTTCTCTAGCAGTATCTCATAGCATCTCTTTTTTAATTGTTTATAAGCACCCCAAATATAATTACTTGTAAAAGAAAAAGTAATAGTAAATGAACGTTGGTTTGTTTTTTTTCATTTGTTTTTTCAAGCCCTACAGATAAGGCAGTGAAGTACTTGCTTGTGGAAGGGGAAATACGTGGCAAGGAAATGTGCCATCACTGCTCCAGGCAGGAGTGCAGAGGGTATTTAATATATTTTCTCCTTCTCTTGTTCACAGCAGTCACATAACACCAAGGCCTGCTGTGGTAATGAAGGATTTTAAACCCTCTATTCAATAGTGGCTGCAGTAGAGGCAGGGATGAACCATTGCCAAGCAGCAGGGTAAGACAGCACAAACCAACAGAGCACAGCTGTCAACACCTCTGTGTGTCTGTATGTGTATGTGTGTGCGTATTCACTTCTGATATAAAGCTTAACACAGTCTTTACTTCAAACTCTCCACCTGCAGTCTAAATTTTAAGGCATCCCAGATGTGACTCTGTGACTTGTAGCATTGTCGTGGTTTAAAACCAGTCAGGCAGCTCGTTCACTCACTCGCCCCCCCCTCTTCTTTCCCTCCCCCTACTCCCCAAGGAATGGAGAGGAGAAACGAAAAGAATGCAACTCCCACGGGTTGAGATAAGAACAGTTTAGTAACTAAGGTATAACGCAAATCACTACTGCTGCCACCAATGATAATAATGATAAGGGAAATAACAAGGGAACAGAATAAAACACCTCATCACCAGGCGACTGACAACTCGCTCCCCCAGCCTGATCAAGACCGACCGATACCTAGTCCAACCCTGCTGTCCTAGCCCTTCCGGGTAACTCTCAGTTACATCCTGGGCATGACGTGCTGTGGTATGGAATACCTCTTTGGTCAGTTTGGGTCAGGTGTCCTGTTTCTGCTTCCTCCTGGCTTCCCCTCCTCCCTCGCAGAGCATGAGGCTCAGAAACTCCTCAGTCAGACCAAAACATCATTGTTCCCAGGCCAAAAGTCAAAACACAGCACTGCATCAGTTACTAAGAAGGAGAAAAATGACTGCTGCTGCTGAACCCAGGACAAGCATACACCAACTTTGGTTTTTGTAGCATGTGCCTGACCTTGTTGCTTGTCCCATTTTGCAGACATGAACATCTCAAGACAATCACCATTGTCAACTCTTAATCTATTTGTAAAGTTTTTTGGTTTTGGAGGGTTTTTTTTTTGTTTGTGGGTTGTGGGGTTTTGTGTTGTTTTTTTTCCCCCATTGTTAAAGCTCTGTTATGGAAAAACTCTGTCCTGAGGTCACACCTTTAGGGTCAGCAAAATGCCTCATAAAAAATGTCATGATTCACTGTGGAGGATGACTTCCTGGGGCTACTATGGAAGAAACAGTAATGTCTATTGCAACCTTTTATAACTTGTGAAGATGGAAAGTTCAGGTGATTAGTGGAAAATTTTAACATTACTAACCTTGTTTTGCTGTTATTTATTGAAGATCATTATTTTGTTTAAAAGAATCACTCATCCAATGCCAGACTAAGAAAAAGCCAAACACGTTATAGCTGGCAAGGATGACAGACTGTGCAGCCTGAAGATTAAATGGGAAGGTGCCAAACTAAAGAACGGTGTTCAAAACAACCTGTGAACTAATGTATCAGTAAAGAAAGGTAGGGGAAATTGGCACAAACAGGACCACAGGTCTCCAGACATATAAAGCTCCAGGAAGTTGTCTAGTGGATTCACAATGGGCTACAGATGAAAAACCCTGTTTAAATTTTAAGATTACTGGAACACAGGCGTTTTCCTTACTCTGTGTATGCACAGCACATAGCACAGTGACATGGCAAGAGGCAGTTAGTGCTGCTTGAGCGTTTACACTGAAGAGTAGCACTACGCATCCTCATTCAAGCCAGAGCAGGTAGTTAAAATACTATTTTCACAGCCATAGCAAGTCCAAGAAAAGTAAGAGAGAAGGTACCAAGCAAAATCACACCCTGTTAAGTCTTTTTATTAGCATTTATTCTTATCACTATTACTCATACTTAAACAACTCAATTACATAGTGATCTATATGGAGAGTTCTGTATCAGTATCATAAGGTGAGAAAGTATACACACCACAGAGAAACATTCTGTAGATACAGTGAAGTAGAACCTTTGACAGAAGGGATTATTTCCGAAAGCCTATGTACAAATAAGGTAACTTTCATACTATATACAAACTTACATTCAGAGAATATACTGATTCAGAGATACAAGAGTTTCATTTAGTGAATGATGAGCCATACACATAAACACATGAGAAGAAAACCTGTAATTTTCAGGGGATTGCCTGGACTGGCTTCCATGGCAATGTTTCTTTTTAGAGTTTGAAATGAGTAGGATGGTGGACTTATTCAGATTTTTCTTACAGCAACTTGGGAGATAAAAGAGTATGAAAATTACTAATTGGAGCAAGCTAAAAAAGCCTTTTTATAAAAATACCATCTGATTGTCAGTTACAACACACTACTATTATTTTCACATTACAATATAGTGGCCTGATCTTGCCATCTTAAGAGACAGAAATAATTTCTGTTCATGTCAGTCAGCTCCCCAGTGTCAGGATTGAAAAATCAAAACTGTGTAACAGAAATCTTGATAATGGAAATGAACACAAAAGCAAGCAAAACCCCTTTGGCATTACTTAATTTGTATGAGGGATTGAAAGAAATGGTTAATTTCTGTTGGATAGCCTGACCCTGAAAACTTCAACTCTTTTGTAAAACAGGTATGACAGAAGTAACTCATGTCTTATAAACATACTAAAATATGAGTAGCTTCCTTTACTGTGATCTCAGTGGGAGAAAGCATTAGAATAACAGCATGATTTAATTGCTTCATTGGGCCTGACTCTGCAAGCATTATGTTCCTTCTTCTAGGGTGAACAAGGATTGATCCCCGGCTGCAAAGGCAGTGTGCAGCATTTTGTACAGTCCCACAAGGAAGCTCAAGAGCATGAGCAAATTCCCCAACTTACTCACAGCTTCACTAAGGCAAAACCAGATCCTGCTTTACTGTACATTTATTTGACATTATTTTACATTATACCTTAACAGAGATGTGAAATTGATTTTTTACTTTAAAATTAATGATCCCCTTATTTAGAAACCCCATACTAATCTTCTGGGTTTTTTATGGCTTCTTTTTGCTTTAAGACAACTATGTGACATAAAATAAAAATAAATGAAAAAAAAGAACAACCCACAGTAAAGTGCAAGATCTTTAAAAACACGTAAAAATTTGTTTGGATTAGTGGATAATAAATCCACATGAGAGTTCATTTACCAATCTTGAATTATATTATTTCTTATTCAGTTTGGTCCTGGGCCACTTATTGTGCCTGTAGGAACAATGTGGCCAGTTGTGTGTCTCAGCTACTCATGCTTCAAGTGGTTTCTAGGCTGGGTCTTACCTGGCTGGCTGGGAGCATGGGCTCAGGGCCATGCTAATGTGGTTATGTGGCTTTTGGAGAACACATGGCTTACGTCCAGCCAGGCAAAAGCATGGGCAGGAGAAGATGCAAACTATCATCTGCACCCATCCAGGCAGACAAGTCCTGAGATTCCACACACTGACAACTAGCAACAGCAGATCCACAGGATAACTTGTCTGGACTACAGCACTGTGATCCATATATGACTTCTGTATCTGATGAGGGCACTGAGCTGGATAACTTCACTCTGGAAAAATTACTCTCCCAGTCCTGATGTAAGTGACAGACAGATATCTCAGTACTGATATTCTTGTAACTGATGGCAACAGATCCAAGAAAGATCATTTTAACATCAATCAGAAGTTTGTAGGGCTGGAGCAGGACTCTTCTCCACACTGCCAAGTGCAAGCTATCTCATTTGCTAATCTCAAAATCATTTTTTCTAGCTGCAAGTTATTGCACTAAACTTCCCCGGAATAGCAGGAAAACAAGAATCACCTACTTAAAGGAACTAACCATGCCTCTTTCTCAGTTAGTTGTGTCATTGTTATTTACAAGAGGTAAAATGGTTTCCAAGAATACAAGTGAATCCAATTTTTCTGTTTGCTCATCGATCCCAGGACAATTACGTTTGTTATGCAAATGCATTTATGAAATACGGACTCCTATAATAAAAATCTGTATCTTCCCAAGTCAATGGCAGAAATCTTTGGGATTTCAGTGGGCCAGTTGTTGGAGAAGGGATTATTTCTTTGCTATAAATTAAATAAATCTACCTGATACAGATTAATGTTTGATTCAAAACACAATTTATATGGACCACAAGTTGCTATCTTAAGGAATTACTGCTGAAAGAAGAATAATCAAAAAATGTTGTATATCCCCATTTTTGTAAAACACGTAATGAGAGACATCCAGAGAAATAATCCCTTAAGAGACACCCAAACACTAAGAATATTTCTAAGCATCTACTAATTTTATACAGTACTTGGATTAATCACATTTAACCTACTGCACTATGGACCTTCATATCCACACACAACAGTACCATAAGTGACAACGACCATAAACTACTTCAGAGTAGCATATTAGGAAATTACAAGGTAGGTTCATCGCCATTACGAACACCAAAGGACATCTAAGTAAGCTGCATTGTCACGCACTGTGCTTTATGCTTCATGGTTATGCAGAAAGCCACATCAATGGAATGAATAAGCAGCGGCATACAGACTCAGAGAGCCTGTCTGCACTACAAGCACTAGCTTTCAGTAAAGTAGTTAATCTAAACTATACTGAGCCTTGCTGAAAGATTTTGCCATGTCTATATAAGAACCCTGTTCTTGAGATCATCCTCTTACCACTCTCTTTATCACAGTTTTATAGCATTTACCCTATAGATTTGACCATGGTGGCTTCTGGAGAGAGAAGTCAGGGTGGCTTTTTTTTCATTTCTTTTTTAGTGGAAAACTGTGAGTACTCTTCAAACTCCAGTGGTATTTTGTAGAGCTGGGGCTATTTTCTTCATTAATTCCAATGAAGTTAGTGCAGCAAATCTTTAATTGCAATCTGACCCACGATCCTACCCAAATGCTACTGGAAATCCCTTCCAAAAACAATGTCCAAAATTGGTTCTCTGCAGGTGTTATGGTGCCACAGAGCTGGCTGTTTAACCTGATTTTGCAGTTTATCTTCCTTGCTGTGTTGCCAATCTGGTGTTGCTGGCCATAAGGTCATAAAAACCCCCAAACCACCCCCCCCCCCCCAAAAAAAAACAACCAAACCCCCAAAAAACAAACAGAAAACTAACCAAAAAAAAAAACAACCAACCCAAAAAACCTCAAAAAAAAAACCAAAAATCAAACCAATCAACCAACCAAAAACCCAACAGAAAAAGAGTAATTTACTGAACAGAGCTCTACTCTTGCCCTTCCCTGGTTTCTAGATTTGAAATGTCAGGCCAGTGAATTTGGGTATCTTAGTTTATCGTAAGCACCTATATACACAGAACTATCATGATCCTGCACACGCTCTTTTAGTTTGCTCTGTTTTGTTCTGCACACTTGGGAAAAGGATCACCTGTTTTGAGCTTTGCCATCTGAAATAAAAGCATTTGGTGACTCCTCTGGAACAGATTACACAGTGGAGTCAGCTCTGTATTTTTGGGACACTTGCTCCATTTGAGGTCAGAATTTGGGTTAGAGCTGCTTTTGAAAGATTGCTGTTTCAGTCAGTAGAGGGCACTGTAGATACACATAGAGAGAGGTGTGAGAGGTGCGAGTGTATACACCGTCCCCTCAGTCTTCCCATGGTGTACACCCGCAGAAACAAATGTTAAGAGGTGGACAACATAATCGTTAAGACAGGTAAGGATTCTGGAGCAACGAAATATCTTAAATACACAGCCAACTTTTTGCTCACAATGAAAGAAGCTCACACTAACAAGCGCTAAGAAGCAAGAGTTGTTGCAAACGTAAGGTTAAGATCAAACACTGATTCTGAACATAACTAGGACTTGATACCTCAGGACAAGACATGAGTAGCAGGCTTTGTAACTCCTAGTTTTCTTGCTATATTACTTTTTTTTTTCATGATACCACATGATATTAACAATTTAGTAATTTTATTATGTATTTTTTTTAGTTTCCTCTACCATTGTTTTCTGTCAAGTCCTCATCTAACCAGATACTGTTACATAAAAACACATATAACAGGAAAACAGTAAATGACAAAGGAGATGAGTGAGAAGCAAACAGCATGGAACACAGAAAAACAGACAAGACAAAATGTGCTGAGCCTTCTGTTACACAGCTGTGAGCATGGCATTGCCATTGTGAGCACAATATGAATACAAAGCAATGCTGAATCAGGTCACAGAAATGTGCTGAAATTTCATGAACTCTGAACTGCACAGATAACTTGAACAAACAAATGATGATTATCACAAATATTTTCATAACACTGGTTTCAGTCCTCCTTTTTTGTTTTTGTTTGTTTTTGGTTTTTTTTTTTGTTTTGTTTTTAAAATAATCCAAACTACAGGAAAGACAAACACTTTGTTGCTTTCTCTCTCCTTACTTTTTTTGTTCTAGGTTGGGACCTTCTTCTCTCAGGATTTCAGTAAAATAATATTGTATTTTCACTCCTTCCTTGGCTTCTTCAGACACACTTTCAGCAATACTGGAAAATAATTATGTATGTTTCCTGCAGTTCCACTATATTTAAATTGTTAGTTTCTCCTACCTAGTTTCAAGATTTATAAGAGCAAAGAGCAAAAGATATATAAGAGCTCCAGCTTTGTACATCAGCTGGGAATCTCTTCCAGCAATAGCTACATGTAGCTGTGAAGGTCCTTACACTCCAAGTAATAGTGAAAGCCTGTAAAATATATATCTACTTCAGCAATTAGGCTGTCACTTTTCAACTACCTCTATTTTCTGTATGAAGTACTACGCATAAGCAAATTAACCTTTTTCTTCTGGCATGTAAAGGCAAACTCATTATGATAACAGCATCCAAATATTATTATTGCTTGTATTGCTGCAAAAAATGTTGTGTTCACACAGTAGCTGTATGGTGTCTGCATGTTGCGTAACTATTAAAGACAGAGTATCCCCATTCTCGTCTTTGCCACTGCATTGCGTTGAATGCAGTTAAAAAAATGCACAAGTTACAGCACTAATCACAAAATGGCCAGGCCCAGCTAGTGTGGCCCCTTCAGTGCCAGAGCAAGAGTTTCTGGAATCTGAAGAGTTTTGCAAGATGTAATAAACCACCACTAACATCCTGATAATTGCCTTTACGGACCTGCTATACAGAGGATGAAACTATTTACAAATACCCTGTCCTTGCTGAAATCACATCATATAAATTCACTTACAGGAAGAGACGCTTCTCTCCCCTGTCTGCTACTCATGCGCTTGGTGTATGCTTTCCACTCAGGAGTTTCAGCAGGTTATCAGAAAACTCCCACACCAGGGTGTGTGTGGGGGTGATGTTTTCATAAATTTAGTATTAACATTCCCTTACAAGATCAAAGCTTTGAGAACTGAGCACACTGTGTATGTATCTGTGTATACTAAAACAGAGAATGAGAATTCTGTGGATAGGTACATACTCATAGGAGAAGCTGTAGCTTTCACTGTTTCTGTGCATGAGCAGCATCTCTGGTTCTGAGTGGTGAGGATGCTCTGCAGCAAAGAAAACCTCAGCGCAGCTGGACTCAGTCCTTCGCTTGTGATTGGATTGTCCAACAGCAGTCATTCTTCAGCTCTGGGATCCATCCTTTGTATCCTATTCTTTCTTTCTCTCTTTTGAAAATGGGTGAGAGGAAATTTAGGAGTCCATAGGCTATTCTCACAGAAACTTTCCATTGTGGGTTTTTGCTGTTTCATATTGATGTATATACATATTTAAATAAATATATGTGGGTTTGGATGAGGGGAGGGTGGTTTGGTTTTTGTTTGTGGTTTTGGTTTGGTTTTTTTATTTTTGTTTGGCTTTGGCTGTTTTCTTAAGTTGTTTATTTTTTGTTTGGTTGGTTTGGGTTTTTTTCCTTTTTTTTTTCTTTTTTTTTTCTCAAAACAGCATTTTTCACTAGATGGAGACAGGACACTGGATCACTTTGTCCTCCAGGAGGACACTGACAATCAGGAACACAAAATAAAGCCCAAACATGAGGAAACCCAGGAACTTATTCATCCTCCACTTGCAGAAAGCAATCGAGAGGATGACAAAGAGCAGCATGATGAAAAGGAGGACAATTGCACAGAACAGACCGTTGCTGCTGACTGTCACCGGGGCAAAGCTGTTAATGACAGCGTACAGGAGCCATGGAAGAGGCAGGCTGTTAAGAAATAAAAAAATAAATGTGAACCATTGCAGAGGTGCAGGAAAAGTCACGAAAAAGCTTCTGGGGACACTCCAAAATACCACCAGAGGCTTCCTGCAGAAAGAGAGGCAGGAAGATTTTCAACTCTTCTAATACGTACACAAATCTTTGTTAGCTTGCTCATGGTTCCCAAGGAGAATACACAGGATTTAGGCTCTCTACTCTTCCACCAGTTACATTGGTGAATTCTATTTCCCTTGGCCGTCAAATCACCTGGAATCCCATCTGTGAGCAGGAAGACCCCTTTCATTTGTTTTTAGATTTCAGACCATGTGTGGAAGAACTACTTACACTCTCTTTCCAAGAGTCTGTGTGACAGGACAGTAGGTCACATAAAGACACATCCTTGCCAAAAAGAACCATCACTTTGTAAGGCAATTTGTCCTATAAAAGCTTTGATCCACATTTATGGTATAAACTCTATGTAAAATGCGAACTTCAAATGAACTCCAGCTTAATTTCTATTTCTGTATTTGCTGTCATTGCATTTCTCATCTCTGATGCCACAGAATGAGGCAACATCCCTCTGGAAGATGTCAAGCTGAAATAAATATTTAAGCCACTGATCAGAGCTTAGCAGGCTTAGGAAGCATGAAGAAGGCTGTCAGAAGCTTACAGCATTCAACCTTTGAATAAGCAGTTCAAGAGAGAATAATTTGTTACAGCTTCAATACTAACTACACCAGACTACAGCTCAACTGTGCCATTTCTGATGTAAATATACCAGGTTTAGCAGATGTGTACAGGACAAGAACATTTACATTGGCAGGAAGACTACAAATTTTAAGAAAATTAAGAAGGTACGGCAAAAGAGAAAAGTTTTGCAATGCACCCTATGCACCCTTTTGCAATGCCCCCTATAGATTTTGTACTTCTGATGCTTCTGGATTAATAGAAAAAAGTAACCCATTTTTAATGCTGTGTCCAAAGGTACTGCCATTAGCTAACAGATTAAAAAAGCCATTTACAATCCACTCTAACTTCAGGATCCCTTTCTGTATCTGTTCAGTTGCTGGTATATTTTCAGCAGCAAGAAATAATGACCTGACTAGGCTGCTCAAAACTGTGACTATGACTAGACCTGTTCTTCTGCATGTGTGAGAGGAAACAAAAATCAAAGATGGAGAAACTGAGAGTACGGACATGATTCTCAGTGCCTCTATTCCTGTGTTGAAGATGGAAACGTGGGAATAAAGACAGTTTGTCTGTATATTTCCTGCATGGTTTTGAAACACTGAGGCATTGATCACATTTCTGGACCTCCTCTAACTCGGTCTCAAAAAGTCAAAACAGAATCTGAATGCCAACCATATGCCACACATTATTATGCTAGAGCTGCTGTGAAGCGGTGTATCAAAGAGTGAATTAGGCAACAAATTTGTAACAATTCTGTCATGCAAATGTCTATAAACTTTTGAGAACTTAGCACAGTAACATCCATTTCATATTTGCATCATTCTCCATTTTCAGCTTCAGTGGCATCGCTTTTCAGCATCAATTGTAGGCAACACCTTGGCAAAACCACAGCAACATGCTAAGAACGAAAGAGTTGTTAAAAAAGACAATTTTCTTGCTGTAGGACTTACCCCACTGTGATGTCAAATATGTTGCTTCCAACAGAACTGGATACAGCCATGTCCCCCAGACCTTTACGGGCAACAATAACACTGGTAATAAGGTCAGGAATGGATGTGCCAGCAGCTAGAATAGTCAGTCCCATGATTTCTTCACTAATACCGATGGTCTCTCCAACCTAAAGGGTTTAAGCAAACCCAGAAAATAATAACAACAACAATAATAATAACAACAATAATAATATCACCTGGATAATACAGGCAAGATTGAAGAATTATTCATATTCACAGATTTCTACATGTTTCAGGAGAAAGACTGTCAAATAGAACCAGTAGGTACAGACAAGCAGTTGCTGATGGCTCTGACATTACCAGAATGATCAAGTCCTACGGTCAAGACAACCACAATTCTCAGAACCTCATTTCATTTTCTGAGTAGTAATTTACTTCATCCATGGTTGTAGTTCCAAAAATAAAGCACTACTCAGCATGCAATAGATGATGGACTCTGATTCTAAATGATGTCTCACAGTGCAAAACACAATGCAGGGCTTGTATTTTGTATTTTGTTACCTCCTTACCTGATGTGCCCACCAGACCATTAAGTAAGAAAAAAATGCAATCCAGCTGATAGAGCCAAAAAATGTGATAGGAAAAAATTTTCTTGATTTCTGAAACAGAAACAGAGAGAGACAGTGAATACCTATGTTGACGGATGACATGCTGTACTTTTATTTGTTTCTCAGAACGTAACAAAAAGAGATCAAGTTAACTACTAAAGGAAGGAAAACCAACTGCAGTACTGTACTAGGCAATCATTGTCTAAATCTAATTAGTGTTTAAAATGACATATGCACTAAGAATGGGTGCTACCAGTCTTGAATGAAACCACAGTCCTTATGGGCACTGACCTTCTGAACACAGATCCTTACCTCAGACAAGTTCTGATGTGCCGCTACTAGAGTACTACAAATTTTCATGAATAATCAGTAGGACTGCTTTTGGAAGTAAATTATACTTGTTTGAATACTTGTTCCAGCTGCTGCTCGATCCTGAACTACCATTTCCTGGTAATTCCTCACTATTCACTTCCACTTTTTTCTACAGAGGGTCCTCCAGAGTTTTTGGGCAGCACACCTTGCCTGTACCTCTCTCTATTGCAAGACATACCCCTGCAGCACCAGCAGATGCATTAGCCTGGGGGTCATTCCTAGGTGTTGTGACAGCAGACAGGACTGCAGGGCTTTCCCCAAACACGACTTTTGGAGAGAAAATATTATTTGATGTTTGCTAATTCAGTTTGCTCAAGTCATGATAAACGCCTCTTTTTTTTAGAGGGCTGTACAGCCATCTTTTCTTGTGTAACAGACAAAAGAGCCACTTACAGAGAACAACCTAATGTTTAGGAACTGATCAGCATAGGTCCCTGGGGAGTAAGAGGTGCTCAGTGAGTTGAGCTGGTTGTTAAAGAGCTAGTAATGCAGGAATGACACTCAGCGGACCCAGAAAAGAGCAAGGCTGGTCTGCAGCTCATTGAAATTGTGTAGACTCTGCTAACGTAAACAGACTGAAATGAGGTCATTACTAATGGGAAAAAGGTAAAAGTCAGCAATAGCAGTTGTGCACACTCACTAACAGGACTGGACACTTAGAAGGTCCATTATCTGCTCTAGCAGCAGGTACAGCTGCGAGCTGTGCTATAGAGCACTTACTCTCTCCCTGCAGGCACTTTGCCTAATGCTAAATGCCGTCCTGAAAACTGAGCTCATAAGCACTGATTAACATGACCTATACAATTCCACAACTCAATATGCACATGAACAGACATTAAATATGAAATAGATTTAACAATGCTCGGAAAATCCCTTACATATAAATAAAAAAATTAAACTTCTGTTGGAGTAAGAAAATAATTGCAGTAGGTGTCTTAAATTAGTTATCTTTATAGGCACAAATAGCCCCAGTGGCACCTGGAAACATCCTTTTCCTTTTCTACATCTATAAATTCCATTACTGTCACAAGCACTGTTTCTAGAGATGTCCCAGGCTACTTTGGTTGACCTGCTTCTTAAATCCTTCTTAACTCTTTACAGAGCAACCAATTATTTAGAACAATCAGAGTTCTAAATCTTTATCGAATCAGAAAATCTAATGATGAGCTTCTGATATTTAAACCTACTCAGATGCACTTTTCATTTTCAAATCAAAACTTTATATGCACTGTGGAAGAGAAGACCCTAGTCTGAAATGGAATACCATTTGTAAGGAACACAAATTGGCTCTTGGTGGTCTGACACCAGTGTGAGTACAATTGAGTCTGGAAGGAATAAATGAACCTAGCTAGTTTTGTTATTTTTTTTTTTTAACTGAACAGCTAGCACTTCTTTTTCACCATTCTTAGTAGCCACCTCTCTCAACTTTCAACATTTTTTGTCCTCTTTGTAAAAGCTGTGATTTTCTGGCAACACATGCGGTGAAAGAGATGATGAAATTATAAGTTTGTTGTAACTGGTCACAAAATCTACACAGAGCACCTCCTAGCAATGCAATTTGAATAATCATCATACAACACTCATGATATTAGTATACATTGGCTTATGAAAAACTAATACAGCAAGAGCTGTACTGGGCAGTAATAGCTGTCTGTAAGTGTGAACATATATACCAAATGGTTCTTGCAAAATAACAGGACGTTGCCTGAGTGAGACACCCACAGAATTTGGACGGCTAAGAATGACAAGTCAGTAACTTTGCATCATGTGTATTCCTAGCCTGTCTTAGCCAGTCCTCTCCCTGTAAACTTACCTGATGAGCAGCAGTTCAAGACTAAGAGTACTTAAAAGGTTTAGAAGTCTAATTACCTGTTTTAAAAGGTGGAACATTTAACTCAAGAAGGGCAAAATTTAAAGCTTGTACATACTACAGGTGATGAAATCAAGACCGGGCTCCATAGGTGGTGCTATATAATCTGCTGTCACAATTTAAGCCCAGCCAGTAACTCAAAACCACACAGCAGCTCACTCCCCCTCCTCTTCCCCCCCTCTCCCAGCGGGATGGGGAGGAAAATTGAAAGAATGTAAATCCCACAGGTTGAGATAAGAACAGTCTAGTAATTAAGGTACAATGCAAAACTACTACTGCTAACACCAATAATAATAATGATAAGGGAAATAGCAAGAGGAGAGAACATAAAACTGAAAGGGGGAAAAGGAAAAGAAAACAATAAGCACAAGTGATGCACAACAAAATTGCTCACCACCCGCCGACCAATACCCAGCCCGAATCCAGCAGCGATCTGGCCTTCTGGGTACCTCCCCCCCAGTTTATATACTGGGCATGACGTGCTGTGGTATGGAATACCCCTTTGGCTAGTTTGGGTCAGGTGTCCTGTCTCTGCTCCCTCCCGGCTTCTTGTGCCCCTCCTCACTGGCGGAGCGTAAGAGACTGAAAAGTCCTTGATCGGAGTAAGCGTTACTTAGCAACAACTAAAACATCGGTGTGTTATCAGCATTGTTCAAACTAAAGCCAAAACACAGCACTGCACCAGCTACTAGGAAGGAGAAAAACAACTGTTACAGTGGAACCCAGGACATTTGCATATAGATGAAACTTTTAAAAAGCAGTAATGAGAGTGCTGATTCTTTATTGGATGCTGGATTTTTTTTTTCCCAGAATATAATAATAATAATAATAATCATGCTCGTTTTGTAACTAATGACAGCATTTTTTTTCAAGATTTACCTCTTTGCAACTCCCTAGTTCTTGAAATATAAAGACACGTCAGTTCCAAGCATTTTCCTGGAAGAATTAGTCAGAGACAGCAGACAGCAACCACTCTCTTCACCTTTTCTTGTTGTCATGGTTGCTTTATAAAGACAGAGAGCCCAGTGTATTACCAGTTGATTCTGTTGTGGTCATGGTAACAGACAAATGAGAAAAAGCCATGGCTGATTCAGTTCATATGCTATTCTCTTTTAACAGAAGAGAAATAATTTTGTGGTTTCACATTAGTTTGGTCAGATTGGTACTGTTTCTGTCTGTCAGTAATCTCAAGGACACTTCTCTTGGTACATTTCTGTATTGATGTCATGCCTGTCTGAAAACAGGACTTTAAGTAGCAAGAATATTTCAAGTATGAAGGTTTTTCTTCTAAGAGCCTGATACTAAAAAATAGTGCTTAATAATTTGCAAAGTATCTATCTTCTTGTTAGCCAGTATTATCACCTACTTTACCTTTAACCTGAATGAATGTTTGTCTCCCACATAAATTTATCTGCATTTCTAGCTTTGATTTTCCTTTCATACTTGACAGTGATTAAATCTGTTTACTCAGAACCTGCTCCTGTAATGGGATCTGTGCAGGAACATCTTGTCCTTTTCCCCTTGGTAACAGTGCATCTCTGTATGGCAACAAGAGTTCATGTAAGTTGTTCCTCCTTGTTGGTAATGGAACTTTGCAGGGTTACAACAAACTGCACCATACGGGTCCAGCGACAGCAGGACTGCAGCCCCTATGGCCATTTTTATGACCTGTAACATAGAGATGGACAGCGCAGCATGGCTACAGTAACAGAGGTGGTACTCAATATCTGCCACTGATCCACTGGGCCACCTTGGTTGTGTCAATTTTCCTTTCAATATTTCAATAGCTCTTACTGCAGGAGGTGGGACAGTTAATGTTTGTGGCTTTTACAGAGGCACTGGGGAAATAAGCTATTCGTTCAGGAAAAATGCCTGTTGTTGCTCAAAACACCTGAACAAAAAGTCAGGTACAAAATTCCCCAAGGCACACCTACTCCTGGTATACTGCCAGCAACATTATTGATGTTATAGTAACGATTTTAATATATAGTGGCTTAATATGAGCAAGTATGATTAAGGCACTAAACACACATTAAAACATGCCAGCTATTGAATCAGTTGTGAGTTAGTTGAATTAATGCATAATCTACTCTAAGTGTACAAAAACCTGCATATATGTGCACAAGAACATAAGGCAGCAAGGACTTTGATAACTTTGTAACTGGAGACCTTGTATATTAAACAATTTTTCTAAAGCTTCTGGGTCTCGTGGATGTAAATATAGCTTGGGATAGTACAAGTAAATGCAGTCAAACCATCTCCATTATGTGCAGATAAAACATACTTTAGGAAAGAGACTCTAGGAAGAAAGGAGAACTCATTTTTGAAAAGTGGACTCCCACAGAGGATGGCAAAGGCTCCATATGGTCCCTCTAATCAGTATATAGCACACAAGTGTTCATTTTGTATACCCACATGCTAATCTGAACATCCTGATGCAGAATTTGGCTTTCTGACTAAAATTACCACATTTGCAAAACAAGCCCTGATGATAGGCCTACAAAATCTATTAAAGTATTATTTTAGGTTTAACTTTGGCCTCACAGATTTCATGAAAAGTTGTTTTCTGATGCACATGCTGAGCTGTGTTACTAGGTTTTACCAGGGATGGCACCTAGGCATAAGTGAGAATACTTCACAGATAAACACACTAATGAAGTATCCTTGAAAAGTTAGACGGTCTATGCAACCATCTGGTTAATTCTTTGACAGCAATGTTCAAAGTAAGTAGCTTGTCATACTGATACAGCCTGTTACCTCTTCTATTATTACTACATGTAACCACAAACTGCATTTCTTTTACTTCTGTATAAACAGCTACTCCTTTCAGTGAATGAAATTTTAAAACTTTGTTGCCATTGACATATCTGGGCTTATCTTTTGTGCTATGGCAGGATATTTTAGTTGTAGGATGTCAGCATGCAAGCCTTGCTGTGAACAGTACTATTGTTAATAATCAAATGCATCACACAATTGCATGCAGCTTCGTGAGATATCACTTTACAAAACCACTATTCTCATTTGTACAGTACAGAATACTGGACAAAGCTACATGTCTATTGATGTCAACTTCAGATTTTCAAAATACAAAATAATGCACATGATTATTTCTTAGCAGTACTTGTTCATTTTGGGCCAGATTATGAAAAAAAAATTACAGGGATGGGTTTGAACAATAAAATGAGGGCATAGATACAGAAATAAACAATCCTGAAATTCATTAAGTATGCTCTATGTGCTACCAGAAAAGAAGTGTTCACTAGAGTTGACTGAAAACTTGAAGAAAAGAAAGCTTAAAGACTGGAAAGGAAAATGTCAGAAACCTTTATCTAAAACCAGATCAGATGTCTTATTTTAGCTTGATTCTTGCACTGAATTGCAGATTTTCAGTGTGAGCTACGGGAAAGTTTTTGAGTGTGAGTATGGGAAAAGAATTCAGGGTGTTGATTTATAAACTGCACATCCCTTCTTGCAGCAGTGTAAAATCCATTTTTTGATACAAATAGGAAAAGTGATTAGAAAATTATAATAGGATTTTTTCAGTTCTTGTCTTTTTAACTTTTACTTTCCATGAGTCTCCCCAGTCTGTTCTCTTTGTATATGTTAAAGTGGTAAGAATTGATAACAGTAAGTCATTTGTATCAAAAATCAGTCTTAAACTACTTCAAGCTGTAGTTTGGGACAAAGCTAGCAAGTATTTTACACACAGAAGGACTTACGCATCTTGTTGTATTATAAAGATTAGAAGATAATTAGTAGAAGAGAAAGGTCTAGTAAAACATTCATTTAAAAGAATATTCATTACTTTCGAAACACAGAGAAAATTTAGACTAAAATCTTTCCACTTATACTTTTTAGTGCACTGGAGATGGACAGACTTCATCATCAATTATGTGATATTCAGTAGGGATCTAGAAATGCCAATGTGAAGGCCCTAAAGAAGCTTCAAGAGCTTTCACTTTGTATCATAAAATATTAGTGAATATGAATGGCAACCTTTATAGAGCTATTACTAACCCGCTGCCCATAAGCACCCATAAGATTTGAAGACTGACCTTGTGACTTCTTCTTCAAAGAAGAAACTATCAAAAAAAGTCATTATCTCTAGTTTAACATAAATCCACTACAGTCCATTTCTGGGATTTAGATAGAGAGCCACTCTGTTGTGCAAAACATACTGACATACAATGACAGTTACTTACAGGATTTCTGACATCTGGGAGTGAAACCCACAGTGGAAAAACAATGGGTAATACAAGAAGGTAGGTGAGCTGCTTGCGTGGGGTGTCAGGCCAGGCCAGGCTAAGAGGCTGGTCCTCATCCTCTTCATTCTGTAAGAAAAGCCACAGTGAGTAGAATATTAAAGTGGATGAATGAGGTTAGGGTTTGTTTAAATAGGAGTCCGAGGACTGTGCTGTTGGTGAGAATCCATGGGGTCTGAAAACACTGCATTACCACCACACCTACCTAACAACATTAACTAGGACACAGTAAAAATATTTTTGCCAGACTATGAGGTATCCCTGCTGCACAGGCTGCCTGAGGATGGCCATTTGCAGCTATGCTGACTGTGATGCTGGTCTCTAGAGAGAAAGACCTCCCTGGGCCTCCCTGAGCCCCAGCTCCACCACTTCACCAGCTCCACTACTAGGCTGTTCTCTTGGAGAAAAGGCTTTTTCCTTATCTCCAGCCCGAGCCTGTCATGTTTAGACCATCCATAATACAGCAGTCTTTTTAATAACTTGGTGCTAAAACTGCAGGAAAGACATTCCTCTCCTATTTGTGTAACTGATTTTCTCATCAATCTCTAGCCTCCTTTTATGTGTATGCCATTCACCTGCCACCATTATTACAGCATAGGTGTACAGGCACCTTCTCTGACAATAGAAAACCTTTTGGCTGCCACAAACTTCTCTTTCCTTAGGCTGCTTCTGGTAACAAAATGGAGCCCCCTGAGACTGCCACAAAAAGAAAACAGAGTAAGCATGGTTCAACCTTTTGGGTGTACGTATTAGATTACTTTTGAACTTCTAAGAGAATTCCACATGGATCTAACTTATACTACAGAATAAGGCTACAGAAAAAATGGTCTAAGTGATTCTTTCATTAAATGCATGTAATGCAAACCCTATTGAGCCTGTGGAAAGATTCCTAGAGAGCTTCCTACAGAGCTCAGTGAAAGCTAAAGTCCAGAAAAGAGTACCTGGTGAAAACTGGTTTTGTTTAAGATCATGACGTATACATTTAGGAATACTCTCATTTTCTACTTTTACAAAAAGGTAATAATTGATAATTCAGTCCTCCCTTCAGTGTGCAAGTTATTCTTCCCACAGATTTATAATATATTATTTTTTATTTTTTTAACTTTTTATTATTTTTTTATAAGATTTATAAGTTTCTTGTCAGTTATTGTCTGATCTTAAGATTGTTTACATAAGCCTGATGACAATGCTATGAGAAGCAGTCATTTGAATCACCATGTCAGTTATTTTTTCTAAGCAAAGCATTATTGATGAAATGTCACTGCATGTTGGTATTGTTGAGACATTTTCTACTTACTGCTGATTTTGATTGAAGAACTAGTCTTAATTATGCCACTATTATGAGCTCCTGAAATGTTCAACTACTCAACTGCCTGAACTAATCAGTACTCACAGAAGCAAGCCAAAATCTTAGCTCAGGCCCTTACATCATGACTGTATCATGGATACAGACTTGATGGACTGGAAGAAAATCCCTGTTTACCTCTTAGCACATTGACAGGCTGCAGCTACTTTAGCAGTCCAGTGTTGATGTCAACAGAAGACAGTATTTTGTTCACCCCTACACCTTCTGAAACTCCCAAGTTGCATGCTTGCAAGACAACAGTTAAGTGCATAGATCATAATAGGTATAATCATTAGAAGATCTTAAAATGTACACAGGCAAAATTTGTCACACTCCACACAGTACTTAAGAAGCTCCCGAGCAACTTAAGAAGCTAGCTTTTGCCTTTAGCTTTCAGCACTTTACCAAAGAGGGCAGATGATCTGTATTTCACAGCTGCAGTCTGGTGAAGCATCAATTCTGGGGGACCAGGCTGGTGCGGGATTTTGTGGGGCTACTTCCAGAAAACCAACCAAATTCCTTTTCCATTCTGGTAGATGCTGTTGGAGTGGGAGAATCAATCTGAGGTGGATGCTCAGCTCTGAAATATGACAACTGAGGTAAAATTTGAGCACAAAAGGACCAATTGAAGGGCTGCTTCGGAAACTTCTTCTGAGTGGCCTGTGTATAATTCAAACAGCGGACTCAGCTGGAATAAAGCTGCACAAATGACTGCTTCATACATCACTGAGTGAAAAAGTACTTCCTGAATTGCCATCTTTAAGGGACTAGCTGTGATTAAAAACTATATTTAATCACAATAAAAGCTTTACATTAGTTTGATTGTGTAAAATGTATGGAAATTAATACCTAAGATTGCTTATGCAGTACTGTACCAGTTGCTTCAACACGTGGCCTCATTCTGGTCTTGTGTCTGTGTCAAACAGCATTGGGCTAGCACAAGCACACAGGCAACATGAGTAGCAAAGGACCACAAAGAATTACGTATGGACATTGCCAGATGTCTCCTAAGAAACCTTGATCCATCTGTTTGAGTTCTTTTCACCTTCAGGTTGTACTGCCTCATTTGTCTTCCTGAGACAACTATTCTCTAAATATAAGTCCAAAATTGAGTACACAGTGCAGTAGGGCAAACCCCCTTTTTTTTTGCTAGTCTAATTGCAGGATGCATTACAGATGCTACAGTCTGGATCTCCATTTCCTATTTTGTAAGTTAGAATAAGCATCTGATTTTCAAATGTTGACCTTCAACAGGAAGTTAAACATGTTTGTAAATCTAGCTTCCATGAATTTCAAAGCAATACTGAACTATCCACTGAGGTTGAAGATATGAAAGGAAAATAATTTTGGCAATAATAAAACCACACAAATGTGGGTGTCATGATCTGGACTAAGCAGCAGTGATAGAAAACGACTTAGCACAGATTTATGGTAGAGATTGTATGCACTGTCCCTGTCTCCAGCCTATCTGCAATGTAAATACTAAATATGCATTCTCAGAGCTTGTAGAAACTAATACTTTGTCCTGGGTTCAGCAGTAACACTTGTTTTTCTCCTTCCTAGTAGCTGGTTCAGTGCTCTGTTTTTGACTTCAGTCTGAGAACTGAATGCTGGTAACGCACTGATTTTTTTAGTTGTTGCTAAGCAGCCCTTACTCTGATTAAGGACTTTCCAGTCTCTCATGCTTTGCCAGTGAGGAGAGGCATGGGAAGCCGTGAGGAAGCACAGACAGGACACCTGACCCAAACTAGCCAAAGGGGTATTCCATACCACAGCACGTCATGCCCAGTATATAAACTGGTGGGAGGTACCCAGAAGGCCAGATCGCTGCTGGATTCAGGCTGGGTATCAGCCAGTGGGTGGTGAGCAATTGTATTGTGCATCATTTGTATTTATCGTTTTTTTTACCTTTTCTCCTTTTAGTTTTATATTCTCTCCCTTTGTTATTTCCCTTATCATTATTATTATTGGTGGTAGCAGTAGTAGCTTTGTATTATACCTTAGTTACTGGACTGTTCTTATCTCAACCCGTGGGAGTTACATTGTTTTAATTCTCCCCATCCCGCTGGGAGCAGTGGGGAAGAAGAAGGCGAGTGAGAAAGCAACTGCGTGGTTCTGAGTTAACAGCTGGGCTTAAACTACATCATACTGAAATAACATTTTTTATTTATTTTCATCTTTATGATGAAAACTCAGTATTTGCAATGTTCAAATGATGCGTGATTCTCTTCTGCAATGCTAAGAAGACAAGCATAATGATGACATGACATACACACTGGAATACAGTTGCCTAAACATGCATATGGTGGTGCCATTTTAGATATCTTCTGGTTTAACACTTGACCTTCACATGCTCTGTCAGAAGGGCAGAATATTCTGCTTGTTTATGAAATACCACTACGCAATAATCTCATTTTCTCTAGGCCAGCTCATGTGGTAGTACCTACCCATCTACACACAAATGAGTCCTATCCCAAAATTCATTCCCTGTTACCACTTTGTAACTAACTAGCTTTAAAGAAACTGGAATGAACGTAAGGGAAAGCTGCATTAGTTGACATTATGAACTCTGATATATACACAAAGTTTAATGTGGACCCAAATATAACTGCTGCCACGAAACCACAGGTCATATTATAGTAAAACCTGAAGCTATATAGACAATCATGGTTACCCTACATTTCCAAGTCCATTTCAGACTTGTCTGAAAGGATTGTCCAAAGTATGCTAATGAATATAGAATGGAACTGTTTACTTATATTAATATAAACAGCATTAATTCTAAGTGTTCTAGATAGTCATTAAACTATCAGTACTCTTTCTTACAAAAATGGCTGGCACCAGTATCACTTTTTCTTAAGCAGCATGACCATCTGAAGACCTTTTCCAAGGCTGCATTTAAAGTTTGTTGTCTGGTAGATAAGAAATTATTTGGAGGAAGTGGGAGAGGATAAAGTAGTGGAAGATTTCAACATTTTTTTTATAATATGGTAAGACTGACTGGACTAAAAAAAAAGAAAGAGCCATATTAAGTCAGATAGGAGGGACATTTACACCAATGTTTTGCTTCTGGCAATGGCCAGACACAGGCACTCAGGGAAGTCCAAGGTAGTAGTTCTGCTGTCTCCCCTGCTCTTTAGGTGTACAAGAATCAAAACCTGTCATTGACTGAGTGCTATCCTAAGATGGCCTCCTTCCCTAGTTGGTTCACTCACCAGCTGTGTCAGAAAGTTTTCTTCAACAGACTCCAGGAACCTCCTAGACTGTTTCCTCTTTGCTGCATTGTATTTTCAGCAGGCATCTGGTAAGTTGGAGTCACCCATGAGAACAAGGGCTAGCAATCATGAGATTTCTTTCAGCTCCTTATAGAATATTTAATTTGTCTCTTCACCCTGGCTGGGTGGTCTACAATGTGGTTTTGTGGCAGCAGTTAAATTTAGGTTCTATAATGATTTCTGCCTTACTGACTTTTCCCCTGATTTTTATCCATTGTTCAGCTCTAGACAGCCAAAATACCCTCTAACATACACTGCTATTCCACCATCTCTCCTCTCTTGCCTATCCCTTCTGAAGAGTTTATAGCCATCCACTGCAGCACTCCAGTTGTGTGAGGCACCCCACTATGTTTTCACAATTACAACTACATCATAGTTTTCCAGCTGCACAATGGCTTCCAACTCCTCCTGCCTGCTGCCCATGCTGTGTGCATTAGTGTAGATGCACTTCAGTTGGGCTGCTGATTCTGCCATCTTTTGTGGGGAAGAAGCCTTAATTCCTGTGTGACTGTTCTCAGGTGCTTCTGTTATTTCTAACACATCAACAACAACCCTTGCATCTTTCCTGCCACGTGGATCAACATCCTTACCTCCAGTAAGGTGGCCAGGGTGCTGTGCACATTAGTACAGGCACATTTCAAATGTGCTCCAGTGTGCTTGGCACAAGGTGGAGCAGAACTAAGGACCTTGCTAGCACCCCATCCCTCAAAGGACTGGCATGCCACCCCCAGGCTTATATTCAACAAGCCTGGTTTTATTCCTTCTCCCCTTTAAATCTAATATAAAGCTCTTTCAATAAGCCCCGCTAACTCCTATGCAAAGCTTCTATTCCCTCTTTGAGACAGATGTACACTGTCTGTTGCCAGCAGGTCTGGCAACCAACCCATTATCAAAAACCCCAAAATTCTCCTGGTGACACCAGACTCAGAGCCAGGTATTGATCTGCTGGCTCTTCTTGTTTCTTCCCTTTCATTCCCTGCAACTGGAAGGGCAGAAAAGAACACTACCTGTGCTCCAGTCATTAGACATAAGCTACATTAGATCTTCATATGTAATAGTCATTAGTGTGTTTCTATGAAATTCTTACTAGCTGTCCTAATCCTTTCCACTCTTATTTCTTGTTTCCTCATTTTTTCCTGCTTGTGCTTAGGACTGTCTTTTTGTTATACACACATGTGCACTGCTGACCACCACAGGCATAAACCACTCATGCCTAGATGGGGTGGACATGGTAGCCTACCAAATAATAATTAACAATGATAACCAAATTAATTCTCTAATAGAAAGATGATCCCTTTGCATATTATATGAGGGTTAATGAGGTACATCTATAGACTACAAAAAATATAGTTACGATTCCCTAATTTCAAGAAATGAGATTAGAAATGTTTTGCTCTGTTTTTTTTTACACATATATATCAAATACTCTTTTCTTTTAAATGAGTCTATGTAAATTATAACCATGGTTTTGCTACTTCAATTCTTCTTTTACATAACTCACTATGAACAATAAAAAAGACACCAAATCTCTGGATGCTCCATATTTCACAAGCTGTTCATCCAAAAACACCTATCTAATACTTGTCTGTAATCACACAGAAGAAATCTCTCACTGTTTTGCTCAGGACTGGTCCGACAACTTTCCCCAATCTCCCAAGAAAATTTTTCCAAACAGAGGAAATCATGGTATGTTTCACTTTATATAAACAAAACATATTGTGACATTTACTATATATTTTGTTTACAAACAACAGCTTATAGCAAACTCCATCTGCTAAACTCACAATCTAGTCACTGCTTTCAGTAAACATTATTAAATCATTGTCTCCATGGATGCTTATGTTCATCTTAGGAAAAACAGCTGCTTTTCTGGCACAACATCAAACTGCATTTTTATACTTTTTCCTTACAGTAGAAAAAAATGGAAAAAAAGTACAATGGAACACCTCAAACTTATCTGAAATACTTAATCTTCCACTATTTACCAACTAATCTGTATTGCTACAACAGCTATAGCATAGGAATTCTAAATATTCTGAGGATTATTCTGTTTGCCCAACTAAGCTGAAGAGCTGAGCTATAAATTCTCATGCTTGTGTATTTCACGTGCATTTTGACTTCTGATATCATTGGTCTATACAGAATTATCATTAGGACTCCAGAAGAAAGGAAGCTGCAGACAGGAACTACCTGCAGTTCAATTTGCTTATGCTAAAGTATAGATATTGCACCACCTATAAATAGACATTTTTTTTTCTTTACCCAATAGTACTGCAAAAGAAAGCTGAGGGTTATTTTTTTATTCTCTTGGAAGTGGAAAGCTCTGTACAACCCAACTTCTCACAGTGAGTGAATTTAAAAAATAAATATGATGTCTCCAAATATTACCTGTCACAGAGGTAAGTAGAAATATTCAGAATTGAAAATAATTTTCCTCTTTAGAATAGCAAATCTCACACTAATTTATTTCACTAGAAAGGCAGAGAACAGGCAATTGAGCCCTACTGTGAACAGCTTCAGGTCTCTGTTTTCTGTTTCTTGTCTGTAACTTGAATTGCCCATTTATGCTCCACCTCTCACTTGAAAAAATCCCAAACGAATGTAGAAGAGGTGAGATAGTAAGCTCGTACACTAGAATGCAATTTCTATGGGGTAAGTAAGACAGAAAACATTTCTCCTCATGAATTCTTAAGTAAAACTCAAGTAGGGAGTAAAACTAAATCTCTGAGATTTCAGAATGCATTGCTTATATATGGTTACTCTTCTTAGGGCAAACAATTTGTATTAATCCTCTCTGCAACTGTAAACTCACTAGGAGCTACCTTTTGAGTGGAGCCTATGGGAAGGATCAAGGTAGGCATTTGCTTGTGGAATAGGCAACTGAGTAGCCTTGGGAAAATAAAGATCAAACTCTTCTGATGGCAGTGCCATTCTCATTAAGTTACAAAATGGCAAACTGGATGCAGTCATTTACATTAGAGCGAGTGTGGCAACTGAGAAAACGTTTGGGCTTTGGAAAACGTAATTTTTAAGACTGGTCAAAGAAATACTAGGGATGCTGGAATATATCATGGCCTTACAACAAAGGCTGCTCTAATCTCCTCTACCCTCTCCCTACAGAATAGTCCAGAATCATAGCCCGAGTCACAGAATGCAACACTACTCAGATTCACATCATGATAATTTGATGCAGAGTGCTCCAGAGCTGGGGAGATCTGTCCCCATTAGGGGCAGCACACCATGCTGCTGCTGCATTTCTTGGGTAAAGAAGGCAAAATGTGCTTTACCACACTGTTGCTCAGGTTAACAGATTAGATCGAAAGAAAACAATAAAGCATTTGAGTCATTTTCCTTAGATGCCACCTATTTTCGTGGAAAAGCGCTCTCTGACATGGTTGGCATGTAAACACTTTCCAGTGGGGTTTCTATGGAAACAGGTAAAAGTGTGTGCATGTGTGTGTGTTTGTGCGTGTATGTGCATATGTGCATGTGTGTGTGGGAGGAAAAGGTGTTATCTTCAGAATGGAAACTATTTTTAGGAAAGCCACAGGGTTAAAGCGACTGTGACTGAGCACACTTAATGAAATGATTGTTAAGAAGATGGCGGGGGGAAGGGAGACAATTGGACTTCCCAGAGAGGTAATTTCTGTGAAGGGCACCCTATAAAACATTTAATGAGACAGTGTTCTTTTAGTCTTCTTTCATTTTCTCATACATGCTCAGTACCACTTTATGAAGTTTTGTATAACAGAGTTTTCTCCTTTGTGGCAACCTGCTAAAGGTTAAGAGACAGACTGCTCTAAGTAGAACAAAATCCCTGAGGAAGATGCAATATCTAGCAGAAGGGAAGGCAATTTCTATCTACAAATGAACCAGGAATGTCCTTTAGACTGTATGGTGCAAAGAGGTATTGTTCCCTGCTGTGCTGGCTAGGGTCTGGGAAGAGGACCACAGCTGTCTGTCCTCAGCTGAGGATCCTGCTTTTATCAAAGTGTAGTAGATCTGCTTCTGCTTACAGTGGAAGTGAGATTATATGAGTCTTACTCTCTGGGACAAATGAATGAGTTGCTAGGGACAGTTTCTGGAAAGCCTTTTTGAAATCTACAAGCAGCATAAGGAGAGAGTTTATCTTGCTGCTCAAGGGCCTGGGCTAGCAAGAGGTGAGCTGAGGTTTCCTGGAGGAGCGTGGAGTGAAAAGAATGGAATTAAAGGCCTGGGAAAAAGGGAAAACTAAGACAGTGGGGTTGGAAGAGACAAATGAAGAGATCAAAATAAAAAAAGAAAGAAAATTAAAGTAAAATTTACCCAGTTCATGAAACCTTATGAAAGGAAACCTCAACACTGCCTTGTATAGTGTTTCAGCCTTGTGTAATTAAAAAAGAAGGAAAGGAGGGCAGAATAAGTATCTGAAAATAATATAAAGCTGACAAAAAAAAAACAAAACTAAGAAACCAGTAAAGGTATAAGGAAAACTAAATCACAGCACTTGAAGTATCACACTTTTTAAAAAATACAATTACGTTACAAATACATGAAAAATAATATACAACATAAAACTTACTTTCTCCTCTTTTTCCTGCAGTCTTAGCCTAAGCCCTTCCTTTTACAAGGGTGCACACCATACTCTCAAAAGAATAGGAGTTTTATAAATAAGATGGGTTTATTTTGCACATTCTCTTTGTAGTATTGGAACAAAAGTTTTTAATGTACTTATTTTCAGGCAATTTTAACTCCAATACAGAACTTCGTATTACTAAAACACTTGGGTCTAGGGATTCAGACCCAGGCATCCTAATCTGAATCACTGAAAAGTAAGAAAATCTACAAATATACTATGCTTGTTTCTCAAGAAGGAAAAACAGGAAGACCATAGTGGAATCTGGAAGCGGAGGAGAAGGAATTAGATCCCTATTCACCCCTTCTGTATCCTCACTGCAAACATGTTTTAGGAATACTTGACCTGCTATGTGAATACACCCATTTCCCAGCTCACAGTCCCCAAGACAATTTTTTTTTTCCCAAAGAAGGTATATTTGCAGCTTGGTTCCTCAATAAGGACAGTGTTTCTAATTCAGTTCTAAATGATCATCACTGGGACATGAAGGCACTAATGGTAAGTTTTTTTACAAGGTTTTCTAAAGAGTGCTTATGGGTCACAAAACCATATCTCTGGCCATATACAAGTGGAAAATCAGAGAGAAGCAATGTTATACTATCTTTCAAAATTCTGACACTAGAGCACTTCCTTTTGCATTGGAGTAAGGCAAAATAATCAAAAATTCAAGCTTCCAGATTGAATTTTGTCACTCACGCTGGGCACCAAAAAGAACTGTCATGGTTTAAGCCCAGTCGGCAACCCAGAACCACACAGCCGCTCGCTCACTCCCTCCACCCTCCCGCTTCCTCCCCCCTGCTTGGGTTGAGGTAAGAACAGTCCAGTAACTAAGGTACAACACAAAACCACTGCTGCTGCCACCAATAATAATAATGATAAGGGAAATAACAAGGGAAGAGAATACAACCGCTCACCACCTGCCGATACCCAGCCCAACCTGAGCAGTGATCTAACCCTTCCAGGTAACTGCCCCCAGTGGGCATGACGTGCTGCGGTATGGAATACCTCTTTGGCTAGCCTGGATGAGCTGTCCTGTCTCTGCTTCCTTCCAGGTTCCTCTCCTCCCTGGCAGAGCACGAGACTCACAAAGTCCTTGGTCAGAGTAAACATTACTGAGCAGCAACTAAAAACATTGGTGTTACCAGCACTGTTCTCAGGCTGAGAGTCAAAAACACAGCACTGCACCAGCTACTAAGAAGGAGAAAAAATGACTGCTACTGCTGAACCCAGGACAATTCTACTCATCAAATGGAAACAGTTTATGTTTCAGTGTAAAACTGAGAACACTTGTTTGCAAAAAAGATACAAATTCAAGAGCATTTGTAGGTCAAGACTGATTGTAACATCTTTGTTCTTGTTGCTCAACTTCAATGAGCTAGGTTTTTAAAGAGAAGGAGAGGCTATTGATGAGGACTGGCTGGCATACTATACTGTACCTTCAGTATTACTCCCCTGAACACAACTGCTCTTAGAAGTGATACCATTGTCTTTGAAGACAGACTATTTCCTAGGGGTATGTAGTGTCTACATGAAGTTTGGAAAAGCTATACAGAAGACTTGGGAGGGCAATGACCAATTTACTTTCCTCAAAATCTAATCTTAGTCAAAGAAAAAGGACATGTGAATGCTGTATGATTCTGTCATTGCCTACACTTCTATAAGTCAGGATTAATCCTATTTGTGTCCAGGAGGCCAGTACACAAAGCAGAAGTAAACCGAATAGCCAAGTGTTAGCTTCAGAGTGATGCTGCAGCCTGGTAAAGTGTATCAAGAAGCTGTGCACAAAAAGCTAGGTCATATATTGAGGAAGAGATCCCTGTACAGCACAGAGTAGGCAGAGAAACTTTCAGCAAAGTAGAGTCCTAAGTATCATAGAGATCTATTTATCTGTTACATGAATGAGTAGACTATTTTTATTGAAACTTTTCAAAACTTCCAATATATATTTTTAAATTTCAACGGAGATTCCAGCATATCAATAAATGAAACAGTCTGAGATAGCAGCAGCTGTCAGGTTATCACTGAAAAAGTCAAAATTAGAAAGGCTACTGGGGAGGAACCCTGCATGGGACATCTCAAAATGTTATTAGGGAATTGATATTTTTTATTGTGAGAGCAGACACCTAAATTGCTTTCTTTCAGACTTATGGAGCTGAATGTGAAGACTCACTCCTCTGTCAGTTACAAACCTCCCTACTTGCTACATGTTGTCATTCGGATAAAGACAAATAATGTATACCACCTCTGATACAGCACAGTAGTTTTTCAATACTTGCTGAAATGAACATTAAAGTTCCAAACCCTTCTTCACTGAAAGCTTAAAATGTCTAAAGGGAGATGAAAGACATTGCTGAGTAGTGTACTCCTGCAATAATCTTTCCTCCTTACTGTGCAGTTGCTTGAAATTGAAAACATTGTCTTGAATGACAAGGCTCCTCAACCTTGCAGATTTCTGAACAAGCTTAGAAACTGCTTCATTGCAATGCAAAATGACAGCATATGGACATTGCTGTGATTGCTTTTCCTTCATTGTTTTCAATGAACAATCTCAGTGAAAAAGATCTTACAAAGCAAGACCAGTTGCTTTCTTAAGCTACCAAACTCTATTAGAGTCTATCAAAATTTTCATCCATCCCATGGACTGATTTACATACACCCTGCTAGGTTACATCAGGCTATGTCATCCCTTATTAACCTTTGATAACAGAAGTCTAAAAGCCACTCTGCTTTGGATATTTTATTTTTTTGGGGGGGTGGAGGGGGCGGAGGGGTTGTTTTGTTTTGTTGTTTTTTGTTGTTATTTTCCTCCTTAAGTTAAAAAATAGTCTAAGACCTATTTCACTGCAGTGGTAAGGTTGCACTCTCAGAACAGGATCCAAATGGATCTGAAAATTGATCTTTCCTTACCTAAAAGTGTTGAGTGTTGAAGTGCAGTGCTGAGAGTCTTTATTACATAGATTTTATTCATCTCATTTACATAAAAGTAACGCTTTCTTGGGCTGACAAGGATCATTAAGTGGCACGTCACTCTGAACAACTTAGAGTAACAGAAAAGGTGATTCAATGTTCTTCCTACACTCTCCTTCCCTTGGGAGGGAAGCATTAGCATTACTGATCATTCAGGATATAAAATTTACCCGTATCTTTTACATCTCCTGATGATCTCTGACTTGGACTAATAATTTTCTTAAGCTATAAATAAGCAAGTATCAACTTGCTATAAAACTGGGATGATTCAAAACAAAACATGGCTATTGCCTTTTTTTTGCAAGATTTTGCTGTATGTTAATACAACAGCTCATCCCACTTTTAATAAGGCAAAGCTCACGTTATAGTATAGACCACTGCTCAGCCTTCTCTTGTAGTACATTCTTGTGTCACTATGGCCTCAAGAGAACTGTTCAAACAAAACTACTGAAGCTTCTGTGTCAAGGATTATTTTTAGAAGACTTTCTCTTTATTCAGCTTTTGCTGTCTCAGTCTGAAAGAGCAGTGCTCATGTTTAGCAAAATCAATTCACCAGCATTTTTCCACTTGTTTGCCCACCTGGGATGCATCTGGTATTAATAATTTTCTTTAAAAAATTAAAAACCCAAAAGGGCCTGGCAGGACCAAATTTTGCAGTCCACAAAAATGGGAGTTGCAATGTGTTTAAGAAAGAAGCTAGCTCAACTGTATAGCTGTTTCAGTAGACATTGTGCAAAACAGGTACATTATGAGTTAGTTACTATCTACCAAAGGTATATCCTAAAATAAATACATTTAAGTGTATAATTACTTCATTTGCAGGATGTAACCATATGCAAGAACAGTCATACAAACACTAGTTTACTGTAGCTCATTCACCTTATTTTCTTACTTGTTTCAAGATGAAGGAAGACAGGCTGGAGATGAAGTTTGTGTGTACAGCTCGTCATTTACAACTACTTTTAACAACCTCATGAAGCACAACATGACCCTTTCAAGAGAACAGGTTGTGTGCAATGGTGATGATAATCAAACAATTTCTATTAGGTATATTTAGGGCTGTGAACATCTTATGTGATAAGAAAAAATAAGTTTCCTAAAACAATACATTTGAGAGTACCGTTTTGCCTTATGCTGAAGAAGAGAAGAGCTTTTATATATGGCAAACAGTACATTTGGCTCAGTTGTAAATGAAGATTAAATACATTGTAAACAGTTCATATTAACAGCTTCTTGCTATTAAAATGTATATGTCAGTGAAAAGCACAATCAAGCATGCAATGTATTTACCAATATTAAAATAAAAAGAATAAAAAAGACATTAACCTCTTCTTCAACATTAGGTGCGATTCCATTCTGCACTGGTCCTGAATCACTTGGTGGTGTCACTGCAACTTCCACTTTTGCACTTTTTTCTGTGTCATCATCCATAAATAAGAGTGGGAAAACAGAACACAATATTAAGTAACAAATCTATTAGTGAAACTGCTGTCATATATTGAGTATAAGTAAACCATCAAATACTGATGATGGACCAATATTTGCTTTTAAAAGAGACAAAAATTTTGTCTTCCATTTGACCAGTACACATTTTAATAAAATTCTTTTGAGTGGTCAGCTTGCATTTAAAGAAACGATTCTACTAGTGCTCATGTCCTAGAAAAATGTACATTCTTTGCAATATTCAATGCTCTTTTTTTATGCTAGACCCACTGAAACTAATCCTTCAGGTAAAAAGTGACACAGAGCATTCTCCCCAGACATTAAAGAAGGCAGCATGTTGCATTTACAGGCAAGGGGATATATTCAGTGAGATAGAAATTTTATAACACAGTAACCCCTGCAATTAGTAATTTCCAAGCTGTACTCATGTTCCTTCTTATGCAAAAATGTGGGAAAAGAGTAAATAGATAGTCTAATAACATCCAATAACAGAGGATGATCTTTAAAATAGAAGCCTGTAGTCCTTGTTCTAAACTTTTACAGGAATTAAAGGGATAAAATTGGGCCTTTAGTTTCTGATGGCAATTTATTCAAATTTACTCTCTGACTATCACAGAATCAAATTTACTCTCTGACTATCACAGAATCTCTAAACAGGAATTATTTCTGTAAATATGTCCCTTGGACAACATAAAGTTATTGGGAATAGCAATATGAAATGCCTAACCCAAGTTCAACATGCTTCATGGTGTGCTTTTGTGTACAGAAGTAAATGCAGCTGTCTGGTTGCGTTACTCCTGTCCTAAGATTCTTCTAAATTAAAAATTCAAGATCACAGCCACAGTGGAGTGCCAGACAGCTTGTAACTATTTCTGTGCATGTGTGCTGTCTCTTAACCCCACAGCCAACATTATGGCTGTCCCATCCAACTGCTTGATTTTGGAAGCAAATAGTATAAAGGTTGTTTCTTTTGTGACAAGGATGGTATCACATGAAACACATATTCTCCTAGAGCAGCTCAATAAATTATTTAAATTATCACATATAAGCTGTGAGTAACTTTTGTCTATTTCTGTAACTTCAATACATATCCAAAATTAGCATTGCTTTTTTCCTATCCAGCCCTGCCAGGGGGCTTTAAAAGCCTTAACTGACTTTCTATTCTTACACTTAGCTCCCATCCCATCCAGAAGTTTTATACTCTTTTGCACAGGGAATCAGAAGTTTTTACTAACATAGCATAAATGAAGTAGAAGGAGAAAGTAATCCCTAAGGATTTTCAAGCAAAATAAAACAGTTAAAAAGGCCCTCAGAAACAGCTGATAAATGTGTACTGCTGCACTCACCATGATTAGCAGCTCCATTTTGCCTTTCACTGTCTTCCACCTGGCATTTCTTTTTGGCGATCTTATGCAGAATTGAGGCCCTTTCCTTGAACTTTCCTAAAAGAAAGCATTTTCATTATTTAAATGCAGCCATTTTGAGATGCAAAGTTCCTTTGCTACAGCTTAGGCTCCATAAATCAGTGCATATAATCCACTGCCATCCCTCCTCAAACAGCAAATGTTACTAAAACTACCTGATGTTTTCATGTATACTTTTCTCCTTTTTTTTTTTAAATGGATTTTTTTCTGTTATGAGAATTCAGCAAGAAATTGAACAAGAAATTGAGAACAAATGCTATTATTTTTCTTTGAAAGCAGTCAGTAAAGTTCTACCTATAAAACTGCCAGCGTAGGATTTCAAGCTAAACAGAAGATGAGTTTGGCTGCATGCAAAGAGTTGTGGTCAATGGCTCAATGTCCAGCTGGAGACCAGTAACGAGTGGTGTCCCTCAGGGATCGGTGTTGGGACCAGTCTTGCTCAACATCTTTGTCGCTGACATGGACAGTGGGATTGAGTGCACCCTCAGCAAGTTTGCCGATGACACCAAGCTGTGTGGTTCGGTTGATACACTGGAGGGAAGGAATGCCATCCAGAGGGACCTTGACACACTTGTGAGGTGGGCTGATGCCAACCTGATGAAGTTTAACCATGACAAGTGCAAGGTCCGAGCAATCCCAGGCACAGCTACAGGTTGGGCAGAGAGGAGATTCAGAGCAGCCCTGTGGAGAAGGACTTGGGGGGTGTTGGTTGATGAGAAACTGAACATGAGCTGGCTTCAGTGTGCGCTTGCAGCCCAGAAAGCCAACCTGTCCTGGGCTGCATCAAAAGAAGCGTGACCAGCAGGTCGAAGGAGGTGATCCTGCCCCTCTACTCTGCTCTTGTGAGACCTTGCTTGGAATATTGTGTGCAGTTCTGGTGTCCTCAACATAAGAAAGACATGGAACTGTTGGAACAAGTCCAGAGGAGGGTCATGAGGATTATCAGGGGACTGGAGCACCTCCCGTATGAAGACAGGCTGAGAAAGTTGGGGCTGTTCAGCCTCCAGAAGAGAAGCCTGCATGGAGACCTCATAGCAGCCTTCCAGTATCTGAAAGGGGCCTATAGGGATGCTGGGGAGGGACTGTTCATTAGGGACTGTAGTGACAGGACAAGGGGTAATGGGTTAAAACTTAAACAGGGGAAGTTTAGCTTGGATATAAGGAAGAAGTTCTTTACTGTTAGGATGGTGAGGCACTGGAATAGGTTGCTCAAGGAAGTTGTGAATGCTCCATCCCTGGCAGTGTTCAAGGCCAGGATGGACAGAGCCTTGGGTAGCCTGGTTTAGTGTGAGGTGTCCCTGCCCATGGCAGCGGGGGGTTGGAACTAGATGATCTTAAGGTCCTTTCCAACCCTAAGTATCCTATGATTCTGTTCTATGATTCTATGAATACAGACAAATTAAGCTGTTATAAACAAACTAAAGTAGTTTAAGGTCTCAGTATCATAACACAGAATTTCAGAAAAACACTTATATAGCATGATGGTGATTGTGGTCAGCTGTGTCACTTTGGACTTAACTATGTGTCTGTGATTTCTACATATACTTCAGAGGGGGAAGAAGAAATCTCCAGAACATGGGATTTCAATACAGCTTCTCAAAGGTAAATTTTCTTTTCAATCTGACAGGTGCTTTTTGTCTTCTATGAGGTTAACCATGCAGCTCTTAGTCTAGACTGTTTCCGCAGCAACTCATTCCATCCCAAGCCAGGCCTCAGGTCCTCTCACTGTTTATTGACCACTGAGTCCAAATGACACATTCAACCTAGGTCATGTCAAAGATGGCAAATTTTAAGTGAAATTAATTTAATCCTTCCTCTACAGTGGTTTATTTTTCTATGTAAGGACTCTTTGGACAGCTTATGACAGTTTGTGCAGTGTAGAAAGATGATATATCTGCCCTTCTTTATTGTTACCCTCACTGCTATTGCTCTGTAAGTCTTTTTTAAACATTCAAAAAAATGTAACTGGTGAATATAGTACACTTCTAATTAAAAACGCTATCACCAGTACACTTCTAATTAAGACAACTAATTACTACACAGGGCAGTTTTAGTTCTCCATCTTCAGTTAAAAAAATCCGTTGAAAACTGTTGGTGTTCTGCAGCAAAACCAGCACAGGCTCAAGAACAAAAGATATTTCAAAGGAATCACAAAATTGAGTAACGGTAGGAAGTGACAGTGAGAAGTCACAGTTAACTCAGTTGGATAACAGTGACTATTTCCAAGCTAAACCAAAAGACACACAAAAATAAATGATTAGTCAAGAAAGAAATCCCCTCTTCCCTCTCACAAATGGGAGCTTCAACCCCCTGCACCAACACTTTTGTATGTGAAGAAACATATGCACAGTCCACAGAGACTAGCAGCTATCATTTGCTGGGAAGTGGAATTTGTCAACAGAAAATCACCTGGAAAGTAATAAAAATGCCACAAAGATTTGATAAGCAGTACTGTCTTTTTAGCAGTCCCTATCTTTTCACTAACTCATCATGTTCCAAAAAAATAATTAGCCATTCACAATACATTGCAAAGATTACCTTTTTTGGTACATGTCACCTAGAGTAAAATTGCCTGCAGAAGATTATCTAACCTTAAACCACAATAACAAATAGCAAGCCACCTCTTTATTTCAGTGCACAGCGTCAGTGGCAGAGATTTTTGTTAGAAAGTGAAGAAGAAACAAAGAGTTGAAGAAGAAACAAAGAGTTAAAGAAAGGAAAAAAGAGAAAGAAAGGGAATTGCTTGCGATACCAGATAGAAGAAAGAAAAAAACAGAGGAAAATATGCAAATCCTATTTCCAAATAGTTAAGCTGAAATGCCAAGAATCAAGTCTATTCCTAGCTTCTTTTGAAACACTATGGGCACTTGGGAAGTGCTTATCCAGAAATGTGTAGATACTAAAAGATGCCAGCATAATTTTCATAGAACATGTACATCAGTTTGACAAAGGATTGCTTTAGGTTTCAGACTCCAGCTCAGCTATGTATACTTGAGAATTTGGCTTGTGATGCCCCAAATACACAAATGTATTTTTTGCAAGCAATGTAAATGATGTAACTGAGACATTTTCTGAATGCTGAACCATCCATGTTTCTACCATGTCTCCAGGATGCTGTAGGACCTTGTAACTTAAATTTCGACTAAAAAAGTTCATTAAAATGATGCAGAATTGTGTAAGGATATTCTAAATTTTTGTTTGAGGCTGACTGAAATGGTTTAAATTTTTTTTAATAGAAAAAGCTTGAGCCATTGTTGAATTGCAAAGAAACTGTCTCCACAGAGATGCACACTGTTTTAGATTAGCTTAATTGAAGTTGTTTTCATTTTTTTTCATATTTCCAAAAGTCTCCTCCCCATCCTTAGGAAGAATTTCTTACCTTGACTTTTAACATCGTAAGTTGTACTGCTTCATTCCAGAGACTGTTCCACATTTATAAGTCACTGTCATGGAAATTCACTTCAACATTTGAAATAGAACTGTGTTTTGGTTCATTTGTATTTCTCAGTACATACATGGTTCAGCTTATATTGTTTTACACCATGGCCTTCCATTTGATTCACTCAGTGTAGGTAAAACACAGGGTCAGGAAATGATCAAAAGACATAATATTGACTATGAAAAGCATGGAACTGAGGAAAGCAGTAGTACTAGTCTGCATGAAGACAGTGAGATGTAAGAAACCAGCAGAGATATAACGCCTCCCTCCTTTTTCCTGGTGTTTTTCTCCTCCACAACAAACCAAAACTTGTTCAGCAAAGAGTTGTGGTCAATGGCTCAATGTCCAGCTGAAGACCAGTAACGAGTGGTGTCCCTCAGGGATCGGTGTTGGGACCAGTCTTGCTCAACATCTTTGTCGCTGACATGGACAGTGGGATTGAGTGCGCCCTCAGCAAGTTTGCCGGTGACACCAAGCTGTGTGGTTCAGTTGATACACTGGAGGGAAGGAATGCCATCCAGAGGGACCTTGACATGCTTGTGAGGTGGGCTGATGCCAACCTGATGAAGTTTAACCATGACAAGTGCAAGGTCCTACACCTGGGTCAGAGCAATCCCAGGCACAGCTACAGGTTGGGCAGAGAGGAGATTCAGAGCAGCCCTGCGGAGAAGGACTTGGGGGTGTTGGTCGATGAGAAACTGAACATGAGCCAGCTTCAGTGTGCGCTTGCAGCCCAGAAAGCCAACTGTATCCTGGGCTGCATCAAAAGGAGTGTGACCAGCAGGTCGAAGGAGGTGATCCTACCCCTCTACTCTGCTCTCGTGAGACCTCACTTGGAGTATTGTGTGCAGTTCTGGTGTCCTCAACATAAAAAGGACATGGAACTGTTGGAACAAGTCCAGAGAAGGACCACGAGGATGATCAGGGGACTGGAGCACCTCCTGCATGAAGACAGGCTGAGGAAGTTGGGGCTGCTCACCCTGAGAAGAGAAGGCTGCGTGGAGACCTCATAGCAGCCTTCCAGTATCTGAAGGGGGCCTATAGGGATGCTGGAGAGGGACTCTTCATTAGAGACTGTAGTGACAGGACAAGGGGTAACGGGTTAAAACTTAAAGGGGAAGTTTAGGTTGGATATAAGAAGGAAATTCTTTCCTATTAGGGTGGTGAGGCACTGGAATGGGTTGCCCAGGGAGGTTGTGAATGCTCCATCCCTGGCGGTGTTCAAGACCAGGCTGGATGAGGCCTTGGGTGATGTGATTTAGCATAAGGTGTCCGTGCCCACAGCAGCGGGGTTGGAACTAGATGATCTTAAGGTCCTTTCCAACCCTAACGATTCTATGATTCTATAAAGGTGAAGCACAGAGCCACAGGAAAAAGGACCAGCTCAGGATATTTCTGAATCATTCAAATTTACAGAAACTCCCAAAGTTCTCATCTTAGATCTTCTCTCAAGCCTTTTTTCTCATCTTTAGATGGGATAAATAAAATATTCCATAGGACTCTTATGTTGCTGTTCTTATTTCTAGGAGAAAGTAGGAGCTTATGTTTCTTCTTTAACAGTCCTATGTGGTACTATGGGTTTGACTAGCTAAGAGTAATTTTCCCACCATGGGGTACCCTAAGAGTTTAGGTGAATGAATATTTGTGATTCCATGGACTCAAAATAGGATAGGCTGATGCAGAAAATTCTTAATTAACCTAGATTCACTGAACTCAGATGGATTTTGCAATTCATTTTAATTTACAAAGAATGGGGTAGAAGGAACAGGAGATCAAGGTCAGGTGACCAGCAAAGAAGGTAGCTTAAAACCTAATTAGTTTTATTTGAATATATACAAGCAAATTAGTATTGTATAACATAGATATGCCTTGATCTGCATGAGTATCTCCAGCTGGCATCAGTTGGCAGAGATTCTCCTCCTGATCAAGGATATATTTAAAAACCAATCTTTTGACTACAATCTAAATTGTAGACTACAGATTCCCTGGGTCAGGAAAGCTTTTGATTTGATGGGAAAATAGTTTATCTTCAGAAATTCACTAATTAAAAAAAAAAATCATTACCTTTTGCCTAGTTTTCAGTATCAAGCACATATTACTACATCTATGCAGCTATCACCAAGTTTTCATGAGTTTGAACCTGTCAAATCTGTACCTTTGGAGCAATCTGAACTGTACCTATCATTCCTGCTTGTGGCCAGTTGTGGAACACAACTAGTGGGTCACAACTGATCAATTTCAGAAATCCACCTCATGCGCTTTCTCCTTCAATTTTAAAATCCCGCAGAAGCATCAAATGAAAATGTATGTAATTTTGTCACCTTAGAGGCTGTAGGTGGAGGTGATCTGATAGCACAAATTACTGTGAGGGTCTCTTCCCAGGGTAGGGTATATTTTCTCTCCCAGTTTGGCCTGATTAATCTGCAGTTTATTTAGTCACTTTCAGACCAAATAAGAGCAAATTCAACAATAGACATCAGCTTGTAAGATACAGAGCACAATGGCACTCTGGCTGTTAGGTTAAGTGTTGGGACCTAACTTTTACTTCTTGTCTCTGTTCTGAGGCTGCAACAAGAATAGATGTGCCTGTACTTCTCCACTGGAGGACTACCTACCTTCACTCAGGGTTTGAGGACATGGAGGTAAGGATGTATGCCCTGGGTTCAGCAGTAGCAGTCATGTTTTTTTCCTTTGTGTTAACTGGTGCAGTGCTGTGTTTTGACTTCTAGTTTGAGAACAGTGTTGGTGAAGCCGAAGTTTTCGGTTGTTGCTGGGTGATGTTTACCCTGACCAAGGACTCTGTGAGGCTCATGCTCTGCCAGGGAGGAGGGGAAGCTGTGGGGAGGCAGAGACGGGGCGCCTGACCCGGGCTAGCCGGGGAGGTATTCCATACCACAGCACGTCATGCCCGGGGTGGGGGGTAACTGGGAGTTACCCGGAAGGACAGGGGCTTCCGGGTGGAACTCGTTTCTTGGCCGGTGGTATCGTATTCTCTTCCCTTGTTATTTTCCCTTATCATTGTTTTAACTGATAGTAGCGGTGGTGATTTGTTGCTGGACTGTTCTTGTCTCAACCTGTAGGAGTTGCACTCTCTCGATCCTCCTCCCTGTTCCTCCGGGAGCGGGGAAGGGGAGAGCCCCGGTGCAGGGGGGGGGGGGGGAGACGGACACGGACCTCGATTGTTGTCGGCTCGGCACCACTCGCTGGGAGTGAGTGAACGAGTTACCTGACTGGGTTTAAACCATGACAGTTCTTTTTGGCGCCCAACGTGGGGCACGAGGGGTTGAGATAAGAACAGATCTGACTGGATTGATAGTCACTCGTCACAATGCTGATTTATTGGCTCTCAAGGTTTTTCCTCTTGATCTCACAGTTTCAGTATACCATATCTTACGTCCATCCGGTATTTGCTGTATTAGTGTTTTTCAAGTGTGGGGCTTGGGCTAAGGTTTTTATCCCATTGTACTTTATGGTAATGACTTGTAATACAATAGAATCATTGATCATGAAACTGATCTGGCTTATGTTCCCAGTGTGGTCACCACCTTTATACTTTGGGAGGTATATGATGGAGGTGCTTAGCAATTACACATCTTTTTTCTCCTTCTCAGGTGCTCAACCTGTGAAGGAGACATCCTTTTACCCTCCTAGTCGTCCCCCCAGACCATTTACATTTGAGAGTTTTGAATTTTTTGAATGGCCTTTTAATGCTGTTGAGACTTGTTTGCTGATGGTGATGGGAATCACCATGCTAACACGCATACAGAGTGTGTTTTGCCCACTACTGATTTCAAGAGTTAAGCAGATTCAGGTTTGGGTCTTGTCTGGGGTCAAACGACGATGTAGGAGGACCGAGAGATTTTCCCAGAGGCTGGACAGCCATGAGTGGCAGGGTGTGTGGGATAGTATGGGCAAGTACCTAGATCAGTGGGCCCCTCCAGTATTTTGGAATTTCACTACCGAACAACTGCAAAATCCAGAAGAATTAGTAAAACACTTAAATGAGGTGCGTGGTCATTCTGGCCATACCAGAGATGGACAAATCACGGCAACGTGCTGGGGCTTGGCCTATGCTTACAGGGCCTTGTTCAACACTATCCAGCACCTTCAAAAGGAAAAGAATGTCGGCGGATTTGAGGGCAAAGTGACAGTCGCTACTCAAACTTTGGCTGCAATGAACTGCGCAGCTACCCCAGTGGCAAGTACAGCAGCTGCTCAAACTTCAACTGCAACAGACAGCGCGGTTACCCCAGCTCCAAGCACGGTAGCTACACCACCCCCAGCAACAAGTACAGTCGCTACTCAAACCACAGTGATAATCACTGCAGCCAAACCAGAGGACCAATTCGTACCAATATCAGTTGCCCCTGTACGCAAGAGAACAAGCAAAAAGGAGGCAAAAAGGGTGAAGCGAGATGAAGAACCAATGAATTCACCACCCGGTCCAGAATCTGATCAGGAGTCATCATCACATGACGAAGAAGAAGAAGAAGAGGTAACTTCTCGACCTCGGACCTCAACCGAGCTGCGGAATATGCGAAAAGATTTTACCCGTCAACCAGGGGAGCACATCATCACCTGGTTACTCCGATGCTGGGACAATGGGGCCGATGGTCACGAACTAGAAGGTACAGAAGCCAAGCAGCTGGGATCACTTGCTAGAGAAGGGGGAATTGACAAAGCAATTGCAAGAGAGAAAAAGTCCCTCAGCCTTTGGAGGAGGCTCTTGGCAGCTGTGAAAGAAAAGTTTCCGTACAAGGACGATGTTACGAGTCATTCGGCCAAGTGGACTACTATAGACAAAGGCATCCAGTCTCTGAGGGAATCGGCCATCGTAGAGATGATCTATCACATCAAGCCGAATAACGGGGATACACCTATAGATCCAGATGAAGTTGAATGTACACGACCCATGTGGCGAAAACTTACACGAAATGCACCGTCATCATATGCCCATTCATTGGCAACAGTGACCTGGAATGACATAGTACCACTAACAGTGGATGAAATGGTTCATAAACTCCGAGAGTTCGAAGACAATCTCACTCCTTCCATCATCTCAGCTGTGGAAAAACTGTCCCAGGACCTCGACAAATTGAGGGACGATCTATCTGATTTATCCAGCTCCTCACGTGTACCAACACACGTCTCAGCTATTAACAAAAGACGTCCTATTATTCAAGAGAGGAGATACAGAAGGTATACGCCACGGGGTACCCTATGGTTTTACCTGCTGGATCACGGAGAAGACATGACAAAGTGGGATGGAAAACCTACTTCAGCTTTGGAGGAACGGGTGAGTGAACTGAAGAGGGGAGCAAGGGCCAAGACTGATCGTCCCATGAGAGCTACGGCTTCAGTCTCTGGTGAGCAGTTTCCCAGATGGAGTGGAAGAGCTGATTTTACTCCAGCTCCTGTGATAATGAAGAATAATCCCTTTCAACACGACTTAAGTGTCCAATGCTGTGACGACCATTAGAGGGGCCCTGCCTCCAGCCAGGTGGAGGTAGGGGACAATCGGATTTACTGGACTGTGTGGATCAGATGGCCTGGCACATCAGTCCCACAGAAGTATAAGGCTCTAGTAGATACTGGTGCACAGTGTACCCTGATGCCATCAAGCTGTCAAGGGGTGGAACCCATCTATATTTCTGGAGTAACAGGAGGATCCCAAGAGTTGACTGTGCTGGAGGCTGAAATCAGCCTGACTGGGAGGGAGTGGCAAAAGCACCCTATTGTGACTGGTCCAGAGGCTCCATGCATCCTCGGCATAGACTGCCTCAAGAGAGGGTACTTCAAAGACCCAAAAGGGTACCGGTGGGCTTTTGGTATTGCTGCTGTGGAGACTGAGGAAATTGAGCAGCTGTCCACCTTGCCTGGTCTCTCAGAAGATCCCTCTGCTGTGGGGTTGCTGAAAGTCGAAGAACAACAAGTGCCAATTGCGACCACAACAGTGCACCGGCGGCAATATCGCACCAACCGAGACTCCCTGATTCCCATCCATCAGCTGATCCGTAGACTGGAGAGTCAGGGGGTGATCAGCAGGACCCGCTCACCCTTCAATAGCCCCATATGGCCAGTGCGAAAGTCTAATGGAGAATGGAGACTAACAGTAGACTATCGTGGCCTGAATGAAGTCACACCACCATTGAGTGCTGCCGTACCGGACATGCTAGAACTTCAGTATGAACTAGAGTCAAAGGCAGCCAAGTGGTATGCCACGATTGATATTGCCAATGCATTTTTCTCCATTCCTTTGGCAGCAGAGTGCAGGCCACAGTTTGCTTTTACTTGGAGGGGTGTCTAATTCACTTGGAACCGACTGCCCCAGGGGTGGAAACACAGCCCTACCATTTGCCATGGACTGATCCAGACTGCAGTGGAACAGGGGCAAGCTCCAGAACACCTGCAATACATTGATGACATTATTGTGTGGGGCGATACAGCGGAAGAAGTCTTTGAGAAAGGGTGGAAAATAATCCAAATCCTGCTGAAAGCCGGTTTTGCCATAAAACGGAGTAAGGTCAAGGGACCTGCACAGGAGATTCAATTTTTGGGAATAAAACGGCAAGATGGACGTAGACAGATCCCCACAGATGTGATCAACAAGATAACAGCAATGTCTCCACCAACTAATAAGAAAGAAACGCAAGCTTTCTTGGGTGCAGTGGGGTTCTGGAGAATGCACATCCCAAATTACAGTTCGATTGTAAGCCCTCTCTATCATGTGACCCAGAAGAAGAATGATTTTAAATGGTGCCCTGAGCAGCAACAAGCCTTTGAGCAAATTAAACGCGAGATAGTTCATGCAGTAGCCCTTGGACCAGTCCGGACCAGGCCAGATGTAAAAAATGTGCTGTACACTGCAGCAGGGGAGAACGGTCCTACCTAGAGCCTCTGGCAGAAAGCTCCAGGGGAGACTCGAGGTCGACCCCTCGGCTTTTGGAGTCGGGGATACAAAGGATCTGAGGCCAGCTATACCCCAACTGAGAAAGAGATACTGGCAGCCTATGAAGGGGTTCGAGCTGCTTCGGAAGTGATTGGCACTGAAGCACAGCTCCTCCTGGCACCCCGGCTGCCCGTGCTGGGCTGGATGTTCAAAGGCAGGGTCTCCTCTACACATCATGCAACTGATGCTACATGGAGTAAATGGGCTGCACTAATTACACAACGAACTCGAATAGGAAACCCCAGTCGTCCAGGCATTCTAGAAGTCATCATGGACTGGCCAGAGGGCAAAGATTTCGGAATGTCACCAGAGGAGGAGGTGGTGCGTGCTGAAGAGGCCCCACCATATAATAAACTGTCAGAAAGTGAAAAGCAGTATGCCTTGTTTACTGATGGCTCTTGCCGTATTGTGGGAAAGCATCGGAGATGGAAGGCAGCTGTATGGAGTCCTGGATGACAAGTTGCAGAAACTGCTGAAGGAGAGGGTGAATCGAGTCAGTTTGCGGAGGTGAAAGCCATCCAGCTGGCCCTGGACATTGCTGAACGAGAAAAGTGGCCAGTACTTTATCTCTATACTGACTCATGGATGGTGGCAAATGCCCTGTGGGGGTGGTTGAAGCAATGGAAGCAGAGCAACTGGCAACGCAGAGGTAAACCCATCTGGGCTGCTGCACTGTGGAAAGATATTGCTGCCTGGGTGCAGAACCTGGTGGTGAAAGTACGTCATGTAGATGCCCATGTACCCAAGAGTTGGGCCACTGAGGAACACCAGAACAACCAACAAGTGGATAAAGCGGCTAAGATTGAAGTGGCTCAGATGGACTTAGATTGGCAACATAAAGGTGAATTATTTTTGGCCCGGTGGGCCCATGACACTTCAGGCCATCAGGGCAGAGATGCAACATATATATGGGCCCGTGACCGAGGGGTGGACTTAACAATGGACACTATTGCCCAGGTTATTCATGAGTGTGAATGCAATTAAACAAGTGCTGCAATTAAACAAGCCAAGCGGTTAAAGCCTCTTTGGTATGGAGGACGATGGTTGAAGTATAAATATGGGGAGGCCTGGCAGATTGACTATATCACACTGCCGCCAACCCGCCAAGGCAAGCGCCATGTGCTTACCATGGTGGAAGCAACCACCGGGTGGCTGGAAACATACGCTGTGCCCCATGCCACTGCCCGGAACACCATCCTGGGCCTTGAGAAACAGATTTTGTGGCGACACGGCACCCCAGAGAGAATTGAGTCAGACAATGGGACTCATTTCCGGAATAACCTTATAGATATTTGGGCCAAAGAGCATGGCATTGAGTGGGTATATCACATCCCCTACCATGCACCAGCCTCTGGGAAAATCGAACGGTACAATGGGCTGTTAAAAACTACACTGAGAGCGATGGGTGGGGGAACTTTCAAGCATTGGGATACACATTTACCAAAGGCCACCTGGTTGGTCAACACCAGAGGATCTGCCAACAGGGCTGGCCCAGCCCAGTCAGAACTTTTACATATTGTAGAGGGGGACAAAGTTCCCGTGGTGCATATGAAGAATTTGCTGGGGAAGACAGTCTGGGTTATTCCTGCTTCAGGTAAAGGCAAACCCACTCGTGGGATTGCTTTTGCTCAGGGACCTGGATATACTTGGTGGGTAATGCGGGAAGATGGGGAAGTCCGATGTATACCTCAAGGGGATTTGATTTTAGGGGAAAACAGCCAGTGAACTCAATTGTATGCTGTTGCCTGCTGTGTAATGCTTTTATAGCCCATCAACTAGATGTCTCCAGGTCACCAGCGACTGGCCCTGACTTCCCTCCAGCCATCATCCCAACAGAGAATGAACTTGGAACATCATGGACCGAATGGACTCCGCAGCATTATAGGGATTGGTCCATGCACTAAGAAAATGATTTTTTCGTCTTGGTCTGTATGTATATGGATGTATATATGTGGGAGAGCGATGGTGTATTGAAAATGTGGGATCTGAGCACGACGTGAATGGTATGGAATAAGGGGTGGATAATGTCCTGGGTTCAGCAGTAGCAGTCATGTTTTTTCCTTTGTGTTAGCTGGTGCAGTGCTGTGTTCTGACTTCTAGTTTGAGAACAGTGTTGGTGAAGCCGATGTTTTCGGTTGTTGCTAAGTGATGTTTATCCTGACCAAGGACTCTGTGAGGCTCATGCTCTGCCAGGGAGGAGGGGAAGCTGTGGGGAGGCAGAGACGGGGCGCCTGACCCGGGCTAGCCGGGGAGGTATTCCATACCACAGCACGTCATGCCCGGGGTGGGGGGTAACTGGGAGTTACCCGGAAGGACAGGGGCTTCCGGGTGGAACTCGTTTCTTGGCCGGTGGTATCGTATTCTCTTCCCTTGTTATTTTCCCTTATCATTGTTTTAACTGATAGTAGCGGTGGTGATTTGTTGCTGGACTGTTCTTGTCTCAACCCGTAGGAGTTGCACTCTCTCGATCCTCCTCCCCGTTCCTCCGGGAGTGGGGAAGGGGAGAGCCCCGGTGCAGGGGGGGGGGAGACAGACACGGACCTCGATTGTTGTCAGCTCGGCACCACTCGCTGGGAGTGAGTGAACGAGTTACCTGACTGGGTTTAAACCACGACAATGTACTACATTAGAAAAAAATCCACATATTTGTAACTGGGTTTACATGTTCTTGTGACTAACAATGTATATACAAAATGTATAAAAAGGCCAGTCAAAAGAAGGAAGAGAAAGAGGAAAACAGATAATGCAAATAAGCATGATGCGTAGTGAATGTGATTATATTTCTGAAGATCCAAACAGCAAGTTCAAAACACAGCACACTTTTATTGAAATACTTCTGGGATGTATCCTACTTGTATGGGTATTTTCCCACAAACAGCTACATTTAACTGACAATGGAGTATTTACGAACATCAGAAGGCTACTAAGACAGTGACTATTTTTTAAATGATAGATTTAATACTTTAGCATAAAAATAAAAACCTTAACATACCAGACTCTGCTTACAATGAGAACTGAACTTCACATCTTGTTTGTAATGAAGACTGAGATAAAACATACTGCAAAAGCTTTAGCTCTGGTAGCTGTGTCTAATTGACCTGGGCTAATGACTTATTTCAGGTGCTTGAGATGAGTATTTAAGCAACAGAGATACCACCACTTGCCCTCAGATGGTGGGTCTGGGCAAAGGAGGATGGTGAGGCTGGACTGCCCGATAAGCTCATGCCTGCTACAGAAGTAATGAGTATCTGCCAATATCAGGCACAAAGTGCAAAGAACCATCTCCTACAGCCATCCCCAGAATATTACGGTTATATTTGAGTATCAACACCAGATACAGACAATGGGAGATAGTTTTTGTTATGCCCTGGAGAAATGATCACAAGTAAGTCATATAATAGAGGTTTTCTTAAAAACTTTTCAACTTCAAGAATAATCTAAACTAGTAAATAACCGTGGTTTTAAAAACAGTGAATTAAGTTATTTGCCTTATATCCCCAGCATTAAAAATAAGTGGGAAGAGCAGCTAACTTTTCCACAGGCCTCAGGCTTACCTTTATCCTCTGACCCTAAACTGAACACCTGTGAAACCATCTGTCTGGCATTATAATCAGAGAGCTGGACAAGAGGCTTTGATCCTACAAATAATCAGGTCTTGATCCAGAAAAACTTCCAAATCATAGAAATGCTGACTGCACTAGGACTGAAAGCATGTGTTGGAAATCCTGTACAGAATTAACTGCTTTCCTGAATTAGTGTAATAAACTGCAGTGCTTTTGAGTCAGCAGAAAAAATTCCTGAGATTTCACTGAGCCTTGATTCAGGCTCTTAATTACTTCCTTCTTGATTGCTAGAATCAGGGTTTTAAACTGTATAATTTTTGCATGGCAATTAAGCATACAATTAATACCCCAGGAACAGTCATGTCTATTTTTTAAAGTTTGTTCATTACTTTTGAATAAAACATTAAACTGAAGTCCCTTAATATTTGTTCTCAAACTGAATGATTGAACTTTCATAAGTTAATTCATCTTTCTGAATGCACTGGAAAACAGAGCATAAAATAAGCATCTACAATTGATTTTATATTATGCTGTGTAATTTGTAAGTTTGGCTTTGCATGTATGTTTCTTAATAAAAGCATTTAATTGTATTTCCTTATCTGAAATAGCAAAACTGAAATGCTGAAAACAAAAACCTGAAAAAAGAGCCATAATTGATTGCACCATCAATGAAGACATGCAAAAAGGAGTTTTTGAAAAATGGAGAAACTGAAAATAGGACTATGAAAAATGAAGAAAAGAAATAAACACATAGAAGGGGCTTAAAAAGCTCATACAAACAATTCTAAAATATTTCTTACCTTCTTCAGTCATTGTGTCATAATATTTTAGGTTTCCATATGATCCAAGCTCTACAACATCACAGTAAAAGACACAAAGATAAGGAACCAGCAGACATTCAAGAAATGTACATGTTTTTGCATGTGCTTCATAAACTCAAACAGTGATTATACAAAAAATTCTGCAGCACAGTGAAAGACAGATTACAGAAATGGCAGTGCCTTCCCCTCCTGAAATTTCACAAGTCACTGGCTTTAAATAAGTAACTTGCTAAAGTGATATACAGAAGCACTGAAATCTAAAATTTAGCCTACCAATTTTTTGCCTCATGTAGGAAATAAAATAAATATTGGCACTACCTAATCAGCATGAACTTTGGAAACTAAGTTCTTTAAACATTCCCCAGGTCAAGCACTCAAATATTTATGCATCCAAATCAAATAAAAAATTCTCAAAGCATATAACCTAAGGAACTGTTCATAATGCTTCCACAAACCAGTGCTGATGTTGACTTGCTTTAGAGGTTTTTTTTAATGCAACAACTTTTGTCACTTGTGAAATCAGAAAAAAAGTATTTATTGCATTGGCTGGCATGAGACCTGAATTAAAAATTAAATAGATCTGATGATACTGCATTACTCTGTTCTAGCAAGGCAGAGAAAAGAATGGAATGCAGAGATCTCCAGATCTTTAAGGCTACTATTATTTTTCTGTGTGATACAATCTTGATTGAAAATATTTTTTTCTTTAGATGTTGCTATATGTATAAACATATATATAAAAGACAGTAACTAATGTCGGTCTACAAAACAGGAAAAATTAAAATTCAGCTCAAGAAAGAATTTCTAAATGATTTGTATATGGAATTTGTGGATGATTTCACTCATTATTTTATGTAAAGCCTTACAAATGATCTTCTGAGCATCTAACCTTTGAGAGGTGTAAACATTAATACTAAACAGTTCCAGAAGTACAGTGTTTTCCTTGGAAATATTCTCTCTTCATGCTTATGAATCAGATAAAGCACTTAAATGTACAAATGCTGTCCAATTACTTTGTTTTTAGCCTATACACCTCATGATTATTCAATACTTTTCTACACAGGTTAATTTCAATAGAAGTCTGGCTATTAGTTTTTAAGGGTAAAATGCTGTGCTGATATGCAAATCTGACACTTTGAAAAGTCCTTTGTTTTTTAACCTATTTGCAGATACCTGAATCTGCCAAATGAACATTTCTTACTTCATTTGCAGAGACACAGAACACTTTATGACATGTAACTAAAAAAATACAGGATATTAGCATTGCTACATTTTAAAAATAATTATGATTGGACTCTTATGATTTTTTCATAGACATACTTTATCAAAAACAGTTACAAATACTTATGTACTCTTGCTCATACAATGTAGTGTCTTACTTGCATGTAATTATACCCAATAGAATATGACAGTACTCCAAGTCTCTCCTAAAGCAAATGAAGCTGTCATTTAAAGACATATTTTAATATATTGCTTTATAATGATGTAGAACACATATGCTCTTTTGTAAAAATGTTCCTAGGGTTGCAAAATAATCTTCGTAGCTGTTTTTACATAAGAGAAGCTATTGTCCTACCATCTTGACATTTTTCTTAAAGATTTGAATTGCTTACCTGGGAAGAGTTCCCAGTAACTTCTGTATGGTCTTCCCTGCATACAAGCATTTGGGACCACATGTGCTGTTTAATTAGGGCTCAGTATCTGGTAACTCTACAGCCAGCACCTTTGCTTCAACTTACTGATATTTGCCTTGATGTGTCTGGGGTCCACTTTCCTAGAACTGGGGTGATTCATCCGCTGGAGTATGAGGAAGGAGTAGAAAACATATGCCAAAAGGAGTGCAATAGTAATCAGGGAAATGGAAGTACATGCAGGAGACAACACTGCCAGGTAGGGGATGTATAAATCACGGAGTCAGAATGGGGATGCAGAAGGACAAAGTTGAGAAGAAGTTTCTACCATAGCAACAAATTTAAGAATTAACAGAATGATTATGAGCATGAGGCCTCTGATCTAATAGATGAAGCAGAAGAGGTTTCAGAGGCATCCAACAACAATCATGAATTATGCTGTATCTCCATAGCAAATAAAAGCAGCAGCAGAAAGGCAGGGCACTTGATATAATGGCAATCCGATTTAGATCTGCTTCCCATCTGAAGTGAGAGATACAAGAAAAACAGGGAAGAAAAAAGGACACTCTGAACTTCTGCAGAGATGAAAGAGAAAAGAAATAAAGAGATGCATGAGAGTGTATGACGCTGATGATAATCATATTCTGAGCACTTCAGCAATTCAACATGCCAAGGATTAAACTAGGTTAATTCTTGCAGTTAGCAAAATTATTTCCAGGAAAACTCTAATCTTACTGGTGATTGCATTCCTCAAAGCCTTTATAGTCCTATACCCAGAGCAGAACATTTTATACAATCACCAGCCCACTGACTGCAATGCAAAATGATGATGCCAGAAAACATCAGCTGCACATATTCATATGAATTATTTTGTGGATTTCAAGATCACTCGGGTCAGCGTTGCTCAGCAACATGGAAGGTCTGCTTTTATACAGTCTGACTCAAATATATTTTACTGGCTTCTGCTGTAAAATCTGATCTTTGGCATTTATTTTTTTAAAGAATAAGATTCTGTTCAATATGACTCTAAGTAAACTGAATTGAAGTACTTTTTTAAAATAATATAGCCTTGGAAAAAGTTCTCAGCTTTAAAAAAAAAAAGGTTCTAAATGGAACTGGAAATCTGAAATACTGTGATAAAGGGTACGTGAAAAAAAAAAAAAAACAACCCAAATCCAACACTACTAAAATTCGACAATTCCAGTTTCATGAACATGCTATGTGTTCCCAGACTGACAGCCAGTATCTGTATCCCTGCTGGTCACATGAAACAAGAAGTATGAAGGATGCAGCTTAACAGCTGATCCTCAACAGTGACAGTCATTGAATTTATTTTTTCTGTTCGGCATATTTTTACACAAGAAAAGAACAGAGGGTTCCTGATAATCCTGTCTGACACTCCTGAAGGATTACGTTTGCCTTATTACCTACTGTTCTCTTCTGTGTATGTAGGTACCACATCATGTCAAAGTAAACAAGAATAATGTTAGTTAAAAGTGCTACATTATTTTTAATTTCAAATCACATAACTACATTTGAAACATGGTTTTGCCAGCAGCAAGTCTTGTCTGACCAACCTAGCAGGCCTTCTTTGATGAAGTGACTACATCAGCGGACAAAGGAAGAGCTACAGCTGCCATCTGTCTGGACTTCTGTGATGCCTTTGGCATGGTCTCCAACAACACCCTTCTCTCTAAATTGGAGACGTGAATTTGACAGATAGACTGTTTGGTTAGATGGTCACATTCAAGAGATTTAGTGGTCAGTGGGTCAATGTCTGGATGGAGATCAGTGACAAGTGATCACTGTCCTCCAGGGTCCATAATGGGATCAGTACTGTTTAATATCATCATAAATGACACAGACACTAAGATGGAGTGTGTCATCAGCAAGTCTGCAGATGACCTGAAGCTGAGTGGTACTGTCGGCACACCCAAGAGATGAATGCTATCCAGAGGAACCTGAACAAGCTCAAGTGCGCCCATGGGAACCGCATGAGGTTCAACAAGGCCAAGTGCAAGGTCCTGCACCTGGGTCAGAGGTAACCTGTCAATATAGGCTGGGGAATGAAAGGATTGAGAGCAGTGCTGCAGAGAGGGACTTGTGGGTACCTGTGGATGAGAAACTGAACATGAGCCAGCAGTGTGTGCTCACAGCCCAGAAAGCCAACTGTACCTTGAGCTGCATCAAAAGAATTGTAACCAGCAGTGCAGGGAGGTGATTCTGCCCACCAGCTCTGCTCTGGCAAGACTCCACAAGGAGTACAGTGTCCAGCTCTGGAGTCCTCAGTACAGGAAAGACCTGCTGGAGAGGGTCCCTAGGAGGGCCACAGAAATGATCAGGGGGATAGAACACCTCTCATATAAGAAAAGACTGAGAGAATTGGATTATTCAGCCTGGAGAAGAGAAGGCTCTGGGAATGCCTCATTTGAGCCTTTCAGTACTTAGAAGGAGAATAGAAAAAAGATGGGAACAAAATTTTTAGTGGAACCTAGTGTAATAGGACAAGGAGTAATTGTTTTAAAATAAAAGAGGCTAGATTTAGAGTAGATGTAAAGAAGAAATTTTTCACTGTGAGGGTGGTGAGACACTGGAATAGGTTGCCCAGAGGTGGTAGACACCCCATCCCTGGAAATATTCAGGCTAGATGGGTCTTGGAGCGACCTGATCTAACTGAAGATGTCCCTGCTCATTGCAGGATGGGTTGGACTAGACAACCTTTAAAGGTCTCTTCCAAACCAAACTATTCTGTGATTCTACCATTCTGTGAAACAATATACCTAATTACTCAGTTTATTTTCAACATTCACTCACTAAGTATTGTAGGTACAGTCTGTGATAAAACATTTCTGCTTTTTAAGCAGTTAAAAAAGTGCTGCCATAGGAGAGCATGCCAGTATTTCTGTTTTGGAAATAATCCTTGCTCAGAGTTTCTCGAAATAAGACAGCTGTTTTAGATAGTAACTTGCATTGCTAGACATATGTACCCCTTCATGAAGAATGCATACTCATACTCTCAAAACAAATGCATTATGGTTTTTTTTGATAAGCGTAACATTTTCGCTTTGCATAAAAACCATATTTGTATGACAATTCATGTCACAAAAAATTCTCCACGGTAATTAAACAGCTTCAAATTTGACAGATCTTTTATTCAAAACAAAATTGCTAAAAAGAAACTACTGAAGACAATCCCTGAACTTTCAGTGCAAATCCACCATTGTATTTACTCGACCTTCCTAGTGTTTGACTTCCACAATAATGAAGGTGTAAGGCATAATTCTGTATGAGCACCAGTGGGAGCTCAGCTTAAAAGGACTTATGAGGCATTCTGGAGCAAGCAGATGGAAAGTGTATATTTTTCCTGAGTTTTCATACCCATAAATTGAACCTAACAAAAGGTTAAATATGTAAGATATAAGGGAGAAGTGAAATGAGAGAGTAAAGCCTCAAAACTGATAATGAAATTGAGTATGAGCATGCAGCCAAGAACTGCAACTTAAAACCCAGCAAATAATTATCAGAAAGACTGCAGACAGGAAGCCTAACAAACTATTGGAAACAGAAGTGATTTTTTGTGTAAGAGGCTGCATACATAATTCTGAAAGTCAGCAAGTTCCTGATAATCAAGGACATTAATTTGGTAATCCACTGTTCCCCTTTGAATCTTTTTGACATGACCTCTGATTTGTACTTTCTATTGTCAACAGACTTAAAAGAATCTCCTTTTTCTTAATTGCATTTTTTTTAAAAGAAGGCTGAGGAGTTACTCCAAAGAACATAGAGGAATTCATATTATAACATCAAGAAGGACTAGCTTGTCTTTCCCTAATCTTTACTGTTTCCTCTAGCTGTCAAGGTCTTGAGAAAATTCAATTAGATGATCAGAGACTCATCCATAAATAAAACAAGAAGCCACATCAAAAGTCTTCCTAGATAAATTGTAGTGGCTACCTAATCTAAATTGGAATCAAAGCTTGATTTGGTTTCATCAGTGATGTTAGATTAGGAACAAAGAACTCTCAGTGCTAAAAACTTCTGAAAGATGTAGTAGAGATTAACATTACAGGTATAAAATGAGAGTCCTAACCTCTAGCAGATCTCTAATAAAAGAGGGAACTGGGGTTGTGTAGTGTGGAGAAGTAATGCTTAAGGAGGAACTCTATTGTTCTCTATAACTACCTGAAAGGAGGATGTATGGAGGAAGTGGCTGGTCTCTTCTCCCAAGTAACAAGAGATAGGACAAGAGGTGACGGCCTCAAGCTGCACCAGAGGAGGTTTAGATTGGAAATTAGGAAAAATTTCTTCACTAAAAGAGTGATCAAGCATTGGAACAGAATGTCCAGGGAAGTGGTGGAAACACCATCCCCAGAAATGCCCACAAAAACCATGTAGATAAGGTCCTTAGTGACATGGTTTAGTGGTGGACTTGGCAGTGCTGGAGTAGCAGTTGGACTTGATGATCTTAAAAGTCTTTTCAACATAGTTGATTCTATGATAATGGCTTTGAACATAAGACTATTTGAGGCAAAACACAAATAATCCCACAAACTGAAGGGTATCAGGCATTGTGAATTTTAAAAAGAAAGAATTTTCTCTTGAATTAATTTTTTCTTGGAGAACCTCATCTTAATTTTGATTGCCGCCTTTTATGAACTCCATAAACTTCTTAACCTTCTCATACTTAGACCCCATTTGAGATAGACTGGGACTGCTGTTGGACTTCGTATGTATTATGACTGCGGAAGGAAGAGGAGGGAAAAGAAATGCTGTTTTCAAAAGCAAAAGACTTTTTCTTCTCTGCAGTTTATAATTGAATGTTGTAGACACATTTTTATGGTTCTTGCAGAATAGAGGCTTTGTCCCTGAGCTGGTGCAGTGGAAAATACAAAGCAGCTTCTTTCGGATCTGAGTAACATAGTAAAAAGTAACAGTTGCATGCATTTTAGAATTACATCTTCTTGGATTATGCTGCTACCAGTGCTGCTTTATTAACTGTCCTAAGCAAATAAAGAAAACCATATGAATGAAGACTTTCAGGTACTTGACCAGTAGGCAGTACACTGGGAGTAACTAAATTATGTAATACTTTGTGCATCTGAGCTCTAAAAACACATGTGGTTACCTTTCATCTTGTCTTTAAATCTCAAATTTTCTATTCCTGTTCTCTCTCCTCACGTGTCCTTACTCTGTTTCTTATTGTAGGTGTTTTTGTCCTGATAATAATCTTATTAAAGTCGTCTGCTTTTATTCTAATTAGTTTACTGCAATTTTATCAAATTGGAGTGTGAATAGAAATATAATTAAAAATTTACGCAATCATATCAGTAGAGTTCTGGGCAGCTCAGGACAGTCATAACACCCAAAATAGAGGTCTGCCTATTACTTTGCTCTTAATGCAGTATTAAAATGAAGACCAAAATCCCACTGTTCTTACAGTCCATACTGTCTAGCAAATCTTTGTGTGGTGACAAAAGGAAATTTGTCAGAGTATCTATAGGGTTTTAAGTCATAGGGCTAAAGACCAAATATTTTAAGGAGGTGATCAATGGCATGTTTTTAATACACACATGAGAAGAAAGTAATTTAAATTACTATCGTGTCAGACTCTGCTTTGATACTTTTAGGTGAGGGATTTTCTTTTTTAATTTTTTTTTGGTTTGGTTTGGTTTTTTTGCATGTTTTGTTTTGGTTTTTGTTCTGTTTGTTTGTTTTTTAATTTAAGTAAAGCATTAAGTTATTTGCTCCTGAGGGATTTGTTGATCTTTCCATCATCTTTCACATGTAAATTACTCTTGTGCCAACAGCTACCAAGATCTTGAAGACGAGTGCCATCCATTCTCTAAAATGTAATGACACCAAAAGACAACTGATTTGTAACAGAAAAGATCCTGCCTGATTAAACACAATTCTCACTGGCTCTGAAGATGGCATTACCTTCATAGAATTTTCAAGTATTCGTGAAAATGGGAATTCCAAGATACAGAAGGGCAAACCTCATCCTACTGGTGATACTGGGAGCTTTACCCCTGATTCTGATGAGATCAGGATTTTACATTAGTGTCTCTGGGTCCAGGCACTGCGGGGTACTGGACACATACAACTCCAACCGCAATAAATTTCAGTTGATCTGTTTTTCAGCATGTCCAAGAAGCATAATGCAAGGGCAGCATGCATTCCTCTCTATCCAGCTAACTAATGTGTGAAGGATAAAGTCATCTACCATATGCAAACTGTTCTAAAGGAAATCTTCTACTTTCAGTTTCAGTAGGAAGTCCCTCATATCTACTACTATTCCCTGATCTGCACAGGTTTACAAATTATTCATGGTCTTCATATTTCTAACAGGGAAATTCAGAGTTAGGAAGAAACTTAAAATGAAGCTGAAGCCATTAAGCATGGAAACGCATAGTCATGACAGATGTACCCTGCTCTGGGATCATGCTTGTGTTTAAATATTCATGTCTTGGTTGTACACTTTGTAGGGAATCCAAGTAGAATATGCTGTCTGAAGAACAGGGCATCACTGGAAAATATCATGGAGATGAGAAACAAGAATTTTGCCTGCAGTGAGCAGCTTGACTAGATTCTAGTTAAAAGAATGAAATATGGCATGCAGAAATAAATTGTTGTAAAACCTAACATTTACCACAAAACAAACACAAGGATTAAATTTCAGATTTTCAAAAATAAATTTAAAAAATGCATCAGAAAACCTATTTAAAATATGCTACCTACAAAGAGCATTACAGTTTTTAAAGGGAGACCTGTTCTTCAATTTTTGAGTAGCTAGTAATTCTACCAGTGAAGCTAGCAATGAGTGCTGCCTTCTGTCTGTATTTTGGAACCATTGGAACACGTCTGAAATTAAGAAGACGTGACATTTATTGACGCAGAGTTTGAGAGCATCACAACAAAATACTACATTTTGACATTGAACTGCCCATTCTGAGAAATTTGTAAGGGTATCTTTGCACCCCAAGTTATGGATAACAAAAACATACCAATTCATACCTGTCACTAATTGTAAGCATATTGTGTGGATCGAAAAAAATTGCAAGTCTGCTAAGCCTACAGTCACGGGAGTGCAGCCGCTGTCTATAGAAATAGAAAGACCAACATCTCCAAAATATGACAGGGATGAAGTTGTCCCCACATGTATGCTAAATAAACCCATTCAGTAAAATACTTCAGACTTTGAAAGGCTTCTTCTTAGGTTATGGATATACAGTTATGACTGGCATTCAAATAAATCAGAAGAACCAAAACTCTATAATAAAATCACCTTCAGTAGTCTAAGATACCATTTTCTCTTTGCCAGAAGCACACATCTTTTAGACAGCTCATGTTCCACGGCTGTTATAGGGTCATATCTTATATGTGCTACATGGAAGTTTGCAAACTCAAGCGGTAACCAATTCTGGCTTTGAAAGCTTAAGTGATTCAAGGGGAAACAGATACTTAATTTTTCTCTCTCTCTACTTCCTGACAGAAATTAACAGGGCTATCTGAAATACCATTTCTGCCTATTTAAATAAATCTGCCCTTATCTGCCCATAACCCACATTTTCTACTCTACTTAGCTGCTGCTCACTCTAGCAGTGTGGGGTGTTCTACCTACAGTTCCTGAATTCAGTTTGATGTTGGAAATATCACTAAAAATACTCATCTCAACCAAAGAGGAAAGGAGCCCACACTGGAGAGTGATGTGTCTCACTTCACCAATCTCAGCTGCCTGAAAATGTTCCCCAGGAAAAAACTTTCTTCTTCCTAATGACTGTGTAAAGAACCATGAAACTGAAAGCTGAGCTAGCAGTGTGTCTTTGTAGCAAAGACAGTCAACAGCATCCTTGGCTCCATTAGGGAAAGCACTGCAAACATGTCAAGGGTCGTGATACGTTCTCTCCATCCCATGCTGGTGAGACACAGCTGGGTGCTGGGTCCAGTCCAGCACTCACCAGTACAGGAGAGTCACAGACATACTGGGGCAAGTCCAGCACTGAGCTACAAAAATCGTGGAGGGACTGGAGCATCTCTCATGTGAGGAGACGCTGAGAGAGCTGGGCCTGTTCAGTCTGGAGGAAAGAAGGTGCAGGGAGATCTTCACATGTATAAATACGCGACAAGAGAGAAAAAAGAAGGAATAAGACTCTTCAGAAGTACCCATTGACAGCAGGAGAGTCAATGGGCACAAAGTAAAACGCAGAAAATTCCATCTGGACATAAGAAAACACCTCTTACAGTGATGATGGTCACACACTGTGTGTCTTTCTGGTCTCCCAGAAAGTCTACGGAGTCTCAGTTTATGGAAGTATTCAAAACATGACTGGACACTGTCCTAGGCAGCCTCTCCAGCTGATCCTTCCTGAGCAGGGCGTTGGACTAGCTGAATTCTGCAATTCAACTGGTCACAACAATCAAACAAACAAAAATTCTGTAAAGCTAGCTGCATGAAGAAGGTATGAGTATCTGCTTTTGTAAGACATAACACTCCATTTTGAAGGTAAGCCTAATTGCCCTTTTTATTGGTTTCCTATCTTCTATATTCCATGAGATACCATGGGATGGAGATAAACAGAAGATGCTAGATTACAACTAACAGCTATTAATTTGTATGTGAGTCTGGCAGGGAGCTCCCATCTTCTCTGGCTGAAGCGTCTTGTAAACATTTCAGCCTTCAGCAGAGGAAAAAGCCAAAATGCTCGGAGTGCCCTGCACAGAGGGCTATTTTTCCCTGATGCACTAGCAGAGGAAGCAAGAACTGTTACAAGCTGGGTAAGAACAAGTGTGCAAGCAGAAGGATGCTGAACATCTTTGCAACCCAAGGGTATGCCTAAGTACACTCAAGAATGATGAAGGATCTAAAGCAAAGATAGTCGATAGCACACATAATTATTAATTTTTTCTAGATTTGCATATAGCACACATAATTATTAATTTTGTCTAGATTTGCATATTTCTTCATGTTAGATAAAATGCTGTTATGCTGATAAGCTACTGAAGAATTATTTCTTTCATCTCTGGCATGGTGGTAGGAGTCCTGCAAGCATCCACTCACTGGAACTGAGAAAAATAGAAGTGCTCCGGTTGCCTCAGAAATACTCAGTAAGTGAGCATTACCCAAGAGTCAGTGTAAGGTGAGCTGCCTGGCCTTACCTCTCCAAGCATATAACAAATAAACAGCTTCACCCAAAAAGGGTTCCCAATGTGAGTGAGCACAGATATGACGACACAGCTTAGTTAAGCCAGGGGAAGAACAAGAGCACAAGCATTTTGCAACATGAGACCACAGTCTGATGGAGTGACTAGGCAGGCATAGGTTACTCAACCTCTGTCAGCTGTCTTTGGGGTAAGCTGACATTTTCAGGAAACCTCAGAAAAGAATACAAGTAGCAGCATCAAATTAAGACAAGCAAAATTTGAGATGTACAGAAAAGCTGGGAAATTCTTACGTATCTAGGAACACAACAGGATCTAGGGAGTACATATTTCAGTACCATGTAAAAAAAATTTGAGGATCACATAATTCTTTATTTTCCTGAGAAGCATGAATGTAGGTTTCTGGTTTTCATTTTCAGAGCAGACAGTGGCAGTACCATAGTTTTCTGCATTCAGTGAGAGGAAAAAATAGACATCTTTATGAAACAGAAAGTTACTTCTGTCACCAATGACAAGCACCATATTTATGTTTAACAAACAGGTAAGTGTATAAGATAAACAAAAACTTTTCTGCAGAAGTACATCCTATAGTTTTCCGCCTTGGAAATAGGACTAGAGGTGGGAATAGGAGAGAGTTGCCAAATATATCTACTTCTGACCAGGAACTGAGGCATGACAGAGGTTTATATCATACTCATTTTCATGCAGACGATTCCATTTGCATATGAGTTATATCCTTGTCACACAGGAGCAAGGGAGTCAGCATCTAGCTAAACCCTTCCTTGTGGAAGATGCTCTGTTGGCTTGTGGTACCCTACCTACCAGCAGACAGAAAAGGAGTAGCATGATAAGGAAAAGATCTCATTCTTCCTGTACCATGCTAAAGCTGTGCAAGGAAAGCAAGTTAGCCTCAGGCTGCACTGGTGCTCTGAATCCTCAGCTTCCCTTTTCAACAGAGTATCCATAGGAGCCTCCAAAGAGGAAAACCTCCCTCCACAATCCTGAAGGAATCACTCCCTAAAGTAGCCTACAGCTTGTAGGGAAGAAGGTAAGGTAACTATGGCAGACACTTCCATGCAAAACTTCCTGTATTTTTCTTTCACCTGCTTCCATTGTAAAACAACAGCCCTCTTCCTTGTAAAACCTACACTTTCATAACCCATAAGTGTTTGTTTCAAAATGAGGACAAAAGCATATGAGTTACAGGACTAAGAAATAAAAAAGCTACAAATGATCAATGATTGTTATGGTTTTTTGTGCAATTTGCTTGGATTTTGGACTGGGGCCTAACCAACACAGAAGGTCTGATGATGCTGTCCCTATTCATATGGGTAATGTTATGGACAGTCCAGCTCACTACTTGGTGAATAAAGGATTGCCAGACAAGCACTTAAGCAGAAGCAAGTATGTCACAGGATTTCCTGGGGATTAATGACTAGCTGGAAGTTGATGATAGTCTGATGGACAGCAGTCATTAATCTTAATCCTCAGGAAATGATCTGTAGCAAGGTCATTACTTCTGTAATAAGACAAAAGCAAACAAAAATCTAATGTCATACAGATATTTGTAATTTTAACAAACGATGAGGTTTCAACTGTAATTTAAAGTTCATGTCCACTAACTAATACTTGGCACATTCTCCGAACCTTGTCTTCTTGGAAGCTTTTGTTAAGACCAAGATTTTGAAAAAGGGAAGCCTTCCTTGTCTAGACTGCTAAATCCACTGCATGGCTGCACTCCTGCCTTAATGCAGAGTGCCAAACATCTGGCAGCAGTACTGATCTCAACAGTACTATCAGACACGGGCTGAACACTTTGCAAGCCCACTGATTCTAGAGTTTCAAGGTGGCTTTCACAAGACAGGTACAAGCCATGGCAAAAACACTGTGTGGAGAGAGAAAAGGAAGGACAGGTCCATGAGTGTGGAATCATGTCTCAGGATCACTCTGTTTATCTACATTTTGTGTCAAGTCAAAACTTCTCAAGGTAATTTTTCATATTTTCCTACCTTCAATCAAGTGTATTTTTAAGAGGCTTTCAAATAAAGTAGAGATTGGTTCTGATTTCACAAATGAATTATTCAGGAGTAAATATGATGAACTAGTTTTCTATGAGTACACTGCACGTTAATGTAACAATACTATTCTATAGGTGACCTTTAATGGTCACACAGCCTGTTCATGCAGTCTACACTGCTTATGCTATCAAGAGGACTTAGAAGGGACTTCTTTTCTGTCAGTCTTTCAAAGCTCACAGAACTCTGATCGACAGAGAAGTGTGCCTTTACATGCCCCATATTTTTCTTGCAATTATTCAAGGGAATAATTCCTTGAAAACATTCAAGAGAACCCCTGGAAGTGATCAAGGCCAAGTTGGATGGGGCTTTGAGCAACCTGGTCAAGTGAAAGGTGTCTCTGCCCACAGCTGGGTTTTGACGAGATGATCTTTAAGGTTTTTTCCAACCAAATCATTCTATAACACTATAATTCTATGAACGTATCTGTGAACCTTATTCCTGACATAAAAAGAAAAGCTGAATCTTCCAGTAGCAGTGCAACAGCTAGTAATTTTACTTCTAATGGCAATATTTGATCTGGAAGCCATGAAGAGACAAGCACAGAGCTCCCAGACTTTACAAGTGCTTTTCCAAAGACTGAAAAACCAGTTTGGTTGGCTATGTCAGCTGCAGGGCTGCTGGCATCTGCTTGGCAAGTGCTTTGACTGATGGACCCAGCAGCCCAGAAGGAGAGCAAGCTCTAAGGAAGCCATCTTAAGGGAAGAAGCTGGAAGAATCTGGGTGCAGGTAAGTGAGATGCAGCATGAGGTAAGGCAAAGGGAGTAAATGGTAGCAAAATGGGGAAAGAGGAAACGGGAGGAGGAGGACAAGAAGTACGCCAAAGTGCAATGTGTACCAGAATACCTATGTATGCGTCAGCTTTGATATACACCTTTCAAAATTTTTTCCTTTGAGAATGGTACTTTGTAATATTCTCATATACTCTTAACCTCTTCAACCCCTTCTTTTAATTCTTAACAGTGAAATCCTATCAGCTTAGAAATTATTTAGCAGGCATGGTAAAGGTGTGTCAAAGTAAACATGATGCACCAGATTATTATTTGATGTTAAATGTATGCAGGAAGATTAAAACACAAAAAATGGTGAGAATTTAGTAGATAAAATTTATACAGAGCCACACAGATAATGAATATTCTATAGCAGATACCCATATCTATTATCAACCATATTTTTTAATTGACAGTAACATTCAAGTACCCTGCCACCTAAATTTGTTAACCAGTATTACCTACCTTGGCCAGCCACAGTATTTACATCAAACTAAAATAAATTTTCTTTTATGGAGGCTTGCAGAATTATCTTAATACAGAATAATGAATGCAGACACTTAAAAGCTCAAAATATCAGCAAAAAAATGAGTGGATTCAGTGAATTCAGTACAGATTTTCAATACTCCCTGTGTCTGCTTTCCAAACTGCCTGCAGTTCAAAAGAAAGGCAAATCTGCCTACAAATGAGCAGGTGGTTCAAAAAAGGTTAATGACCATAATATGCGACAGAAAAGTGGGCAGATTATTTTTTTTTTCACATTTCTCCTACATATATGGGCATATCCGTAAAAAAAATAAAACTGGAGTTCCACATAGAAAAATATATATTGAATGCACTCCCATATTGGCACTTTCATGCTCTCATTAATTAGAATATGAATTTTATGAAGTTGGTGGAAATTTGAAATATTAGGTCCTTTTATATTAACGCTAACTTCGATGTCTGCAGATACATAGGGTATTTTCCTGTGTCTCTTAGCCATTTCTTCATGAAAAGTTGTGCTTTAAAATACAGTATTTACTGCAAATGTAAGTAGATTCATTTTTTTCCCTTTTTTAACTCAGTGTGTCAGTTTTAATGAAACATATAGGTTGTTACTGCTTTGCACCTTATTTAAAGACCGCAAGACTTTTATCTTCCATTTTTTGAAGAGTATTAATTCCAGGCAACTATATGAGTTTGGAGAGAAAAAAACCAAACAGCAAAGTACTATGAGCAAAGAAACCCTGAAGAAAATTTTCGTGTGGAGTAATTTAAGTAAGATTTATCCATTACAACCATCTCTATCAATACATATTGACTCAAGTCAATAATAATGAACAATAATGAATCAAGTAAAAAATAATGAACACCACTGAGTTACCTGGTAAACTTAATTATAATACCTAGTTTTCAAAAGTGCTGGGCTTCTGTGTCTCCTGAGATGGATTTCAGATTTCAAAACCCTTTCTTCCTGTGCTGTTGTGAAGGGGAAAGCCTATGAATCACAGAATATGGTGCAAGCTTGCTACAGGTGAAAAGTCGTGAGAAAAGATCTGAATGCTGAACAAGTTATGTTTAGGTAAGAAGTGAAGTAAGCTTGAGCAGTGGAAAAATACCTGAGACCTATCCTATTTCTGAATTTTTCTTAAGTCCAAATTGAACCCCAATCAACATTTTCAGCTTTCATGTGGTCTTCAATGTGGCAAAACAGTCCTGACCCTGCTAATGAGCTCTTCCCAACCTGTTTCTGTTCTCTCTTATTTTGACCAAGCCTATTTACTGCTTTGGATGATTGTTATTTTTGTTTGCGTTAGCAAAATCTAGACATCACAGAGGCATTCGCAGCAAAGGAACTTGCTTTAAGGGAAAATAGGACTGCAAAGGATTGTAATGAAAAATTACAATTTTCCATTAAAAAGTGAAAAATTGGGATTGGAAGTGAAATGCTTGGCCACCAGACAGATGAGGACGAAGTTTACTGGGTACAGCAGTTAGAAAGTCTGCTCACCTACTCTAGAGAAGGAAGCCAAATATGATGATGATGATGGCTTGGCTTCGCAAGCAAAGATTTGGGAAGGGCTTTAACCATGCTTACTGCAAGCACAATGACCAAGGGCATGTGGGATAGGAAAATCTGATTGGAAAAAAGGGTGCTTAGGCAATCAGGGAGTGTCCGACCAGGACTGTCAACTCCTGAGCTAACTCGAGCTACCCATGGGCTGGTCCGCCCACATGCAAGGTTGGATCTGCAGTGTCCCATGCACCTTGTCGCCTGCCGTTTAGACCCTCGCCCGTCCATACAGACAAGTGAGAGTGAGAGTGAGCCCTTCCAGCCTGCACAGTGGATTTTTTAGGTGAGGCGCAGCTTGTGCAGACCTGGCCCCACCCTTTACACCTGAGGTTTAACTGCCACAGCCTAGCGAGCTAGGATGGTGACAGCAAAGTCCTCAGGTCATAGGTTTTGTAAGAGTGACCTTCTCTTTGATGGAAGACCATACAAGGCCAGATGAGCTCCATCAGCCCGGGTGTGAAGGTAGGAGTTTTCCTTCTCCTGTGAAGAAGGCCTGTCTTCGCTAAAGAAGATTTGGGAAGACCTTCACCCATGCATTCTGAACAAGACTGTCATCTCCTGGGTCAGTCACAAGCGACCGATCACGCAACAGCACAACAAGCGTCTAGGTGGGTTCTTAGAGGCGTTCAGTCATAAGCCCACAGGTGGTAGCCTCACGCCAGTGGCTCCTCAGCCAAGCGCACGCGCCAGGGGTCTGGACCTGCGGTTCCCCTCGTACTGAGCACGAATAAGCAGGATTACTATTGCAACAACACATCATCAGTAGGGTAAAACTAACCTGTCTCAGGACGGTCTACTCCTATCACAAGTTCCCTATTAGTGGGTGAACAATGCAACGCTTGGTGAATTCTGCTTCACAATGATAGGAAGAGCCAACATCAAAGGATCAAAAAGCAACATCATCAGTTATCCCTATGATAACTTTTTTGACACCTCCTGCTTAAAACCCAAAAAGCCAGAATGATCGCAAGGCCCCGCTTTCACGGTCTGTCTGATTTTCAGGAAGCCAAACATATAACTTCGGTAAATGTCTTATGTCCTCTTTCAGCAATGAATGGGAATAGATTGGGCATAGTCTGCTGATGATTGCACTCTAACAGGCAACAGACTTTGGCAGTGAATAGTGTAGCATTAACCAAAGACAGAGGCAATGTGAATCGTGATCAGAGTAGAAATAATGGTGTGGAGTCTGCAAGGGCTAAAATTGCTGTTGTGTTGACAAAGTGAGTATCAACTTCAGCTTTGGAAGACAGAAGTGGAAAAGTAAGTTTGTCTTGTCCAAGAGATACAGAGCAATTTAAAAAGCTGTATGCAATTTTGCAATAAGAAACATACAGGATCTTAAATGCAAGGAAGTGCTATATACTTTTTGATCACTGAAGTTCAGAAGGGATCACTGTCAGTAATTTCTCATTAGTCCCTCACAATAAAGGTCTTTTTAGTCCCTCATAATTGGTTCCCCAATGCTATTTCTTAAGACATTTATTACTCCTGCAAGAGAAGTCCTACAGACACAAATTCAACAAGTAACTTTTCTTGAATTTGATTTTTTTTTTTAAGTCTACCAGAAGCTGAGATTCTTGTCACCCCACAGTTGCAAAGCGATTACAGTTTTCCCAGCAACTTCTCAGACAAACCGATCATGGTCTCCCTGTTAATTTCTCAAAGAAAAATAAAAAAGTATACCACATTTGGCTAGAGCAAGCAAACTGTTAATATGCATGTAACACAGGGGGTTGTTTGTTGCATTTTTCCTAATGTCAGTGTTAAACCACACCTCATCAAAACAGCAGAGTCTCATTCTTTTCTATATTCCATATGACAAATTATCCATCATTTCAGCTTTTCTTTTCCTAAGGTACTAAAATCAAAACCAGGAAAGAAAACAAAAAAGGCCTTCACAAAAGTACAAGAGGATAGAATTTTTTTAACTTTTAAATTGCTGTTGAAGCCAGGGATGAAGTGAAACAGTAGCTATGATACTCATCAACCAAGTGATCCATTTTAGTTAGCACCACAATGAACACGTTTCCTAAGTTGTAAGTCTTGGTGGGAGTATGTGTACTATGCCATAATCTCAAAAATTCAAGACACATTCAGGAAAAAATGGTGAAAACAACAGAAATGCAAAAAACAGTTTAATGGAGAGAAGGGAAAAGGAAAGGATTTGTTTGCTTTTGCAACAGAAAACAAAAAAAAAACCTGATAGGAATACCTTCAGCAAGAGGGTCGAGTGTGTGTATCATGAGCTGGAAGATGCTGTTCCTCATTAGACTGTTGTGGAGAGATGCAGAGCTTCCTCCCCGCTGGAGCCGTGGCTTGGTCTAGGTGTAGGCGGAAAAATAAGGTAAAGAATTTAGGGCTTTTTGCTGTTTGTGTGGAAACAGGTCTAAAACACTATTAAATCATCTCACATCTCACTACACAGTGAAGCATTTTCAACCATCACCTGTAGCAGATTATATTGAACAATACACTGCACTAAACATTGACATCTGTATAGAATGTATCTCTGGAGGGGATGGATCATCATATTAGTAATTAGTCTCTCGTGATTTAGGAAAAGAACAAGGGAAAAAAGAATCCTTCTCTGTGAAAACCCTTAAAATGTTAAGAAAATAAAAACCTTATACTTGCATCAGGAAGAATTCATAGTTTGCTTCTTTGTAGAACCTTGTGGTTGAATCCCTAAAATAATTTAATTTTTATTACCTCAGTACATGGAAAACATGCATATTATTGAAACTATGGAAAAAAAGGCAGAGAGTACCTTTTCTTAATGGCAAAATCCTAAAGCTCAGAGTGAAATATACTCCTGACTGCTCCAATCCATTAAGCACTGATTGCAGAAACAAGACTGTAAGTGTGGTAAGGCAGCACAGATTCCTACAGCAATGGAGCTAACGTACAAGCATCTTTTATGTGGTTTTAAAGAAATTTAAAAGATATTATGAGGTTCTTTTCCCCATGTCATTGTCTAGTACAATAATCAATGCATTTAATACATCCCATAGAGTAAGATGGCTTTTTGGATGTCTGGCTGCTTGTCTTGATAAAAAAGGATAATCACAGCTAACAGACTGGTGACATATAAGAACCTAAAATCCTATTATAAGGAAAAAACAACCCTGAAGAAAAAGGGGGTTTTGCAATAATACATGGTACATGCATTAATCTTTGGTTTCATATAAATACTAACCGAAAGATTATAGAAACTGCACACAAAAAAAAAAAAAAAATTCACCATTATATCTTTGGAAATATTTTTTTAAATTCTATAGCACTATAGGAAGGGAAAGAAATCACAGCAATTTACAAAAATGCTGATGTGTGCCAAACCAAAGTAAGGCTTGTCTCACCATCATCCTGAGAAATAAATGCTCAGACACATACTAATTGCTGCCTACCGTTAGTGTTTGGTCATCCTTGTCGCCAGCATTAGGTGACTGCATGAATGGGAAAGAGAACAAAAAGAAGTGTCAGATGGAGCATGCATAAAATGGAAAGGCAGTAGAACACCATGGATGTCTGATCCTATGAATGCTGCTGTGATAAGGTTTTAGAACCACTCAAATTAAAGCATTCTAGTGATCAAGTAAATCAGAGTAAATTCGCACTGCAATGTTGCAGGAGTCTTTTATTCTTGTCAGTTTCTTAGACAGGAAATGTGTCATTTCAGGGTCTCACACACAGCAGCTGGGCTGCAGATCACAATGTTCACTTCATACAAATGACACAGAGGAAAAATGCCTGTATGTCAACCAGTATGAAAGAGTGAGCACTGAAAAATTAAAAGCAGTAAGAAACTCAGGATTGACCAGCTGCCCAATAAAAAGCCGAAAAAGAAGTAACATTACCGTGGTATTTTGCAGGAAGGGACTAGGCAAGGAAATGAAAAAAAAAAGGTGTTTTGTTTAACCACTCCCTGCAAATGGCCATTTAGCCCAAACTGGCAGCTCTGGTTAAGGGCAGACAACATGGCCCATGCTTCTCTGCCATGGAGGCAAATGAGACTTTGGATAGATTTTAAACGCAATTAATGTTTTCAAGTAAGTGATGTATCCTGGAGATGATCTGAGATTCCTAAGTCCTATCCCTAGGACAACAACACCAGACAAATCACTAGGAAAGATTTCTGAGGGAGAACAGAACTTGCACTGAAAACAAGCATACACAAAATTTTGTAAGTGATTTTTAGTCCTGACTTTTGCTTGTTTCTTTAATAGAATTAACACTTGTGTTACACAGGAACACAGAACTTTCATCATGGAATATTTTTCCATGACATCTTGAAAGTCGCGTAATGAAGGCATGTTATTTTTCTACTCATCCTGCTTATCCTGAGGAAGGAAAGTTAATACCACAATACACAAAATATTAAACTCCAGTCATGAAGTACTAATTAAAATAGGACACAGTGTAAACTCCAGCTGTCTCACATTTTGTCTTCTTTGATCATAACCTCTTCCCCACAAGCTGGCATAAAAATAATTTCCTCCCTCTCAAGACTCTTGTCTGGTGCATTATATTGAAAATAAATTACATCACAACTGTTCTATGGAAAAAAAATACCCAATGCAGCGAAGCCCAGTTTTTTGACATACATCAACACTAACTTTCAGGACCTGCCTTTTGATTTAGTGAATTAACCTTGAAGGTTCAATGGAAGGCAAGCAGTTATGAGCAAACACTGATAACGGAGAAGATCCTTCCTGCTTTGTAATAAGTAAAAGAATAACCAGAACTCTTTGTGAAAAATGTAGCCACCCCCAGCTATGAATACTAGCTTGAAAAGGAAATAATGAGGCAAAGGATCTTCGTTCTGATAAAGGCACCACCTGTCACCTCTGAATATAGTCTGCCCTCATGTGAGAAATGGTTAGAAAACAAAATTTTACACTTGTCTTGAAGACAGCCATCACAGAAAGCACGTTCAGCAGAGTAGAAAGAATATGAAGGAAAAAGAAAATACAAAATCTGTGTTTTAAAATGTCATTAAAATTGTGGGTTCACCTTAGGAAATTTTTGCATAATGTGTATATACAGATATATAGTATACATACACATGCTCTTTTAGCTACAAATACACAAAACCACTTGCAAATGTGTGATTTATTTGTGCATACTTTGAGGGTCCCTCATGGGAGGGAAAATTCATCTTGCAGAAAAATTTGCAAGAAGGCAAAAACATCAAGCCAGGAAAAGTTCCTCTTCTCTTAAAAAAAGCAATTTAGGACAGCCAAGAACTGGAGCCCTAATAAAAGTTTTAAAAAATTGTTATTTGGGACTCTGCCTACTGAAAGTAGGAAATTTTAAAATTGATTTTAATATTGAAAGACATAAGAATATATAATTGATAGATTTCAGTAATTTGTTGTCTGCACTTGAAAAAGGGCTGAAGAATGTCACTTTTTGTATGCCCAAAAGTAGCTAAAAGCATTCAGCATGCCTCAAGAATTCTCTAGCCTTAATATGAGGGCATTTCTAAAAGAGAAGTTCATGTTGAAGAAAGCATTGTCATTTACTTGAAAGGGAATGGGATGAAGCTGCATGAGTGTATAAACCCAACTAGATGATAATTGGTACCGTATCATTTAATTTGTAGAAGATAATTATGTTATAAAGAGAAAGAATAATGAAGAACATTTTGAATGTAAGTTAAGGAAATAAAAGAAAAATGAAAACAATATCTGAAATAATTTAATTCTTTGTCAGTACAGAATGGGATATAACACCATGAAAAAGATTTTTTTAAATTGTTTTTTCCACACATGATTAGTAATACAATTGTTTCTGAGCATAACTTGACAGTAAAGTTCCATCCTAGAGGAAACGTTCAAGACTGGAATATAAATACAATTTAAAGGCAGAAAGGAATGAAAACAATTCCTGTTTAAAAACAGGAATGAAAACAATGGTTTGACATTTTGGTGATACTAAATACTTACAGTGCCTGGATTATCTGATGGATTACAACAGTAACACCTCAAAATAGTTTTTTTAAACTATGGCAGTGGGAAATTCAGTTGCAGTGTTGCTGTTTACATTATGTATTTGATGGCTTTTTGTCCCTATTACAATGGCAAAACTAATTTTTTTCCTATTGTTTATTTTGAGCTTTGCATTTACATATTCATTGCTATGTGATTTGGGTATCACAGACTGCAAGGCAAAGTATACCAAAGCATCTTTTTTCCCTTGTAGAAAAATGTAGTATTCAGACATTTTATATAACCTTCTTATTTAAGTCAACACTTCCAAACTGGTCCAAGGTTAAAATGCTTGTGTTTCTTTGCACTGGGAGTGAAAGCTTTATTTTTGAACATACTCCACGGTGATTTCTTTAAACACAAGACACATTTTCTGAAAAGATAAGTCTGCTCCCAAATCATGGCAACCATTGTATATTAGCTCCCTCAGGATCAGAAAGAGACAGAAATTCCATGTCATCTGTGCATTACATATATTTGTGAGAGAATTACGAGTAAAACAAAATCTTCTGCAATTGCATGTTATAATTTATTTTAAACCATTAACTTATTATAGTGCTGCAAAATGAAAACAATGCATTCTTGTATCCTCTCTTAATCAAAGGTATCTGGGGCACAATGCCTTATTATGCTTTTATCAGAATTATAAAAAGATTCATCAAGAGACAGTTCACTAGTTTTTGTAGAGACTTCATCAAAACATTTCTTGCTTCTCCTGCTTGCCATGGCAGCATGTAAGAGTTTGTCCATCCTCCTTCCTGTACTGGGATTCATGTAGTCAAGATTGCTCCACCTCAGCTAAAAGTTTTAAAACATTTTATTTCAGGAAGAATTAAAAAAAAAAAAAAGAGAATAAACAGCCTATAGTATCCTCTTCACGTATCTCTTTTTATCAGGGACATAAGTTCATCAGAGATTAAGCCTGCCATCTTCCTTATATTGTTTAGGAATGCATGCTCTTGAGAAACAAGGCTGCTGAAGTAATACACCTAAGAGATGATGCCCCACTAAATACATGCTTAATCAGCTCATGCTTTCCTTTAAAACAAAGGACACCATGACAGTCAGATAAGGAGCAGAATCTGTTACAGGTTCAATAACCTGAAACAATTAGTAAATTGGACTGCCCACCCCCTTCTCCTAACTCGAGAAAAGCAGGCTGTTGAACAACACCAGGTAGAAGGGTAACTGGATTTCAACACCCTTTCTACAGTGTGAGTTCACATCTCTTTCCTGCTTGCTAAATCTTTTCCAACTATAATAACTAATACAATAACTAAAAAGAGGTCTTTTTTTTTAATCAGCTTTGACGGGAACAATGAAAGTTTCTGATGTTTGGTGGCTGGCAGTGTGCTGCCACCATATTGCTGCACTATGGTGTTTCTAATTATCGTAGAGTATGAGCCCAGAGAGGATTTTGTTAAATTGTCTCAAGATGTTTTATAGTGAAGAACTTCTGCTACTCCCTTATGCCTGTTTTCAAATGTGGAGTGTATAATTTTATACCTATTAGTGAGTCACTGCCTGTCAGTCCTGAAGTAAATTACAGGTGATAGTCACGGAGCATAGGGCTATCTAATCTCCTACCTATCTAAGGAGGTAAAAGCTTTAATAGGCACACTATAGAAAATTAAAACTAAAATTCCCTTTTGCTTTGCCTGCCTTCTTCCTTTCACCTTTCTCCTTCCTAAAAATAAAGTAAAACAGGAAGTTCTACCTAAAGAAACAGACTTCTGTATTATTGAAGAAAATAAATATGGTTCACAAGAACCATATCCAAAATTAAACAGAGGTTGTAAGCTCACATAACTTATCAAAATGAAAAATTTGTTAAGTTAGAGCTTGAAATGTCAAAGACATTGAGCTGGACAATCACACTGGGCACCTGGCTGCATTTAAGAGCTGCTTGTTTACAGGCACCTAGTGTCAAAGCTGTAGTCCTGGGCAAAGCAGAATGGCTTTGTTCATTCAGATCAGTTGCCTCTTTTATTCCAGTCTGTTCATGCAATTACCCAATGTGCATACACAATCCTCATAAATGTTCAGAAGAGATGAATCTTAACTTGAATGCAAGCAGTGACAAATGAGTGGTTGAAGGTATCAGTTACTAAATCACATGCTAATGTTAGGTCAACTGATTTAATTCCAGAGTTTTATGCATTTTATATGAATTAGAACTTTTCCAGTCAGCCTGTAGGACCAATCATATGATATTTAGTTATTCAACACGTGTAAGAAAGTCAGGGTGTCCCCCCTCTCTCTTACCTTCTCTGAACTTGCTTAAAGTCAGGTATCTTTGGCTCAGGATGGCAATGTAATAGCTCAAGCTTAAAGACTTGATGAGTTTCTAATCACCTTAGTGTCAGAAGTAATTATGTAGTTTTAAGTTGTCCTCTTATCCTCATTTCAAAATTAGCCAATGAAGTCATCTTTTGCTGGTTTTAAATATATAAATCAGCAGCACAATTCTGTGTGTCTACCTAACTTTCAAGGGGACAAAAGAATAATTAAAAAACCCCAAACAAAACAAAAACAACACACACACTCCCAAAGAAACCTCACAAACAAAGCAAAACTAAAGCTAGGTACTTTCAGCAGTCATTAAATACTCATGCACACAAAACATTTGTTCACAAGTGACAGTTTAAGTACCTCAGTATAGATTTATGTAGCTACCTTTGAAATACCTGGATTTAAGATGTTTAATATGCTGCTACTTTATCAATAATATTACATGGGAAAGTATTAATAGGTGTTCCAAGATTAAGTTCTCAAAATTTAAAAAATTCTTGAATTAAAATCACCCATGAAGTAAAGCACAAATTCTGGGCAGAAGGCAGAGAAGGTTTTCAGGTGAATTCCAAGTACACCACTGAGAGTCCTGACAGGAGATGCCTGCTCCTCATTTCTTACAACTCAATCAAACACGAACAGCTTATAAGAAGCCAGCAAAAAAGCATGTCCTAGAACTTCTGTTTACCTAAGTACACGAAGGCTCTGCTATAGATTATGGAGATTTTTGAGTTTGCTTTAAAAGTAATCACAGTAATTCCCAGAGAGGAAAGGGTTCGACAAATCTTAGTGTTTGCTGATGCCATGCCGATTTGCAACTAGCAAATAAATCTCATTGCTGTAAGTAGGCTGCACATTGCAGAGGATTTATCATAAGGGCGAAAAGGCTACCATTTCACTGTCTTTCCGCCTCCAACACCCTGGAGATCCTGAAAGACAAGGTCAGCTTCAGCTGTAGAGAAGAACCCAGCCAGCACAGCCTGTAAGGAGGAAATGCTGAATCATGGCATCCTCAACTGTCCTCTTCACGTCCCCTTTTCACTAGGATCTCCTTACTTTTCTGTCATATTGCACAGCTGCCCTTCCCCTTTAGGTGACTTTTTGTCACAGGGTCTCTTCCAACTTCACTGTCAGCTAGCAGAAATGACAGACCCAGCTCTTAGGATAGCAACTGCAAGAAGAATGAAATCAAATGTAAGGGAAATACAAAATAACGAATGATACTGAGAAAGCTAGCTGAGTACTGCTAACAGTTGATGTGTCCCAGTGTCAGAAGAGGACAGGAAACAGAAAGTAGAATGTTGGCCCCTTAAATGAGACAATTGAATCCATCCTGAGGGACTATCTTTTCCATGAAACAGTAACAACATTTATAGTGGTCTACCTCACCTACTTTGAGAAAGAGGGAGCAGGAAAATAGGAAAGCACCACCAACAAAAGTTAGGACAATGTTTAAGGTCCAAATGCTTCAAGTAACTGCCTCAAAACGTAAAATCCTTATTCACTGGGAGTACACCACCACCTCTAGGCTGCAGGACTGTGGGTGTCAGTTTTATACCAGCCTAATAGGCAAAATATAGCAGCTGGCTTTTGTTCCTCCATTTCTCATCCATGAACTAGGACTAGAGACACTGGTACTGTTCAGATGAAGAGGGCAGACTGATTTAGGGGCAGATCACTGATTCAGCTGCCTTCTCTTCAGCAATTAACTGTGTTTTTTGGGTCTTGCATCTTCTGACGCCATGAACTGAGCACACGCTCATGGCAACAAGCTAAAAAGCAGAACTTCTCTGAGAGCAGAATCTCCAATAGTTATATGTAAAGGATCCTTTTGCATATAAAAGTTCCTTTAAAATGTATCTTTTACAATGTTCTGTTAGCTAAAACATATTTGTTTGTTTGTTTTTGTTTGTTTTGTTGTTTGGTATTTTTGTTTGTTTGGGGGTTTTCTTTGTTTTTTTCTTTTTTTAAAGAAAAATTTAGTTTTGGACTTTTTATGTCTCAAACCAGTCTGATACTATGGGTTTACAGGATCATATGAGAATCAATGCAACAAAGTACATAAAACATTTGTAATTTTCACATGCAATAGAATGTTAGACTGATTCTTCAACATAGTTAAAGGAAAATCAATGAAAACATATTGGGTTTATATTTTTATTCACCCACTAACTGGGTGAATAACCACTGGATTATGTTACACTTTCTCAGTTTTAAAATGGGAAACTAGGCATTAAGTGTGAAGAAAAACAAATTATTACTAAAAGAATATATCTTACTTTGGCATATTTGACTCAACAGTGTTTTAGGCTCACTGTCTTTATAACTAACATTGAATACTATCTGCTTTCATACTCATCCTTGAGATAACTGTTTTCATCTATTTATCTTCACCACTGCCTCCCTGGTCTTCCTGATCATCTCAAACATTCAAATGCCATCTAAGGGTTTGTCTAATACCTGGCAAGGGTGTAACAAATGGTAGGAATTAAAAATAAGAAGAAATGGAGAAAAGAAGAAATACAAATTTTGCAGAATAACCTGCAGATAAGACACCAGCACTGTATTGAAGTAAGCCTTATAATGCTGTGGACAGAAAAGCAAGTCTGAATTTCCAAGTTTCAAGCACATCTACCAGCATGCAGGAAAACAAATTGTTTTCTTCACATCAGTGAAGAAAAAAATTATGAGCTTCTGTAGCTTCTGTCTTACTCTGATTTCTCACACCTTTAAACTATTCTTCTACAATGTTCTGCTTTGCATTGAGGTGAAAAAGAAGATCTGTGGCTCTGAAATCTAAAGCACCCCTGTATGCTGGGATTCTGGAGACCACCAGGCATGTATTCTGGAGAATCTGCAGCATGCACATGCCAGGTTACTTTTAACTTCTGTCGAGTCAGGAGATGAAACTGAGGCAGAAAGACCTGTATGTCACTGTTTCTAAATGCAGAGTTATAACATTTAGAACTTAAATCAGACCTCCGCTATTTCAGTTATCAGTGTTTGGACACCCCATTTACAGAACTATGTCCTATGTAGCACAGCAAAGGATAGACAGAAAGATCTTTGTGCTCACCTTCCTTCATCAGCCTGCTATTTGACAGTGCTCTCATACTATTCATTTGTCTCTGCAGCTATAAACCAGATGACTGCAGGTGACCCACTGCCACATATAATGCAGAAGCAGTGACTCTGTTGCTCTCCTTGGAAAAGTCTGGTCCTTCCAGAGCAGCTTCCTAATATTTAAGGTAAACATACAGCTACAGAGAGAATTCCCACTCTGATAAAAGAGACTAAGGCATTAGGGAAAACAGATCCTCAGGAATTAGGAAGGTCAGAATGATGGAAGGGTGTAGTACAAGACCATGGCTGCAAGAAATCATGAGAGAGTTCATGGTGAAGTACGGAAGGTGGCAGCTTAAGCAGCTAGCAGTCCTAGCTTAGGCTAGGATCCACCTCTTCCATTTACAGCCTAGGAAAAAAGCATTTCTTTGCCTTCAAGCTGCTAAGTGAGTTTCACTGCAAATCACAATTCTCAGAGACTTTTGCTGACATTTTGCACACCAGCCAAAATCACAATCTGCAAATTCTTTCAATTAGGAAGAGAAACTCATAGTAACCCCATCCACCTTTCGTATAATCCCATTCCACCATAGAAAAAAAAAAAAAAAAAAGTCTTTTTTTTCTGTAAGCACTGAAGGAGTCGTGAGCTGTGACTCCTTCATAGATAGAAGGACCATGCTATAAATAGACTATGCTATTAGCCCCATTGTAAGCCTCCTTTTAGCCAACAATTTCTCTTTATATGTTCAGTCAGCCTCTATCTTTTTCTTTCATCATGCCTTGGACTTTCCTGCTGCTTTTTTTTCTCCCAACTCTTTTGACAGGCACATCACACAATGCCAATATAAACCTAGTTGACCATGTACATCTCTGTTCGGAGGACTGGCAAAGCTCTTTTTCTAAGAGGGATGCTCCTACAGTTTCAGCTATCTGCTTTCATTAAGAAATGCAGTCCTAATTATCTGCATTTAGCAAGAAGAGGGCTGTTACCCCTCACTGGTTTCAATATTGCACAGCTCCACTAGGCTCTCTTCAGTGAAAAAGGTACAAGAAATGGAAGGATCAGAGGAATTCTTTAACAAAAACTATGCCCCCACATCAAGCAAAGTCACCATGACAGATGGGATATGAAAACAAGAATTGGACCTGGACAGCAAAGCCAGGAACTCATAATGAAATACACTGGGTGTGAATTCCACTAAAACAAATAAGAATACTTTCTGAGCCTCAGTATAAATACTTGCTGATTATTTGACAGCCAAACTCCAGTTCCTCTGGCTACGCCACAAGCTGGCATGTTTTTGGCTTTAATGACTTCCTGGTAAATTCTTGTTTTCACATAATGCACTTAGTGCCAGATCTACAAAAATCTGGTTGTTCTTAGAGGGAACAATCTAATTCCCTAGGATAAACCTTTAATACAACTAAATTAGTCATATGAAGAAAACCATAAGGTAAAGTAAGCCAGAAACCATTACGCACTTTGCAGTCTTAAGCTGTCTGGAAGTAATACATAAACTTGATTTAAGTTCTATAGAGAATTCCCATCGCTATGAATCTACATGTTTCTGTTTGGATATGACTTTGCAATCATTCTGTAAGCACATAAAAACTTCAGTAAATAATGCACACAGAATTCTCTTCACAATATTCACTTGAACTTCAGGAAACTGCAGTCCCTACCAAACTAAATTGTCAGTGAACACGGCGAAAGTTTGCGAGGCTCCAATCAGGATTTTACGATTAAGACACATTTTATTATACTATGTTCTATATATGATCTTTTATGTTAACCAGCTTTTGTGCTTACAACGTTGACCAAGGGAGTCAGAGAGAACAAATGTATCTGATTCTTAAAATATCATCTTTCCATTTGTAAAACACTGTGTTGCCAGAATGAGAAGTAACACAGATTAGAACTCTCTTTGTCCGTCTTGTGTTTGTTTCACTGGCAACTTCTAATATGCTTCATAAGTAGTATTCCTGCACTCCTACTGTGGGTATCTATGGCAATATCTGAAGGGTGCTTTTCACATTAAAAGCTTTTTTTTTCCTTTTATTTCAAACCAGTGCTTATTGAAGAGGAAAGTATCATTAGGACTGTTACTATCCAATTCTTGTTAACTATGTTCAATTTCCAAACTGAATTCCCTTACATACAATCACAGGAATTTCTTCACAAACCATTCACATTTTTAGTATTCTTAATCTGAATTATTGAAACCTTTTCATTCTGTTTCAGAGAGATTAGCAATTACATGACAAAAATTAAGAAGGTCAGGTAAAATCATGATTTTTATCAAGAAATAACTAGTACAGGGGGTACTGGCATGGAAAACCTCCAGCAGATCAAACAAACAAAAAAAAGGGTGGCTCAAAGTCCAATTTCACAGCACTATGAACTAATTCCATGGGATTAGCATAAAACTACATGAATTGAAAGCAGGTGTTGGTCAAGCATGCAGGAAGAAATGTATTATTTATTCCACAGTACACTGAAGCAACACTGCAGCGTTCAGATCCGAGAAGACTGCGGGCTCCAGATGTAGACTGAGTATCCTGACAAGCAAGATCAGATTGGACTGGAGATCTAGAGTTTAGCTGATCCAAAAATACCAATTGCCAGAATGTTTTTGGAAAAACATTTAGGTAATTTCATGTCATACCTTTGTTAGTCATCTCTCATAGCAATAACCATTTTAAAAAAACGCTATGCATTTTTTTGGTGGCTATGTCATATTAGGGTGAGATTTGCCATTATTTCTCCCAGCTAAAGGACTATGTGGCCACTCATTATCAGCACCCAAGGCAGATTTACACAACACCAGATCAGTCACCCTCCACACCCCTCACAGCTTTCACTCCTGGCTTCCACCACACTCAGAGTCACAGGCAAGTAAGGACAACATTATAAACTACTCACTGAGCTCATTAAAGGACAGCAAAGCAGGAGCTATAACAGGAATGAAACCCTTTCATGTCTCATTTCTAGCTGAAAGCTCATTCAGGTTGGGAATAAACAAGGCTGGTCCTGTCTGCTGGATTAACAGTGCCATCTGTGAAACAAGGACTGCATAATCGACCCGGGTAACAGCAGATTCTGGTGTACTAACAGAATCTCTTGCAACCTTGCCAATGCCTAGCAATCTTCCGTGCACAGACGGAGAAAAGCAAAGTACAGATTTGCATGGGGACAGACTGGTTGTTTCACCAAAGACCTTGCACAGAGCCATAGTTTTTTTTGCAGCCTTTAGGAAATCTGTCCTCCAGACTCCTTACCAATCCTGTGGAACGGATATGTATATTCATTCCTCTGATGGAAGTAAGTTAGTTAACACAACAATAAGAGCCTTAGTTACAATTGTATTAATACAGAAAAGGCTCATCCTTTGATTTAGACCACAGAGAATGACAAGCTGTCTTGGATGAAAACAAGAGATATACAACTGAAAAAGACGTTTGCTGCTAAATCACAGAAAAGAGGTTTTTTTTGTTTGTTTGTTTGTTTTTATCATAAAGGAAGTGTTCTACTCACAGAAGGAGGGGTGCTTTTCTCTTCTCTATTCTCTTATTAAATAATGACACACTGACGGAAAGAAAATTCTGTTTTACAAAGCTTTTCTTTTTTGCCCAAGAAGCAGCCACAGATCCAGGAGCAGACTGATTTCTAACCATTTACTTTGGGGGGGGAGACACTGCATGTATGTTATTTAGCTCTTAGAAACACAGGACAGATATTTTCCAGAGATACATAAATCTAAAATCTTTCCAACCATGACTTGACATGGAATATTAATCCTGCATCTAGGATTAATATTAAAAAAGACTACATCTTTTTGTATGAAAACAGTAGTGACTATGAAACATTTGTGGAGCAAGTTAACTGTGCCTTCCAGGACCGTAAAAGAATACCCAACAAAAGGACTTTCTTATGTCTCTGATGGAAATACTGTTAAAAAACAAATAATAGAAAGACACTACATCTTGCATGGCTAAAGACAATTGAATAAGTCAGAACAACAAAGGACTACAAATAGCAATATTTTAACAAAAAAAAACAACCCAACTGCATCACAAGTTCTGCAAAAAGGAGTCAGGTTACATGCAGAGTTGTGAAAGTTTTATATGGCAATTTGGATTTGACTTCCATAAAATTTGCTTAGAATGACAAATTTCTTCACTGTCATCACTGCATTATGAATTTCCTACAACAATACTCTGCTTGCTATTGAATTAAAACAGAGTGCTTTAAAGCTTTCGCAGCAAATCTTCCATTATCCATTTTCAAGTAATTCTTCCTACTGGGAATTGAAGCACTATTTTGTTTAATCATTTCAGAGGTTTTATCTCTCATAATGTGAACTCCTATATGGAAAGGAGAATTAGAATCGTCCCTGCAGTTTATTTTCTGTCATTTAGGACTTAAAGCTTATTGTGATGTGTGTGTGCCTGACTTCTTTATTAAAAAATATATTAATTTTTCTCTTAATTAATTTGCTCCCTTCTGTCATTAGTTGAAGAGAAATCTTCAACCATTCTGTGATTCTATGATACTACCAAAGTTTTATTCCTGCATTGAAAGGCTGCAGTGGTGTAATCATACGCAAAAGCTAGTCTAGCACACAGTGAGAAGCAGCCCTTCTTCTTATGCATTATTTCTTGTATTTTTGTATTTATCTTCCCCAAGGTATCAGCAAAAGTTTTCAGCAGTGACTGTATCAAGATCAAGGGTTCCTTAAAAAAGTCATGGGTAGAAGGTATGAGTTTCTTGATAGTTGCTGGTTTTTACATTCTTCTTAGGAATATTTCAGCTTTAAGCAGTAGGTGACTCACTCTTGCAAATTAGAAAAAAAAAAGAATTTTTCCTGTGCTTTCTAAAAGTCCTTTGAAGGTAATCATAATTTTAGGATGTTAAAAAGAAACAATCCCATTCCACACATAAGGTTTCAGCATCTCCTGTAGAAAAGATTTGATTCAGAATTCTTAGTCTGATTCCAGTCTGATCTTCAGACTGATACTCTCAGAAGGACTATTTGACTGTGTTGGGGTTTTTTTCCTCAAAATTTTCTGATTTACTCTTGCTTTCTCTTCCACACCCCTTCCCCCTCTTTTTCTTTCTGTTTTCTTTTGATAAGGTCTATATTGCTAATACATTCACTGTCTTGTCTTGCATTTGTCTTTAAAACTGCCAGGTTTTCTGCAAGATCTGTCAGTGACCTCATAACCTAAAGTTACGTTACCTTTGCTATCATCAGAAATGTCTGATAGAACTTCTAATACCTGCGCAGGAAATGCCAGCCAGTGCAAATGTCACTTCTTTGTAAGAGATTGACAGGACTATTTAACCCCCCCTCTCCCCACTGACAGCAGCAAATTCAACTGCTGCAGATGAAACGGGTTCAGTTTTGAGTGTCACAAAGAGATGCAATTACGGCTCCTGTCCACTCCAAATGTACATACTTACACTACTTGAGCCAGAAAATGTCACAGCTATAGCTGGTCAGTATCTTTTCCCTGAACTACACTACTGAAGGCAAGAAACATCTGGAAGAAAAGCTTATAGAAATATCTAAATGACAAGTTGTAAAGTCTTAAAAAAAAAAAAAAAAAAAGAAAAGCTTGCAGCCCATGCACTGGAGAACCCTGTACACAGAAGAATGATCAGCTTGCGCACAGTTTTCGCAAGTAACTCTTCATTGCATCTTTTCTAACTTAGCCAGAAATGCAGGTATGTGGCAAAACTCCCACCAGCATGGATTCTGGAACATGGATGGCGGTGTAACAACAGACATAATGTCAGCTTAATTGTCAAGGAGACTTGGTGTAATATGAAAAGATTAACGTCACAAGGCAAAACAAAAACTAAAGCTAGAAAACCTTATAATACTCAAATGGATGGGCACCCAGCAGTGTAGGGGATAGAGGCAGTGTAACTTAATCCCCAGGAAAGCTATGGCAAACTAGGGGAGATTTATCTTTGAGTAGAACAGTGCCTGCTTGTGAGGAGCTTGTTTTCTGAATTCAAATGCAGCAGAACAGACTTTGTATCCTGATGCTCCTACAGGAAAACTAACTTCTGTGCAGTGCCTGCTGTAGGTAAGAACTCCTAACTCCTATTTATTGTCAATGTTACTGAAACCCACTGTTTTCAAACAAATATGTTCTTGTTTAACATCTAACACATACAGTTTGTTTGTTTTTCGTTTAGCTACAGCATGAATGCAAATGGGACAAAAATCCTTGGGAAGGGATCAGGTGGAGTGGAACATGATAGTTTTATACAGTAATTGGCTCCCCTTGGGAATTGTTTGCACTTTCCTGTCTTCTCCAGTATTCCTGCAAGCACAGTATGGTGACTCTGCAGACTCTTATAGATCAATGACATTAAATCAGGCAAATTATTGAGGGGCTCATGCAAGTAAGAGTTTTGGGGACTGAGCTCATAATTTCTAAGAGCAAATACATCAGGATTTTATGAGCTCAAAAAGACTTGTGAGAGTAATAATCCGTAAAGCCTATTAAGCTATTAAGGTAACCAAATAAAGCATCTGCATTTTGATCTGTCTCCAATCTAAATACTCAGCATGAAGCTTTCTTAGAGATATAAAGATGTCTGAAGAACTCGTTCTCCATAAGACAATTTTTTATGGTTCACCTACTGTTAGAAAACTATAAATCCCTGAAACTTCTCCCAATTTCACAACATCTTAAGTCAATGTTATGCTTTCAAGATTTGAAAATGTCTTCTCTGTTAAAAGGATTTTTCATTCCTTAAGACAAAGGATAATATACACTAGTTCCTCTAGCTTATTTATATTTTCACATGTTTCACCTGCTGCAAAAGTCCATCACACATACTACTCCTGTGGACACCTCTGCTTCACTTACTACTTTTCATTACTGCTCCATACTATTGGCTGGATTTTCTCCACAATCATTCATTTCTTTTTTATTCTTTTCACTTTTATTCAAAATCTGCTTAAAGAAAAATTTCTGTGCTGATCATAACACACAAATCCATGACCAAAACAAAACTAAATGGAGTCTTTAGCTGGTGTTCTTTGGAGGTTGCCATTTTCCATCCTGTTTTGGGTTTAAATCATGAAGAAGTAAGGTCCTTAGACTTTATGGGTTTTGGTACATCAAGCAGGGCCAAACACATAGCTATAGCTAGCTTACTATGCAATTCTTAGAATTTTTCATTGAGTGTTATGTGCTAACATCACAAGCAATATCCCTAGGTTTTCTGCCAAAGTAATTAGGTGCACATTTGCTAGCCTCAGCAGCAGTCTATTTTATTTGTGCTATAAATAAACCTCTAGAATGAAAATAGTTTACGGTTTTTGTTATATAATTGTGACTTGTATTCTCAGATGTGAGATTTCATACACGTATCTTGAAGTAATCATAATCAAATGACAGGAAAATGGCAAAGTATGCATCATACTCTGCAACAGGATTCACCAATTCATCCAGTATTAACTGCAGAAATATGTGTGGTATTGCTCATCTCTTAAACTTTTCTATTTCACAGAAATGCTATTCTTTTGTCTTTCTAGTAAATGTGGTTAAGTTGAAGCCATTCAGTATGATAATGTACTGTTTCTCACTTAATTGCAAAGTCCCTATTTTGCAAAACTATTTATTTACAATTTCTCCAATTTTCACTTTCCTTTTCCAGCCATGGAAAAGTTTTACTTCAAAGACAATTAGAGTCTAAATATAAAAACAAGAAATGCTTTACAGATAAGCATTTAATCAAAAAATACTGATTATGATAGGAAATAAAATATGTCTGTTTCCAAGGTAAAATGTAACTACTGTATTAGACGCAGCCACTGCAGCAGTAAAGAAAACCTGCAGAGAACACACCTTCTGCCTGAATACAACAACAGGGCAGAGCTGATATTTTTAAGTAATGCTGATTTTATTATTTCCCCCCTTTACTTTTTCCATGCTAGGTGATATTTAATTGTCACACCTCATATCAAATAAAGATATGTGTAAGAAAGTCTTTGATGACAAATATTGGTGGTTCAGAAAGTTTATTTGGAGGATGAAGTGAGAGGACAGAGAAATATTTCTTCTGTCTGGTTTATCATTCTTACTGTCACTGAATAGTGCTCACTATCTGAATGACTGAGCACTATTACTGAGCACTATTCAGAATGAGTAAGCCTGGATTTCTATAGAATATATTACAAGCAGTTGTAATATATTCTTATATACGCAGTTAAGGGTACAATTAGATGATTTTTACATTTTTTCTCCACTACATTCAGCTACAGGTACTCAAGGTTTAGTCTCAGTGACATAAAATGAATAAAAACATTTTTATGGTGTAAGCTAAAATAAAGTACCCTTACCCAAACACTAAGCTTTTGCTTTGTTCAGTCAGGTGGCTTGCAAGAGGAAAGATTGCAACACTGAAATTTCAGTAATTTCATTTATTCCAAGCCTTATGTAAATAACATTAAAGATTGTATATTCATTTTAGAAAGCATTTTTCAAAACGTGGACTGAAAATCATCAGGCCTGCTCCTGTACTGATAAACCCAAACTTCTACTCATTTTCATGCCTGTAGTCCTTTCTGTCCATGAAAAAAAAAAAAATCATTATTTATCACTGAGATATCTCTGGCTGAACAGCAGCTGCAATTCACTGTAAAATCACACAATAATTGAGACAGGGAGAGGCAAAGAAACCACTTGAGAAAATTGGTAATAGGGGCTATTTGGTATATATTAAACATTAAGCAGCATAATATTTTCTTTCATTTTTATTTACGTTGCCATGCACTGTTGCAGTACATTGCCACATGGCTGATGTGTTCCACCTGCACTTTGCACATCTGTTGAGTGGTTCATGAAGTACTTTACATCCATTTTGCGGTGTTCCTCATCCAGACATTTTTCTGGCTAACATGTAACAGCAACTGCTCCTTCCAATGTTTTATTATTAAAAGACTTTTTATCTAAATCCCAAGAGGCTAAGCCAAATCTCAACTGAGGCCCAGCACTCCCATGCTGTCATTAGAGAGGTTTCATTCCTTGCTATGTACTGCTTCTCATCGCATCCTTAGTACAGCTACAGTTGCACAAAGAAGCCCCGTTATCCTGAGGGACTTCTCATTGTTGTCTCTTGTCCTGCATCTTAATGCACTGAACGCTTACACAAATCAGCAGATTAGACTAACATATCAGAAATTTTGCTTAGGCACTTGTACTGCTTTGACTATAAACCATCGAAGTGAGAACAGGGGCAGCCCCCTGTAGGTTACTCTGGGGTATGGGGCAAACACTGACCTGCTGCTTCTCCCACACAGATGATAAGCAAATAGCAAGGTTAGTGGGAAAGACTGCCTGCAAGCTGTCCCTACAGTTCCTTGAAGGATCCACAGAAACACTGATGAAATTTCACCTCCATTTGTATCTGGAATTTGCCATGTCTGATAAGTTGGATAAATATGTTCTAAATAATTGTGCATAAATATCTTTGCTTCAAAAAGAATAAAATTAGTAGCAGACATAAGTCGCATTTAAATATAAGATCATTAGGCTATCCAAATCACTCTTACCAGAGGTGATTTACAGTCAGCTTAGATCAGCTGTGCTGTCCCCTATGCAAATGGGAAGGATAAGCAGGATCAGACAAATTCGTGACATCTTATTCCTCCCTGTGAGCTGCTGGGACACAGCTGGGACATAACTTTCCCTGGCATAAGTGAGGGAATAAGACTTTCCTTGCATTTGTTCTATAAGAACAAACACTTCATTCATCCCTGTACGCTTCTTGCTTGCACTAATGTACCTGTCTAGGTACTCCCGCATTTTTCTCTTAAAAGCCTCAGAGCTCTTTCACATATTTTTTAAGAGGAAAAGCTATTTCCACACTAAGTCTGAGAATATCTATTTCCTGCAAGCCTTAGGGATCTAGATTTCCATTCTGCCAGAAGACAATCATAGAATGGTTAAGACTGGAAAGGGCCTCAAGATCACCTAGTTCTAACACCCCTGCCATAGGCAGGGACATCTCGCACTAGACCATGTCACCCAAAACTCTGTCCAACCTGTCCCTGAACACTGCCAGGGATGGAGCATTTATCACTTCTTTGGGCAACCCGTTTCAGTGCCTCACCACCATCACAGTAAAGAACTTTCTCCTTATATCCAATCTAAACTTCCCCTGTAAATTTAAACCTGTTACCTCTAATTCTATCACTACAGTCCCTAATGAAGAGTCCCTCCCCAGCATCCCTATAGGCCCCCTTCAGATACTGGAAGGCTGCTATGAGGTCTCCACGCAGCCTTCTCTTCTACAGGCTAAACAGCACCAACCCTCTCAGCCTATCTTCATACAGGAGGTGTTCCAGTCCCCTGATCATCCTCATGGCCCTTCTCTGGACTTGTTCCAACAGTTCCATGTCCTTTTTATGTTGAGGACACCAGAACTGCACACAATACTCCAAGTGAGGTCTCACGAGAGCAGAGGAGAGGGGCAGGATCACCTCCTTCGACCTGCTGGTCACACTTCTTTTGATGCAGCCCAGAATTCCGGGCTGTGAGCGCACACTGAAGCCAGTTCATGTTCTGTTTCTCATCAACCAATGCCCCCAGGCCCTTCTCCTCAGGGTTGCTCTCAATCCATTGTCTGCCCAACCTGTGGCTGTGCCTGGGATTGTCCCCACCCAGCTGTAGAACCTCATATTTGGCCCTGCAGTACTTCATGAGGTTGGCATCAGCCCACCTCACAAGCGTGTCAAGGTCCCTCTGGATGGCATTCCTTCCCTCCAGGGTATCAACCGAACCACACAGCTTGGTGTCATCAGCAAACTTGCTGAGGGCGCACTCAATCCCACTGTCCATGTCACCGACAAAGATGTTGAACAGGATTGGTCCGAACACTGATCCCAGAGGGGATAAAATAAGGGAGCCTAACCCTAGCTCCATAATAAGAAAGGTCTCTTGCCCTCAATGCCTCCACATTTTTATTTAAACAGTGTCAATTCCCAAGTTTATTTTGATGTCAGAAAACTGGGCACCAGAGGAGCTCTGCCTCAGTGAAGCAGCTCCAGAAAGCTACATCAGTTTTAAGAAAGCTGGAGAGTGACTATTTACAAAGACAAGTAGTGACAAGGGGCATTTGATTTAAACTTAAAGTGGGTACATTTGGATTAGATATTAGGAAGAAATTATTTACTGTGAGGGTGGTGAGACACTGGAACAGGTTGCCCAGAGAAACAGTGGATGCTCCATTCCTGGAAGTGTTCAAAGCCAGACTGGACTGGGCTTTGAGCAACCTGGTCTAGTGGAAGGTGTACCTGCCCATGGCACAGAGGGTAGAATTAGATGATCTTTAAAGTCTCTTCCAACCCAAGCTATTCTATGATGCTATTATTTGATGTTTCCAGACTTGCCATGTCATAATCACAGAATTTGCCTCAATACACAGTATTTTACTAACATTTTCTTAAAGAGTGCTTACTTATCTGCCAATACATATATTTTGGTCAGAGCTGTTTCAAGTGAAGGCTGAATCCCAGGTTTTATCACCTAGGGTACTGCCCAGACAAAGCCCTAAAGAGGCTGCATGGAATACAGCAAGTAGCACTTCATACCTGTTCTTATAGGATACAAACAGCTCTAGTGGGTCTGACACAGTCTTTGTCACTTTTAGCATTTCCTCCATTTTGGACAGGTACACGGTCTCAGTTATGCAACTTTAAGGAAGAATTAGAAAGAAATGTGAGCCCCAACAAAGAATATGTCAACTTCTTGAGCTAGACTTAGGTCCAGTTTTCCTGTTTTCAGAGAGAAAATGGAACTGCATTCTTTATACTCCTGCTGAATTCCTGGTTTAAATGCTGGTACCATGCCACCAACTGGTGCTGCTGAATGCACTCAACCTCAGCGACCAAAGGAAGGGGCAGAATTTCTTATACAAGGTCGTGGGAAGGAAATGGTCCTAGCAGTTACTGCAAGCTCTCTGTTTCAGTTTGCAAGTAGCTAAGCAGACACGTATGCAGAATTTGTATATGGGTTTACCTAATTCTTTAAAATGATCCAGTGATGAGCATTACTATTGCAATGTTTATATTCCTATAAGGCAGGAGCTGATCTAAACTCTTCTTTATTTGCCAATAAATGGCAGGTTTAAAAAAGTTTTCAAGGCACCGGTTCTAGTCCTGCAGGGATAATGGTGACCTAAAGTAGGAAGATCTCAGCTTTATTGAGAGCTTTACTGTTTATTAAGACAAGTAAGACCTGAATGACCTTGGCAGTCCTAGGAGAGGTGGACGAGGAAAAAAGTATAGAGATGCTTACAAGTGCTTCTTGTAATACATCAAAGCAAAAGACTGTAAAACATTAGGATTGAGGCAACACTGGTAATGCAAGTTGAAGCTAAGAACAAATCCACTTTCAGCTTGTAACTGTCACATTCCTTCTCCCTGTGCAGGCTCTGCAGCCATGAAGAATGCTTGCATTTCTCCACATGCTGAACGCTGAGGAGTCTATTCTGAAACTGAAAATCTGATTGCGTGTATCTTTGCTCCCACTAAAATGTGTTTAAAAAACTCTGTGAAGCAGGTCGTCAGTGAATACTGCGGCTTTTTTTGACAAGCCGCAGAAAACATGAAAAGAGCAAGAGCAACCTGCCAAGACATAAATGATCTTTTCTGTGATGATCTCCCTTCTAGAGAGGGCTGCACTATCACTGTGGAAAACTATGGAGTTTTAAATTTCTACAAATAAGCAGTATGTACTCACACCAAGCAGTCAAAAGATTAAGAAGTATTCTTGTTTCCCCCTTTGATTATATTGCTGTTTGTTTCCCCATGTGCAAAATTAAGGTAATAATACAGACTTTTTGTGAAGTGCTTTGCCAGTCACACATGGAAAATTCAGTGAATAAGCTAAGTATTTTGTTCAATCGTCCTGTACCTTTACTATTCTCTTGCCAATTGGTACTTCTATTTCAATCTGCTTCTAGTTAAACCACATGCATCTTGTGCAATGTTTTCGGCTGGTGATGAAAAAATATTTGAAGAGCTATGGCTGATGGTCAGAATGCTTTTTATTGTTGAAATACACATATAAATTCAAATAAGAGATTCAAAGTATGTCTTAGTCTGACTCTAAATCTGACATATTTATTTTTATGAAATTTACAAAACATCCTCTCAACACTGTACTGAAACTGTCGAGCAATGAAAGTATGCACCAACATGTTATCCTGTTATAAGCAGGGACTGAATCAATGTAAGCAGAATCATCAGCAGAGTGGTGAAATAAATGTGTAAAACCTCCCTTTCATATTTTCTAGGGTTCTGCTGCTATGGCAAATTTTCCAATTAATTTTCTAGGAGGCAGGAATCTTCTGAACAGAGCAAAAGTTGCTGATGAGTTGCATTAGATCCACTTGAAAACTCTTCTCTGGTGTTCTTTGTTCTACTGATTAGATGGGTGCTTGTGTAAGCGAGGCTCTGTCAGTCACCCAGGCTAGGCAGTTTATGCTGTTTACATGAAAGACCTTAGCTCCTATGCTTTGTTATTCACTGCTTCGCCAGAACTGTTATTTGGATAATGGTAAAACCTATCAAGAAATGAGCAAACCCTTCCAGTCAAAATGGAGGCATGAACTTGTTTTCTCTAGAAACAGGGCAATCTGTTGTAGATATGAAATAGGTACACCCCCCTAGAATTTATACTGCTCTTTTTTTGAGAATCTTTTTCTTTTTTTCAGAATCCTGCAGAAGAGCAGGATCCTGTCCTTAGGGTAAGCACTTGCTGGTGCCACTTCTGAAGTCTTAGTATGAAACAAGAATAAATTCCAAATTAAATCTTGCTGACAAACTACAAGAAGTTCTGACATTCAACAGCCTAAGAGGGCCAGCATAGTATTTCTGAAGTTTTGTAAATCTCAGATTTAGTAGAAGGCACATATCAACTCCTTTAGAAGTCTTGGTCTTTGTTGCTTATGCAGTTAATGATAATTAGGGAAATGAAGCCACAGTAAATACCCTTGTTTAACTCAGTTACCAGTTTCCACTGACATCATCACAGTTCTAAAAATGCACTGCTTGAAGTTACCTCTAGTCATTACAACAATAGCATTATCAATACACAAGCAGTTCCTGTATGGACCTGTCTTTTCACAGAGGTTGTTGGCACTATGAGACATGAGGAAGGGATGTTGACATTAACTTACATTTTCTTAGTTACTGACAACAAGGTCAGACTGTTAAAATAATGCGTTCTATCAATCTCAATTCAAGATCTGTTCTGTTCTTACTTTAGTTAAACTTCTCTCCTAGATCTGATGTTGCTATACCAGCGTTTTTATGTTTACTGTTCAATGACTTAAATGCCTGTCCATTCTAACAACTATTTCTTGCTCTGCAGAAAATGGCTGAACTTCCAGGTGCACCTTCAATTTGTTTGAGTGTTTCTTGGCTTTATTTACTGACTTTAAGTCAATGAGGTTCAAAATATGATGCAAGGAAAAATGAAGGCTTGATATAAACACTCCATTAATTTTAATTTTTCTATCAAAACTACAGAGAAAGATTCAAACTAAAAGGTAATTTTCTTGCCATTTTTATATAGCTTTCCCATAAACTGTTTTTCTCCTTCATTCCAGTCCCACTTGGTGGAACTTTTATTTATGCAATGCCTTCCACTGCATCAACTGCAATGGAATGGAAGGTTGTTTGTCTTTGGTTTTATTTGTTTTGTTTGAGTACACAGTTTCTGCATTCTCTAGAAATAATATAAGTCAGGGTTACAGCTTTTTTCACCTGTCTTTTATTATCTTGTAATTTGCTGGACTTCATGTAGAATATTGAGGCTTCAACACCACTTTTAGCAGTATCAGCTATTTAACTGAAGAGTTCTTTGTACTAACAGGGCACTGGAAATGAGTCCACATCCTTCTGTGCTTGTGTCATGAAGTGCCTCTTACTGTGCAGATATGGCACCCAGGCTGACAGCACTGACTTCAGTCTGTTCTACTTTGATGAAAACATTATAGATGTTCCTCATTAGACATGGAACACTCAAAGAATGCTACTGAAAGTTGCCTTAAAAAAGACATACTCAGGCATTAGTATTCAAGTATTTTTTACTTGAATTGTTTTGTGACTTAATGAAAAAGTGAGTGAATGTGTTAACAAATGAGTTTCCCTTTTTTTTAATTATTTTTTTTACCATCTGTAAAGCTTTCAAAGCATTTAATACGACCTAATTTACAACTTGCAAAAAAGCACATGTTGGTTAAGAAATACACAGCAGCAGCAACAGCCCATGAGAAGACAGTGGCAAAAAAACTACCATTCTGTGTACACTATCTGCCCTCAGATACTTCCTGAGGCAGAAAGCTGCAAATCAAGGTATATTGTCCCTATCTCACTCCCTAAGTATTTCTACTCCCTTCAGCACTGATGAAGCCAAACATGGTGGTTCACCAACTCTGTAAACTCAGCAGTCTTGTTTTATTAAAACATTTTTCAAATTTAACAAAATTATAATGGATTTTTTATCAGGATTTCTAATGATTTTCTGCTCCATGGACAAACTTCAGTCTTCATTGCTTTCACTAACTTGCTGTTAAAGCAAGGATATCCATCTGCTTTCAGAACTCACCCACCATAACTGAACAGTGAAAATCGCTGGAATTACATTGCTAAGAAGCAGCTTGCGTATTTTGGATGAGTTTCTACCATTATGTTCATATACAGAAAGGTGTTTTTTAAAGGCATTCCATTACCTCCATCATGTGGAACTGGTCAAAATCTAGAAAATCACAGTTCATTAAGGAATAATATAACTGTTCCATAGTGTCTTCTGTCAGCAAGGAGCTTACCAGTAAAAAATGACGGAAAAGAAGAAAGGTCATATTCTGTCACAGAATGATGATGAGCCATGTACACAGAATCACAGAATCATAGAACAGTTAGGGTTGGAAAGAACCTTAAGGTCATCTAGTTCCAGCCCCCCTGCCATGGGCAGAGACACCTCACATGAAACATATTTTCACTGTGGAAAAGCTAAATGCTAGGATGTGTCAGGAAAAGTATTTCCAGTAGAGATTGCCAGCCCATCAAAAAGGCACTGAAAAAGGCTCAACTGCAAGATGGTAAACAGCTCTAGATATATGTCAAGAGGAAATAAGGGTTCTGACTGTGGCAGGTGCTGGGAAGGACACACAGCTTAACAGGAAACAAGCGGAGACTTCAGGACTGGATTTTTCTATATCGGAAAAGTGTCAGATTAAGAATATAAAGGCATTTTAAAAAGCTATCAGTGAAATAAAGACAGAACAAAAAGAGAAACTGGCCAAGGAAATGACTGGTCTAGAAATGAGAGGGGTTTCTATACGTGGGAGTGGTGAAAACCTGAGCACCAACACTATCTGCCTTTACCCCGGGGCTTTGACAAGTGTATACAAAGCACAGCATAACAGAATTGCCTCTGATTGCAAGCAACAGGACATAGAAGTCCACCTCAAAGCTATGTTATCAAGTTTTGCAGTAAGTATTTGCAGTATATAATGATGAAAATCTAGAAGAAGATTCTGATTTTACTAGGATTTATCAAAAGATCATCTCATCCATTTGTTATGTGCAAGTAATCAAATTCTCCATTATAAAATGGAAACTGTTGATATTCACAGTAGCAATTTCAACACATACAGATACACACCCCACCCTCAAAAATAGTTCATATTAGAATGAAGCAAAATTTGGTTTTTATTTATTTAGGCATTTAATAAGCAAAACCTCGTATTTTTTGGTGGTTTTTTTTTTTTTGTCAGAAATGCCTTCTAGCTAACTGTTGCTAACTGAACCACAGGTGATTCATCAATTCAGTAGCTGTTGACAGACTTTTGCAGAGTCATGGCGGGATAGGATCTCATTGTCTCTCTTCCCCACTTAAAACATAGAAGTGAGGAAGAGAAGATCGACGAAATGGGATAAATGGTTTCCCAGGAAGGAACTCTGGGCAGAAAGGATACTTTAGAAAGCTTTCTAGTTATCTAAAAAGAATAGAAAGTATCGAAAATGAACAAATTTTTGCACTTTGGTGATTGGTACATGTTACTTTGAGAAATCTGCTTATTTTCAGGATGGAAGAGCAAGAAGGTTCATGCAATTGCTTTCTCTGTGTAGGCTAAATGAAAACTTTGAAACAGACACCTCTGCCCTGAAACAGGTTTTGACTATATTCAGAACTATTACAAATGAAGTAGAACTGCAAGTGAAGTAAGAACCTGAGCTAATGCAAGTTTATATGGTGTTTCCTGGCTATGTAAAACTTTTGTTCATTCTACTAGTGCCTAGATGGTATATTTTGTGCATAAGCCATGGAAGATGGCAGTTAACTTCAAGGACTCAGCAGGTGTCTATATGTATATCTCTGCTTTTTAAATCCTCACATCCTAGCAATTGTGAAAGGCATTCTTTACAGTACTATAACAGCACTTAGTTGCTACATGCAACAGCATTCATTCCTCTAGAAATCATGTGGATGACTAAGTCTAGTATGCAAATGTAATAGTTTATTTAATTTATCAGAACCTATGTTCACTGAGATACTTAGCCATATTAATATTACAAAATTACACAAAAAATTAAAACTGAGATATGATTTACTTAAAAAATTATACTTTGACAACACAGTACTCAATTACTGCATTCTCATAATAAACCCACTTAGCAAATAATCCCATATGGCAGAACTAAAAATTGTATGACAGGCAGTCCAAATAAATATTACCCTAATGTTTCCATTTGAAGCCAGACTATTTAATTTGCATTTTATAAAGGAATTTGGTTTCTGTAATACTTAGTAAGAATGCAACTATTAATTTAGATGCAAAATGACCATGGAGATACGTTATGAAATACTGACCTTCAAATGCAAATGAAAAATAAAACATTTTACTAAAACAGCAGGAGAGGGCACTGACTTGACTACCCATGACAGTATTTAAGTAACTCTTCTAAGAGTTGTATGTCTGACGTAGCAAACCCCCTACTCCTCCCTTGGCCTAACACACATCTATGAGCACACACGCACATGCACATGTGTGCACACTGCTGTCCATGGTTTTGAAAAGAGACAGCAAAGCAAGAAAAAACCCAACCCATAAAACCCCATTTAGTTCTAATGAGTTAATTTTATAAAATATCCTTCAAATCCAGTAATGATTCAAATCCAGAATGCAAGCACCTCCTTATGCTTAACTAAACATAAGCTGCTTAGATTTAAGTCAGAGTGACACTAAGAAACTCTACCTTGAAAGAGTACTAAAAGATAAGGATGTCATCATTTCTTTAATTCTCCCTTCATTAGAAAAAAAAAAACCAAAACCACCACCACCCCCCAGTATGGATTTCCTATTTCAAAGAGAGCATTCAGTGCACCATTCTGAGTCATACCATTGGGGTCTGGCAAACATTAAGCTCTATAAACCAGATGGTATTTTAAACTTCAAATGTAGCTCTGGTTCCTTAAGGAGTCTGAGTGGTTAAAGACACCTTAAATCCATTATACCTTGGCATTTTGCCTTGTGTAGCAAGATACCTAGTAGTAGTATATCAAGTGTAGACATTTTAAACTCCTTCACAGCCATTTCTGCAGTCTAATCCAAGGGTGCTCATAATTTATGTTGCAGGCAGGTTTATGATTCAGAAACCTTTGTATCTCCCAAAAAAAGCTCAGGCAATTTCCCCTCAAATTTCTGGTAAGGTAGAAGTTTAAAACTTCAGAAGTAGCACCTATGAAGGTTCAAGCAGATGTAGCTTTTGGAAGAACTGGACATGTGACATTAAATTGCAAAAGAGAATATTTCTTCCTCCATTGGCCAAGTATTCTTCTTTCCCTGCTTTCCGCAGTTGCTTCTTCAGAGATTGTTCTCTTAGGTCTCATCTCTCAGAAAAAAAAAAAAAAAAAAAAAGGAAAAGTAAAGGGTGAAGTTTTATCAGGAGAGCCTTCAACTACTTTTTTTTTTCCTCTTCTCCCTCCCCACCTCCAGAAGGGAGCAAAAGTTCAACCCCTGCAGCTCAGAGATCAGATGTTGCCAGTCTTCACTGTGTAGCAGTGTCTACCCATTTTCTTCCATTTTTTTTTCACTTATTTTTTGAAGAAGGATGCTACTTACTAGTAAAAAACTTGATGATGCAATTTACTCACCCATTCACAGCATTCCTATGAAGTTATTTCAATGTCTAATTAATTTCTTTTTAATCTTTGACTGAAAATTACTTTTAAGCAAGAATAGAAGAAAAATCTCTGCTTAAAATTAACACGTATATTTGAGGGGAAAGAGCATATTTACTTCTTTCACTACTTCTGCCTTTAGATTCTTTGCCAGCAGCAGCACTGCAATGTGATAATGCGACATGATGGCATGATAAGTAAATTTTTGGCTAAGCTAGTGACATAAACTTCAAGAAAACAGTGCCTTCACTTTACTCTTTCAAAATGCCAGAAAAACATGTATCAAGGCTATAACAGAGTTGACAAAAAAAGCTAGAATAGCTTGGAGTGGTGAAACAAGGACAGTCTCTAGAGCCAGGAGAATGAAAGAATTAAATCCCCAAGGCAGAAATCATGGCCCATGAACATTTCTTTGTGAAAATAATGGTTTCGAGGGTCTTTTATTGTTTTTCAAGGACTGGAGAAAGAGATTCTGATTTAATCTTTCATTACATTTACAGTGAGCTTCAAGTACAACTACATTAATCACTGTGCAATGGCTTTCTGACCATACTTGCTCAGCTCCCTTTCTCTAGAACTTCCCATGAGATCAGGCAAAGAGACATTTTGCTGACTCAAATCTGTATCAAACTCCTAATGTTGTTATTCGACAGAAGCCACTAAAATCACAGAATCATAGAATAGTTAGGGTTGGAAAGGACCTTAAGATCATCTAGTTCCAACTCCCCTGCCATGGGCAGGGACACCTCACGCTAAATCATATCACCCAAGGCCTCGTCCAACCTGGCCTTGAATACTGCCAGGGATGGAGCATTCACAACCTCCCTGGGCAACCTATTCCAGTGCCTCACCACCCTAACAGGAAAGAATTTCCTCCTTATATCCAATCTAACTTCCCTTGTTTAAGTTTTAACCCGTTACCCCTTGTCCCATCACTACAGTCCCTAATGTACAGTTCCTCCCCTACATCCCTATAGGCCCCCTTCAGGTACTGAAAGGCTGCTATGAGGTCTCCACGCAGCCTCTCTCCTCCAGGCTGAACAGCCCCAACTTTCTCAGCCTATCAAAATGCTGCATCACTGGAACAAATTGATCCTTAGTGTTATTTCACAAAAGGGATACAAAATGCACTAATAACCACTCTTGCATATTGCTGAATCTGAAAGTAAGAAAGCATGAACTGAGTTAAAATACTATCATTTTGAAGCAGTACCGGATACTGCACAGACCCAGCTTAGCAACACGTAATAGTTTCCACCCCAGTAGTTGTAACGTGTCATCTATACCTTGCTGCAAAGCCTAAAGCTTCAATCAATCCTCAGCATGACTGTCCAGGTGATAAAAAGATAGGCAAAGTGAGAAGAAAGGGGAGAGTCTCTTATGTGGATACTCACATCTTATTTCAGTTGTTAGGAAAAATGGCATTTCATATCTCTAGAAGAAAAAGTGAACCAGTGCACCAGCTGAGCTGTTAATGGGGAGCTTTGTAGTAAATGGAAGCCCACTACATACACCAGGTGCACTGTGGTGCCACGGTGAGCACTGCCACAAGGAGCTGCACACAGACAATTATTTATGGTAACATCTCAGAATGCACTAGCTGCATGCAACAGACACTGTAAAAGACAATGACTTAGGAATTCTGGCTATAGCAACCTGCTGCTAAATCTTTCCTGAGAAAGAGGGGAGAGTGCTAATTTCTGTGTGGATTAGGAATCCATGGATTATTGTGCGTTTTGCCATTTTAAAGTCACCTTATTCATTTTAATTCTCTTTAAACTAATTCCCTTGGTAAAGAGATCCCAAAGAACACTTGATATTTAAAAAAAAAAACCAAACCCTTCCAAAAAATTAAATAGCTTACAGAATCTGAGCAACTGACTCATTTAGAATCAGTTTACCCTAATGATATTAAAATATTTAATTAAGAATATGGTTTATAAAAGAAGTCAAGCCCTAATCAGCTGTATTGTTGCAACATATTGTCTAATATAATAGATGATAGTAATCTTACTAATAGAAGAATATTTTACTGCCAGTGTTTCAATAACAGGAACAAATTCATTATCTGCATAGGTCTATTACAGGCAATGAATATAAATTGGAAAATCACACGAAGCACTCTAAGTTTTTTATGGCAAAATGACTTTACCCTGAATAAATTATTTTACTTAACACCTATGCTATTCTGTAGATAAAAAGTGTGTGTGCGCACAGTAACATTAGGTAAATGAACACTTTTCACTTGCAATTTTGAGTCCATAAATTACGAGTGACAACTTAAAGACCAAGGAAATAAAGTAAACATGACATTAGATAATCATAACTGTAAATGCAAAACATGCTTAGCCTTTTTACCATCCTACAAAGAATTCTGCTTATACTTTAGATATACAGAAATTACTCATAAATACCCATATTGATAATTTTCAGAATTTGGAAAATCCTCAGTTAAAAATATAGCCCACAAGTGAGCCAAGAACTTCTGGAATTAAATATGTCATTCTTTTCTTGGAAAAGGAGTACTAATTTAAATTATCCTGCACACTGCCAGCAGCAGTGTAGCAGAAAATGCCATTGTGAACTATCTGAAGCCATCCTACCTGAAATTAATAAAGAATCCCCAAAAATCTGTTCTTTCTCTGCAGACTTAGCAGTCACAGAAATTAACGTCACCCTCAGTAACCTCTGTTTGTACATCCTTCTTTACCTTCATGTCAATAGTTTTTGCTTAGCAAAAGAACTGTATTCTGATACACACTGAGCAGAAACATAGCAGAGACTTATACAGACTTGGGGACAGCTCCAAGAAAATCTTCAGCCCAGTGAACACATAAATCTGGAACTGAATTCCTAACTGAGGTCCATGGTCTTTCCATTCAGTGCAGGAAACAAGTGCCTCAAAATGGGGTCTCACTCAGCCCAGGACCCTAAGCAGGGAATCTCCTGATACAGGCAACAGGACACAGTGTGGCTATGGACATAGGCAGAGGAAGATTTCAGTACCTCAACCCAGGTAGCAAGAAGGCACACCTTTTTACTTGTATGCCCCAGCTCATGGCTGGCTCCTGAATGTAAGCAATTGCTCTGAGATAGCTGGGTAGGCATTGCTACTGCATGCTGAAAGGCCACTTCTATTGATTCTGCCACATTTCAGTGCCCAAGTGCCCACACCGTGGTGTTGTGAGCTATTTTAGAGCTTACAGACACCACACAATCACCACTGCTACTGCTGTTGAGGTCCCCAGGAAAAATACATGCATAGGCTCTTGACCTTGTGTTGACATCACTGTTTTTTTCCCCTCTTCTGCCTCTTCCTTGCCTAGAAACAGAGCAATCCAGGTTCATGAAAATTAAGAATTCAAAATCCTTTGAAATGAATATGAATCTATATGAATAAGATGAATAAGATGCGTAAGACATGCGCCATGTTGGGAGTCCTCTCTACCAAACAGGGAAGTCCTTGCTGCAAGCCCGAAGTCAGACTGCTCCATGCTTCATCCTTGCATCAGAAAATCAGTGGCAGGCCTTCCCTCAGAGAAGCAGAAGTGTGGCCCTCAATGGTTTGTTTGAGCCTACAGCCCAATGGTTAAAATGCTCTCCTGAGAGACAACAGAGACAGCACTGATGTGCTACAGGCCAAATTTTAGTTAGATCTGCAGCTTGCTTCTTGCAGACACTGAATTCCAATGACGTTACAGAACCATTTGAGCTGCAAAGGGCCTAGGGAGGTCTCCAGGTCAAATTCATGCTTGAAGGAAGTGCAACACTGCATTCAGTGCCAGGTGCTCAGGCTGTGTCCAGCTGGATCTCGAAAACCTTTGAGGTAGTTCATTTTGTGAGAAGCCCAGTCCTCTCATACGTGTGTTGGCTAACCCATAAGTCTTCCACAAAGAGACACCTCAGGTAGTATATCAGAGGATGGCTGAGTTTCCATACCATGTCTAGGTGATATACAAGCTAGCTGCTCAGTTACTGAATGCCACTGACAGAGAAGAGTTACATACATGTGCAGACCTGCAGTTCAGGAGCACTGGTGTTATCTGCTTCCAAGATGAGTAAACATTATGAAAATCACCAAAATCGTCAATCCAAGAGAAGTTGGATCACGTGATCCTTGAGGTTTCTTCCAACCTGGTATTCTATGATTCTACTAAAATTGTATACTTAGGTACCTAAACCCCATTCAATAGGGTGCAGGTCTACCTAACTAACTCTACCTATCTAACTTCTCTAGCAACAAACACTATAGTTCAGAAATTCAGTCTTGGCTAACATCACTTACCTAAGAACGATTAAATGATATGAAAATTTTCAACAGAATCAGCTCATGAATATAAAGGAATCATAGCTGGCTTATCTAATGGCTAAAATTAGCACAGTACCCAAATGAGATGACAGGTACTGTAATGCAGCAATGTAATGATTAAAAATGTAATTGTTTCTATTGAGAGACTCAGTAATTACTCAGTAGTTGGTTGACTTTGTCAAAGAATTACTCTTGCCAATTAATAGTGTGGCCAAATATAGAATTTAATTAAATAACAAGTAACCACTTGTCATGGTGGCAACAATTCCATTCCAAGCTAAACCTACAGAATGCTGTCCTTGTTCAGATACCAGGAATGATGGCTGAAAGCTGTGTAACTGAGCTCCACTCAATAAAGTACAATGCAACAGTTTACATAACAGTGCTGCTTAATGACAAATCTTCGTAAGGTGAAGAGAGGTGCCTGAAGCAAGAAAAAAGTCAAACAATATTAAATCAAGTATTTCTGCTTCCTGCTGGATGACTGGAAGAAGTAGTGTTTCTACAGAAAGACTTGGCATGTCAGTGAAAAGACAGCTTTGCTTTGAATCATAAGGACCTACTGGCCTGCTCACAATTGAACATTCAATGAAATATGATCTTCCCTCCCTTCACAGCGCTGAAATGTTTTATTAACCAGCAGGTACCAGAAAGATATGAGGATACCTACTGGTTACCAAAACAATTCAGCTCTGAATTTCTAACTGTCATGTAGATACTTACTTGGAGTAATTACTAGGCTTTCTAAGCTTTTAATATGACAAAGGAAGAATTATCCATGTGTCTGGGTTCCTTAAAATTAATTGTCCATGATTCACCATTGCTTTGCAAATTTTTGCATAGAATAAGATGATGTAGGGTCTGGGGACTGATTAAAACATCTGGAACTGGGCTGTGCCCCCAGACTACACAATAAATAAAACTTGTTCATCAAAAAAGTACCTTTGACTCAGAAATAGGTTTACTCTGTATCTTCCTTGCTTCAAAAGATACACACACTATAATTTCTTCAGTTTGTTCCCACAGCGATTTGCAGACTACACACATGAGCTCAGAGGTTCCAGCTGCTTTGTCTAACTATGCTTTTCTAAACACACAGCCTTAGTGACCTGCTTTTCAGAATAACTTCTGCAAACATTAACCATTCATGCTCCCACACATTAACTGGCATCCCACAAAATCTTTTATTTTGTCAATACATAAACGAAGTTCTGTTTCATTTATCGACTTGTTTACTAGAGAATATGACTCTGAGAAAGGGCATGGGCACTATGCCCCACCTGTTTATTCACTCTTGGTTTCAGGACTCAAATACCTTCTCCTTGGAAAACTGTTTTTCTTGAACCAAGAGAGGAGGTTTCCCTATATAAAGTTGTCTTCACTGTCATATTTCCCTTCATTCTATGCCTAAGCTATCATACACAAGTCTCAAAAGCCTCCTATAAGAATGTAAAAGGATTAAAGTCTAGTAAGGACTGTGATAGGGTCACAAATTGAAGGTTTTGTAGTATTGCTTTGAATGTCTCCATTTTTCTATCACCTTTCTCTATATAGGATGAAAGACCACTTTCTGCCTGGGAGAACAGAAAGATTATTTTCTACCCAGAGAATCATCAAATAGCTAGCTGGATTTATGAGAACCTTCTTCACAGATATGTTGAGTGCTTCCAAGAGAGAAGAAATAAACACAAGACCCAATAATACTTAGGTCTTGTCAAAAAATGACTTTTTGCCAAACAATTTCAGTCAGGTACGTACACATTTCAGTCAGGTACATTTCACATACACTTAATGCATTATTAACACCATCCATTATTGCCTTTATCTTACAGTGAGACACAAAGGCAAAATACTACACCTCCACTGCTTCTGGGCAGGTTTCTGCAGCAAGCCTGTTTACAGCAGGTTTAACTGAATGCCTTTACACTGGCCTATCATCTAAAGCAACTTGCCTTTGGCTGTATAAACCCACAGAGTAGAAGAGATTGGTCTTACAAAGAGCAAGTATGCCTGGTTGCAAAGTGCTCTTCCTTCACAATCCATATTATGACAGTGTGTGGTAGAACAGATATGTTTCTGCTGCTTTTGCTGAGTAACAACCCCATACAACCCTACTGTATGCAGCACAAACATAATGTATGCAAAGTGCTTAGTTAATTGCAATTCAGTGAGGACTCCTACACAGATAAATCTTGCAAGAAAAACTAAAATCTAACCATATTTGAACCAGACTACCATTTTAAAAATGCCCCTTGACTACTGAATGCAAAGAACACTGCAGTGCCACAGCAGTTCCTGAAGATAACTGAAACCCCTACAACGCACTAGATACTAGTGCAACAGACATCAGCAAACCACAGCTTTCACCGCTCTCTGCACTGTGTCCTAGCACTGAGTGTGCTGTGATTCCTATGGAAGTTTATGTGCTGGTGCATCTTAAGACAATTTAATATAAATACATCTATGTTTAGTACATAGGCATAAAGATATGAGTAGAAAAACCTGAAATAAGTAAACTGTTTTGTTTGTCTATTTCAGTCAAGCTCACAGCAGCTACTGCCTGTTCCTCCCTATTCCTAAGCAACTCATTAGAAACTGCAATTAACCCTTTTGTTTGACACCTGCCATTCATCCTACTTAAATCTTTGGTAAATGAGTTTTGTTTTATAAAGATTTAGGACATCTTCTATCATCAGTGAATGGCAGATAGAAAATGGCAATGCTACAGTGCCTTCCAGCTCCTTTTTCTATTCCTGCTCCCTCTTGATCATTTACAGTGCATTTGGCAGTCGCTCATTACAATTCAATTGTTTTAATCCTTTCTACTCCTTGTGATGTGAAGTGCTTTCTGCTGTGGAATGAAGGGGGTGGTAATTGAAAACCTTGTGACTCTGCTATTAGGATACTGAAGGTATTCACCGGTTTCTTGCAATAACTGAAATTTGGTCAGGTTTAAGGCTTCATACCAATGCGCAACTTGGTCTACTGGAGGGTGTCCGTGCTGATGGCAGGGGAGGGGAGAGGTGGAACTAGATGACTCCTTCCAACACAAACCATTCTGTGATTCTGTGATTAGGCTGAAATCCATGTCCTACATAACTATCATGGTTGCTGGCTAAAGACTCCCAGACAGAGTTCAATCCCTTACTGGTAACCTTGGTCACTCTTCTGAGTATTGTTTGTACTGCTGCTTGTAAAGAGCCTTACTGGGGTAATGAACAAAGTGGACCTCAAAAAAGTGGGATGCAGCCCTCCACTACACCTCACCTCATGTCTCACATACCTGCCCAGATATTTGTCTCTTTCAAAAGATCTTCATGTTTACGGAGTGTCAGACATGGTCCAGTAAATGGAAGGGAAGCAGCTGATGCTAGGGCTGTTTAATTAATTCATTATTTAGGTTTAGCCACCAAATCTAAGAATAAAAAAAAATAAAGATAAATATTTTCCTAGAAAATTTATTTGGAGATTAGCCCTAAAATTGACTGAAACCTCATTATTTGCAGTGAATAAAGAATTTTAAATAAACTTTTGTCATGTGAGTGAGATGGGGTGCATCTGTCTAAATACCGCAGTCAACCTCTGATCAAGATCTGTAATTTCCCACAGTACATAATAGAAAAAGTATTTCCTGGGTGTAATTCAGCAATATTTTTTTTACATATCCACTGTAGGTGCATCTACTTCTCTTTGTGGGATGTAAAGAAACTCAGATCACAATACCAGTACTGGAGGAGTCTTATGCCACACCAATCTCACCTTGCTGTAAGTGCAAGCAAGATGATGTGATCTTCTATGCATTTTTATTGCCCTTCAAATTGAAAAAGCTTCTGTAACTGCAGGGAAATATAAAAGGGGGAGGGGGCTCATTCTAAGAAGAAAATCTCAAAAATCAGTGAGGCACACAGAATAAATGTGTTGAGGAACAAGCAGCTGGTAAAACAAAGGTGATAATAAACTTATTTTCAATTCATGTGAAAAAAGTATCAGTTGCTCAGAAACAGGCTCTGTTACTAGTAGTTTCAGCAAAAAATGGGGGAGATGACTGAATTTTAATGCTGTTCAGAGTTTCTTGGAAGTCCAAGTTCTTGATGAGATGTCACTGATCCCTTCAGTCAGTCCTAGTTAATACCTCAGATATTGCTCACAGAAAAGGTGTTTGGCTTCCACTGTGACAAGGTAGTGCTGCCAGCTCATAATGGCAATCTGAAGAAATCAAACAGCTTCTTTTGATCTTCTTTACGTTGTGCCTGAATAAAAGTTCAGCAGAGATTGGTGTTTCTCTATGTGACTTCAGAATGGGAAAAATAATTTCTTAACATAATTCCCAGAACACGGTCACATCATAGTTTCATCTGTTTTCTCTTATAGCTGGACAGGTACTAAGGTAAGATTCTACCAGCAAAGTCTTAACTGTTTGCATTGGGCATAAATATTTTTCACATGGTTCATAGTTTTTTTTATTATCATTATCATTAGTTTCATTTATTATCATTAAAACCGTATTTCCTCATGTCTCATTGGAATAATCCATTTATTCATCATTACGCATAAATTTTACGTGCTTTGCTTTTATCTTGCACACAGGAGGCTTCATTGGAATCAAGCAACAGCAAAACAAATATGCCAAAGTACATGTGCCTACTGCAGAAAGCAGTTTCATAACAGAAAACAGGTGGCGCAATAGAGCTGCCTGTTTCTGTGGGCAGATCACAAAGCTCCTACTGTGATGGACAATGAATGCACCCTGCTAAGTAACACCTATCAAAACTTCTCAAAAACCTTCACCTTGTGTCAACAGTCTTTAAAACCTGAGTCTACAATTAAGAAAGCCAAATTTCACAAATTTTGACCCTAGACTGCCTGGTTTTAGATATACTCACACATAAAGTAAAAGTAGGTTTTGTGTCCATTAACACTGTTTCTTCATAATCTCAAGGATACTTTATACCAGGCTTATGCGCCAAAATAAGAGATATTGAAGTACCTCTACAATGCAAACTCTCTAGAATTTGGCATTAGTGGTACTTTAGAACACCTTGGTTTTTGCTCTCCTGGACTTTCTGGCATCTCTGCACTACTCGGAGTTTCTCCAGCAAGAGGAAGCCATGAGGCTGTCCTGAGCAAGGCAGCCAAACTGATCTGTAGGAACAGGTTTGTGCTATTAAAAAGTGGCATGTCTCAAGTGTTTTCACGAATCATCTTTTACCTCATAACCCCATGAGAAAAGTGCCCCATTCTCCACTTGTGGGACACCAGAGGTTGCTCTCCTTTGGCTTATACCATGCTCTTCAGGGACAACAATTAATAAGTTCTTCCGTTTCTTCTAGACACTCCCTTTTTTTGTGTGTGATTTTTCTCTAAGGTGTGTTAAGTAGGCAGTAAGGAGTCCAGGAAACCAATGTTAAAGCAACTCTCTGTATCATTCCCTCAAACTTAGCTCTGTGCAGAGCAGGGTTTCCCTTTCTGAAGCTATTTAAAATGAAATACATCAGAAAGAATTTAATCTGCAAAATCCAGAACACCGATCTAGGAAGAGAGTATCTGTAACACATAATACACAGCATACAAACACACACTGCCCATTCTTTCTGCAAAGTGACTAAAAAGCAGACTTTGAGGTTACTAACAAGAATTTTGCCTGATACACAATTAGCTACCTTGATGCAGGGACTGTGTATGTGACTCATCTTGATTTAATTTCTTGCTTCCTTTTTATCTCATGTATAAAACAAATGTGAGGGGTGTCTTTATAAAATTAATGGTGATCTCAGACAACCCACAAAAAATTAATAATCAGATACAAAAATAATGACCTAAAATATTGACACTTTCAGTCTGAAGAATTCCTGAATTTGCTCATACAAAAGAAAAATAGTTGCCTGTGTATCATTCCAGATGTTTGGGGTAGTATGTAGACCAGACCATGTCATAGGAGGAGAGGCTGAAAGAGCTAGGGCTCATCAAGATGGAGAAGTTTCAGGAAGAGCTCACATGCTGTGTAAATACCTCGCAGGAGGGTGCAAAGGGGCCAGATCCTTTTCAGTTGTGCCCACTGAAAGGACAGGAAGCAATGGCACAGACTGAAATACAAGAAATTTCTTCTGCCATGAGGGTGGTCAAACAATGGAACAGGTTTCCCATGGGCCTCCCTCCTTGGACATATCCAAACACAACCAGGTGCGACCCTAAGCAACCTGCAGTAGCTGAGCCTGCCTGAGGTGGGCTGGGACTGGACAATCTCCAGAAGTAGTATCAGCCTCATCTCTGGTGTGATTCTACATGCAGAACCTCATTATAAGGAAAGCTGTTTATTTCAGTAAGCTTGCTTACATTCTGTGTGCTCAGAGGCAGAATATATACAATCAGATTCCTTCAATAATAATAATTAAAAAAGCTAAAAACTGAAATGATAATATTCTTGTCTTTCAAGCTCAGAAAATACAATGTTGGCATCTGACTCCCAGAATTTAAGGTCTTGAAGAGCAAAATACTTTTGCTGGTGAGTGCCCTGGAGTATTTCTTTTTACTGCTGCCAGAAATTAAAAACATACTCTTTGTGAGTACAGTCTGCCTGCTAAAAGTACTTATTTATCTGTATATTTATCTTTTTGTCTGCAGCTTTGGTAACTTACTGAAAATCATCCAACATACATCTGGGTATTTACAACAACTTATTTGTTCTGCGTGATGTACGTGATGACTGATCTGTGCCAAGATTTATTACCTTCTGGCCTAAAGTCTGGGTAACTAATTATCTGCATAGTAAAGTGAAGCATGTTTCTCGTTACATGTAACTAATTACTGGGAAGGAAATGTGATACCATACTACATTATAACTACAGTGTACATGCACTAGTTTTCTACTACTTTGAGCTCTAATAGAAACAACTGTATCTCCTTCCTGCCCCTCTCCCCAAAAGCACAAACGAGGAGAAAAGCAGAAATATATCTAGAAAAAAATATTTAAGATGATCCTTCATTATCTGAGCCACTGTTGAGCAAGACACATAACCAGGTTTCTTATCTTTGCTCTGAGGAGGCACAGCTAGGACACAAAGACATACTTCCAAGCTATTCCCCCTACAAAACTAGGGGCCTGTATTTATATTTTATTGCTGCTCTTTTCAGCTGAGAAATTGAACAGGATCTTAAGCCCATTAAGTAAGGATCAAACACGAGACTGCATGCCATGGCTTGCAGCAATGTGGAGAATTTGCTGCTCCCACAGGAGATCAAGCCCTGTGACAAATGCCATGATGAAACAGCTCTATCAACAACAGCGAGGCTGGCCTGTTACAATAGGTGTCATCCCTCTTACTGGAGAAACAGTGTTTTAACAATAATCCCATCTCATCATCAAACCGTTTGGGTACCGCAGTTCACAGCTGAAAAGAGAAGCCACATAGCCTATTAGGATATGCAAAAATTGTTCAACATTTTCAATGTCAGTATCTCTAGAGGAACAACCAACCTGAAGCATTTTATAGCCATGCTGAAAGAGCATATCCTCAGCTATCTCTAATGGGCTGAAACAACATACAATATACACTGTTGGTAAATCTGAACTTTGAGGGTGTTTAAAAAATTAAGTTTAAAGGGTTTTTTTGTGTGTGTGTTTCTAAATGAAATGTCTTTTGTGAATAACATATTTTGACTCCACAATCCAAAAGGTCACCAGATGACACTATTACATATTGTCTTTCTGATTTCAGTCTCTTAATGCACACAAAAAGTTTTTACTTGTGGAAGAACTGGTAATATTGTTACTGTAGCACCACATTTATTTGGGGCAAGTGTGATGAGTAGCATCTCTGCTTTTATCTCTGTGACCTTTACAAATTCTTCCACAGGAGGTGTCCTCTAAGAACCAGATGCTGTATCACAGATTTAAATACAGACATAAAAAAAAGGAAGAGACTGTTCTATTAGTTATGTCCTTCTCTGCTCAAGAACTAGCACATATCTGTAATGGGAACACATCACAGCAGGAATGCCCACACATTTGGCTATGCTGATTTCTCCTCTGTGGTAGCCAGAAATCCTCTGCTGTCATTATACAGAGATTAAATGCCCTAGGCATACTGTAAATATGTACTTTTCTCAACTATACTGATGGAGAGCCAGCATACCCAAGCTGCACCTTGGACCCAATGCATCTGCGCACCTATACATGACTGTCAAAGCTGACACTGGAACCTCTCTCTTGATTGTCCTTAGCTCTTTCTTTAAAAACATGAGCAGAATTATTAACCTCAAGACTCCTGATTGATATGACACTTAAAAATGGCCTGAGCAACTCTTGATATATGTATTTTATAATGGCAAACCATTTCTCATTTCTGTGTCTACTAATTTGTGACCCACTGATGTGTGAGTCATGATTAATTCCATAGTATGTTAGAAGAATAATTTAGGACAGTAATAGACTTGCTAATGCTTTAAGGCTGTAGAGTTCCTTTTATTTTTGTTCAGATATAGTTATGTTGAAACCTGATATAAGCTGCACATTATTTTTCCCTGACTCACAGCACAAAGAAAATTATTATTTTACTTTCCACATATCCCTTTATACACATTTTTATGAACTATATCTTATACTTCAATAAACTCATAACTGGTGAAACAGTGAAAAAAATCAGGCCATGAACTTTTATGTGATGAAAACAGCCAACTGTCACAGAAAGTCCTGAACCACACATGGTTGACTGGATCTACCTCTGACCAAACGGAGTCGCTCCTCGTACCTTGACTATGATTTTTTACAATAGTAGCATTACTAAAAGAAGTTGACTTCATGACAAGCGTATCACTGGCATATGTGCTGTGCTGGAGATAGTAACAAACTTGCTAAAGAAAGAGACTGGGAAACATCAGAAACATGACTCTTTCTGCTGACAAGGAGCCTAACTTTTCAGTGTTACATCTAATCTTCTGCTCTCAATCAAACTTTTCCTCCTAAATTCCAATTTGAAGTGTTCATGTTGGCCTGGGCATACAAGACCCAAGTGGATCTAACCAAAACCAACAAAACTGACACCAAAGGTCCACAGAAGGACTGCCAGCACTCATCACACACAGCTCAATCACATGAAAACATAATTTATTTTTTGAGATCTTGTGCATTTTACAAACAATAAATTCACCCCATGCACGTACTATTTTGCCTATAGTAGTACCATATTTTGAAACTTGTTGAATAATGCTGCAAAATTTTTCACAGAAAATGGGGAGGCATTTTACCAGTAGTAAAATTCATAAACACAGATTTACTTTCTATACACTTCTGCTCACAGAAATGAGCAATTCTGCTCAACACTAAGCTTTATATTAATCCTACGCAGCTTCATGAAATTAAGAAAGCTTCTTACATTAGGAGCATAGCACACACCCTATGGTAATAGTTCTGTATTTTTCAAGCCTAGAAAAACTAGATTTTCAGCAAATTCTCCTTGCTAGGGAGGTTAATACTGGACAATATAGGCTCTCTTCCAAAACAAGAAGTCAGAAAGGTAGAGGATGCCAACAAGAGTTTGAAAGACCTGCTTCTCTTTACCACAGTGTTTGCTACCAAGTGTCAGCTTAATGATCATCACTTTCTGTAGAAAATGCTGCAATTACTTAAAGTTGCTCTAGCACTCTGAATCTACCCAAAACCCATTAAAACCAACAATGGTGATACCCATCTACTGCAAAACAGAAAGCTGGCCTCATGCAGTTCATCAGTTTTCTGCAAGGTGCAATCCCTGGGTGATGTTTGGACCTGAAAGAACAGGTTCTTCTGCTCTTGGCATCAGGAGGCACTTTGCTATGTAGTCTTTTATAGGCTGCCAGAAAGGGTTAAGCCATGTTTCCTTGCCCAAACCCCTTTTCTGTAAGAAGCTAGGTGAAAATCGCAACCAGTGTTGGCCCTAGAAGAGGTCAGGGAGCAATGACTGAGGCTTGGCATTAGCCAGTCCTCCACACCTCATTCCCTACACTTAGGAGTAAAGTACTTACCTCTCAAGAGAGGTGCCCAGGAAAGGGAATACCTTTCCGCTCAGTAAAGATCAGTTTTAGCATGGCAAACAGATAGCGTTATATACTGTACAAATTCTGTGGTTAGTATGAAATAACACGTATAAAAATGAGGTATGGCATAAAAGCCTTAATATAATGGGAGAAATATTGCCTTATAAAAATACCCATTTCTCATTATTAGCTTCCTATCCTTCCTCTTTCATTTTACTCTTTTAGCCTTACTTTTTTTTCTTATGCTTATACAGGATGATGCTATAATTGCTACTGTGACAATTCATAGATTATGTCAAAAAAGACTGGTGTCCAGAATACACTGAAATAGGAATAGATGATGTTCTGCATTTCACAAGTGAAATGCCACTGTTTTCTTGCCATACGCAGACATTGCAGCACTGATTATTTTAATGCAGTGACATTCAAAGACATCCAGGGTTGTTTTATTTTTTCCACAACTGAATAAGGCAGGCATATGATTTCATAAGTCTGAGGGGATCTGAAAAATGGTGAAAGAAATTACTTGCCCAAACTCAACCAACAAGTCTGAATAAGCCACAACTGTAATCTGATTTCCTTTCATCAAGGGACTACGTGCACATATGCTTCCTCACAGCAGGCTCTATTCTCTCACTATATTGTAAAATATTTGTATACAACAATTAGTATATAATTGTGAAGAACAAACTTCGAAAGGCATTGAATAGCAGAAGGAGCAAGAACAACGTAATCTGAATTTTCATAATTAACCACTCATTTTTCCTTTGGAAGCTGGAGTTGTACAGTCCTACCATGGGTGTTTCTTATTATTTTAGAGGCTGCGGACAATTTAGTTAATTCATTGTAAATGTTCAGTCTTCCACATGGAAGGCTAATTAAGATTTAATTAACTGATTCATTACTTAGTTAACTAATACTGTAATTCTCTGAAAGTTAAAATTATACCTCCTCTTATCAAAAAGATAACCCATAAATCTGCTCTGAATGTTAACACTGGGTGGCAGCAGTGCCAGTGACTTTTCTGTAATACTATGACTCAATAGCTTATTTGCAACATGCACCTCTTTGGAACCACATGTGGTATCTACATACTGACCTTAATAACGAGGAAGCAAATGAAATGTTCACAGACTTGATTAACATCTAATTAAGCATCTTATTTTGCTTAGTGGCAGAGAAAACCAGTACTTTTTAAGCACCCCTATCTTTAAGGTCACCCTGTGCAAAAATACATCAGGTTGTCACCCTCACCACAATCTAATGTAGTTTCAGATGTTAGAAAAGGCAACGCAATGATATATATCAGCTATTTCAATAAAAGCACAGGAGATGGCTTTTCAGATTTTACCAATCTATAGTTGTACGTGACAGCCCAGGCTAATTTTGTCCCATTTCTGGTTAGGAGAGGATTAATCCTTATAATGGATATATGTGACTTTCTTATAATATATTATAATAAAGTCACAATAGTGATGGGGTATTGGCCCATTACCAGCTGAACATAAGCCCAGCTTGAACCCAGACAAGGCCAATAGCATCCTGGCCTGTATGAGCAGTAGTGTAGCCAGCAGGGCCAGGGCAGTGATCATCCCCTTGTACTTGGCAGTGGTGAGGCTGCACCTGAAATCCTGTGTTCAGTTCTGGGTCCCTCACTACAAGAGAGACATTGAGGTGCTGAAGTAGGTCTAGAGAAGGGCAATGGAGCTGGTGAAGGGCCTGGAGCACAAGTGCTTTCAGGAGTGGCTCAGGAACTGGGGTTGTTTAGCTTGAGGAAAAGGAGTCTGAGGGAAGAGCTCACCACTCTCTACAAATACATGAAAGGAGGTTGTAGCAAGATGGGTGTCCATTTCTTCTCCCAAGTAGCAAGCAACAGGACAAGAGGAAATGTCCTCAAGCTGTGCCAGGGGAGGTTTAGACTGGATATTAGGAAAAATTTCTTCACCAAAAGAGTTGTCAAGCATTGGAACAGGGTGCCCAGGGAAGCACTCGAATGACCACCACTGGAGATATTTAAAAGATGTGTAGGTGTGGTGCTTAAAGATGCGGTTTAGTGGTGGACTTGGCAGTGCTAGGTTAACAGCTGAACTCAATCTTAAACATCTTTTCTAACCTAAACGATTCTATGGTTCTACAAAAAATGCCCACATTTTCTGACTGGTCACAGAAGTAAACTGAGGAGACTATTCATAGGTCAGTCAGGACAGCTAAACCAGATTATTCTGGGGACAAGAGTTGGATTCTGAAATTGTCTAAGTCTTGTACTTCTCATCTGCAATTGTGAATGCCGATCAACTAAATCTGATAATTAGTTAATCCACTTTTTATTTTTGCATATTATTTTTCCATAGGAAGACCAAGTTAATTGCATAGAAGAGCTCTTTTCCGCTGTATCACTTACAAAAATGTGCCTGTTAGTTAACTGTAGAACAGTAGCTTTTCCTGTATTTCAGAAATAACTGACTTTACCCACACCCAGTGTTCCCCTTGAAGAGATGGACCCCCCAAAATGATGGAGAGCAGTGATTTCTAGGGATGAGTTGTCTGACTCAAAAAAAACCTATTATGGGCTCACCATATAATAATTGCTTTGAGATTCATCAATAATCGACAAACTACTCACATGACAGGACAGACCAGGCTGTGGAAACATTGAGTGCCTTTTTCCAGTTCAAATCCAAGGGCACAGAAAGCTGATAAAGCCTGGTTTGCTTGCTCTGAAACCTAAAGAAATTGCTTTGTTTGTTTGCTTCCTAGGGATGACTTAATATGGAAGGAGAGCAGCTCAGAGGCTTGGAATTAGACCAGAGAAGCAGAAAGATTGTAATTCTCCATGTCCACTTTTGGCCTTAATTTCATTTTCATCAAAATCAACAGCAAAACTTACCACTAACTTAAATTCTACCTTGTAGTCAGTTTAGTTCTTTCCCTCATAAAAAAATAAAAATAAAAAAAATCTTGGAATTATAAAAATCTACACCTACATGTTTCTTCAATTCCAATTTCCTTTTTGAGGAAGGGACAATAATGTTAAGGATGGGAAGAATTCTTAAACAGGAAATCTACTAAAGTTTCAAACTCTGGCAAAAATGGCTGCTAACAAGATTATGCTTATCAAGATGCTTCAAAAATAACATACCACTAACTTAGAGCCTCCTTATATTCAGTCTAAACATCCCCTGTTTAACCCGTTACCCCTTGTCCAATCACTACAGTCCCTAATGAACAGTCCCTCCCCAGCATCCCTATAGGCCCCCTTCAGATACTGGAAGGCTGCTATGAGGTCTCCACGCAGCCTTCTCTTCTCCAGGCTGAACAGCCCCAACTTTCTCAGCCTGTCTTCATACAGGAGGTGCTCCATTTCCCTGATCATCCTCGTGGCCCTTCTCTGGACTTGTTCCAACAGTTCCATGTCCTTTTTATGTTGAGGACACCAGAACTGCACACAATACTCCAGGTGAGGTCTCACGAGAGCAGAGTAGAGGGGCAGGATCACCTCCTTCGACCTGCTGGTCATGCTCCTTTTGATGCGGCCCAGGATACGGTTGGCTTTCTGGGCTGCAAGCGCACACTGAAGCCGGCTCATGTTCATTTTCTCATCAACCAACACCCCCAAGTCCTTCTCCACAGGGCTGCTCTGAATCTCTTCTCTGCCCAACCTGCAGCTGTGCCTGGGATTGCTCTGACCCAGGTGTAGGACCTTGCACTTGTCATGGTTAAACTTCATGAGGTTGGCATCAGCCCACCTCACAAGCGTGTCAAGGTCCCTCTGGATGGCATTCCTTCCCTCCAGCGTATCAACTGAACCACACAGCTTGGTGTCATCGGCAAACTTGCTGAGGGTGCACTCAATCCCACTGTCCATGTCAGCGACAAAGATGTTGAACAAGACCAGTCCCAACACTCATCCCTCAGGGACACCACTCATTACTGGTCTCCAGCTGGACATTAAGCCATTGACCACAACTCTTTACGTGCACCCATCCAGCCAGTTCTTTATCCACCGAGTGGTCCATCCATCAAACTGATGTCTCCAATTTAGAGACAAGGATGTTGTGTGGGACAGTGTCAAATGCTTTGCAGAAGTCCAGGTAGATGACACCAACTGCTCTACCCCTGTCCATCAGTTCCATAGCCCCAGCATAGAAGGCCACCAAATTGGTCAGGCAGGATTTCCCTTTGGTGGAGCCATGCTGGCTGTCACCAAGCACCTTGTTGTTTTTCATGTGTCTTAGCATGCCTTCCAGGAGAATCTGCTCCAAGATTTTGCCAGGCCTTACTTCCAGACCATTTTGCCATCAATATGCTGACCACTGTTTTTCTTGCACGTCATAATCCAATCAAGCAAGCAGAAATACACCCTTGTACAGCACGCTGTACAATGCTCCACAAGGCTTGGAAGCCACGAGCTTTTAAGCAGATTAAATGAAACAGAGAACCACATCTCAACCCTCAAATCCAAAACTAAGGCGTGAGTTTGCAATTCAGTCCATGCCTGTTACTGAGCCTGTTGCTGTTATCTTAAAATAAGCATCTGTGGTGGTGTAAGTCCAGCCGGTAACTTAGAATCACGCAGCTGCTCACTCACTGCCCCTCCTTTTTCCTCCCTGCTCCCAGAGGGATGGAGAGGAGAATTGAAAGAATGAAACTCCCATGGGTTGAGATAAGAACAGTCCAGTAACTAAGGTATAACACAAACCACTGCTGCTACCACCAATAATAATAATGACGAGGGAAACAGCAAGGGGAGAGAATATAAAACTAAAAAAGGGGAAAACAATAAACACAAGCAATGCACAATGCAATTGCTCACCACCTGCCGACAGATACCTATCGTGACCGCAGCAGCCATCTGGGCCTTCCAGGTAATTCCCCCCAGTTTATATACTGAGCACAAGACGTGCTGTGGTATGGAATACCCTTTTGGCTAGTTTTGGTCAGGTGTCCTGTCTCTGCTCCCTCCTGGCTTTTTGTGCCTCTCCTTACTAGCAGAGCATGAGACTGAAAAGTCCTTGATTGGAGTAAGCACTATGTAGCAACAACTAAAACATTGGTGTGTTACTCATATTGTTATCAGACTAAAGTTAAAACACACAGCACTGCACCAGCTACTAAGAAGGAGAAAAATGACTGCTACGGCTGAACCCAGGACAGAGTCTGTATTTCTTTATGGCAACAGCTCAGTACGTTATGCCCTCTGCCTTAGACAGAAGTGATACGTTGCTTGGGAGGAGCCCAAAATTAAGGGGAAAACACACACATACTTTCTGAACAGCTAATGTGGAAAAAAACCTATGAGAAATGTGCTGCTCAGAAATTTAAATGTCTGAGTAAGTCTTACAGAAATGGGTTACTAGGCAGAGGACAGGTGAAATAATGTAGGAAGCATGCAAATTACCATTCTATGGATCTGCGCTGTATCTCATTGACCTTTTATATGGCCTGCATAGCACCTTGGAGATTCACAATTATGTGTGCACGCGTCTACACAGGTGTGGCCATACACACACGCACGCAAATAGTAAATGGTTCCAGTACATACTGGCAACGAGACAATTAAAAGTTTAAAAAATGACTTCATTATAACATGTAGGGTTGGACTGCGAGTGGCAGCATGTAGCTATTTATCTCAGACACTGAAAGCAAAAAACAACAGTAATATTCTCTGAAATTCAGACCATGATCATTCTCTGACTAAATTTTGAAGGAATTTTGACATTGGTTTTGCATGAGAGGAGACTCAGGTATCCTGCCTGTGACTTCTGGAGAGAAACAAGAATTTGACCTGATAACACGGGTCAAAATCTCTTTATGAACTGGAGAACTTCAGTGTTTTTCATGGTTTTCAATACAGAAAACCATGAATTTCTTAATACAAATTTTCCAGAGAATTTCAAAATCATTACAACTATCACTGCATCATTGAGAAATTCAATCAAGATTAAGCCTTCAAACATGTTACGCCTCCACCCAGAAACATTCTAAATTAAAACAATACGTAGCAAATAAATACAACATTAAGAATAAAGCAGAAAAATTTGGATATTTAAATAAAAAGAAAATCACACAGAAACAAAAAATATCTGCTAAGGAGCATGATGCTTTCAAATTACTTCAGATGACTGCTTTAAGAATGTGTAAGTAACTTAATAATATGAACTATTTCTAACTACTGAACAGAGCATTTCTGGAGTTCCAAAATCTAGGGCTTTTTTCCACTCAAACATAGGACTGCTATAAATTTTAGCTAGTTGATAACTTAGTGGTTGTACCTGGTAGCAATAAAAGGTACTTAATTAGTAATTTGATAAAAGCTTGCACCACAAATCAAAATACAAAATTAACATCTGATTAATCCCCAGAGAGGTGCTTATCCTCTGGCATTACAACCCCTGCAAACTTCAACCTTCTCCCTCAGGCAAAAGCCTGCATAACTGTTCAGACCTCAAATGATGTCCCGAAGGTCACCAAACAAAGCCTGTGACAGTGGATGTGCCTTTTCTTTAGTGCTCTGTATCTGCTCGAGCTGTTTTACAGCAATGTGAAAGGGTGAAAAGTTTACACTAGCTGGTTATGCAATAAATGTCACTGGTATTACCACTGACTTTAGACTAGACTCCCATCAGTAAGCAGTTAAGAGGTGATAAAGCAGGATTAATTCCTGAGGAAAATTTATTATTAATTTGTCAGTGTACTATACAGTACAAACTCTCTATCCTCATTCTCCCTCAAACAAGAAATTATTTTGCACCTATCTATTTATCCTGTATGTGTATCACTTTACAGCAGTGTGAATATCATTGCACACACACCTTTAAGCCTATTCTCACACTCACCTTAGAAGTCATCCAAGATCATTGCTATTTATGGCTTTTCATGTAAAATATTGTAACTTCAATGATACAGAGGACAGTGCAATAGTAATAGAATAGTGCAAAACAGAGTAACTGAGCAATGAAACTATTCTTTGAACCACCCTGATGAAATTGTATCTAACAGACAGTAAAATTACCCAAGCGAGCCACTGTTGACTAAGGCAGAGCAGTAGTTATAACACTAGATAAAGCCGCTTTGGAGGCAACATGAGCTCTGAACCCTCCCCTGCTGTAGAAGCAAGTACACAATCAACACTTAAAACTCGCACTGCCCACCCAAGCCATGAGGCTCAATTCTACTCAGGAAGGCAATGGCTAATTTTCCAAGCCTGCATTTTTTTCACTTCCTCTTTTCAGGTAGGAATACATGTAAGCCAACTAACCACCTATGACAGCAAATACTAACTTTGAGGAAATAGTTACAGGTATTGCCTGCAAAATAATGAAATACATGGTAATGTACCACAAAATATTTTGTCAGATATAACTGGTTTGCCAAAGTAAGCCCTAAGGTTACTCTAACTTAGGATTTTCAGTTTGCCTGCACTTACGACCACAACTGCAAGAATTGCACGGACAAAAATTTACAGCAAAAACAAACTAAACCCAAACCATCAGAATTCCCTGTTTGCCCAAAAAGCAAAACAGAGCGCCAGCATGACTATTTTGACTTGGGTCCTACTATACAACAGATATTGCCTTCTACTAGATTGACTGATACTTGAAAAGAGGTATTGCTAGATCATAGAGAGAAATAAACTATTTCTTTAAATTACCCGAGACCCTTATCTATAATGAAGAAACAGCAACTCACTGACAGCTTGGATGATGAAGACTGACAGTATGCTAACTATATAGAAGGGTAAGTATGTAAGAATGTACATAAAATCACATAAATGATGAACCATATTCTTCGTATCAGGTATTATGGATGGCATTAATCTTTTTCTACCATGAACTACAGAGAGGGAAAACTGTGATTTCATACAGTTGTCTAAGCACCTAGTGTGATGGAGACTGGATTATCATCTCGGTACTTTGGTATGAAAATGAATAATAGTTAAAATATTTGTGCCTGTGTTAAAACAGAACATTAGAGAGTCAAGAGTATTCTGTAAGAAGGAGTTCTCATCAACATCCCTAAAGTCCAGAATTTTGAAATGCACAGCTAAGTATTACTAAGGTATTTGGTTTGTACTGATAAAGAAAACAGTTGTTTTCAAGAGAAGTACTTAATGAGTGGGTTTGGATCAAAAAGCCAGTCACTTTTCTTTTTCTAAAGCACCTCGGTCTCATTTTATGATGCATTAACAACTGATCTGTGCATAATAAATTTATTACAATTATATGATTTTGGTCTCTTGTCAGTGTAGGTTCTGAAAGAGCTGCCAGTGCCAAGACAGTATTTGAATCTCTAGTTTGCGACAACAGCTCACTTACTGCTGCACAGATTAATGCGGCCAGCCATTAAGTTGAATAATAAAAAGTGATGTTTAAATAAGAGCTGGCTGAAATACAATGGAAGATGGATGAAATACAATGGAATATCTAGGTTAAGGTTGAAGAAATACCATTCTTTATTCCACAGAATTAGTAGTTTGAAGGTTAGGCAAAATATTTTAGGTGACTAGGGAGAAATTAAGAAGTCTTATTCTTTATAATAAGTTTATTTTATAAATAGCAAAAAAGGTTGCTAAATAGATGAGAGACGTCTTAATTGTCACAGGTATTACAACTATTTATTTGTACTCATCTCTAATACATCTTCCCATCTGTTCTATATCTTGTGAATAAAGCGCTTTTAATACTCATTCATCCCACACAGATCTTTCAAAGCGTAAGCTTTCAAATATTCTTTGTCTCAGTATTTCTTTGCTTTCCTGACTAAAATGAGATTTTGAATTTTGGTTGAAAGGGCTGATGGAAGCTATTTTAATTCTGAAATAGTGGTACTGCATTGATTGCTGTTTACCAGAAAGCACTCACTAGTTTTGTATGTTTGTTCTCTGTACCTAAGAGGTAAAAGGTTAATAAATGTCCAAATCCCACACTGCCTTACACCATTTTTGTAAGACTTATAAATGTCCACCCACAAGTGACAGAGAATAGGAACCCAGATCGTACACTTAAGTATAGTCCTTTCAAAAGCTTTCTGCACAGAAGGTTTCTGATTTCTATGGTTAAAAAGCCTGTCTGAACAAACACCAAATGAACTTTTCCAGCCATTACACTATGCAAACTTCTACATTGCTTTTATTACAGGATTTTCTTCAGTATGAACATACTATCTATCCATTATGCAGTAACAAATTGAAATTGGTTATAATCTTATTCTACAGTTGCAAAATCAAGATGGCTGAACTCGAGAAACAATTTCAGAAGAAAGGAGCCAAAAGTGCCTGTTTTCTCACCTCTACAGTAGGCAGTGGAAAACCTACTCCTGCTAATAAAACCAACAAAACCTCAGATCACTGAAGAGGCAGAAGCACTTCATCAAACCTGTTTTTCTGTCATGTGACCCTGGCACTGTACCGCAACCTGCCTATGGAGTTCAACCACTCAGAAAGGCCAAGGCCACCCTTATGTCAGTAGTGCCCAAAGCATCACTGTACTGTGGCACCAAAATAACACCGGAACAAGCACTGCCAAGGGCAGCTTCAACCACCCACATCCCACAGTTCAGAAAGACAGCTACCTCCACCTACTCATTAAAAACACAATGTGGAGGGTTCACTGTTGCCTCTTAACACAAGAGCAGAAGAAGTAGGGGAGTCAGTTGTGCCTTGCCACACAAAATTTTTGTATGATGAGTTGGGCCCCACAAAGTGAGCAGTGAATAAGGAAGGTATGCATATCGCTGCATGAAATTTGAGCACTCTCGCTAACCGAATCCAAAAAGGTTGTAAAAGCCAGTAGATTTTGTTTATTAGTCTGGGAGGTAAAGCTGGAGAACTAGCTTGAGGAGAAAAGTAGAGGAATGTGGATTAGATGGAAAAGAAGTGCCATGCTGCTCCAGCTGGGTGTGCCATTTCTGAACAAACCCGGAAGTGAAACTACAGCATCTGAAGATGTTCACTGTTCAAAAGCAAAGCTACCTCACAGTTCAAGTGCCCCCACGCAGACAAACATTTTGAGGTCTGGTATGCTGATCTGGGGATTGAAATTCTACCTACGGTCTCCTGTAGCTCCCACATCCTGTTGAGGATCTGGACCAAAGTATCCAAGACTGAGATGTCAGAAGGAAAAAAACTTATAAAGTCTCCAGAATCTGGGACTGCATATTCCTTTGTACAGCTTTTAGCACAATGAATTTAATCATGTCTGGAGTTCTGAAGTACAGGATGGTGAACATTAGACAACACAGCTGGTTTTCTGCAGCCTCTAAGAAAACTGACTTCTGACTTCTTTCTAATTACATATTTTTTTTTATTTTTAAATGTATTGATGGATATGTTGTCTCCTTGTTGTTAATTCAAGGTGGCACAGTTTTGCCCTTCCTTTTTCCAGCACAATTAACAAGGATTTCCTAACGAATCTTAGTGGATGACCACGATTTAGGAGCATTTAATCTATACAGAATTTCCACTCCATCACTTTCTGTTAATTATGAGGGTACACAGTCACAAAACCAAGAGAATACAGTGGTGAAAACCACTATAATCGTTACTTTGTAGTCAGTAAATTACTGAGCAGCACTAAAATAAACACAATAGAAACCATTTTACTGTACTAATGGTTGCATATACAAAGTATCAGCCTTTGGGTACGTCAGTAATAGCCCTAAATTGAAACAATGCTAAATATTCAAGGCAAATTAACAGTCACTGCTACTGAACTAAGTTAACACAGAAGTATCTTGAAAGTTTTTGAGATAATAAAAGCAGATAAAACATAGGGCAGGGGGTTTGGAACTAGATGATCTTAAGGTTCTTTCCAACCCTAACTATTCTAAGTTCTGGGACTCTGTAATTTAAACCCAGGCTTTTAACAAAACAAAACATGGTACAAGGACAGTGACGATGCTCATGTAGCTCTATATTCATTTGCACATGTTTGTACAAGTAGGCCGACCATGAAATGCCTGTTGAATAAAACTCCAATCTCCCTGTAAGTATGAAACACTGCTTTAAAATGTGGTGGTGAGAGAAGAGCTATTCTATAGATTGAGTTACCTTTACTGAGTTTGTGGATTCAACAGTAAAAAACCCTGACAAAGAATTGTACAGGAGTTCCAAACAACTACAGACATGGATCTTTTGCACATTCCATTTTTCCTGCATGCATGCAGGTAATTTATGTTTTTCCTTAAACAACACATAGACCATACATTATAACAGTGACTGTTGTTGCACTGTTAATACTGCAACCAGTTAGAGAAGTACCTAAAAATACTGTTTAAAACTTTTTCTTTAGAATGCAAATACCACCATTAAATACAATGAGGCAACACTTGAGATCAGTATAGACCTTTAAATATCACACACAAGCTATTCAAGTTTCTTAACACAACAAAATTGGCAATAAAATAATGTCAAACTATGTGTTGTTGGTAAAAATAGCTCATTTTCCAAATGTAGTTCTCTGTAAATGTAGAAAAACTGCAACTGTCTTGTATATACCATAAGGTATTTATCTAAAATGGTGCTGTCAGTGAAACAGATGTCACAGCACAATATCCCTGTGCCACCCACATTCTGTTCTCCCAGTTGCCAAACAGAACTGTTTTGAGTTATTTACTGAGTGATCAGATTCAAATAATTCTGCAGTGAACTCCATGCTACATTGAAGAAAAAAAGTACTTGAAAACTGAAATGTAATTTCACATGACATGTTACCATGATCTAATATAATCAACATGCCTTCACCAGTACAGACTCTGAAAAAAAGACTAAAAGCTTAGAAGAAGGTCAAAAACGTCTTATTTTTAAGAATTTTGTACATCAGCTTTTTCCACTGTTGTCTTCCTGTCCATTATACTAAATTTCAAGCTTCTGTTTTTAAACATCTTCACTTAATTGAGGAAGATGTAGAAATAACATCAGTTTCCTCCCCAGCCCTAAAAAATCATCTGCTCATTGCAGGATAACTGCATAAAATCTAAAAATCATGCCGCAGAGTAAATTAGGCTTGAAGGGACTTTTGGAGGTATCTGGTGGTAGGATCACATTACCTACTATAGGGACCATTTGGGGCAGCCCACAGGGTTCAGTGTCACTTGTCAGGGACCCATCTTGGTCTGCATATGCCACATGCCACACTATACTGTGGGACTTTGCCATCTGGTTTTTATTCTGTCCTTTCATGCTGCCTCTCTTTTTCACCTTTCCTCCTTTTTTTCATCCTTGCCTCAGAGATCTATGGAGTTTATCGGTATCAGGCTTCCTTAAGGGTGAGACAGGGCATGAGGCTATCCACAGTTCAAACAATGCACCCCATGAATATTAAATGCAGAAACTTTGTAGTCTGTTCTCATCTCTGTCACCAACTTGTTGCCAAAATTCAAGTCATCAGATTTTCTCAACCTGTACCCTTTGAGAAACCAGACAGCATTTGTTTGAAAGCTTCTGAAGACAAATACAAAGCACAATTAAATTCACATTGAGTACTCTGTCTGCATTCACATTTTTAAAATTAACTGACGTGCCAAAGAAAGTGAGATCAGAAAAAAAAAAATAGATAAGTTTGAATATTCACAGTTTTCTAGTACCAAAAAAAAAAGTGCTTTAGTTTTATAAACAGGGAAGAGAGAAAGGAATCTACAAGACATCTAGAGATACATATGCATTCTAGCAACTCAATTAATACATCTAGAGCAAATGACAGCCAAACAGATAAATAATTTTGTATCTAAGACCTTTTTCTCATGGGAAATACTGTCCTTAAGAATGTAAAACTTTCTTCAACATTTCAAGATGACTAATAATAAAAGTACTGAAATTAACATTAAAATACATTTTAGTATCTCAAGAGGTTTTTCATCTGATGAGATTTTTTACTCATTGATACTTGTTTGTTAATAAGCCACCTAACCTTTCCACTATCCAGCTTTATGATTCTTTATTTAGACCTCTCAACTTTGTTGAGCTGCTTTCAGATTACAACAACAAAGTCTTACAGATAAATACAGCAGGCACGTTTTTTTAGCAGAACACTTGCCAGTTTGGCAACAACAGAATAAACAACAGACAGGCAGAAGAATCATTGGTTGGAGGAAAGAAGAGAATTTTGTATATACTCCTGTAATAAGGTTCTTTCAACAAAATAGAGAACAAAAGAGAGCGAAAGAGAATGAGAGAAGCAAAGAAAGTTATTAGAACTTTCAACTCCAACTCATCAATTTCAGAGACCTGCCTCCAGCAATTCACTGACGTAGTGCAGAAAAAAAAAAAAAGTGAAGAAATTTTCATTAGAAATAACTGGGATCACAAATTCTGAATTTGATATGCTAATTTGATTGTATACAATCTTATTTTGCACTGATATAGCACAGTTGTGATGACTGGAAGCAATCTAGGCTAACAGCTAATACTGTAAAAATGAAACAGTATTTGCCACTAAAAGCCAAGCGTATCACTTCCACAATACTTACAACCCTTACTGGGTAGAAAATAAGCACGCATGTGCATTGCAATCACTACTAGGCACTAGTAGTCGGACTAGGCACTAGATCCCAGACTACAATAACATTGTATACTTTTAGGCAAAAACTTTCAAGCTAAATTCTTGAGCATTTCTATCAGGCCTGGGATTAAATGTCACAGTTTGGTTACTTTTTATACAAAAATCAACACATAAGTTATCTAATAACAATAAATAAATGAATACATAAATTCAGTCAGATTCTTTCCAAAGAACTTCATCTGTGACATCCTTGCTATCACAAAATAAGTTCATTCACCCTGCTAAATGATGTTGAATGTAGCAGCAAAGTTGTTAGATTTTACGAGTTATGAGCTACAATTTCAAAGTGTTAGATGAATATTCAAAACATATGTCTTTACATTATGTTTTATAAAGGAAACACATGGTTTGATACTTTCAGAACCTACTTCCCCAGTAAGCAGAAAGTGCATATTAGCTAAGTTGCAGCAAAATTAGAGCACCTCTTTCATCACCCTCTACCCATCAGCTTTACAAATACATTATTTTATTATTTTAATTAAGTTAATTCAGGAAAAATATCTTAATGAAACATATGATGCAAAGCTTGTGGGTTCTTTGCTCTTCTTGTCACTGTTTTTCCAGCCATTTTTTTTTTCATCTCCATCTGAACTCTGTGAACCTATAATATGACTAAGCTCTAAGAAAATATATCAAACACTAAGTGAGTGCTCCTAAAGGTATCTTTTTAAAAATCAAGTACATCTAAAGTACTTTAAACATTATTCTGTTCAATATGACCTACAAATAATGTATTCTTCAAACCAGTAGAGAGTAACAGAATGCCTACCACCCTATAGTCTGGACAACCCAAACAGTTGCTTTTCACATGGAGTATTGTCTAAGACAATTATATTAAGTTATAGATTCAGACCTCCTTCCTATCCAGTTTATGGGTAGATGAAGGTACATTAAACAGTTACTTTATACACCATAGTCTATCATTACACACATTTAGCACAAATTGTCAAGGTAGCACTGTGAAATTATTTAGAATTATTTAAAACCCAACATTATTTAGAAACCAACTAATGTAGCTAAAGAAGCCTTTGATTAATTACAGCAAATACTTTGTTGGTGTTGATGTTCTTTCAATTTTCTTAAAAAAAAATAAATCAACAATTATGCGTCTTGAGAAAAATGAAGCTAAGTATGCTGATTTTGGAAAATGAACAGAACAGAAAGGAAAATATAAAATTACAAGTAAATGTATCGGTGCTAAACTTGGTTAGACAACTTAAAAACCTGAGAATTTTCTCGGTTGACTTTTGGTGGACTTTTTGTGGCTTGTCCTAAAACTGAAAGCACCTGCCTATACTGCTAAAATATCACTGTCTTCAAAGTTAGGAATATAGGGAGAATAACCAGTTTTCTATGAGTCACAGGCCGGTACCCCCCTCCATCTCTCTATCCTTCTGTTTATATGCCTGCACAGATCTATTGGTGGATTGAGTCTTCCAAACTACTCAGACAGGGCTGTTAAAGAAATGAAATAGTGAACAGTTCCCTGATAACTCTGAATAACTAGTGGGCAATAAAACCTTACCTGATGAATAACCCAACTCCCATATAAACCCAAACATTTCAATTTCAGTATTAAATTTCCAGTTAACATACTGCTATATACATCAGCATTTACAGGTTCACCTTTGTAAGTCCCCTGCTTTAAGAAAAGAGATGTTTAAAAGATAGTAATAATTGCTGAAGGCCCAGTGAGCCCTCTGTGCATAAATTCCCTTCCCTACTTATATTAGGCCAAAAATCAGTTTGCTAATCCCCCTGCCTAAACAGAGGACCTCCGCCTTTTGCTCTTGTGTTCACTGCTTTTCCAGACAGTTTTTCATGTAATTGCCATTAACTACAATTGGAAGTTAATACTATATACCAGTGTCAGTAGATAAAATATATGTATAAAATGCCTTAGTATACTGAGTGATTCACTTTTTTGAGGAAGAAAGTGCATTACAAATCTTTAAAAGGACAAATTTTGTCATAAAATCCTCCCCAAATATTGTTACTGCTTAATCCAAAAGCATAGGGAAAAATAGTAGCTACATCTCAAACCTCATCATTTGACAAAATGCTGAGTAAAGGTTTATGTCTTGTTCCTGGCATTTTTTCTTGATTTCTGTGTGATTAGGATCGTTCTGGAGTTAAAAGGTATTGATTTACTAGAAGGCTGCCTCATGTTTTACATTTTCAATCCTATCGAACGGATTACACAGAAAGACCTTTTTAGAAAAACATGGAACTGTTGAATATTGCTTACTCTGCTATATTGGGATCTGTATGATACAGAAGGACTCAGCACTTTTAAGGACATTATTGCATACATACTAATTAAAAACTGACCAACCTTTCCTTCAGCATCTGCTGCTGTTACCTTCTCAACCTTGTTCCTGTTTAAAAACTTCTTCACCCATTCTTCCACTTGAACGTTGAACTTCATGAAAGTCACATAGCAAAAATATGCTGTCAGGAGTGTTAAGCTTTCCCACCACATGATCAAGTTATCCAGAAAAAAGATGATTAGCAAGATCAAGTCAATGATGTAAAAGGACACATCTCGAAAGAGTGGCCACCAAGTAAGGTTCAAGATCTCTCTAGAAAATAAAGCACACATTCCAATAACAAACAGAATATTGAACACAGCAGATCCCACTATTGTGCCAATGCCAACATTGCTGTGGGATATAAACACTCCTATTAGAGAAGTGAACAGTTCTGGAGCTGACCCACCAGCAGCCATGAAGGTTGCCCCTGCCACATCATCAGATATAGTCAGTTTTTCTGTGATGACAGTCAAGGAAGGAACAAAGAACTCATCGCAGACTATGGCTAAGGCTATAAACATGTAAATCATTCCAATTACATGGAGAATCACTGCTCCCTTCCTTCTCTCCTCAAGAGAGAAAAGGTCGTTGGGGTATTCTCCCTTGGCATGATCATCTGTTGCATTGTCATGTTCAGCTTCATATTTCATAGCAGTGGATGGGTCTGGACTGCCATTTTCATTCTGTCCTGTGAAATCCAACAGAGTTCTTTGGTGCCCATGCACTAGCTTTTGGCTCTCTAGGCTGCTGGCCAATGCCATGCTCTGTGGTTCCATCTTGAAAAAGGCACTAATTGAAAGAGAGAAAGTGCTCATGGCCACTACGCTAACAAGAAGACCTATAATTCGTATCAGTCTCAGTTTTTTCCTAACATTCTGGTGCCGTCTGCAACTGAACAGTGGTTCCTCCAAACACCACTCCTCCAAGACACCAGCAACAGTTTTCTTTTGAAGAGCCATTCTGTGTTGTGTGCAAGATACTGAGTCAGACGGATTGTTCCCTCATGCTTTTCTCCAGCTTTGAAGTTAGAACCACTTTAAGAGTTTTTTCAGAATCAAGTACTTCTGCTCTTCATAGGAAGCAATTTCTTCATTCGTCTTAAAAGGACAAACAGATATTATTAATATTAGTGAAATAGTATGTGAGTAGAAGTGTCTGAAAAACATTTTACAGCCTGGGTTAAATTTAGACTTTAAAGCAGAATATTACCAACTGTAACAAAAACCCCTGCCACATCCCATCAGACACAGCAACAAGATGTTTGTTTCAGCAGTAACCCTGCAAATAACAGTCTATCAATAGTCAGATCATTTTATGCCTCTCATATGCCTCTGAGCCACTGTTCTCCTCAAAAAATCCTAGTGGAAGGTAAAAGTAGTCCCCAGATGTTGCATAAAAACAAAGAAACTACTATTTTCATGGATACCCAAAGACTATTACCTTCTGTAATTACTTTTAATCATGATCATGTAAGGTCCAAATCTCAAATGCAGGGGCAATAATGTATGAAAAAGCAATCAAAGTTCTAACATGTATCTCATCAGACCTTTAGGCAGCTGAGGAGGGATTAATTGAAATATTATGCATGCACAGAACAAGACTATTGATATATAGGAAAAACACTATGCCAACTGTGCCGTTGGAACAGGATTGAAATGAAGATCTAATACATCCATAGTTTATTTAATTCCTCTGCAAAATCAACCGAAGTTTTACACACAGAGAACTGAGTTTGCTTCTGGTCAGACCTAGGATACTAGCTTGAACTAGCTAAGACCTCTGGTTTTGGTTTATGTCACACATTCGGTTACAAACGTAGGCAGCTATTAAGAATACCTATGTGGTAAATATCTTTTAAAAGCATTTCTCTTACAGATTCTTAAGAAAATAGTTTAAATTTACACAAGAGTTGATCCTGAAACAAATGAAATGGTGCAAAATTAATCTATGTGAGGAGAACTTTTCACGTATGCCAGAGCAGAACATATTAGACCAACAGAACTTTTAAACCCAGAAAAAAAAAAACCACTATATAGTAAGACATGCTTTGGTTACTGATTTTGAAGAATATATGTAATGTAGAAATGCACTGTAAGTTACATTTTCTGTGACAGGAAATATAAAATATTTTCGAAATAAAACCAGGAGTCTTTGCTATTGGAGACAAAAAATACTTTGTTACACCACTTCGAGTAATTTGTTGCGCTGGCTGAACACTGAACAATCTATTTATCAGTAGAATACTGATTTTGTATTATCAAATACAGTTACAAATATGCCCTGCAGTTATTTACGTAAAAGTTATTAAGTTATGTGCAGTTCCTCCTGATTTTTACAAACAGCTTCCGTACTAAGAAGGTGTCACAGATTTATACTCCATCTGCAAGACACAGCACCACAGCAGATATCTTCTTTCCCGTCTCGGAGTTACTGCCCACCGGACTGTCTTAAAATTAAGCAGGAAAGGCACCGGAACAGCGCTACCGCTGCTCTGCGCGACTTAACGGCGGATGCGCCCATCACCCCCTCGCCGTTATGAATCACCTGAATGGGAACGGTGAAAAGCGCCCGGGATGTCCTCTGCCCGAAAACTCTCAGCGCAGCGCCCAGCCAGACCGTTCCCGGCACCCATCCCTTGTCTCCCCTCCCTGCCCGTTCGCCCGCCGCGCATCGATCCCCGGGCGGCGCGCAGCGCCCTGCATCCCTCACCCTGCAGCCCCATCCCGCCCGTCCCCCCGCGGAGATGCCGCAGAGCCTCAGCTAACTCAGCCCAAGTTTGCACCGCGCCGCGCCCCGCTGCACAAACTTTTTTTCCCTCTGCGACAGGGCAGTGAGTCCAACCCCGCGGAGTCGCGCAGCTCCAACCGCGGAAAGCCGCGGAAGGACTGGCCGGGCGGCTCGGAGCACAGGGCACCCCTCCGCCGCCGGGTACCACCCATGGGGGCGGGCAGAGGGGGAGGGGAGACCCCGCACAGTCGCAGCCCAGACCCCGCCCGTGCAGACCGGCGGCGCTCACCCGGAGGCGCGCTGCGCTGCGCTGCCCTGCGCGGCGGCCCGCGAGCGCTCGACAGGGACACCGGCAGCCACGGCCCGTCTGCGGCGGGCGGTGGCTTCGAGGTCCGCCCCGTCCCGCCCCGCGCAGGAGGGGCAGGCGGCGGCCCGCCCCTGCCCGGCCCCGGGGTGCCAGTACGCGCGGCAGCACCCCAGCCCCTCCTTCACCCGGAGCTCTATCCATCCGCGCCAGCACGGACTGCTTGGTCAGTGGTGCAAAGGGGGTGACAAGGGTTTATTGTGGTTTGGTTTTTTTTTGTTGTTGGTTTGTTTTCGTTTCCCCTTTAGCTGGGATTAGCTGATTAACCAGGGTGAAATTCAGCAAAGACAATCAGTGTCAAGGAGTAGGGTAATTTTAAAAAGGAGAGTTCTTCTGATCAAAATATCCTTGACTCCGAGTGTTTTCTGAAGTAAAATCGGTAAATGAAAGAAAAGGACATCGCATTTTGGGTTTGATTGTAAGGTGACATGTCTGCTATAAAGTCATCATTAATTTACTCATTAAATCAAAATTATTATTCATTTACTGATGAAGAGAAATGCCTTCAAACTGCATCTTGAAGCTGTCACAGAGAACAATAAAGATGCATTGAACACCCTAGAGAATAGGGGAAGTTCTTAGCCATAACTGCCCCTTTTTCTTTTGGTCTCCGTCTATTCATCCAACAAATTGTGCTTCATTAAGTAACTGCTTCAAGATTCAAATACAATCATAGCATCATAGAATTGTTAGGATTGGAAAGGGCCTCAAGATCATCAAGTTCCAACCCTCCTGCCATGGGCAGGGACACCTCACACTAAACCATATCACGCAAGGCCTTGTCCATCCTGGTCTTGAACACTGCCAGGGATGGAGCATTTACCACTTCTTTGGGCAACCCATTCCAGTGCCTCACCACCCTGACAGTAGAGAACTTCTTCCTTATATCCAACCTGAACTTCCCCTGTAAGTTTAAAGCTATTACCTCTTATCCTATTGCTACAGTCCCTGATGAAGAGTTCCTCTACAGCATCCTTGTAGGCCCCCTTCAGATACTGGAAGGCTGCTATGAGGTCTCCACGCAGCCTTCTCTTCTCCAGGCTGAACAGCCCCAACTTTCTCAGCCTATCTTCATACAGGAGGTGCTCAAGCCCCCGATCATCCCTGTGCCCTCCTCTGGCCTTGCTCCAACAGCTCCATGTCTTTCTGTCATGGTTTAAGCCCAGCCGGTAACTCAGAACCACACAGCCACTTATCACTCCCTTCTTCCTCCCCCCACTCCGGGCAGGATGGGGAGGAGAATTGAAAGAATGTAAACCCCACAGGTTGGGATAAGAACAGTCCAATAACTACAGTATAATACAAAATGACTACTGCTACCACAAGTAATAATAATGATAAGGGAAATGGCAAGGGGAGAGAATATAAAACTAAACCGGAAAAGGAAAAAAAAATAAAATCAAACAATAAACTCAAGTGATGGACAGCACAATTGCTCACCACCTGCCGACCAATACCCAGCCCGATCCAAGCAGCGATCTGGGCTTCCATATGTCTCCCTGCAGTTTATATACTGGGCATGACATGCTATGGTGTGGAATACTCCTTTGGTTAGTTTGGGTCAGGTGCCCTGTCTCTGCTTCCTCCTGGCTTCTTGTGCCCCTCCTCACTGGCAGAGAATAGGAAACTGAAAAGTCCTTGATCAGGGTAAGTGCTACTTATCAACAACTAAAACTTCAGTGTGTTACCAGCATTGTTCTTGGACTAAAGCTGAAACACAGCACTGCACCAGCTACTAAGAAGGAGAAAAATAACTGTTAGGGCTGTGCTCAGGGCACCTTCTTATGCACGGGACACCAACATAAGTACTGCACACCATACTCCAAGTGTGATCTCACAAGAGCAGAGTAGAGGGGCAGGATCACCTTTGATCTGCTGGTCATGCTTCTGATGCAGCCCAGCATATGGATGGCTTCTGGGCTAATACTGGAAACTATTACTTTGCAGCTCTATCATAGCTAATCCCTGGTGCTACATGCTATAGATCCACTGGAGTACACAGGTGCTGCTCTTCTGAAATAAAACTTAGAATCCTACTCTATGCCATTGTTAGAAAAAGCCACATGGCAATCCATTGGTAATGGTAATCTCATGTAGGCGAGCCAACACCCCAGGAAGACCCTTGCTGTATCCAGGCACTTGGGAAAGACCTCCATGCAGAAATCCTTGAAAAATGCAGAGCCCAGGTGACAGCAGGGAGATGGGGAGGGGAGGACAGCACAGGGCAACAGGTAAGATCTGTCAGGGGGTTGGTAAGCAGCTCACTAGCACTACACTGCTTTCAGTTTTTCATATTCTGAAAATTTTACTGTGAACAGTGAACTCTCAGCCTCTTTGGGCCAAAGAATAACTTTGATTTTTACAACTTCTACCTTCTTCATTTTGAACACTGACTCGTGGCTTCCCCATCCCTGGCAGTGTTCAGGTTGTACGGGGCTTTGAGCAACCTGGTCTAGTGAAGGGTGTCTCTCCCATGGCAGGGAGGTTGGAGCTATATGACCTTTAAGGTTCCTTCCAAACCAAAGCAGTCTAGGACACTGTGATTTATCATGTGGCAAGCAGCACCAAGGCAACCCAAACGGCTCAGGTGCTGACTGGAAACCTGAAAGTTCTTTTGAAGAGTTATGAGATGGCAAAAGTCGATACACCAAAACACAATAGGCATCTTAGAGACTATGTGGACATGCAAGAGATAAAGTTTCAGAAGATATTTCCAAAATTTCTGGAATTTCCCATGAGAGCCATGGCTGACTCACACATACAAAATGCCTTTGAAAGCCAGAATTTGCACAGGTGGTTTACATTTATTTCACATTACACACTGGGAGGTTTTCATTAGTGCATGGCAGCTGATAGAGGGTGCCTGCTGATTATCTAGACTTGCATTGTTCAGGCTTGGGATGATGCAATGAGACATGTGGATATTGTCTTACCCGTCCTTCTAGAGTCACCATGTAAGAATTAGTTAAAATGCAAATCTACTGCCTGTATGCACACACACAAGACACAGATGAAGTGGTGACATCTCAAATATCAAAACTGTACTCGCTATACATTGCTGTACATTGATGACAAAGATTAAAGGTAAACATGCTTTCATGACTTCTTGTAGCTACTGTATTGTTGGCTTGCAGTCTGTGAGAAGTGGCCACTTGAAATATACCTAAAAGATGTTTCCACAGGTGGGCATAGACAGGCTGTGTATGTGTGTAGTACCCCAATTTCTATCAGTTTCTGAAATAAAAGTGGAAGCAGGTCAGTTTTGCAAATGACCATGGGGAGAATATGTAGAAAATCCCCTATAATTATGTTATTATATCCCCTATAATTACATTATCTACTAACCAAAAGTCCACATATCTGAATTGTAATATCCAACTGTTTCTCTGTATTCGTAATGCTTTTTCTCCCAACAGTAGACATGATTGCAATCCAAGGACAATAAAATCTTAAAAGGAATGATGTGGCTCACAGATGGGTATCTCTACCAATAACTTAAGCATTTTAAGTCAGCTGACCTGTTGTTACATAGATGCTGCATAAAAATGATGACAGGACAAAACCACCCACAGTTAAATTAATATAAGGAGGATAACAATAAAATAAATTCAATATTTTCCTCACAAAATTAAATGTCAGAACATGTCTTGGTTAAATACAAAATAATGAGATTATTTGAATGAAACAGTCTTTGGCTTACAGCTGGTTCAATGTTTCTCCTCTTAAGTGAAGACAGAAAAGAATGTGTGAAGTACTTGGGTTCTGCACCTACGCATTTGTATATATGACTACGCTTTCATTTTTACATATTCCGGATATGTAGTTTTTTAATAACTTATATCTAGTTTACTGCACCATGTGTGATAAACCCTCTGAAATCATAAGCCACTGCTCACCACTTCCTATTTCTGGGAAGCTCCACGAGGTAGGGCCTTTATTTTTATTTGTTTTTTTACAGTATTTTGATTTTGGCTCTTCTCTTGCTGTTGTGAACCCTCAACTTGGTAAAAGCAAGCACAGAAGTGTCTTTTGTGCACAAGGAGAGGGAGGGAGAAGGGAGCCAAATGAAAATCCTGAATGACAACGTCTCTAAGTACCAGACCAGTACCTTCTAAAGCTGGAAGCTAAAGCTTACAAGGAGGTTACCATGACTACAGAGGCGGCATATTTGAATGAAAATTGATGTTAAGCTTTTAAATGCTAATTGCAGCTGGGAACAGATGATATTTGAAATATCAAAATTATTTCAACACTTTGTAACATAGAACAAGCGAAAGAGGGTGAAAAAGAGGACAATGTAGAATTCAAACATTTGTGCTGGTTTTGGCTGGGATAATAGTTAACTTTCTTCATCATAGCTGGTATGGACTATGTTTTGGATTTGTGCTGCAGTGTTGATAACACAGGGATGTTTTAGTTATTGCTGAGCAGTGCTTACACAGGCCTTTTCTGCTTCTCACACCACCCCATCAGCGAGGAGGCTGGGGGTGAAGGAGAAGTTGGGAGGGGACACAGCCAAGATAGCTGACCCACCTGATCAGAGGGATATACCACACCATCTTGTGTCGTGATCAGCATATAAAGCTGGGGAAAGAAGAAAAAGAAGAGAAAATGTTTGGAGTGATAGTGTTTGTCTTTCTCTGTAACTGTTCCTTGGTTGCTGGGATCCTTCTGATTCTCTCCCCCATCCCACTGGAGAGGAGTGAGCTATCTGGGGCTTAGTTGCTGGCTGGGATGAAACCACAACAGTCCTTTTTGGCAACCAGCTAGGCCACAAAGGGTTTGAGGGACAACAGGTTTGACTGAAATGGGCTATATTGAATTTATAGTTGTTACTGCTATTTAGCTTTTAACTGACAGGTTCCTGTGCTTGCCATTGGGTTTGCTTACCTTATGTTAGAGCTGTGGTTATTAGTGGCTGCTTTTTGCTTTTGCTGCTTGCTGTACTGCTTATCCTCTTATTGTTCTGTGCCTAGGAATATTTTGGTAACAGCAATGGCTGTACACTTAACTGGCAGATGACCTGGCCATCATTGGTGTTTCTGTGCTGCTGTACTGGACAGGCTGGAAGTCCAGTGTGAACTTGAGTCTGACGGATGTGAGCTGTGGATGAGTCCACATGGAGTAGGACACCTCTAACTGTCTGTGGCCATCGTTACATCTGTGCCACAGCAGGTCTACCTCTGAAGGGATTGTGGCCCAAGGTTAAGTCCACGCTGGAGAACATACACCTTGAAGCATCAGTGGCTGTGCATGAGGTCATGCTGAAGCACCTCAAATCATGTCGCTATAGATAAACCCATGACAGAGCAGGTTCATTCCTGGAGGGACTGCAGCCATGGGTAAGGCCATGCTGGAGCACATTTACTTCTGAAGGGACTGTGACCGTGGGTAAGAACCCCTTCTTTCCCCTCCCAACTCCTTGTGCACCCCCAGCCTACTTACTGGTGGGGTGGTGTGAGAAGTGGAAATGTCTCTATGTAAGCAGTGCTCAGCAATAATAAAAACATCGCTACATTATCAACACAGTTTTCAGCGCAAATCAAACCCATACTCTCATACTTTATCCCAGCCAAATGCAGCACAACAGTAATATCATAGAATCACAGAATTGTTTGGGTGGGAAGGGACCATAAAACTCAACCAGTTCCAATCCCCCTGCTATGGGCAGGGGTACCTTGCACTAGACCAGGTTGCTCAGAGCCTCATCAAGCCTGGTCTTGAACACTGCCAGGGATGGCGCAGCCACAGCTTCTCTGGGCAACCTGTGCCAGTGTCTCACCACTCTCATAGTGAAGAATTTCTTCTTAATCTCTGACCTAATTATACCCTCTTTCAATTTAAAACCATCTTCCTTTGTCTTCCCATAAGTAATAAACATAATCTTTATCATTAAAGTACGTTACATAATTTACTTGTTTGGGTTAATAAGCCAAGCTATTGTGTATAAATTACAGTGCCTGAGGGGCAGAAACTGTTTATATTTCCTGAGTAATACGTTTGAGAAGAATGTATTGATCAAAATTAAATATGATTCTTTAGGTTTCCAGAAGCCCACATTAAAGAGGCTATTAAAACTTCATATTCGGAAGGTACTTTAAATTCTCAGTGATGAGTAAATCTTGTAAGTGCCTGAAGTTAGGAAGTTTTTCTTATCTCCACTCCATATACTGGGGAATAAAAGGTGAACATATACACAGTGGTACAGAGTCCTCACTAGAGTCAAAACCGTAAGCTAAAATGGCATATAGGCTAGTATCACTGTGTAACAACTGCAATTTGCTGTCACACCAACATCTAACCAGACTTAGGGCTTTAGCTGTGAAAGATATGCTTTACATTCAACTATAAGCATTGGCTTACTAAAAAGTCTCAGAGATAATATGATGTTTCTGTTTCATTTGCAGTGGGTGAAATTCTACTTTCTAACACTTCCCTTTTGAAACAGTCTTGATAGCATTACTTCATGTCATGATCAGTTGCAATGCAGATTTAAATTTTGTAACAAATGATTGATTTGAAAATCTTTGAGAATTTTTGAGGGTTTTTTTAGTTTTTAATCTATTAAGAGGAGAAATCTTCACCTGTGTCCTGCATAGTTACAGTGAGCACAGTAAACACCTTTGTTATGAAGGATAAAGCTAACTGCTGTTTTTAATTTCAGTTTCTGCTAGTGAACACAGTAATAGGAAAATATAAATTGGGTATACCTTTAAGAAAAAAGTTTTTTTGGCTTTTCTAATGTAATGTTTAAGATGCTAATTAGACATATGGCAATTGTAAATGTTGTCATCATAGCATGCCAGTCTCTTGAAAGGATAGTCTCCTTCAATGAAAGTACAAATTTTCTTTCTCTTTATCCAGGCTTGAGAGGTCTATATCAGAGTAAAATGACCATGGTCTAGCATCTACTGATATGACAGAAGACGATACTGTATGGGATATCATTATTGAAATCCACTTTAAAAGACCTGTGTGTGTTATATCCAGATGATTATTTTTACTTATAGGTTAACTACACTTTTCAAAAAACAGCAGGATGGCGCAACATGACTTTCAGATGACTTTCTCTTTCACACGTGATAATTTGCTCATTTGAAGCTCCTTGTGTCTAAGTGCTGTAATGTAACCCCAGTGAGCTGTCCTGAAGTCAATGAGAATGCTTATTTTGCTATAATCTGTGGCCTGCCAGCCTCATTTATAAGAACACCTGCAAGCTGGCAAGTCAGCAGCCTTTGGAACAATTGCTGTTTTGGTGGATGAGCTCCAGCATTCTTGCCTATTTCGCAGCAGTTTCACATATCATGTTGCTTGGAGTCTCAGCTTGAAACCCTCAGCTCCCTGTGACTTGAAATACTTCAGAGTGCCTCAGGGATAGAGGTCAAACTTGATATTAGCTACAACTCAGATTTCTTACACAATTTATTTCCAACTAGGCCATTGTCTAGGCAGAGCTGGAAGGAAATGTCTCCCACTGATTGTACTCTTCTCACAAATTATCTTCGTTGCTATACCATCACACAATAATTATCTTTTTCTTCCTTTTCACTTATGTTCAGCCTTCTCATGTTCCTTGCACTTAATGAATTACAAGCCATTTGTCTTCATCTCTGCAGTAGTTTACTTTTCAAGTAATCTCCTCCACCCTTCTGGAATGTTTCAAAGACTTAAATATAAGATAAAAATTGACCTCGATGACATGTGAAATTATGAGAATTTACAAAATAAGTGTTGCAATCTGCTGATTAACTATTCACACAGCTGGTGTGCAGAGAAGGCAGAATGCAACAGAAAAAGATGACAAAAAGTTTTAGGACTGAAGTCAGTGCTAACCCTTTGACATTTCCAATGAAAGGAAAGGAAATTCATGGAGTCGTTTCCATTTTACATTGCAAGGTACCTGTGTGCAGAGTACCAATTAGCATTATCTAGTTAGAGAGCCCTGCACATGTGCACTGAAAATGCTTATACCACAGACTAAAACATGACAAGGTCAATAGACCACAGGCCCCATCATCAGCAGAGTTTCAAAAGCATCAGTGATTGTAATAGAAACAAAACTATTTCAAAGAATAGCTGACATACTGGGCTTTGTATTTTGTAGTGGTCACAGCACTGAGTCATGGTATATTGAATTTTAGAGTGAAATCAAAACAGTGGTTTAAAGTAGCACCTTGATATTAGTCCCATCAACTGAAAAAAACACAGACCTTTCAAACTAATAAGAGACTCTGGAATCAGAACATAAAAGAAAAATTGGAACAGAAATAAACTGGTGTTTTGAGAAGCTTTCAGAAGACAAGATATGCAGGTTTTTTTAAATGGAAGATTCTTTACCACAAACTAAATAATTCAAGTATGTGTAATCTTCTGCATTCATTAAAAGCTTTTTACAGAAATTCATCTCAAAACCTAGACAAATTTCCCAAGCTTACAAACTTGTATTCTGTAGGATAATTCTGATCATAGATGAAGTGCAGTGATCTTTTTGGTGTACTGCAGTGGCTCTTTTAAGAACCAGACAAACAAAATAGACCAACACAGCAGTTCAAGAGAAGGAGCAAAAAATTATTGCTATAGTTAAGATTTAAAAGACAGTGCAGTCATGGGATATGGAATTAACCTTATAAGGTTGTTGGTTTTTTTGAGATCCATCTTGATCATTGGAACTTGATAATCTTAATGTCCCTTCCAACCCTAACTATCCTATGATTCTATGATTCTATGATGCAGTATAATGTGCAGGCTAAGATAGAAATAAACAAATGAGATATAATTTGGAAGGTGGCTTAAATATTCAAAAAGCTAAAATGCACTGCCCATTGGACATTCTAAAGGTCACTGTAACATGTTTTTACATGAAGAACAATTTAAGAAGACAGATGCAATTACTTGATCTGGTTTGTTTTAGGTTTGTTTTTGGTGTTTTTTTTCCCAGATAAGTGATCCGTAGTGCCAAGAACCTCTGCTGTATGTTAGATCTAAAAGATGTTGACTTTTGCAGCTGTCTCCAACTGGACTACCAGCACCAGTTCCTACAGAATCTGAAAATCTCCCTCTAAATACCAAATGGCCAGTGCCACCTTGAATGTAATCTCCAGTGATCAGTATTTCATGCCAAAAGAGCTCGAAGGTGCTGCTCAAACTTGTTTTCCCATTGCTTTCAGACAGATTTGAACTGTCTTGTTGACTATTACCGATTTGTGACAGATTGCTTTATCTTTTTATCTGTGATTAAGAGACATGAAATTGCATATAAATATAAATAATATTTTAAAATACTTAATGTGTGACAAATTGTATTCCATTTAGCTCCATTTAAGTGCCAAGAATGAGTACAGATCTTCACCAATTTCTGTAATCACTGGGAAACAGTACCCCTTTCCTGATATCTTTGCATTTAACATGTATGCACATTGTTAAAATTAAACCAAGGGCTGTAAGTATGGCATAAAATACAGGGTGGTCCCTTTTTAAACTTGTTACAAAAGATTTTTTCAGCACTAGCAAGAGAAAAACACAAGATTTGTATTTTTCAGTACTAGCAACAGAAAGAAAACTCAGGACATTCTTGTGGCTTATGAAGTCTATCACATACATCAATGATCATTTCTGCAACTGGAAGTCCGATTTGCAAGAAACAGGTATGACATCAATCATCAGCAGGTATAGCATTGATTATGCAATGTTTCTTCAGGTGAGTGACTAGTTTTATGCTAGATATTAGACTACAACAACCTTAAATCCATTATTTTAGCCAAATTTATAAAAATGCTGAGGAGATGAAAGTGGAACTAACCAATGTTATCACTGGAACTAAGATTCAAGGGAGCACTACACCATGGTGGGAGAAAGGAGACTGCCTTTACAGCCTTTTTGACTGTGGTGATAATGCAGCTGATGTTACAAGGAAAAGCTACAAGGGAAAGCTTTCGACAAAATTAAAGTCAACACCAACACACAAGCTCTAGTTCAGGTTTGAAAAAGAAGCTTTTCTTAATATACCCTGCATAAAGAGTTTGAGCCACAAATGCTCAGGGTTAAGAGCATCTCTTTGGTTTGCACAGGGAGAAGGAAGTCTGCCTCTGCAGACTGTGCCTGTGGGGAGATAAGAAAAATAAGTGGTGTCTTGTGGTACTCTCCATCCACCTGGAGGCACCTCCAGCAGGGCCCAAGTAACAAGGATCTATACAAGTTGTCTGCTCTCCCTGAACAAGCAGAGCAAATGATTGCCAACCCTTTGCTGGCCAGAAGTTGGTTCTACTCATCTTGATGGCATAGTGCAAGAAAAGAACAACCTAAAATCTGAAATAACTTGTTCTAGAATAGAATGTTTGGAAGCTGTACCTCTTTCTTTTAAAATGCATGTGGTAGTGATACATAAGTGTCTAAGAACAGTGTTGCTAATTGTCATGCATCTATTGGACAGATATCAAGCAGGCCAGCCTATGACAGTATGATTTTTTTTTCCTTCAGGAATTAGTTTGTTGTCACATCTTGGAAGAACAATGGATGAACAGGAGAGCATGTTCAGCGGCTGTTTTGCACAATTAGGGGAAAAGGGTGGCTGCATGGGAGATTTTGTGTGTCTAAGCTCAAGCAAAAGACTGGAAATCCCTCCCTGGCAAAAGAAGGGCAAATATCAAATCTACTTTTTTGAACCAATTCCTTCCTTTTGTCCGTTAAGGGGATATCCTCATTCACTCATGTACAGCAAGAACTTTTAGGGTCAAGCAGTTCAACAGTGGCATTCAGGCATAAAGCACTGGGTCTGTCATTATTTGTAGCTGCCCAGCCACATAAGAGATGTGTGTGGCCTTTCCTAGCATGAACATTGATGCTTCGTGCTTTACATGGAAATATACTTCTCCAAACCTTTTCCTTTGCATAGGGGCTGTTTGTTTTGTTGTACCAATGTACAGATATATCAATGCACAGATGTTTGGGACCCGCAGAAACATGGTTTAGCAAAGGCTGTACCTTACTAAAGGGACACTCGGGGGGGGAATTGGAGGTGTGGAAAGTAAGCTTGAGCTGGACACATGCAGGGTTGAAAGACAATTGGGTTGGTATAGAAGTTTATACAGAATTCAAGTTTTAGGTGCCTTCAAGACAGAGCCAGCTCTACTGAAGTGGCTTGTGTGAGCTTGCTTGGCAAAATACAAACCCCAAAATTACTTAGGCAAAATTGTTCCCCCTGTGAGTGATTTCTAGCACCTCCTGGGGGGCCCAGGAGACATGTTTTGTTAGATTTAATCTGTGGCCTAGCTAGCCTAAGAATTCAAATTGAATGAATCCGCCATAGTATTTACCTGAATTGCCGAGGTTTGGTGTGGTTTCTGAAATCCTGCCTGCCAACCTAGCTATAACTCAGTTTTATCCCAGTGATGTCGGAATAGACTCCACAACTCGTTAAAGTTGTAAAGTAGGTATGCGTTTATTCAGCTGAAGACGCATGGGGAATTACTCCTCCAAAGGCATGCGCACCTCAGTGTCGTTTCCTCTACATTTATCTTCTAAAGTACTACATATGCATTAGGTTACATAATACGTCTATACATATTTATGTCCTATCCCTGCTTCGTATTATAATGAGCTCAAAGGTCCTTTGCACATGTGTAGTGCCTCCTGGTGGTCATGGGCAGGGGTCTTCAGATGAAGTAAACGAGTCTTCCTCGGGCCTGAACTTTTCATCCTTGGTCCTCACGCATGCTCTTTAGGAGCCTGTATGAGTCTGGTCTATGTCCAAATGGTTTTTGCTGAAACTTAAGTAACCGTTTTGCTTATTAGGAGGTTATGTTCTGGTACTGCCTGATGAGGCACGAGAGGTATTTGCTGAGTGACATCTCTGTTCAGCAAGCTATGTAACTTAAGCGATACCCCCTTGTACAACCCCCCTGTACAATTTACCTAACCCCCTTGTACAACCCCCCTGTACAATTCACCTAACCCTCTTGTACAATAGTCCACATCAATTCCCCCCTTTTCTATAAAATAAGTAAATTCTTTTACTTTTCAGGCAAATTCTTCTTTTGACCAATTCTTTAACGTCTTACCGTATGCATTTGATAAACAGGTCAGAACTATTACACGTTGTAACATTCACCAGTTCCAAATAAACAGTCGTATAGATAATGAAAACCTAATACTAACTAATATTAAAAGAACAACAATGGGGTGACACAACGTATTTAGAATACCAGTTGCAGTTGGTGACCATCTGAAAAGTGCATCCCACCAATGGTGGCTTGCATCTTGTCCTACCCTTAATAAAACTCTGCGTAATTCTTCCTTGTCATGATGAACAGTGACTAGAGTTTTCTTTCCATTTTCCTGGACCTCTTTTGTTACGTTTGTCAGGTCAGGATGTTTTATTAATTGTTTCACCAACGTAAGGTCCATTCCAATAGGGGTAGGTGATAATTTGTGGTACATTGTGTAATTGGATTTTATCAATTGGTGGGATGCAACTGGTGCTAAATACATAAAGTCACATCCAATAATTTTAACAAAGTTACAAACACAAAAATTAGAATGGTTCTTAGCAGTTAACATTTCGTATTCATTGTCTATTCACAAAGAAACACAAGCAATTTGTAGGCATACTCAGCCCTGGCCAATATACACAAGCATAGTCTTTTGGGCTATATCTGGGTGAACTTCGAAATGGCAGATGCCCTGTTCCACGTCAAGACATATGTCCCTAGCTTCGATGGCATTGCCTTCACAGATGAATCCTTGTTGTTCTCGCGTAACAGAAGATTCTAAATTTATAGTCTTCTATTTCTCATTTACCTTTCGAGCCCACAACCTATGTTCAGAAGGATAAAGTACCATTCTCTCATAATTTAATCCTAACGCAATAATGGGATGAATAGTGTAAACTGTGACATTACATATTGTAAGCACAAAGGCTGTAGCTATATCCATAGTAGAGTCATAGGTGAAATTTACCAGGGTCCACCAAGATTGAAGCTGTCTTTCCAAATCATTAGTATTATCCCAGACAACCTTCCAAAAGTCCATAGGAAAAACCCCTTCACTTCCCTCTCTTATAATTAAGGCCATTACTGACTGTACCCACAATTGTGCTTGTATACAGTTAAGAGCCAGGGATACGTTATCTTGGTCCACACCAAGTGCATCTATTATTAGTTTTTGGTCCTGTTCCTCCTGTTTTCCATTTTGTTAATACTTTTGAAACCTGCCATTGGCTAGATCCTAATGCTGGTAGAGAAGACTGTAAGGGTTGTTGAAGCTTTGTCAAAGCACTTGTTGCAGCAGCTAGTTTATTCATTAATATTTCCGAATCGATCCCATTTAGGACCCCCAGTCCTGTTCCCAATATTCCAGTCAAATCCATCCGTTTCCTGCTCTTCAAGGGTGTCTGTTTTTGTGTCCATTTTGTCCACCCCTCGAAGGACATTTTCAGTAAAGGAGAAGAGGTTGATTGGATTTCAGAAGTATTAGTTTGCATCAGTAATTCAACCCATTTAAGAGACCATTCTGGGTTGAATATCACTTGTTGTTGACCTGTGTTCCTTATTATGTATGGACCAGTTTCATAGATTTTGGGTTCTGGGGCACTAGCCCCTAAAGTTTGAGTGGTTTTAGTAGAAGCCTGAGTGCTGGCAGAGGTAGTTGAGATGGCAGGGGTGGTAGTAGGCCCAACATTTATTTTGAAGAAACTTGATATTCATCTCGTGTCACGAGCCCATAGACAAACCACCTCAACATTCTGCATTAACATGAAATTGTGCCAGCAATCTGGTTCAGTTAATTTTTCACAGATTGTTTCCTGTCTCTGTTTGTCAGTCGGGGAAGTCCGGACACTAATTTTAGTTGGTTTCTTGTGGGTAGTTATTTTTCTACATTTTAGTGAGTTACATGTCATATTATCTCTGTCACAATCTAATCGGCACCCTATACTGACTGATTCTCCCATTGTTCCTTGAATTATTATCTGTTCCCGAGGCACATAAGGAGAGGGGTATATTGTTTGAGTACCGCAGAAAACTACTATGGATAAGGTTAGATGTTTTACCTCAGATTCTGATCCCACGTATCCTGTGTATCCAGGGAGAGCTAAGTCCCAAATCGGATCAAGTATAGCCCAACTTGTAGCTCCCTCCCCCTTTTGATATAGCATGATCATACATAAAACTTTGACGAAAATTCTGCAGGTTAGATTGCTGAACATTTTTTCTCAATACATTTATCTCATGCGGATGAGTTTTAATTTCAGTTCATTACTGCTTGGTGTAACTTTCCAAGGAGCCTTTGGAGCCTTTTTGACTCGAGTGTGATGAATCCAGGCGTTCTGCTCCTTAATCTAGCTAGCTGTGAAGGTAGTGAGTAATACTTGGAATGGTCCTTTCCACCTTGGTTCAAGATCCTCTTTTCCTATAGGTTTGAAAGATTTTATAAACACATAATCTCCAGGCTGTATATTATGTACTGGGCTATCCAATCCCCTGCTTCGAGTTCCAGCCACATGCTTTTCAATTCTCCTGAGCTGCTTCCCTAACTCTGTTATATAGGTGTTCATAGTCTCTTCTCTCGCTTGGGGAGACATTCCCTGTTGAACCCCATATGGTCTTCCATATAGAATTTCGAAGGGACTCAATCCCTCTTGTGCTCTTGGTTTAGTTCGAATTCTCAATAGGGCCAATGGAAGGGCCTGGGGGCAAGGTAGCCTGGCTTCTTGGCCCAATTTCACAATTTGTTGTTTGATTAGATGATTCATTTTCTCCACCTGACCACTTGACTGAGGGTGGTAGGGAGTATGAAGTTGCCAATCAATACCTAAATATTTGTTAATTTATTGTACCACATTTGAAATAAAATGTGGTCCTCTGTCTGAAGATGTAGTGGCTGGAACTCCAAAGCGTGGTATTATTTCTTGTAATAGTGCTTTGGTCACTTCTTGTGCCTTTGCACTCCTAGTTGGAAAGGCTTCTGGCCAACTTGAAAAGGTGTCTGTCAATACTAACAAATGTCTATACCCCCCTTTCCTCAGCAGTTCTGTGAAATCGATCTGCCATTGTTGTCCTGGTCCATTACCCTTTCAAATTTGACCCATTTTGAGCTTGGGAGTAATTTTGGGATTTGTCTGAAGGCAAAGATCACAGTGGCGAGTTACCTGTTGAATAGTGGCATATAATTTTCTGGCCACAATCTTGCTTATTAAATATTTATGTAAGGTGTCTGCTCCCCAGTGTGGTTTTTGATGTTCATTCTTTACTAAGGACCATAACACTGATGAGGGAACAATTATTCTTCCTTGTGGTGTGCTAGCCCACCCTTCTTCATTGAATATTCCATTTTGATCTGCAATCAGTTTTTGATCCGCCTTATTATAATTTGGCTTACCTTCTAGGGAAACCTTCCCATCAGGGACTAGTGCTCCTTCAGTTGGTACCTCACCTTTTGCCGCTTCTTTTGCCTCTCTGTCTGCCAGCTCATTTCCCTCTTCTAATTCAGAGCTCACCTTCTGGTGTGCCTTAGTGTGCATAATCGCTACCTTCTCAGGTAGTTGGACCACTTCCAATAATCTTAATACCTCCTGTGCATGTTTAACATTTTTTCCTTGTGAATTTAACAGTCCTCTCTCTTTCCAAATAGCGCCATGCACCTGCACGACTCCGAATGCATATTTTGAGTCTGTGTAGATGTTTATGGTCTTTCCTTTTGCCAATTCCAGGGCTCTGGTCAGGGCAATCAGTTCCGCTTTCTGTGTTTATAGGCAAAGGTCCAGATTCTGTTACCTCTGCAGGTAGTAACTGCATATCCAGCATAACGCTTTCCGCTGATGACATAGCTGCTCCTGTCAGTAAACCAAGTTTCTGGGCTATCCAAAGGAGTATCCTTCAAATCTGGACGGCAAGAATAGGTGGCCTCAATGGTTTCCAGGCAGTCACGATGTACAGGTTCTCCTTCATTTCCACTGAGGAAAGAGGCTGGATTGACAATGTTAGTTACCACTATCTCAACATCATCTTGCTCTACCATGATGGCTTGATATTTCAGGAATCTCTGAGGAGAAAGCCAGTGCCCACCTTTCACTTCCAGTACGGCAGACACTGTGTGAGATACTAGCACTGTCATTTTCTGGCCCAAAGTGAATTTGTGTGCTTTCTGGATAATTAGCACGACTGCTGCGACAGCTCTAAGACAACCAGGCCATCCCTTGTGTCTAATTGCTTGGAGAAATAAGCAACTGCTCGTCGGTATGGACCCAGATTCTGTGCTAGTATCCCCAGAGCAATCCCCTGTTTCTCATGGGAGAACAGAAAGAATGGTTTACTTACGTCTGGGAGCCCTAAAGCCAGAGCTGACATAAGAGCACACTTATCTGGCGGGAGGCCTGCGTAGCTTCCCTTGTCCACTGGAGATTTCTGTTTCCATTAGTAATGAGTGCATATAGAGGCTTTACAAGCAGTCCATAGTTATAAATCCACAATCTGCACCACCCTGTCATGCCCAGAAAAGTTCGTCGTTCTTTTATTGTTTGAGGTTTTGGGGTTTGACATATTGCTTCTTTGTGCTCCTGTCCCAGAGTTCGTTGTCCAGCGCTAACCTCATAGCCCAGGTAGATTACTTTCTGTCTTACTATTTGAGCCTTTTTCTTAGACACCCTATATCCCTGGAGTCCCAAAAAATTTAAGAGGCTTACCGTCCAAGCCACACAACCTTCTTCTGTCCGGGTGGCAATTAGGATGTCATCCACATACTGCAGTAGTCTTCCTTCATCCAGTGGAGCTTCCCAAGACTCTAAGTCTTTGGCAAGTTGTTCTCCAAACAGGGTGGGACTGTTCTTAAATCCCTGAGGCAACACCGTCCATGTGAGCTGGGTTTTGCTCCCACTCTTGGGGTTTTCCCATTCGAATGCAAAAATTTTCTGGCTGGTTTCATGGAGAGGGAGGCAAGAGAAGGCGTCCTTAAGGTCTAAAACAGCAAACCAAGTTAGCTCGGGAGTTAAGCAAGTTAGTAAGTTGTATGGATTCGCTACCACCGGGTAAAGATCCTCAGTGATTTTGTTAACAGCTCTCAAGTCCTGTACCACCCGATATGATCCGTCAGGCTTACGGACTGGTAAGATAGGGGTATTAAAATCGGATTGGCACTCTTTTAGTAATCCTAACTGTAGAAAGTTTTCAATTATCGGACAAAATCCTTCCCTATCTTCCTTTTTTAAAGGGTATTGTTTAATCCTAACTGGTTGTTTTCCCTCCTTGAGCTTAATTTGTATCGGGGGTGCATTTTTGGCTCTTCCGTTTGAGGACCATACTCCCGGGAATACTTGATCTAATGTATCTTCCCTGACTTTTTCTTCTGCCTGGTGTGTGATCAGTTCTAGGCTTAACATTTCTATGTACTGCTGATCATTTACTTTCAAGGCGATCTCGCCTCCTTTGAAGGTAATAGTGGCCCCTAATTGTTCCAATAAATCTCTCCCCAGGAGAGCCTTTGGAGCATTGGGCATACATAAAAATTCATGAATGCCCCATTGCTTTCCCAATTGATACTTTAGTGGCTTACAAAAGTATGCTTTTTCACTTTGGCCAGTTGCCCCTCTTACAGTAATGTAGTCTCCTCCTACAGGTATCAATGCCTTATTCAGAACTGAATATGTTGCCCCAGTGTCTATTAAAAATTCTATGTCTTCTTTTTCATCCCCTAGCTTTATTATAACCAGTGGATCCACTAGGGAGGATTCCCCCAGTCCCTGTCAATCATCTACATGTGCCACTACCCGCTTCTTGGCTGGTTTATGCTGGTGATTTTGATTTTCCCTGTTTCTTGGGCATTCATTTTTCCAGTGTCCAAATTTTCGGCATAAGGCACATTGTTGTCTTCCTAGCTGTGGTTTCTGTCTCAGTTCTTCTATTTCTTCCTTCTTCCACAACTGCTACTAATCTTCGCATTCCTTGTTTATAACCTTCTTCCTGATTACTGAACACGCTCCAAACTTCATCCAGCAACACTTCTAAGTTTCTTCCCTCTGTTGGGTGTAGTTTCTGCAGCTTTCTTCTAATATCCCCAGTTGACTGACCCAGAAACAACGACACAAGTTGTTGTATTCCTATTTCTGAGCTAGGATCTAGTGGTGTGTGTGGGCACATTGCATCTCTGAGCTGATCTAAGAACTTGGAAGGTGACACCGAAGGGCCCTGTTTTACAGCATATAATGCTGACCAGTTTATGCTCTTTGGGATGGCTCGTTCCACCCCTTTAATGATCCGCTCCTGATATGCCTGTAACCTTTCTCGCTCAGCCGATTGGTTAGGGTCCCATTTAGGGTCCTATAGAGGGAAAAATTCTTTAACATCCTGTTGTCTAGTCTCGTAATAGTCTTCAGCCAGATCACTTGCTGTTTTTAAAATTAATTGTTTTTCAGTTTCTGTCATTGCCTCTAATAGTAGCTGTATATCGTTCCAGTCTGGATTGTGCTGCCTCACTAAAAACTGTAAATATTTTGTAACATTAACTGGATCATTACGATAATCTCTGGCTACCTTTTTCCAGGCTTCTAGATCTGATGTTGTGAAGGGCACCTTTATTAACATGGTATTTCGTTCCGGTCCCACTGCTTCCCGAAGGGGTGCCTGTAAAACTTGTTTATGTCATGCTCGTGAGGAAACTGGACTTTCTGAGGGAGTTTCTGAACTTTCTGACCCTGTGCTTTCCCGTCTCTTTGGTGGAGGCTTAAAGACATCTATTAATTCTTGCTCTGTATCATGGTGCTGGACCTTTTCCTGTCTGGTACAACACTGACCAATATCACAAGAGGAACAGCAGCGTTTGGGCTTAATTTGGCTGTCTCTTGTCTCTTTTTCCATGGCCAAAACAAGGGGATCCTGGGGAGGTATCATTCCACAAGCTCTCTGGCACTCCGGGTGGTTTTGGAGGGTGAAAAACATATCCGCATAAGATACTTCATCCCATTTCCCTTCTTTCCTCAGAAACAGCATTAGTTATAACATAGTGTTATAACCCAGTGTCACGTTAAGTGGCCACTTTACTCCATCTTCTCACTTACAAAGAGGCCACCATTGATTGCAATATTTAATTAAGGTCCTCTTATTTTCCATGCCCCTGGGTCCTATGATCTCCTTCTAATGTGCCAAAATACACCCTAAAGGGCTCTTTTTCAAAATTTTCTTGCTCTGACCTGCCCCCATTTTCACTTTAGATATTTCTTCCCCTTAACTTCCTTTGATATCTCCTGCAAATTCTAATCCAGTGATCTGCCCTTACTTCCCAGAAAGCTCTTGGGACTTTGTGACTATTTCCACAAACCAAGCCGTATATTTTGGGTCCCAAATGATATCCCTCAGGGTGAGTGTGGTGAGTTCCCCAGTATTTCCAACTACGCCCAAAACCGTATCTCCAAATCCACTGCTCCTGTGAATGACTGTAAAACTCACACAGTGGACACTGCCATATTATCCATGCAAAAATGCCACTTATAGTACAGAGTAAAATTTCAACAGGGTACACACGGGATCCCTCTTGAGTATCAAAGGGTCTGCTCTTTGGTTGCACCAAAAATTCAGGATCTGCTACCTGTCGTAAAGCTAACCACTGTGGGAGGGGTAATTGTACCCTTCCCCAATTCTTAAGCTGCCTAATGACTACAGATGGATTTTGCAAGACAAGAAATGAGACCCCTTCTTCCCTTGAATCAGTGAGTATTTTTCACAGTATTATTCACTGAAGGAAGGGTAATTTACCTCCCCCCCCAGCTTTTTAGCAGCTTATAGTTATAACATATATGACCAGACAGGACAGACAACATAAACACTTCATCCGTTTCCAGCCATTCCCCTTGTGGAGAATACAGAACTGCGGATTGGGACTCTGCATTCGCTTCGTAGCTATGCCACGTCTCAGTCACACAAACCACTTACATTAGGGATCCCACACATTCATACCGGGTTCCGCTTACCACCAGATGGATTCTTGCACCCTTCAGTGAAACCTGGAGCTCGATTGATGTTTGGCCGCTCTATCGGCAGGCTCTCTTAGCCCACGAGCTCTTAGGATTCATCCAATACAAACTGCTGCTCTATCAGCATACGAATCCCTGGGTTCACCCGACCCACTCCCAGGGTTGCTAGCGGCCACTCTATGGGTTGGTGAATCCTTTCGTGCTTGCAAGCCCTACCTACCAAGGGAACTACGCTGTGCACCAGACGTCTCTGCACACCTTACCAGCAGCCCCAGGTCAAGCGTACAACTTACAGACCCTCCAAAATTATCAACAAAGTTTAAGCATACCATTTTTCTGCTGCCTGCGCAGGTCATTGTCTGTCCCTGCAGTGAGCGGAAGAGGAGCAGAGCTCCCCCAAGCAAGTGGCCTGGGGCGCCTAGGATGTCCACCCCTCCGCTGATCCTGCAGCCAAACAGACGTTCTCCTGGCTGGCTCGCCAAATTGATGTCGGAATAGAATCCACAACTCATTAAAGTTGTAAAGTAGGTATGCGTTTATTCAGCTGAAGACGCGTGGGGGATTACTCCTCCAAAGGCATGCGCACCTCAGTGTCATTTCCTCTACATTTATCTTCTAAAGTACTACATATGCATTAGGTTACATAATACGTCTATGCATATTTATGTCCTATCCCTGCTTCGTATTATAATGAGCTCAAAGGTCCTTTGCACATGTGTAGTGCCTCCTGGTGGTCATGGGCAGGGGTCTTCAGATGAAGTAAACGAGTCTTCCTCAGGCCTGAACTTTTCCCCCTTGGTCCTCACGCATGCTCTTTAGGAGCCTGTATGAGTCTGGTCTATGTCCAAATGGTTTTTGCTGAAACTTAAGTAACCATTTTGCTTATTAGGAGGTTATGTTCTGGTACTGCCTGATGAGGCACGAGAGGTATTTGCTGAGTGACATCTCTGTTCAGCAAGCTATGTAACTTAAGCGATACCACCTTGTACAACCCCCCTGTACAATTTACCTAACCCTCTTGTACAATAGTCTACATCTCCAGCTTGATGTTTTATTCTGCGGGAGTGAGAGGGAGAGGTTGGCTGCTTGTGATGCTACTTACAAAACAAAAGACTTTTCTGGCAATAGAAACTGGAAGTGTAATTGTTTACTGAATTTGTTTTCACATCAGACACATTCTGTCCATAATTTTGTTAAACTGCTGATTAATATATTTTAAAAACCAAAACTAAATAGCAGACATGTTATACTCTTCTTGGTGTGGGCATGCTTCATTCATCTTTAAAGGCAATTTTCTGAAACTTTATTTGGAACAGAAATTAATGCTTTCTCTTAATAAATCAACACACTTTAGTGCCAAACAGTCTCTCTCTGCTCTCCACTCAAATTCCCCATAAATGAGAAGACCACATATGCCATGTGTCTCAGAGGGGAATAAAAGCCTTAATGCGTTAGTGGATCTGCAAGGAGACTGATAATGGCCAGGGTTCTTCCCCTTTCACAGCAGTACTACAGGCTCTACGGCACATATGAAGAATGAAATGGAGATTGAAGGAGGAAATGCTAGGTGGTTTTGCAGCTTTCATGGCTGGTCAGACAGAGCTTCTGGGGCAGTCACAAAGATCCATAGGAGGTTGAGCAGCCATGGCTTGGCACAGGCTACAGGCTCGTGCTCTGCAGAGGAGAGGCACAAGGCAAAGAGGAGCCCTGCTCCCCTTTTGCTTCTCGCAGGCATGGAGATGCTGCCCAGCCCATGGTTGCCGCATGGCAATTTGAAGGCAACTGCATGCAGAGAGACATGGCTCTCTCCACTTATCACACATCACACTATTGTGAAGTCTGGGAGGGAGACTGTATGTATTCAGACACCAATGAACACAGATAGTTACAGGTCCCAATGCTCTGGAAGAACATGTGCATTTCTAAGTAATAGTTCGACTACTACAGCAGACCTACATGAGATTTCCTGATTTTCTTAAAGCTTTAGCTCCCAATTCATACCTGCTTTTTCCAAAGCAAATTACTGCTTAAACATTTTATAGCATGAACTGTCAAATACCTATTGTTAGTCCACAAATTAAGCTTTCTAACCCTTTTCATTTGATCTCTAAGTGTCTAGTTCAGTTGCTGGGACTTTCAGGAGGTGTATTTTTTTTTTTTCCCCTATGGAACGTGACAGCCTGGGCTATGTCGATGTGGGAATTGCTAAATTTGGGCTCTCCCATGTGCTACAGCATGTCTTTTCATGTATCTTCTCCCTTCTCCTTCTGAAAGCAAATGTATCAGCTATTCTTTTGCTCCATCTATGTGACACTCCTGTAGTTTGCAACCATTAATTTCCATCATAAATATGTAAACATCTGACAGCTCCTATAACTCCAAATAGTTTCTTTTTATTGGGTGCAGCTTTGCCCTTTTTTTCATGATTCCGCAAATTGACAGATTCCAGCCATCAATTTAACAACGTATTCCAATTTTCAAATTGCTGTCACCAAAAACCTCTGTAGTGGCACACCATGATTTAGTGATTCTATCATATGATTTAACATGCTAACTATCTTCAAAGTCTGGCATCAGTTGCTTTTTTTTTCTGTAAGTATAAAAAGAAAATAAAAGACTCTATTTGCAAACTTAGAACAGCAGGAAGTTTATTTTTTCTTCCTAACCAACAAATCTGCATTGCTTTTCACATCATACAGAAAGCAATCAAGACAGGGAAACTACATTTAGGAAATAATTTCAGAGACAATGTCCAATATAGTATGTATCTTCCACTCCTGATGATAAAAGTGGTTACTGCTTTGGCCCTTTTAAAAGGTATTTCCTCTACATGCATATGCAGGTCCAATGCTCATGTGGTCTTCTGGGTTCGTGATTAAGAAAGAAAACATTGTAGAATAGTTTTGGTTTGAAAGGATCTTAAAGCTCATATAGTTCCAACTCCCCTGCCATGAGTAGGTACATCTTCAACTAGACCAGGTTGCTCAAAGCCCCGCCCAACCTGGACTTGAACACTGCCAGAGATAGGACAGCCACAGCTTCTCTGGGCAACCTGTGGGCACCAAGACTTCAAAATGTTTGTTACTCAGTAACTATACTTTTCATTATCACACTAATCACAGTTGTTGTATGGTTCAATCTAATGGAGTAGGTTAATATTTCTGAGTCATAGAAAACCTTTTCTATAATAACAAGGTAAATAAAATAACTTTGCAGGTTCTTATGGCCTTTCAAAACCAGTGAAAAATAAATGCCTACATCCTTTACCATGTCAATATTTCTGAAGAGTTACAAGTGACAAAAGCAATCTTCAAGGACAAACTTAACATGTATCATAGCCAGAAAAAAAATTAACTAACTGTGCTTTCTGATAAGGTGGGAATGAAAGGTAACTACTCAGAGAGAGATGGGAAATTTGTACAATGAGCTGATGGCAGCAATAATGCTGCTTTTTTATCTTCATAGAATCATAGAATAGTTAGGGTTGGAAAGGACCTTAAGATCACCTAGTTCCAACCCTCCTGCCATGGGCAGGGACACCTCACAATAAAGTGTATCACCCAAGGCCTCGTCCAACCTGATCTTGAACACTGCCAGGGATGGAGCATTCACAACCTCCCTGGGCAACCCATTCCAGTGCCTCACCACCCTAACAGGAAAGAATTTCCTCCTTATATCCAATCTAAACTTCCCCTGTTTAAGTTTTAACCCGTTACCCCTTGTTCTATCACTACAGTCCCTAATGAAGAGTCCCTCCCCAACATCCCTATAGGCCCCCTTCAGATATGGAAGACTGCTATGAGATCTCCACGCAGCCTTCTCTCCTCCAGGCTGAACAGCCCCAACTTTCTCAGCCTGTCTTCATGTACTCATACAGTTGTATACTCTAAGATTATAAATTTTGAACTTCCTGAAAAAGAAAATTAAAATCTTAAATTTTATGAACTATGCTGATATTCTTATCTAGTGAGACACTTGATACTTTCAATGGATGCACTGTCTCTCCAAGTAAAAGCATATGGGAGTTCATCCCATATGGTTAGGAAAATGTAATTACACATGCCACTAAAAAGTACCTTCTGTTGCTTCCATTGAAATTTTTTAAGAACTGAATCAACTCTTTAACATGCACTTTTGTCTTTTAAGGGGTTTTTCTTTGCTCTGATACCCAAACAGTTCCAAAGATAAACCTTAACTGCAAGGGAAAGTAGGGATCTAACCCTGGTTGTTTGATTATTTTTACACCACTGTTAGGAACACCACCCAGAAGATACACTCAGTACAGTGGGCTGAAATGGCCAAGGATTCTCCCAAAGCTAACAAGTTTTGAAATCTACTTGCAGAATAACCTGGAACAATTTCTGCCATGGGCAGTACTGCAAACCAGGTTTTCCCAGTCATTCTAGTTCCACACATCAACAGACTTATTCCAGATTTATACTGAGCAGGTGAGAGTGACCTTGTTAATTACTTTAGCTACAGCATGACCTCACCTAGAGCAGGCTGAAATCCAGGAGAGCATCCAAGCAGCCCCTCTGTGCACAAATAGCACTTTCAGAATTCTCTCCTTTTACAGCTTTCCTCTGCATGCTACCAATGATATTGTATATTATCATTAGCATTCACAGTTATATTATTATTCCTGCATTTCATAGAATTTGAATAAATAGAACATACTGACCAAATAAATTTGCCTTTTGACTTCCACTTTTATGCTCACATCACAATCTTTAACATAAAAGTATTATGTTGAGATTGAAAATACTACAGAAGAATGCTTTTACTGAAAATACTGGAAAAAAATAACACAAGAGTACTGTTAGTTTAATTTGGTGTTTGGCAATCCTTATGTTTGGCTTTATCACAAATCGAGTTGAGGCTTATTACTTGGATCATGTAGACATGCTTGTTTCTGTGGTACCTATAATGTAGATGTTCAATCAAGATGAATTGAAAACATCTTAGTGCTGCACAATTAGTACTTCCATGTATTTAAAGAAGAGAAAACATATGAAAAGAAAAGTTGGTAATAAAACAGCTAATAAAGCAGAAATTTTAAACACAGTATTAAATTTAAATCTTGATAATTCCTAGTTATTTAAATTCACTTTAGTTTTATTGCTGTAGCAAATTGAAAATACATGGAGATGAAAAAAAAAAAAAAACAAAACCTCAAAAAAAAACAAACACAAAACCATTCTGATATCCATATCCATGTATTTCATACATAGAGTAACAATTCAGATCTGGCACCAGAAAACAATAAAGTCTGGTTTCAAAATTGTCACAGGGACAAAACCACCAAACAAATGCCTTATATATTTTGATGTACAGGACCCAGGACCACTGCAAGACACCGTTTCTACAGAGTGATTTTTGCAAAAGAATAGTAGAAGAGTTCATCTGCAGATGTTACTCTCCCGATCAGATGAGCTCTAATCCCATTTTAATCTCTGTGGGCTATATTAAACAAAAGCAGAAGGTCTGGATTTTAGAACAGATTAGCCTCGACCTCACAGAGATCAGACTTACTAAGTAATCAGGTGTACATAAATTGCCACCAACCAGGGCTTCTAATGATGCATTATGGGTATCAATACAGAAACAAAGTAAAACTTCCTTGTAATACAAAGCAGGAGAGAAAAGTAGAGCAATCACTGCACTGCTAAATTGTACTGAAGTGCCCACAGTGTACAGTAAGGTCCCCTCTATCAAAATTTACCCTCTGTAGCTATTAACAAAGGGTGAGGAAAAAACCTCTAGGTGGGAGCTACAGAGGACTGTTAAGAATTTGTGAAAATTTTACAATACAATCAGTAAAAGACAAAAACTGCGTAAGTGCTAATACTTTTTTAAAACAAACTCACTAGACTGACCATGATGTTCAGCAGAAACACTCCCAAGGAGCCACTCACGACATCGTTATTGCTTATCTTTACTGCTTGCTGGTTATCACATCTTTACTGCTGCAAAACCTGCTACATATGATCACCATATAACCACAGTTTAGCAGCTGAATCAGCATTTTCCTGTTTTTAAATACAGGCACTATTGATAATGTTATCTTGTTGCATGGTACCAACCTCTAAAAACCTATTTTGTGTATAAGTAATAAATACCTTTCAAAGAGTATATTTAGCCCTAATCTTGCTACTTGGGCTATAATTTCCCTTTCTATATCCTATTCACATTCTCTGTTTCCACTTCCAGCATCATCTTCTTTCTTAAATATCAAATTAAAATACTCATTTTATTTTGGAACACGTGTAGATTCACCATAATCTTTATTTTAGCCTTGCAGAGGGCTGTCCTATCTCTTTTTTGTTATTTTCTTTCTGCATGTAGCAGTGGTGGTGGAAAGCTTTAATTACCTTTACAAGTTCAACTTTATGTTGAATTTTATCAAACCTAATTTTATTTCTAACTAAATAGACATAACTTCCTTGTCTGACATTTGCCTTTTTCCTTTTCCCCTTTTTCTTTTTTTTCTTTTCCTTTTTTCTCTTTTCCTTTTTCCTTTATCTTTTTTCTTTTCCCTTTTCTCTTTCCTCCTCTTCCTCTTCCTTCTATGTTCTCTGTCATTCTCAAAGACTTTTCCGTTTGTTTCTCTTTGCAGTAAGGTCCTGAGCCCTTTCCTAGAACCGCAGGCACAAGAAAATGTCTGGCCTTCTCTCTTTTCAAGTCCTTCAGTGCTGCTTTCACTAGCAAGTCCTTTTCACTTACTGAATTTGCATGTCCAGGTTTCTGCACATGGCCATGCAAATTACTAGCCAGTTTTTGCAGTGATTACAGCTTTGGGAAATGTTTTACTACTGAAAAAAAACCATAGTGACAGACAGAGAAAGCTAAACAAACTGACAGGAAAAAAAAACACTTTAATATCTATGAACCAGAATATGGTTCTGCATTTGTCCCATCAGCCTCATACATTAAAAGAGTTTTCTTAGCCTCCTATCCCTGAAGGCGGTCATCCAAGGCAGCCAGTATTTTTTCATTTCACCTACTGTTCTGCTTAAATACTCTGACCTTTTCATATACCAGCTGTAGCCATCTTGCCTTGAATTTTCATGTTGATCTCCTGCTTAATCGCTAGCAGCTGTCCCAGGCTCTGCATCTCTGCTCCAGAGTGGTGGGGTATAAGCTAAAATTTCTTATCATGACCCAAAGCTTCTGATTCTTCTCTGAGCCTTTCAGAAGCTCAGAGCTTATAATGGGCCTCTTATTCCAGATGCCCTCTTCAGAATGGTATTTCATCACAGCTGCATGTTCTCATGCTGAGTGGTGACCTGGGGACTCAGCCTTGTGCCTACCCTGAGGGGCATGACCTCCAAGCTGGTGCACAGCACCAGCGCCTTGCTCTACAAACATTAACTCTGTTAACCACTGGGAATGGCTCTGTTGACTGTAAGTCTATCGGCAGTGCAATGGGCATAGAGGATTTGAAGGTTTGGATCCTCTGGGTCAATTACTGCAGGGTAAAGGTGGAGAGGAAAAGGAGCATCAGACAGAGAGATAATTCTCTTCCTTACAGATTGTTTTAGAAATACGAAAAATAAACAGGAAGCTCCTACTAGTGGTTGGATTCTTACTACTTCCTGCGAAGTTAGGTTCTTATTGGGTTTGTGATATTATTTTGATAATGAATGGCAAGTTAAGAAGATAAGTATAAAAAAAAAGAAATGAGGAATTCAGGACAGAAACAGAAGCCTGAGACAGAGGTAATTTTTCACTGTTGTGTTGTTTTTTTTTTCCCAATAGGGCTTTGGTCCATACTAAGATATATCTATTACTATCATCATTGTTGTTGTTGTCTATTTCTTTCTAGGCTAAAAACAAATAGGAAGAAAGCTTCCTCTTCCCAGCTATGAAATATGAATAGACTGCTTTACAACACACGTGCTGCTGCTCCACTGGGTTCTGCTCAGTGGCTGGAGTCCATCTGCAACAAGACACAGCAGCAGAGATTTCTCTAGTGAATCCCTAATTTTTAAATAGTACTGTAAGTAAACACCAAAATCTGCTGTCTTGCCAGCTTTATTCAGAAAACAGTAGAAGAATTGCAACAGGTTTAACCAGGCATTCAGCTACAGGAAGGAGGCAGAACAAAGATTCAGATTCAGAGAACAGTAGTGGCAGCCACAGAGGTTTTATGTGAAAAATTTTAATTAGTACCTGGAACATTTTTGGGTAAGTTTTCTCTTGTCACACAGGTAGCACAAAAAAGTGTATACAAACAAACGTGTATAGATGTAAGAAGGAATTACTTTTTCCTGCAGCTTAGCTTCTGAAAACACAAAGTGATTTTCTAAATCAAGCCACCACAGGTAGCTGAGTTATAGTAATTGTCCATGTTGTTACTCATGGTAACCTACTGCAGAGGTGAGAAAAAAAATGTCTCTAACAGGGCTAGCACACTTTACTGTGGATTTTCCACTGATAAATGGCATGTAGTTTCTGCAGTTCAGTACCTGAATGGGAGTTTCTTTAGCTGCTTTTCTCTACTCAGAGATAAACCTCTTTCTGCTGGCACCTCTGGGAATAGCATCTTCCCCCTCTCTTCCAAATATTAAGCAGAAGTCTCAAAAGAGAAATCTCAGTTCTCTGTCCATCTGTTCGCAGCTTCTGAAAGCAACTGGAAAAAATGTCTGTCACTGCTATTAGTCATGAGGTATCAGCAGCCACTGTGTGAAGTGTGCATTGCAACGTAGCCACGGGAACGTTCCTTGCACCGGGGGTGATTTTATGTGCTTGTCGTCCTGTATCTGCAAGCTATCAGACAGATACTGTTTCATTTGTGAATGCAGGAAGCTCTGTGGGCAGCAGTATGGAAATAGTTCTCCTAAAGAACAAAATAGGAGCTAAGGGTCACCACTCCTGTGTGCCACAGAGGTTTGTAAAGTACCTGCCAGAGTGCAAAAGGGAATGTAACTTTGGGAATGGGGATCTGTAAGAAAGTATGTCTATTTTTCAGGCTTTCTTCTTTGCAAAAGGGAGAAATTACTGCACAACCTGCAGGAGACCTACAGCCACAATGCTTTGGTGGCTTTCCTGTGTCTGTTGAGATCCTTTGCCTAAAAGCTGTTGTTTTTTGACACAGGATCTAGGATTTGGCCTTCATGAGAGATTGTTGAGAATTGCAGAGAAAAATGTCTCTTTATTTTCTGTATTTTTTACAAGGGAGCCTGTCAACACCCTCCTGCATGGAACCTGTCCCTGGGTGAACTGTGCTGAAGAGAAACGCTTTCCCCTTCATCCAAAAGCAGAGATTATGTAACTGCTTCTCACTGATTGCACAGATGCATTCAAAAAGCCCTGTATAATTCATTCATCCTCTCATATGCATAGCTCAGCACTGACATGACATGGCATTTTTGTCAGTGGTCTGGAAGTTACTGTGGGTTCATTGTCTCAGTGGTCAGGCTGGATTTTGAGGTGCCAGCAACCTTAACCTTGTTTCAGGTCAGCAGGGTGAGCAGTGGTGTGAAGTAGCTGTGCTTTTTAAGGTCCTACTCTATTGTTTCATTGCTCTTTTTACTGCCATTAGCAGAATGTCAGCCATTTGGAAATATGTCCACTGCATGCATTCTGACTGCTTTTAAAGCAGCCTAATTCTTAGTGTTTCAATGTTTAGTGTTTACCTCCTAGTGGAGCTACCTCTCCCTGTGCCCCACCACTTTCTGCAATCCTTCCTTGGCGCTCCTGGGGCCCTTCAGGGAATCATGGGGCAGGCAGAGCAGGCAGGAGGGAGGAAGAGCAAATGCCAGGCTGTAGTTACTGTGGCACTGTGGGTACATCTGTGCTGGGGAATGGCTAGCATACTCCCACGCAGAGGTTTTGGTCTTTTTCCCTTCTCTTAGCCCAAATTGACTTAAGATAATTAAATCAGTAATACCAGTAGTGACAGCATATGCAGAAATATTTTGCAGACCACTAGCAGCAGAATTATGATGCCATCCATTTCAGCTCCTGGCTACTTATTGAATGCATCTTGCTCTGGTGTAGCTTTACTGCTTTCCAATTGAGACATTTCTGTGAACAGCAGTTACGCCTTGGATCTGCAGTGCAGACGTACCACTAGTGTGAGAAGCATTAGAGTTGTTAGCATTTCCATGCACTGCATGAATTAACATTACATTCTAGAAGAGCCTTTTAGGATAAAGAGAGAGATCTTATAAAAAGGAAATTGACTTTCATGGCATTTGTGATCCCCATAATGATCCTTCCCATACTCAGAACTGGAGACTCATAAGATGAAAAAGCTTGTATTTTTAAATAAAAACATATCTGTCTTACACACAAGAAAAGACAAAGTACTTTCTCCTTCTTCTAAAAAATATCCAGTTCTTTTATACGTGCAAGTCTTTTTCTTAACCACTTTTTCTGTTGGTTAATGGTTTACTGTATAGTATGTTCAATAATTTAAGACTGAGCAAAAAATGGGGTTGGTCTACTTTCTTGGAATACCCTCTGGGAATATGCAAAAGAGAATTGGAGAAGCAGTTACTTCATGCCACAGCTGTATATTTAACTGCTTTCTTTCCCACTCTGGTGGTATCTTGCATTCTCACAGCTGAGGTAATGGAGGAAGCTGTGATTCTTAAACAATCAGTGAGTTCTGGGAGGTGATTAACACAGCAGCCTGGAACTTACCTCCTTCTTTATGTAGACCATGCCTGACAAAAGTGCTCAGACCTTCAACACACACCATCATCTGTTTACTCAGGTCTTGATTAAAATGTTAACTAATTAATCAATTGATGATGGCCTTGTCTATACATCCCTTTTTGACTCTGCATGCATGAATTTGAATTGGGCTGATACCATGCTCATTTTCACTCTCATTTTACAGAGGCTGCTATATGATTTGCCTCTATTCTGTAACACATCTGTACAGGCTGACAATATCACAGGCATTGTTATGGGAAGCTGCTTCCAGCTGATCATTTCTCCACTGATAATACTTACACTCTCCATCACATCAGGGGAACCAGTAAGTGACATATTTTTTGCCTCCTTGGTACCCGTCTTTTCCTCCAACCTGCCATGGGCTGGCTCAGTGGACATAAGAGAGCAAAACACCCCTAGCAACACAAACAAGGTGCAAAATGCAGGTTGCAAACGGCAGTAAAGATCAAGAAGATTCTGAGTGTAGTCTGATGTTTACACTGTCAATGAATGAAGTTGCTTTCAAGTATGAAGTTTCATATTTGAAAATTCATGGCAGTCAGGTAAAGTTCCCGATGACTGGAAAAAGAGAAATATAACCCCCATTTTCAAGAAGGGGAAAATGGGTGACCCAGGGAACTACAGACCAGTCAGTCTCACCTCTGTGCCTAGCAAAATCTTGGAGCAGATTCTCGTGGAAGGCATGATAAGGCACATGAAAATCAACAAGGTGCTTGGTGACAGCCAGCATGGCTTCACTAAGGGGAAATCCTGCCTGACCAATTTGGTGACCTTCTATGATAGGGCTACAGAACTGATGGACAGGGATAGACCAGTTGATGTCATCTACCTGGACTTGTGCAAAGCGTTTGACACTGTCCCACACAACATCCTTGTCTCTAAATTGGAGAGGCATCAATTTGATAGGTGGACCACTCGGTGGATAAAGAACTGGCTGGATGGCCGCACACAAAGATTTGTGGTCAATGGATCAACGTCCAGCTGGAGACCTGTAATGGGTGGTGTCCCTCAGGGATTGGTGTTGAGACCAGTCCTGTTCAACATCTTTGTCTCTGACATGGACAGTGGGATTGAGTACGCCCTCAGCAAGTTTGCCGATGACACCAAGCTGTGTGGTTCGGTTGATACGCTGGAGGGAAGGAATGCCATCCAGAGGGACCTTGACACGCTTGTGAAGTGGGCTGATGCCAACCTCATGAAGTTTAACCATGCCAAGTGCAAGGTCCTACACCTGGGTCAGAGCAATCCCAGGCACAGCTACAGGTTGGGCAGAAAAGAGATTCAGACCAGCCCTGCGGAGAAGGACTTGGGGGTGTTGGTCGGTGAGAAACTGAACATGAGCCGGCTTCAGTGTGCGCTCGCAGCCCAGAAAGCCAACTGTATCCTGCACTGCATCAAAAGGAGCGTGACCAGCAGGTCGAAAGAAGTGATCCTGCCCCTCTACTCTGCTCTTGTGAGACCTCACATGGAGCACTGTGTGCAGTTCTGGTGTCCTCAACATAAAAAAGACATGGAACTGTTGGAACAAGTCCAGAGGGCCACGAGGATGATCAGGGGACTGGAGCACCACCTGACAGGCTGAGAAAGTTGGGGCTGTTCAGCCTGGAGAAGAGAAGGTTGCGTGGGGTCCTCATAGCAGCCTTCCAGTATCTGAAGGGGGCCTATAGGGATGCTGGGGAGGGACTGTTCATTAGGGACTGTAGTGACAGGACAAGGAGTTATGGGTTAAAACTTAAACAGGGCAAGTTTAGCTTGGATATAAGGAGGAAGTTTTTTACAGTAAGGGTGGTGAGGCACTGGAATGGGTTGCCCAGGGAAGTTGTGAATGCTCCATTCCTGGCAGTGTTCAAGGCCAGGTTGGACAGAGCCTTGGGTGGCATGGTTTAGTGTGAGGTGTCCCTGCCCATGGCAAGGGGGTTGGAACTAGATGATCTTAAGGGCCTTTCCAACCCTAACTGTTCTATGAAAGAGCATTCTACTTTCTTGACAAGTTCTGGGCTGGTATTTCAGCCACTCACATAATGAATACCAGAAAAAGACAAAATGAAGGTCTGCTCTCCTAAACAGTCATGCAAAGTTGCAGGAGTGCACTTGGTCAGCAGATGAGTCAGTTACTAAAAGCAAAATCTTGGGTTTTGAGCCCATGAGAGATTACACTGAGGTTCTGACTCCTATAGGACCTGTATATTCAGTGCCACCTAAAGAATAATGTCAGACCAGCTCATCTCTCTTGAAGGTTCTTCAGCAAACAGCACATATATATACAGCATTTTTATAAGACAGGCAGCCTTGTGCTATGCAGAAAATAGGTAGAACAGATGCAGGGAGATAATCTTTGGCAATAAGACCCCTGTGCAGTTTCATGGTAGCAATCCAAATTACACTAAGAACTTCAATAACTCTAAGGTTGAAGAAATACAGAAAAGTGCTGAGACATTTTAGTAGTATATTTTCTCTCCAGGTGCTCACATACTCCTTGTAGAATTGCAAGTGCAAATATTTGCAGGTGGAAGGCACCCTGAGCCTTTTCTAAGTTTTCCAGTAGAGTACTATCAGGAAAAGCATTTTGCAATGCTAAGCAGCTGAACTCAGAACGCCTAGTTCTCTTCCACTAGTAGGTAATGTGATATTTTAAATTTTGCCAATTATTTTTTTATGATCATTGTTAATAAGTAATACTGCAAAGACATGATTGCAGGTGGCACACACTGCATCTAAGCTTTCAAACTATTATGTATGCTACAGAGACTCCATTACATACGTCTTATTCAGCATCTTAGGTTAGCCTGATGATGCATCATTCTATTTTATCTCAGTCTTATGCTCCTCTTTCAAGCTTTAGAAAACTTACAAAGTTCTCCTGCAATTCACCAATGGCAATAAATGCAAGAAAGCTGTCATAGAATATAGTAAGATTAATAGTCACACAAATTTGCCAAAAAGGCAACTGAGAAGTCTCCAAAGATAATCCAAAGTGAATTTTCTCATGCCACAGGAGGAAAACAGACACCACAGCGTGAAAGATCAGAGGTTCACTGAGCCTGGCATCTGAATGGGGCTGCCTGAGGAAAAGTCAGCTCACAGCAGCATTTTCGCAGTATACACTCACAGACCGCAATGTTTTCATGCTCAAGGACTTAACCAGAGGTGCCTTCTTTTTCTTCCCATTTAATTAAACCCACTGGGTTTGTCTCCCATGAGCTTTTGCAGTCACTCCTTAAGCCCATTAAAAACCATCCCATGGCTGTGACCTCCATAGCTTTATTCATAAGACAGGTTGTCCTTGGTTCAGCTGTAGCAGTTATTTTTCCCCTTCTTAGCAGCTGGTGCAGTGCTGTGTTTTAGCTTTAGTCTGAGAACAATGCTGATAACACACCAATGTTTTAGTTGTTGCTAAGCAGCGCTTACCCTGATCAAGGACTTTTCAGTCTCTCATGCCCTGCCAGTGAGGAGGGGTGCAAGAAGCTGGGAGGAAGCAGAGACAGGACACCTGACCCAAACTAGCCAAAGAGGTATTCCATACCACAGTACATCATGTCCGGTGCATAAACTGGGAGGAGTTACTCAGAAGGGCTAGATCGCTGCTCAGGTTGGGCTGGGTATCAGTCGATGGGTGGTGAGCAGTTGTATTCTCTTCCCTTGTTATTTCCCTTATCATTATTGGTGGTAGGAGCAGTGGTTTGTGTTATACCTTAGTTACTGAACTGTTCTTATCTCAACCCATGGGAGTTACATTCTTTTGATTCTCCTCCCCATCCCTCCGGGAGCAGGGGGAGGAAAGGGCGTGGAGTGAGTGGGAGGCTGCATGGTTCTGAGTTACCTGCTGGGCTTAAACCACGACACAGGTGAAAAAGATTCTAAGTAAGGTTTCATTTTTATGCTTCCTGTTTCATGGCTTCTTTTGACACAAGTAGAACCTGCTTTCACATCATCCACAATGATGCAGGCTCTGTTAGAATGTCCCCACTCATCTCTTTTTCAGGCTGAAGCACAGAATATGCCTTAGTCGTCCAAGAGCCTAGCAGACAGAAAGTTTCTCCTTTTCCAGCGAGAGGGTAAAATTGAAAATGTTAGGCAAACTCGGCATTTCTTCAGTTATGCTTTAAAACGACAAACTCTAGAAGGCATCTTCTTTCTGTAAACCTTTAGCTAAACAGTGCCAGATGGGATTGCACTTCCTGAGGTGTTAACAAGGACAGGGACTGTCCTCTCCAACAGAACAGGCCCTACTGCCTTCAGACAGCAATGATTTAGTCTGTGATATTGATCTGGAAGTGTCAGTTACCACATGGGTACAAGCTGTTTTATTCCAGGGATATAAATAACATCTGAGTGTATGGGGAAGAGAGCACTCTTGGTCTAGAACCAGCTCGTTTACAAGCTTAATCTTTAACATCGGTCCGGCTCACAGGGAGCCAAAAGTACATCCTGATACTTAGATGTTGTTCCTTCCTAGGAAGTTGTTCCTCTTCAGTGTTCTTACTTAGCTGTTGTGGGGTTCAGCTTTGACCTTGCACTCTCACCCAAGGTGATGGCCAGTCTTGCAGTGATGTAGCTGTTAGAAAACATACTTAGTTTACTTACAGTACCAAGTTACATTGAGTAAAGGCAGAACAAATGTGACCTCTAGGCAAAACTGAACGCATATATGTGGTCATTTAAAAGCACTTCTTTGTCAAATAAATTATCATCTACTAGCCAGGCAACAAACCAGTCAGCTAACAAAAGCTGCCATCAGTATTCAGCTATCCTGCATCTTGTGAGAGACAATAAACTAGGGCCTTCTGAAAGTCTACAGCTAAACCAGTAAAATTTCAGGCACAAAATCCATAGTACATTCTCCAGAAATTTTATTAGAAGTACGTTATGTCTCATAAGAAAATAAAGCTGTAATATAAATGTTGACTGCAAATTCACTGTGCTTTCTTGCTGGGTCTATACATTTACATGTTACATACTTCTAACATTTCTCTGGACAAAGGTGAGGTGAGAGCGAAGCAGTGTTGCTGGTGGTGTGCTTTTCCGACTTGGTGCATTTGCAGAGGGATGTGTGCACCTATTGCTTTTGTTCATATCTCCATGTTTAGGCTTGGAAGCTATAAAGAATTAGAATAAAACTGCGCACTTCATAGTTTGTTATTATGTATCCCACAATATACTTCATCTAATCCTTTAACTATAGAGATGGGAGACAGTGTACTTTTCTGCCAGGCAGCGTTTCAAACACCGCCCCATTTCTGCATGTGCACAGGCTGTCCAGATGTGTCCATCTTTGATGGTAGGAAGACAATGTGTATAAACCTTGGCATGACTAAAGGACAGTTTCTTCCCATGTGAAAGGCCAGCTACTCACTATGTGGTAGCTTTGGGGTAGCGCATGGGATGAAGGCCATGACAAACTGGAAATCTCTCCTGTGCTGGCAATTTTGTGTCTTCACTTTGTTGAAGACTGCAACAAGTGTGGGTGCGTCCAGAAAGGGTCCACCACAGGGGTTTCTCTGGGGACAGAGTACGCAGCTGTTGTAGACATCAAGGTCCTACAGTCACCAAGGAGATAAGCAGATTAAGGGCGTTAGCGCAGGCCGGAAAGGCGTACCGACCCTTTAACAAAGCCTGAAAGGTTTGCTCGGTGTGGGCGGCTTCCTCTGCTTTGCCTTGAGCGGGAGGCAGCGACATCCACGGCGTTCTACCACCACCCCGTGGGGAGCAGGGGCAAAGCCCTGCACCGGGCACCGCCTCCTCAGGCGCCGGGCCCGCAGAGCCGGGGGCTCCTCACCCCGCCGGGGGCAAATATAGCTCCCGATAACATCGGGTGGGCATAGACGCTTCCACTCTGAACCGCCTATCGTATTTAAAAGCGCGTTTGCCACCTTTCTGTCTCGTGTGCAGTAGCCGGCAATGCAAATTTTGATTGCTGTTTAAATGTACCTATTCATAGAAAAATATAACTGGCCTTTGGAACTGCACATGGTGAATTGGTCAGGAGCTAGATTTCTGAGATTTTCAGTTATTCAGCATGGAATTCTGCTGCCAGTTGTTCATTCTCTAGCCTCTTCGTGGTCTAAGCTCTAAAAATTGGGAGCTACTTCAACAGCCCCACCTGGAAGTCATGTGTACTGTATGCCAGCCTATTTTCTGTGGTGGTTGAGGTACTCAAAACAGCTAGGTAGTTGTGCTTTTGCCCTAGTAAACAGTGTAAATCAGTGATGAGCTTGGGTCTTCCTCTACACAGGTCCCACAATATTGTGCACAAAACACTGCCCCTCCACTGAAACACCTTTACTCTGAAAGCAAGAGATCTAATGCCTTTCAGAAGGCTGCACCAAAGGCATTGCACTGGTCTGTACATAAAGCCTGGAAGCTGCAGTAATAAAAATAATGTATTAGATTTCTCCTGGATTCTTAAGATGAAGCTAAATACAACTGTCCAGATGTCCTAGCAGCATATGGGAACCATAAGGAAAAATAAAATGATCATATCACATCAGATCAAAGGTCTGTCTGGTTTAGTGATTTGTTCCAAGTGTAACGAGTAGCAGATGCTTCAGGAAGACTGTAACAAAGCAAGCATGTACTGCCATTTTTCTGGGTTGCTAACTCACACTCCACACACAGATTTGGGGCTTACTCATCTCTGAACTTGATGGGTTGCGTAGGCATTTTGTAGCCCTCTATATTTTAGCTTCTCTTCCCTGCAGTGAGTAAACTTTTAATATGCATTGCAGTCTGAGTCAAGGAGTTCCAGTTTGATTGTATCCTGTTGGCTTCGAAGCCCTTAGTTCCTGTTTCCATTTGATGCTCCCTCTGCTGCATTATTAGAAAAGACATTAAACAAGCTCCTTCTCCAGCCACATATGATATTATATATTTCTTTTATACTCCTATTTTCTTCCCTTTGTGGAAGTGAAGCACCTAAGCAAAGAGTTTTTCCACATAAGGAAACCATCATACCTAGGATCACCCTTGCTATACTTCGTTTTACTTTTTCTATCTCTCCTTTCTTGAGCTGAGGATGCGACCAGACCAGAAAATTCGTTATAATTGTGACTGGATGAATGAACTGTATGGAACAAATTGAATCTATTCCTCTGTGGAGGGGTGTGCTGGGCTGAAAAAGGAGGCATATAAGGGCAATCCAGTACTCCAGATACTAAACCACAACCTTGAAAAAGTTAAAATGTGAAAAGTGTGAAAGTGGCTTAAAGCTTCCAATTTACAAGTAAATACAGGGAAACACAGACTACAGGTGAGCTTTTTACCATGATTTCTATGCTGAAATATGAAGATAAAACACACACACACACAAAAAAAACCCTATTTGATGAGATGTTATCTTTTTGTCTCAAGCCTGAATTTTGTCACCATTTCACGTGTAAGAGGTTGGCACACCTATAAAGCTAATTTGTATACACAGGCCCACCACATTCAACAGAAAATGACTATACACAGTGAAACATGGAGGATTTACTTATTTGTTACACGGATGAGTCCACAGCTTCTTCCTTGTCATAGCATATTTTTGGCTTTAAATGGAACACCATGAATCTGAGAGGTTTTTCTGTGCACAGGTTGAAACTGTTGTTGTATGTGTTGCCTGTTTCCAAAGAAGGTTCTTTGTATTCTTGGCAAGTTCCAAGGCACCTAGCATTATCACACTTTGAACACTGAAACTACTGGGGCAGTTTCACTTACATTTACTCCTTCATGTCCTTTTATTTAATAAAAGAAACACCAGCTAAAACAGCAATACTCTGTTCTATAAAAGTAAACCTCTACCATGTAGGGAAAAAAGGAAATCCCGTGGACTGTTAACTTGAGAGGCAGCTTGCAGATCATAGTTTTGGCTTCAGAAACCTGCTTAATATTGTCAATGTGTAAGTGCTGTACTACATAATTGAACCTTTTGAAAGCAACATGCCATCCCTGCTCTGTTACCATCAGCAAGGGAAGGACCTCATTCCTGCAGTTATATGTGCAAAGCTGGGGACTTTAAGTAAGGCTGTTATAAAAACATCCAAATAGCAAGAACTCCCTCCTCTTCTCCCCCTTAAGAAACATTCAATATTAGAAAATACTAGCTTTCTCTCTTAAGTCCTATTGAACTATTCCCTGGAGGATTATGCAAAACATTCCACCAAGAGCTGCCACTCAGGAAAAGAAAAAAAACAATATTTGAGCTCAGAGTTAATAAAAGAATGTATTTGAAGTAAAGCATTAAAGGCTTGAAGGAGCAGATGCGACTCTTCTAACTATGGGATTTGAGGCAGTTTGGAAGAAAACAGCAACTAACATCACTGAGAAAACAGATAAAAAATAGACAATAGATAAAATCTGATTCAAACAAGAAACATGGTACCTTCCAGACAATAAAACAACCTCAATATCTTGTGCAAGGTTAAGACTAGCTCACATCTAATATCTAGGCTCCTAATTTCAACTACTAGCAATTTCACAATAAGGATAATAAATTCTTGGTATTCCCATCTTGCAAAAAAGTCAATGTAATTTAAAATTAAAAAAAATAAGAGTGGAGGAGTGGTTTTGCCAAACAAATGCAGTATCAAAAAAGAACAGATATGAATGGAAATTTGATATTCCTTTATATTTTTGGCTCACAGTCTTTTCACTGAACTCCTTGAATGAAATGAGTTTACTTTTAAGAGACCATGCTGCCAAAGAGCTGTAAGCTCTAGTGTGACCAAGGGAGTATAGGCAGAGAACAGAAGGCACACACTGTGTGGGGAGAACCAGAAGGTGGTACTTCTGCCAGCATTTGCAACATTTGAGGCTGGCTGCAGGCCTGGGAATGGAAATTTATTTTGCAAACTCTGTTGTGCAGGGAAAAAATGTGTTGAAACTGATCTCTTCTGAAGCTGTAAGTTAATCTCTTATGTCCAGAATCAGACTTCTTAACTCCAAAATGCATCTATCTTAGTCACATGGAAACATGGGGGAATTAATAAAGATGGTATAATGCTTATACAACAATAAAATACACATAGGCAGTCAAGGTGTGAGAACTCTGGCCTCATTCCATTACCTATAAATATGTATTCAATCCAATTGGTAAATAAGTTAAATATATTCAGGATGATATCACTTGCATGCTGCACTTGGTAATCATCTGTGTTGAACAGTGATTTTCAAATAATGTAACATCTTATCCTGATAAGGACCACTTTGTGTAAAGTTGCTATCAGTACAGGCCAGGCATATCCTTCCCTTTTTTTGATTCCTAATGAATGATGTTAAGAGACTTATTTCTCAAGCTCTGGATAAAAGGAATGTCAAAACAAGCCCAGGTATCAGTGCAATTGCGCTATGTGACTTGCCTGCTCCATTTATTATCCAGTGTTTAGAGAAGGCTCATAGTATTTGAAGAGGGAGGAGAAAAGAGGAAAAAGGGACATTTTTCTGAGAGTCTACAGCCAAACAGATGCATATCCTGACTGATTTAAAAGGTAATTTAGTTTGGAGCTTTTCACTCAGCACCTGGCCAAATATAAACCAGAATAAGACATTAAAGAAAGTTCGTCATGATCTATTCAAAACTCTCCTCCCTTCTCCATGCTGTATTTCTGCAGGACTTTTTGTGTAAAAAATATCCTCATTTTTGTCTTCAAGGGGCTCCTGAAATGCGATTCTACTTGTCTGAGACACAAACAAAGTCTCCAGCGGTCTGTGAATAGCAGGCTGAACTTTCAGCAGTCCCATATCGCAGTATTGCTGTTACTGGCTCTGCAAGGCAGTCAACACCAGAGCAGGCTATTCTGGATGAAAGGAGAAGGCAGGATAAGAAGCTGAGCTGTCAATGCCAGCTAAGACACTCCAGTGCTACATTTGCTGTGTAAGAACTGAGCAAGGCAGAGGTATCTGCTTCGAACGTGGCTGTCACCAGTATAGCTGGGCTCCAAGGCCGAGAGCACTGTTAGCACAGCGGTGCTATCTCCTCCCATGCAGCCTGGGGGATACAGGCACGCTGATTACAACGTGCCCCTTTTGGAAAGCCTCATGAAGCAGGCCTGTGCTGACCAAAGGTATGCAGACCAGGCTAGACTGAAGTGCAAAGGTTAACAGTTCTGCTGATTAGAGCAGATGTAATCAAGTTAAGGACCTCCCTTGTTGTTCACTTAAGGCTGTGCTTGACTTAAATCACATGCTAGGCAGCGTGTGGCTTTTCCCTTATCTCTGCCCGAGGAGGGTAAAAAGCTCCTGTTACCTTACCAGCACTTGTGAATATTTTCCTGCAGTGAGCCATCTGAGTGTTATAGGGCCACCAGACTCCCTCTGCCCAAGCACCTTCAGATAACTCTCTTCAGATGTCTGCAGGGAAAGTGTCAAGGCTAACACAAACATAGATAAAATGGGGTTTCACAGATCTGTGATCCAGCAGTGGAGAGCAGCCAGAGTGGCCAGAGGGAAGGCTGTTAAAATCTCTAATAAGTAATGGCTTCTTCAGGAAAGAGGAAAGACACAGAATAAAAGCACAGCCATGGAATCCCTTGATGCTATTACAGCCATGAAGCCTAAAGTAAGAGTTCATTTCTTACATGGCAGTAATAAAAGAAGGAGATATAACACATTTTCCCCATTGTGCCTACCACTTTAGCTCCTGAACATCATACTGTTCATGCAACTAGGACCAAACCACCACATTTTCTTTATTGCTGGTATGGTTACTAACAATGCTTTCAAATTTGAGATTTTAAAAAAAGAACAAAAATCTGCTATGTTGACTTCACAATGTCCTGGTTTACTGTCAAATGGATTGAAAAAAAAATATTTTTAAAATAAAAGTAAGAGGGTTAAAACTGTGATTTCACCACTTTCTTGTGTATCACTTTTCATTCTGTGAGTTAAGATTCCTGTACCTACGCTTAAACAGAGACATCCCTGAAGACAGGATCTGACCCTCTCCCTCCATTTTAAGATGCTTTAAAACCAGAGATTAAAGAGAAATTGGATTTAAATGAAAATGGAAACAGACATTTATATACATACACAGAGGTACAGAAATACATCTTTACCCACAAATACATATTATGTGTTAATAAGATATTAAAATATGTATATTTCACATTTCTTGGAAACTATTATTTCAGTGGTACAATATTCCTTTTTTTTCTTTTAGATACTTTTTAATGATTATTCTCACTCTTTCAAATTTTGCTTTGGCATCAAGGCACTCATGATCTAACCAGCTTTCTGCTATGCTGTCAAAAAAAATCTTAAAAAACATTTTTTCCCACAACAACTTAGGAATAGGCCATTCATGGCTAATTTATCTATATCCTTTCATGCCAATTGCTTGGAACACCAAACATATATTTCACTATGCCTGTCTATGTTGTCTTTTGTGCTCGGTGGTACTGATTTCCTGAGTGAAAGCTGAAACTGACTGAGAGCTGCTCCTCCTTGAAGACACGAGCCTCACATCAGATGATGGCAGCTCTGAAGGAGGTATATGAAACCTTGGGAAAGGCAAGATGGAAGTCATCAGGTAACTTTAGCTGCCAGTTCTGAAAATTTAGTAGCACATGTAGGACTTCATTTGTTTCAAACTTGTTTTAGAAAATGGCCACAGCAGAGCTTGCCTTGCAGAGGACTTTTTGGTGATCTGCATGTTACTAATACCTATGATGGTTTTATGATACAGCTTACTCTTCAAGAGCACTGTTCACTGTTGTAATAGGCAAGTAGCCTACACTGCCAGTAGTGTTATTATTTAAGCAGGCCATCAGGAAAGTAATGACTGTCTAATCAGGAAATTCAAAGTACTCCTTTATAAGAATGTTGATCCCTTATGTTATCTTCTAGCAAAGGCCAGCAACGAAAGGGAAACTGGGAAACTAGCTCCAAGTTTTGTTGTGATTCTGGTCATTCTAGGAGTAATTTCCTTCTCTTTCAGGGCTATAATGAGGCATATATTATGTGAGCAGAAGATTTTGTGTTCTGGTCAATAACATAGGCCACAGAGGTCAATGGCATTTAGGCAAGCCTGCCTGAAAACCCCTATAAATATACAAAGGTGAGTGAGGAAGATTTAGAGACTGGATGTGTTCTGCCTGTGCAGAGGGAAAGATAAAATGCCACTCTGTAAAGTGGCAAAGAATATTAAGTCCCATAAAAAACCTTAAGAGGCTATACAGTCTTCTCAATGGGGGAAGAATTTTGGCCACCCAGATTTCATTTTATTGCAGGGACACATAAAAGGGCACTTGAAATTAATGGTTAAAACACAACTGATCCTCCAAGGCAAAAGCTAAAGTTTTATTTCAGCCTCCTATTCTGCCCCCATTTCTCTTTTGTCATCACCTATTTGGAGGCAACACCTTTAGAAGAGGCAGTTTGTCACTGACACAGTGATGAAAACTCCCACCATCCCCATTTTCCAGATGTTTCTTGCTTTCTGCTTCCAAATCAAAGTTGGCACAGTCAAGAAATCTGCATATTTTCACTCTGCTTAGGAGTAGAAGTACTACTTTGTGAGCTATGAATCCAGTTTAGGTTACTCCCTACATTTCATAAAAACTGTTCCTGTCAGAAAACTCTTTGGGACTCTCTCCTTTAGCGATACAATAAGGCAGACCATGAAACATCTTGATTAACTCTGCTAGATATACTAGGAATAAATTATCTTTCTTTTTGCTATGCATGCAATAATACTGGATATTTAAAATCATATTTGTATATGTAATAATACATATGTTTAAGCGTGCAATGAAAACAGAAATGTTTTGCATGCAAGAAGATGAGTAGCCTCTTCTTTACTTCACTGTGCTTTGAATCATGCCCAACCCACTTTTAATCCATATATCCCAAAGTACTAGCCACTGGAATAGTTTTATTTCCATTTTTCACAGTGAAACTGAGTCCAAGAGAGAATTATGAGATGTTCCAAAAACTGACCCAATCAATACACAGAATAGGAAATTGAACACAGGTTTTCAGGTTCCCAAGCAATTTAATCCCACTGGATATTGCTCCATATTTTGATAATTTCCATTTTCCTATGAAACCTGTGATCTTTAAAAAATCAGTTAAATCAGTACCAGCTCATATGCTAGTTTTGCAATCTTATGCAAAAGCCCTTTTACAATCAATAACAGTCAAAGAAGTATCCAACAAATCTGCTTAGTATCTTTTCTAAGATCCACCCTTAGCATTACAAGAAAATGCATTGCATTGATCTGTATTTTCTATGTTTTTTTCAGGAATCTGATAAGTGTAAAGTTTCCATCATCTTCAGCAATAACAGGAGCATGTTCCTACCAGGGAGTGTCCAAGCCATTTTCTATTTGCTAAATCTATTGACTTGTCATTTTTAATTTGATTCTTTTGTTTATTTCTCAACACATACAAGGACCAGTGCTTGATGCTTCCTGATCAGCCGCGTAACCTTTAAAATGCTTGGGATTGCTCTCTGACAAGGTAAACTGTGGGCTGCAGAGATGCAGGAAGTGAGGGAATGATGAGTGTGGATGGGCAAACCACAGAATGACAAATGGAGAATATGAGACATACTTTAAAAAATCCATAGTTTTCAAAATATTGCTGGGAGACATAGCTGAGGAGTTTCCAAGCAATAAAGAAATGTGTATGTACATGGTACTTACCTGCTCTGTGTTAAGATAGTTCTCACAGACTTTGTGTGGGGAAAAATAACTATTTCAAAGTGGTCAATTGTTTGGATTTGGTTTTTGTTTGGGTTGGGTTTTTGGTGTTTTCTTTCCCCCGGCTCTGTGAATGTGCCCAGTGAGGCTGTTTGGATACCACTGGCTCCCAGTACAACTTTAAGCCTACTTTTGGAGCACTGATGGAAGGAAGCTATGTCAAAACTAAAAATATTTGCTACCTTATCTAAATTTCTCATTTTAAATGGAGAGAAAAGTAGGGATGCAGACCAAGGGAAGGCCTCTTTTTCCAGCCCTGGAGAGTAACGGTTGAGGCACATGCTACACATACACGTAACTGCAATCAGTAAAAGAGAGAACTTTCTGTTGGCAGGCTGTTATGCGTCAGCAGGGGTCAGAACCAAGAGCAAAAACAAGGAGTCAGAGGGAACAGTAATGTAAACAATAGACATACGGATTTTCATATTTGCTACATTTTATGAATAATCTATTCTAGAATAATAAATGTCTTAGATGCAAATATGTGTATCATAAAGAAATATAGACTGAATGACACAGCACATCTTAGTTCAATTTCCCTGAGCTTTTTCAATATAATTTACAGATGTGAATTTGAGATCAATATTTAAGATGTAAAAAAGAACCGCATATTGGAGAAAGCTGAATTCTCTTTCCCCCAGCTACTTTTCTTTGACTTAAGGAACCAGAACACCAAAAAATTTTGTTCAATAGAGTATGCATTTGTCAGAAACAAGCAGGAAGGACAGTAAATTGCAAAGGAAGGTTGTGAGAGACTGAACTGAAATCAGACGACTCCATCATCCATTGTTTCCAAGACTGGTATGAGAAGCTGAGGTCCACTGTCTCGAAGTTGTGATTGAGGAGTGAGATGGGACTCCACCATCCATTGCCTGAGAGATGAGGGGGAGGAGCTGAGATAGGACTCCACAGACCATTATCTCAAGGATTGGTGTGAGGAATTGCTGCCCATTATCTCGAGGATTGCAGTTGAAGAGCAGGCTGCAAGACCAGGGAAACTGGGTGCATGTGATCCGCCAGGAATGTGCAGTACTTGACATTAAAAGCAGAGATACTCCCTCCACACATAATAAACGGGGAAAAAGGTAATCGCCGTTGTGGCCACCCATCTCCAATGACAACTGTGGATCTTGGGGGACACCCAGCACCAAAGACAACAATTACGGACCCTCAGGATGTTGCTGGATCCACAGTGGTGACTATCTCTCTCTGCACTCTGAATGCTTGTTTAATTTCTATCTTTTTTCAGATCTGTCCTATTGCTATCTTTTTATAATAATAATCTTTTTATAATTAACAGACTGTTTAATTATGGTACTTGACCTTGCTTGCATCTTAATTTCACTCTGGGGATCACAGAGGGAGTATTTCAAACATGGGGTTTTTCTCCAGTCAGACCCTGACAAAGGTCAGAACAATTTTATTTCAAATTTCTCTGTATCAGTGACAATATTTTTTCCTTTTTAAAAGGAAAGAAGGAAGGAAATTTTTTCATCAAAAATAAAAATACAGAGAGCGAGGCACAGCAGTATTTCTATGAGCTTGAGTTGCCAGAAAATCATAAAATCATAGAACAGTTTGGCTTGGAAAGGACCAACCCCCCTGCCATACGCATGGACACCTCCCACTAGAGGAGGTTGTCAAGGACCTGTCCAGCTTAGTCTTGAACAGTGCCTGATTTCAAGGGCTAGACAAAAGGTAGGTGGAAAGAAACACTTTTGCAGACAATGCATTATTTTATTATTTATTCTTTTCCATTAACTATCCTGATAGGTGCTAAATTATGCCTTAATCTGTTTCTCTCAAGTCTGTGAAGTGAGTATGGGGTGACATGCTAAGAAGATGGACATGATGGATCTGAGCTCTATGGACTGAAATTTGTTCTCTCCAGTCTTGGACCTTCGTACAGTGCCACGGTGACCTTGAGCAATTTTAGAACAGGTTTGCTAGCATAGTGTGACTGGATAACTTGTAATGTCCAGGCTTCATGAATGTCAAGTTTACGAAATTTCCCATCTAAAAGATTTTGCCTCTGTAAAGGTAGCAGGAGCTTATGTTAGTAGAATCTGCCGTGTTGGTAAGTCATTGCAGCTTGTGCCATCCCTTACACAAAATCTATTTGCCAATCTAAAATAATTCTAAATTCTAGTATTAACCTAAATTCTAGAATGAATCTAAATTAACCCCATTAGCAATTTATGGTGATCCATCCAGCCTACCTGAAAAAAAATGTTTTGTCACCCCTCCTCAAGTCTAAATTATTTTTGAACCTACTACAGATAACCTGAACGTTGAGCAATTTAATGTAAAAAGGGCCTTTTGCTTCAACATGCGTCTTTCCAATATTGCTGCATAACAAACTGAAAAATGAAGTTTTCTAGAACACAACAAAATTACATTAAGATTTGAGGCTTGGTATTAATGGATGTTCTTTAAGGAAATTACTTTTCAGCACTGGAAAAAATATCAAGAAGTGAACAATCCACTCTGGGAAATGTGACAGTAAGGTGTGTAACCAGACAGAATGCACTTTATTAGTCCACTGTAGGGCATGTATTTTAAGTGCCCCACATTTCTTTTTTGTTCATTCATTTCTCTTTCACTGTAACTCAGCATAATACTAATTTCAAATCAGTGTCTCAAATTCAGGAATAGAAACAACTAAATATAATTTTTAATACAAATCTGGAAAGAAGGTGAAAGGCAGTCAGGAGTGTCAGTCTGTCTGTATCTACCTGTAACTGTGGCCCAAGACCTCTAAAAACATGGGCAGTTTTCCATAACTAATGAAGCTTCATATAAGATGGCATCAGTGGCGGACTCATTCAGCCTGAACAATACCAACATCAGGATTAGTGGCGGCAAATGTAAGGGACGTCATAAAAATCCCACAGCTCTACACAGTCCTGAACTGACATACAATTATTGTACAGGCACCTCATGCTGCATCATTGTATCTGAATGCTTCATCTGTCTTTGACAAATTATCTCTTGAAGTTGGGGATGAATCATTTTCATTTAGCAGTGCTGGCTTTGAATATTGTAAGCACTGTTGTTAGAATTGATATTAAGCATTGCCATAGCTTTGTATTTTTGAAAGAGTATTTTGTATTCTCTGCTAGAAAAATCCCAGGAGGCTACCTTTCCAAATATGTCACTATGATGACTGTATGCACACCATGCAACCATGCTCTTACATATGATGCCTACTTTGTTAATAAGCACATAAAAACTAAAAGAGTCTGGATATTTTCTGTCAAAATTAGCCCAAGCAAATACATGTGTTGGTGAATTTTTAACAGATAAGAAACTCCAGCCAGGGTGACTTAACAGCTGAGCAAATATAATGAAGACATTGGACCTGAGAGACTGATTCATGGTTTTGAACACAAAACAGCAAAAAGCAGGACCTCACCCAGCTGTGCATCAGGATGCAGTAGCAGGATTAAAGCCAGATCCCCACTTGCCCAGCTGATTTTCACTATGGTTTGCGTTGGTGTGGCATTATAACAAAGCAAAGCTGAGTACAAACCCTTCTGTACCAAGACAATAGGTGTTAGATATCTCAAAAAAACCTCTGACTTTAAAAAATGCAAGCACACGTGCAAAAGAAGTGATCTACAGCATGTTGCACAAAGCCCTAATAGGTGCAGCACAGAGCACTAATAGGTGCATTTGCTGCTAGTTTTGAAGATTGATCAAACCCCAAATGGGCTTTAATGTTCTCAGACCAGTGCTGAAGTGAATTAAAACTGGAAACTATTACATTTTCCTGTACCATTGCATTTGGACTTCTCTTTTGTTTCCCAAGTTATTGTGGCTTGCATTTTCTTTCAAAAATCAGCTATGCAAAAGCTCCTCTTTTCAGCGGCCTCAGCATGAAACTATGTATATGTAGTATAAGAAACTGGGAAGACAAGGTTCCCACTGGTTCCACGCTCTTCATCACATTGTGTTGCACAAAAACCCGAGCAAATTTTGCCTCCTTTAACCAGCAGAGGACGGTACCTCATCTCCTTAAATGAGACCTGCTGCCGTTGAAATTGCTATGATTTCCCCTGCAAACGAGTGGTACTTGCTCTGCTTTCTAGAGGTTCATGAGAAAGAAATGAAGCAATATTATCTCGTACCACTTCTGCTGCATTCAGTTGCATACAATTTCGATGTCAGACAGCTGCTAGACTGCCCATCACCTCAATATCTAGAGCCTCCAAAACTCCCATATGGGTTCATGTGTGGTGACATGGGATTTTGGCCCATAAAGTTACTTACTTTATTTATTTGTAGGGATTTTTTTTATATTCCATGGAAAGTTTTCCTTTGTAAATTTGTTTCATGAAGGGATACTAGGTGGTATGGAGGCTGATATCTCTCTCTCTCTCTGCAGAGATGGTATGGACCATAAAGTCTATGGTTTAGGGTCCAGTTCTGAGGATGCACTTGCATGCAGCACTATGGGAGCTGAGATCTTAACAGCAATAGGACAAATTACATTCATGAAAAGTTATTGGCAGTATTATATTGTGCATGTATAGATCACTTTGTCCAGCTGTTTTGTACTTAGATGGTCATTCTCATCCTGCCGTAGCTATGTAGCTCCTATTTATGTATTTCATGGAATCATAGGATGAGCTAGGTTGGAAAAGACCTTTCAGATCATCAAGTTCAATCATTACCCCAGGCCTGCCAAATCTACCACTAAACCATGTCACTGAGGGTGTCTGCAGTTTTTGAACACTTCCACGGGGGGGATTTCACCACTTCCCTGGGCAGCCTGTTCCAATGCCTGACCACCCTTTTGGTGAAGAAATTTTTTGTAATATCCAGTCTAAATCTCCCTTAGCACAACTTGAGGCCATTACCTCTTGTCCTAACGCTTGTTACTTGGGAAAAGCCACCAGCCACCTCCTCGCTCGCCTTCCTTTCAGATAGTTGCAGAGAGTGATAAGGTCCTGCTTGAGGCTTCTCTTTCCAGGCTAAACAGTTTCCTCAGCCATTCCTCATATCCTCCAGACCCTTCACCAGCTTTGTTGCCCTTTTCTGGACCTGCTCCAGCACCAAAATATCTTTCTTGTAGTGAGGGGCCCAGAACTGAACACAGGATTTGAGGTTCAGCCTCACTAGTGCCCAGTACATGGGTAAGATCACTGCCCTGGCACTGCCCATAGCCCTACTACTCTATTTCTGACACAGACCAGGATGCTGTTGTCCTTCTTGGGTGCCTGGGCACAAGCTGGCTCATGTTCAGCTCTGTCAATCAGCATCCCCAGTTTTTTTTCCTCTGAGCAGCTTTGCAGCCACTCTTCCCCAGGCCTGTAGCATTGCATGAGTTTGTTACACTCCAAATGCAGTCCCGGCACTGAGCCTTTTTGAACTTCATACCACTGGCCACAGTCCATAGATCCAGCCTGTCCAGATCCAGGTCCTCTGGGACCTGCCTACCAGCCTAGGACTGGTGATAAATGATGCAGAGTGGCTTAGCAAGCTCCTCTGCCAGCTCCTTCAGCACTCCTGGGTGTAATCCATCCAGCCACATGGACTTGTGTATGCCTAAGTGGAGCAGGAGGTCACTAACCATTTCCTCTTGGATTATGGGGACTTCAGTCAGCTCCCCACCTCTGCCATCCAGCTCAGGGGACAGAGTACCTCAAGGATGGCTGGTCTCACCATTAAAGACTAAGGCAACGACAGCATTAAGTACCTCAGCCTTTTCCTCAAGCTTGGTCACTAGGTTTCCCGCAGTATCCAGTAAAGGATGGAGGTTCTCCTCGGCCCTCCTCTAATTGCTAATATACATGTAAAAATGCTTTTTATTACCTTTTATTGCAGTGGACAGGTTAAGTTCTAGCCGTGCCTTCATTTTTCTAGTTTTCTCCCTGCATAACCTAACAACATCCTTGCTAAGACTGTCAGCTCTTCATGGGCCAGCGTGGTCCTCATGCTGTCCTGGATTTTCATGTGCCAGCAAGAGCTCACCAGGCTCTGATGGAACCACTGTTCTTTCCTTTTTTTATTTTTCCCTCCTTAGGACACACATGACCTATGTACTCTCATTCTGACCTGGGAGATGGCTCAGGCAGAGCTAAAGGTAGGATTCACATCAGCTGTTCAAAAATTGGGGTTGTCCTACTTCAGTGAAATTGACAGTGATGTTTTCAAGTGTCAATTCATCCTAATGACAGGAAGCATTTGCACTGCAGAATTCCCCTCTGGAGCTGCTTTCCACTCACTGTCCATTGAAAATCAAGCCAAGAGTGTTCACTCAGACCAGACATCTCACTTTCAAGCACATAAAATAGGCAGCATTAATCTTACCATAACTGCCTCATCCAGCATCTTACAGGAAGTTTGTCATGCCTCAAACAGTTAGCCTGTGGTTTCTTGAGTCCCAGCCTAGGGATTTAATCACTGAGCTATTACAAACCTTTCTTTAGTAATTGCCTGTTATATACAAATTGCCTTAGACGATTGAGATAGAATTATACAGTACAGGAATACATTATAAACAATGTGCAAGGAAAGACACTGAGATAGATGCATTTCAAATAATTTTACAAACGCAGAACTCCTTTGAATTCTTTCTTTCCACATCTTATAAATGGTAGTAGGTCTGATTTCTGAATAAAGAATCAGATTGGGCCTCTGCAATAGCATAAAATGAAATTTACAATTGTACATACTTTCAGTGTGTTTTTAAAAGCCACTGAATTTATAGACCAGAGTTTTCCTTTACCTATACATCAAATAAAACCAGAAATAATGTTTTTGTTTCCACAGTTTTCATTCACTTCAGTGCTGGTCTGAGGAGAGCACCTAAGTCCGTACAGGGTCTCTTCAGTCACCTGAAACTAGAAATAAAGGCACCAATTAGTGAGAATTATGGTGGGGTTTTTTTGTGACAAACATATTTTCCCACTGGGAATGGGATTGACACAGAAGAGCTTTCATGTAGGAAATTTTATAGGCATCAAAACACAACTTTTCTGAAGTGGATTTAAACCTAGAAATAAAAAGATACATGGCACTATTGCCAATCTCCTTAGCTTGCAATCTCCTTCTAAAAAACAGTTCAGCACAATACCCCATCGCAATTTATTGCAGATTTTAATTCTATAATATAATTACCAATAAACAGAGCTGTAAAATGTGTGGATTTGACAACTAGCATTGCAATTATTAAATATGGGAACTATTTTAATGAGTGTAGTTTAAATAATATTGTGAGGCAGTCACCAGCTTGTTCCTAAAACTCTATGCAATTACAGATGGTTCCGTAGCTGAGTATAAGCAGAATACTTTCTATGAGGTGCCTAGTACTCTCACTGTAAAACTGCAAAAGGACATGATGCAATTTCTTCCTCTTCTGTAATAAAACTAATTAAAACAACCGTGTGTAGAATCTAAGCATGAACAACCATACCAAAAGGAAAACTGAAGGATGGTGGGTGGTATGAACAAGTCCAGCTCCTCACACACTTCATGGAACTGAAGTGCCTTATAGACAGTGATATAATGAGAGATGTAGC